>NC_133130.1:9030019-9670095 GCF_048418815.1 Hemitrygon akajei
TGATAGGATTTCATCATTTCAGAAACTGTCTGTGCACACAAAGTTGGAGCTCACGCAGTTCAACGGTTCTTCTTCTACCAGCGATCTCCCCTGAGCATCGCCAACCTTCGGACTCCTGCTCCGAGTCCACCCTGTCTGGCGGCCTACCAAATTTCTCCATTAGTGTCTTCTCTCTTCATCTCTCTCTCTCTCTCCCTGTGGCAAAAACCCATGAAATCAACTGCTTCCAGAATCACAAGACACAGCCACATTTCTCCCATTGGATAGCCACTGAATTCCAAAGTCCCGTTATCTCTACTAATAACACAGAAGTTGCTGCTACAGAGAAACCATGACCTTAACAGTGGAACATTACATAGAAGGCCATAGTAGTAGTGAAACCTTACAGCATGTTACAGTCAGATCTATCAGTATTACAGTGGAGTAAAGGGGATTACAGAGTCATCTGAGAGGATTTGTTTAAAGTTGAGTAGAAGGTGCAGGAAAGATACATTCCAAAGATGAAAATGGGAGGACAAGACAACCATAGCTGACAAGGGAATCACAATGACAGCATAAATATCGAAGAAGAATTGACCATTCTCAGAACTCGCAACCAATCTTCGTTAACAAAAGTTCTCTCTCCCAACCTTGTTTAATCTTTAGTGAGAAGTTATCTTCTTGTAGTAAAAGTAAATTATAAATTATACCAATAGAACCTCTTACTAAAGGATTCATATTCAAAATAGTGTCCAACTGATCAGATTCTTGCATATATGGAAACTTAGATAAGTATTTTTGTAAAAAAATTTCTAACCTGAAAATATTGCAAATAGTGTGTATGAGAGAGAGAATATTTGCTAATTAACTCTTCAAAAGTCATCAATCGACCATTACAAAATAAATCTGCAAAAAAGATCCCCTTATTTCTCTATAGTAGAAAAATAGGATCAGTTTTTGAAGGTTTAAATACAAAAATTGATATAGAGAGCTAGACAATTTAAATTGTTTAAAATTTTTTAAAAATTGTGAAACTGAAACCAAATCCATAAGGACTGTTTAATAACAGGGCAGAGAATTAAATTTGGAATTTTAGAGAGTTGTAAAGTTAATGGAGCTTCTAATAATGAGGTTAAATGAAATTGTTTAATAGCTTTTAATTCCAAATCAATCCAAGCTGGTTTTTGGCTCTTGTTGAGCCAATATAGCCAAAAACATAATTGTCGAATATTAACAGCCCAATAATACAATCTTAAATTAGGAAGTGCACGTCCACCATCTTTTTTAGATTTTTGTAAATGATACTTATTAATTCCTGGTCTTTTATTGTTCCGAATAAAGGACAAAATAATAGTCAATTTGATCAAACATTTTTTTTGTTAAAAATATAGGTATATTTTGAAAAATATATAAAAATCTAGGTAAAATCATCATTTTCATGGCATGGATACTACCAATTAAAGAAAGTGTAAGTGAGTTCCATCTAGAAAATAATTGTTTCATAAAGGCCATTAAAGGAACTACATTAGCCTTATAAAGATCTTTATATTTTTTAGTAATTATAATACCTAAATATTCAAAAGAATTAACAATTATAAATGGAATATCGTTATATATGAAACAGGAGCATTTATTGGAAACAATTCACTTTTATTTAAGTTAAGTTTATATCCTGAAAATTTTCCAAAATCATTTAGTATTTCCAGAAGATTAGGAATAGATTCTTCAGGGTTTGAAATATAAAACAAAAGATCATCTGCATAAAGGGTGTTACGTACCCGTGGGTATTTTGTACTTGTCACGTGACAGTGGTGTTGAAGCTATACTGGACTTAAGGTAGTGGTCTTGTGATGGTGGAGTGACGTCATTTTCCTGCCAGTAGAGGTCATGTGATAGGTATTTTTACAGGGTATAAAAGGAGGACCCCTCCCTGTGAGGAGGAGCAGTTCGTGGCTGGATTTGCCATTTTGATTCCATGCCACTGCGTGGTCCAATATTATGACGCAGTTTGGTTGTACAATGGAGTTTTATTTAATGCCTACAGTTGAAAAGGTCATTGCCGGCAGTTTCTTTATAATACGGCCAGTTAAAAATCAGTGGAGAGTGAAGATCGGAGTTTGGCAGCTAAAAGATCGAGGGAAGTCGATTTCGAAGGTGAAACCAGTTCGACCTTGTTTGATCCTCATTCGGAAGGAATTCGTTGGCTGTCCCTATGTTAATCCCTGCAAAATGTAGCAGAAAGGGTTTGGGTACAGTTCTGTCAAGGAAAGGTCAGTGCCTTTAAGCCGTTTCATTTTCATCTTCATAAAGTCTCCGGGGAAAAGTATAGTTCAATTGGGAACCACAACAACACGACGTGAAAGAGAATTTAAATCATCTAAGAAGTCTCTCCTTTAATGGACTGTAAGCATTTTGAACTTTTGCAGTACTACTTTGAAGAACTGTTTTCGCAACATCGCTTTAAGAACTGTTTTCGCTTTATTCCTTTAAGATCTGTTTAAGCTGCTGCACAGCAGCTGATTTCCGGTTACAATAGTTGTTTGTTTACTTTTGGGGTTTGTTTTTCAGTGTTTAATAAACGTTTTGTTGGTTATAAAAACACCTGCTTCACTTATATATTTATTGTTGCTGAATCCGTAACAAGGGAAATCTGATATATAGTCCCATTTATAGAGATACCATGAATATTTTTAGCTTCATGAAGTGTTCTGGCCAAAGGCTCCAGTACAAGATTAAATAATAAAGGGCTTGATGGACATCGCTGTCTAGTACCTGGTGAAAGTGAAAAATAAGAGTACCTAAGATTATTCATAATAGCAGTAGCAGTAGGATTCTTATAGATCATTTGAATACCTTTAACAGATATGTCCACTCTATCAAAAGCCTTTTCTGCATCGAGAAATAACACATTGGGTTTTCTTAGATAGTGAAGATTATAGAAAGTTCATCAGTCTCCAAACATTGGAGAAAGAGTTACGGCCTTTAATAAAGCCTGTTTGATGCATAGAAATAATTTTAGTTAAAATGTAATTCCATACTGTTAGCCATAATCTTAGAAAGAATTGTGCATCCACATTTAGTAATGAAATAGATCTATATGATGAACATCCAGTAGGATCTTTCTCTTTCTGAAGGATTAAGGAAACAGAAGCTTCATAAAAAGAAGAAGGTAAATTACCCTTCTCAAAAGATTCATGAAATATTTCCAAAAGATAAGAAGAAAGTAATTTTTCAAAATTTTTGTAAAAGCCTACTGAATAGCCATCAAGTCCAGGAGCATTACCTGATTGCATTGACAACATAGCTTTCTGAATTTCATGCTCAATAATTGGAGCATCAAGCATCTGTTGATATTCAGCAGTAATTTGGGGAAATTTAATCTTATGTAAAAAACATTTAATACAAAAAATCTACGAAACTGGAACCAAATTTTTAAAGTATGTTTAACAAAAGTGTTCAGAGCTTGTCTACCTATTCTGGAGAGCAAAAACGGAAGGGGAGCTCCTAATAAAGAAGCTAACAAAAACCCCATTACTGAATTTTCCTTCAACTGTAACCATGAAGGGCAAATTTGATCATCTATATCATAAATCCAAAAAGTAATATAACAAATATTAATTGCCCAATAATAAAGTCTAAAGTTTGGTAAGACCAGTCCTCCATCTTTTTTTAGTTTTTGCAATAAAAGTTAATTCACTCTAGAGCTCTTATTATTCCAAACATAAGACAAAATCAGAGAATCTATTTTATCAAAAAATGTTTCTTTTTTAAACCATCAACTTTGGATAAGGATTTTTTAACATGGAAAACTAAGGAAATAAAAACCTTTTTAGATTTGTTTTTACAGGACTGTTTAATGTCCTTTTTGCAGTTAATGGATAAATATGACATCTCTAATACACATTTTTTCAGATCATTACAGGTTAGGAATTTTTTACACGATTTTTTACCGAATTACCCCTTGGCCTGCTCTTTAAATTTGGCTTATGCTATTTTTCAGCTTAAGCCTTTTCAAAAACGATTAATAGCTATCATTTATAAACAGTTAATGAATGCTCGCATGATGCCTGATGATAGGGTTCAACGCATCTGGGAAATAGAACTACAACATTCACTTTCAGATAATCAATGGAGTAAAATTTATTACCTAGTCAATAATTCATCTATCTGTGCACGCCATACCTTAACTTAGATTAAGATAGTACACAGGGCCTATATGTCCCAAGATAAATTGGTGCATAGTTTTCCTAATATAAGCCCTATTTGTGACAGATGTAACACAGAAGTGACTACTCTAACTCATATGTTTCGGTCATGTGTAAGCTTAAATAATTTTTGGAGGGATGTGTTTGGAATATGATCTAAAGCTATAGATGTGGATGTTCAACCCAATTCACTTACAGCAATTTTTGGGATTAATCCAGAGGAAGCAAGCAAAGTGTCTGCTTCCACTCAACATGTGATAGGCCTTTTCAATTTTACTGGCTAGGAGAGCTATCTTGCTATACTGGAAAGACTCTAACCCACCTACTGTTTATTATTGGCTCTCCTCCATTATCTCATGTCTAAGCTTGTAGAAAAGTCGAAGCCGGACATTTGATACATCTTTTAATTTTGAACAAGTCTGGCGAACCTTTATTCAATATTTGCACATGATTTAAATTATTTTTTATGTATTTATTTTTCCTTATTCTCTTTAGGGAAAATCCTTCTGTGTGAAGGTTTGGAGATGACTGGAAGGATGCTTTACTTTTCTCTTTCTCTTTTTTCTAATTTTATCCTCAAATGGACTGCCCAATCTTTCTTTTCCTTTTCTTTTGTTTTAGTTTAGTTAGTGGTGTGTTTTTCCCCATTATCAAATAAAATTTCCAATTTTTTTTATGAGTGTTATGAGGAGTTGCAGTTTTTTGACTATATTGTATATATAACAGCGTAACATTTTACCTATCTGATTTTGGCAATATATACTTTCTGTTTCTTTATTGCTGTTTATATGTCTTTTGTATTATCTGTTTGCTAAACTTCTCTTCTGATTTGTATATTTTTTATTGGAAAATCAATAAAAAGATTGAAATGAAAAAATCATTCATTTTAGAGGAATCTGCAGGAAATTGAGATTTACAAAAATCAGAATAAAAATCCTGAAAAAATATTATTAATGTCTTCATGTTTACTTACTGAATCCCCATTATCTTTACAAATCATTAAAATTTGTCTTTTAGCCCTAGCCTTAACTGGGAAGCTAAGAGCTTATTATTTTTGTCCCCAAAAATATAAAACTGACTTTTCAAGTTAAGCAAATATCCTTCAATAGGATAAGTTAATAATAAATTACGTTGTGATTGTAATTCCACTCTTTTAAACAAATCAATATTTGGAAAGGTTGCATTGATGTTATCTAAATCTTTAATCTGTTTAGAAATTTTATCTAATTCCATTCTTGTCTGTTTCTTCAGTTTAGCTATATATGAAATCATCTGAACATGTAAATAAGCTTTTAATGTATCCCAAATCACTAACTTTGAAATGTTTCCTGTATTATTAAGGAGATAAAACTCCGTTACCTGAGTTTCAATAAACTCAACAAATTCTGAACTTTGTAACCGATGTTTTGGGAAGCACCAAAGTGGTCTTGTAGAAGCATCATCTTTCAGTTCGAATACTAGGTTTAAAGGAGCATGATCAGAGATAACAATTGCATCATTTTCATATTTCTGAACATTAAATAGAAGTCGAGGGTCACTGTCCCCTAGATGCTCACCCTCTGAGAGATCTGTGACCTGACCTGGTTTGTTACCTAATACTAGTTCTAGTACCCTAGTTGACCTGTCAACATACTGTGACAGGAATCCATCCTGGACACACTTAAACTCTGCCCCATCTAAACCACTGAAACTAATCAGGTACCAATCAGTATTAGGGAAGTTAAAGTCACCCATGATAACAACCATGATAGCACCGTTCCAAAATCTGCCTCCAGATCTGCTCCTCAGTATCTCTGCTACTACCAGGGGGCCTATAGAATACTCCCAATAGAGTACCTTCTCTGTTCCTGTTCCTGACTTCCACCCATACTGACTCAAAAGGGGATCCTGCTACATTACCCACCCTTTCTGTTGCTGTAATAGTATCCCTGATCAGTAATGCCACCCCTCCTCCCCTCCCCCCATCTCTTTTAAGCACTGAAATCCAGGAATATTGAGAATCCATTCCTGCCCTGCTGCTAGCCAAGTCTCTGTAATGACCATTACATCATAATTCCATGTATGTATCCAAGATCTCAGTTCATCACCTTTGTTACTGATGCTTCTTGGATTGAAGTAATGCACTTTAACCCTTCTACCTTACTCCCTTTACACCCTTTATTCTGCTGCTCTTTCCTCATTATGTTAGATCTGGCTTTACTCCATGCACTATACTTTCAGTTCTCACATGACCTTTATCCTCCTCCAGCTCACTATCTGCTCTAACACTCTGGTTCCCCTCCCCCTGCAAATCTAGTTGAAACCCCCGGAGCATCACTAGCAAACCTTCCTGCAAGGATATTAGTGCCCCTCCAGTTCAGGTGCAACCCGTCCCTTCGGAATAGGTCCCACCTTCCCTGGAACAAGGCCCAATTTTCCAGAAATGTGAAGCCCTCCCTCCTGCACCCTTAGCCATGTATTTAGCTGCATTATCTTACTATTTCTAGCCTCAGTAGCATGTGTCACCGGTAGCAATCCTGAGATTGCAACCTTGGAGGTCCTGTCCTTCAACCTTGCACCTAACTCCCCTTGTAGGACCTCCTCCTTCTTCCTATCCATGTCATTGGTCCCTACATGGACCACGACATCTGGCTGTTCACCCTCCTTCCTGAGAATACTGAGAATTCGATCTGAGATATCATGGACCCTGGCACCAGGGAGGCAACAGACCATCTGGGATTCTCAATCTCTCCCACAGAACCTCTTATCTGTCCCCCTAACTATTGAATCTTCTATTACTATTGCTCTCCTCTTTTCCCTCCTTGCCTTCTGAGCTGAGGGTCCAGTCTTGGTGCCAGAGACGTGACCACTGCAACTTTCCCCTGGTAGGTCATCCCACCAATGGTGTCTAAAATAGTAATCTTATTATTGATGGGAATGGTCATAGGGGTGCTCTGCTCTTCCTGTCTATTCCCCTTCCCTCTCCTGACAATCACCCAGCTACATATCTCCTGACTTTTGGGGGTGACTATCTCCCTGAAACTCCTGTCTATTTCTATTTCTGCCTCATGAATGATCCAAAATTCATCCAGCTCCGGCTCGAGTTCCCTAACTTAGTTTGTCAGGAGCTGCACCTTTTACAGGTATAGTCATCAGGGACAATTGTACTCGCCCTGACTTCCCACATACTGCAAACAGAGCACCCAACTGCCCTAACTGCTGCCCCCATTACCTACTTCTAAGTTAATTAGATTAATTAAAGGAGCTTACCTGACCTTTTGAGGATATTTAAGGAGTAAAAGTGAGGATATCGGACTGCTAGAAAATAATAGTGCAGAGGAAGTAATGAGGGACAAAGAAATGGCAGATAAACTTATTAAGTATTTTGTGTCAGTCTTCACTGTGGAAGACACTGCCATGATGCCAGAAATGTGAGTGTCAAGGGGAAGAAGCAAGTGTCACTGCTATTAGGAGAAGATGCTTGGGAAGCTGAAAAGCCTGAAGGTTGACAAGTCACATGGCCAGATGGATACACCCCAGGCTTCTGAAAGAAGTAGCTGAAGAGATTGTGACAATATTAGTAAAGATCTTTCAAGAATCTCTAGATTCTGGAATGGCTGCTGAGGATTGGAAAATTGCAGATGCCACTCCACTCTTTCAAAAGGGAGGGAGGAGGATGAAAGAAAAAAAAATAACTCAGTTCACCTCACTTGGGTGGTTGGAAAGGTGCTGGAATATATTACTAAGGACGAGGTTTATAATCCTTAATTGTGAACCTCATCCTGAATAATTGGCACTGGATAAAATAGAGAAATGTGAGCATGGATTTCTAGAGAAATCATTCCTGATAAATCTGTGGAATTCTTTGAGGAAATAGCATTCAAGATGAACAAAAGGGTATCGACTGATGTCATGCACTTGATTTTTCAGAAGTCCTGTGACAAGGTGCCACACATGAAGCTGCTGAACAAGTTAAGACCCCATGATATTACAGGAAAGATTCCAGCATGGATAAAGCATTGGCTGTTGGCAGGAGGCAGAGAGTTGGAATAAAGGGAGTCTTTACTGGATAGCTGCTGGTGACTAGTGGTGTTCCACAGAGGACTGTGTTGGGACTGATTCGTTTCACATTATATGTCAATGAATTGAATGATGAAATTGATGGCTTTGTGGCTAAATTTGCTGGTGATACAAAGATACATGGAGGCAGGTAGTGTTGAAAAAGCCAGGTGTCTGTAGAAGGACTTAGATAACTGGGGAATTGGGGAAAGAAGTGGCAGGTGGAATACATTTTTCAGGAAATGTCTGGTTATGCACTTTGGCAGAAGGAATAAAGACATGGACTATTTTGTAAATGAGGAGAAAATTCAAAATCAGAGTTGTAGAGGGACTTGGGAACCCTCGTTCAGGATTCCCCAAAGTTTAATTTGCAGATTGAGTTGGTAAAGATGGCAAGTGTAATGTTAGAATTCATTTTGAGAGACTGGAATACAAAAGCAAGGATATAATGCTGAGGCTTAAAAAGCACTTGGAATATTGCGAGTGCTTTTGAAAACCCTGTCTGAGAAAGGATGTGCTGGCATAGGAATACGTCCAGAGGAGGTTCGCGAGAATGATCCAGGAAATGAAAGGGTTAACATATGAGAAGCATTTGATGGTTCTGGGGGCCTTTATTCACTGGTGCTTAGAAGTATGAGGTGGGATGATATTGAAACCTATAGACTATTGGAACGTCCAGCTTGAGAGGATGTTTCCTATAGTGTGGAAGTCCAGGACCAGAGGCCACATCCTCAGACTGGAGGGCCATCCTTTTTGAATAGGAAGGAGGAATTTCTTTAGCCAGAGGGTAGTTGATCAATGGAATTCATTGCCATAGGCAGCTGTGGAGGCCAAGTTATTGGGTATATTTAACGTGGAGGTTGATAGGTTCTTGATCAGTCGGTACGAAAGGCTATGGGGAGAAGGCAGGAGAATGAGATTGATCAGGATAATAAATCAGTCATGATGGAATAGTACAGCAAACTTGATGGGCTGAATGTCGTAGTTCTATTCCATGGTCTTATGATCTTATGAGAATATGAAACCATTTCTCAGACAGTTGTAAGGATGGGATGAAGCCAGCACAACATTAAGAATTTTAAATCATTTGGGGGTGGAGGCCAATGTCGGTCAAAGAGGACAGGGGTGAACTTGATTGGATTTAAGCTCCTACGTGGTCTGCTGCAATGAGTTCCCTGGGCCTATGTGGAGCCCCAGAGAGTGTTGGGCTCACAGGTTCTTAAAGCTCCAGCGTGGTCTCCACATCCACTCTGTAGAGGTTTATCGCCATTTGAAAAGTTTCAAGGAGGTCAACTATCACTCTTCTAAATTCTGGTGAGTCGAACTCCAGAGGCATTAAACGCTCCTCATATGACAAGCTGTTCAATCCTGGAATAATTTTTGTGAACCTCGTTTGAACCCTCTACAGTGTCGGCACATCCTTTCTAAGATAAGGGGGCTCAGAACTGCTCACAGTATTCCAAGTGAAGCCTCACCACTGTTTTATAAAGCCCGAAATCAATGTTAACATTGCATTTGCCTTACTCACCACCAACACAACCTACAAATTAACCTTTAGTTAATCCTGCACAAAGACTCCAAAGTCCCTTTGCACCTCTGATTTTTGAATTTAACTCTTTTTGGAAAATAGTCCGTGCTTTTATTTCTTCTACCAAAATGAATGATCATACATTTCCTGACACAGTGTTCCATCTGCCACTTCATTGCGCATTCTCCTAATCTGTCTAAGTCCTTCTACAGCTTCTCGACTTTCTCTCTACTTCCTTTCACTTTCACTCTGTGTTCACAATGACATATTGAGTCAGGCTTTCATATTTATTTATTTATGCCCCTTGTCAATTTATATGCTTCTAATTGAGTCGTTTCCTTTGCCTCTGATGCTCTAACGAAAACAATACAAATTTGTCCAATATTCTTTTGGCTAACACTCTCTAATCCAGGTAATATCCTGGTGAATCTCTTCTGCAGGTTCTCAACCTGTCTGCAGGGTGTGGAGATCCTTACCCTACATTCTGTCCCATCAGAATCCGTATGTCGGGTATAAAGGGTTTACAGGGAGTGGAGATCCTTACCCTACATTCTGTCCCATCAGAATCCGTATGTCGGGTATAAAGGGTTTACAGGGAGTGGTGATCCTTACCCTACATTCTGTCCCATCAGAATCCGTATGTCGGGTATAAAGGGTTTACAGGGAGTGGTGATCCTTACCCTACATTCTGTCCCATCAGAATCCGTATGTCGGGTATAAAGGGTTTACAGGGAGTGGAGATCCTTACCCTACATTCTGTCCCATCAGAATCCGTATGTCGGGTATAAAGGGTTTACAGGGAGTGAAGATCCTTACCCTACATTCTGTCCCATCAGAATCCGTATGTCGGGTATAAAGGGTTTACAGGGAGTGAAGATCCTTACCCTACATTCTGTCCCATCAGAATCCGTATGTCGGGTATAAAGGGTTTACAGGGAGTGAAGATCCTTACCCTACATTCTGTCCCATCAGAATCCGTATGTCGGGTATAAAGGGTTTACAGGGAGTGGAGATCCTTACCCTACATTCTGTCCCATCAGAATCCGTATGTCGGGTATAAAGGGTTTACAGGGAGTGGTGATCCTTACCCTACATTCTGTCCCATCAGAATCCGTATGTCGGGTATAAAGGGTTTACAGGGAGTGGAGATCCTTACCCTACATTCTGTCCCATCAGAATCCGTATGTCGGGTATAAAGGGTTTACAGGGAGTGAAGATCCTTACCCTACATTCTGTCCCATCAGAATCCGTATGTCGGGTATAAAGGGTTTACAGGGAGTGAAGATCCTTACCCTACATTCTGTCCCATCAGAATCCGTATGTCGGGTATAAAGGGTTTACAGGGAGTGAAGATCCTTACCCTACATTCTGTCCCATCAGAATCCGTATGTCGGGTATAAAGGGTTTACAGGGAGTGGAGATCCTTACCCTACATTCTGTCCCATCAGAATCCGTATGTCGGGTATAAAGGGTTTACAGGGAGTGATAAGGAAGACCGTCAATGATGAACTGCAAGCCAATATCTGGGAACCACAGCACATGGATAAGATCGTCACTTCACTGCTCTTCAATCTACAACAGGTGGAGGAAACCGACAGGTAAGCCATTCTCTTCCTCTATCTCAGCCGCACATGAGCAGGAAGCCATAGAAGCAGAATAAAGCTCTTTGGCTCATCGAGTCTGCTCCACCAATGTGGTCACCTTACCACTCCGAACTGATCACCATTCTCTATCTCCAAATCTCTGTCATCTACCACCAAAATAGGAACTCCTTGTTGATTAAATTCACTTTAACTTTACAAACCTCAAAGCTTCAGTCTAATCACTCATCCAGTTTTCCAGACAGACTCATTCAGAAGTCTGAGATGCAAAGGGACTCGTGCAGAATTCACTGAAGGTTAATTTGAAGGTTGCGTTCATGGTAGGAAAGGTAAATACATTGTCAGCATTCATTTTGCAAGGATTAGAATATAAAAGGGTCGGATAACAAGGCTTTGGTAAGGCACTGATGAAACCTCATTTCCGGGAGCTGCTGGGTAGAGCTGCCTACGGTAACATCAAGAATGCTATCAAGCCATCAAGATCTAGGAATAACAGTGCATAGTTCCCTGAAGGTGGAGTCTCACGTAGATAGGATGGTGAAGAAGGCTTTTGGAACGCTGGCCTTTATAAATCAGAGCATTGAGTACAGAAGTTGGGATGTAATGTTAAAATTGTACAAGGCATTGGTAAGGCCAAATTTGGAATATTGTGTACAGTTCTGGTCACCGAATTATAGGAAAGATATCAATAAATTAGAGAGAGTGCAGAGACGATTTACTAGGATGTTACCTGGGTTTCAGCACTCAAGTTACAGAGAAAGGTTGAACAAGTTAGGTCTCTATTCATTGGAGCGTAGAAGGTTGAGGGGGGATTTGATCGAGGTATTTAAAATTTTGACAGGGATAGATAGAGTTGACGTGAATAGGTTGTTTCCATTGAGAGTAGGGGAGATTCAAATGAGAGGACATGATTTGAGAGATAGGGGGCAAAAGTTTAAGGGAAACACCAGGGGGTATTTCTTTACTCAGAGAGTGATAGCTGTGTGGAATGAGCTTCTTGTAGAAGTAGTAGAGGCCAGTTCAGTTGTGTCATTTAAGGTAAATTTGGATAGGTATATGGACAGGAAAGGAGTGGAGGGTTATGGGCTGAGTGCGGGTAGGAGGGACTAGGTGAGATTAAGAGTTCGGCACGGACTAGGAAGGCTGGAATGGCCTGTTTCCGTGCTGTGATTGTTATATGGTTATATGGTTAAGCCTGTTTTAATGTATGCGTTCATCAGGCCAGGCAAATCGTTACTCAGAGAACCGCATTACCATAAATACCTCCTGTACCCCCTCCTTGTTGGGAGCAGTGAGAAGAGGGCATGATCCTAATTTCATGAACGATGCTGCTTATTTGAGACATTTCTATTTGAAGGGGTCCTGGATGTAGATGGGGGTGGTGGCTTATACCCATGATGATGCTGGCTGAATGATGAGCATCGTTTCAGAAAATGGCCAGTTCCTCCGTCTCAGATATTCTAGAATACAAGAGCAGGGATATGATCCTCCAGAAGGCATAATGACAAACTGCTCTTAAAAGCCATCTTGTAGGCACTTAACAAACTCACTCTCTTGAGATCCATTACCAGCCTGATTTTCCCAGTCGACCTTCATGTTGAACTCTCCCATGACTATCATATCATTGCCCTTTTGAGGTGCCTTTTCTATTTTCCATTGTGATTCACGTCCCAGCTACTGTTAGGAGGACAGTATATAACTGCCATTAGGTGCATTTTAACCTTGCGGTTTCTTTTCTCAACTCTCAAGATTTCAACATCTTTCAATTCTATGTCACATCTTTCTACTGATTTGATGCCATTCCTTACCAGTGGAGCCACGCCATCCGCTCTGCCTACCTTCCTATCCCTCTGATATAACATGTAACCTTGAACTTTCAGGTCCAACTACAATCACCCTTCAGCCATGATTCTGTGATAGCAACAACATCAACCCTGACCCTTTGTAACAGTGCAACAAGATCATCCACCTTATTTCCTTATACCCCGTGCATTGAGATATAAGACTTTGAGTACGGAATTTGCCATCCTTTTTGATTCTGCATCCCTAATGCACTGGTAGTCTGCTGTCTGCAAATTTTTCTTAACATCCAGCTGCCCGTACTGACAGTCTGACCGCATGCAATTTTTGCTTTTTTACCATCTGTCCAATCCTGAGTCCCTTCACTCTGGTTCCCATCAGAAAATACTTATTCAATACTACAGTAAAAATTAATCACTCAGAAAACTGTTCTTCAAGCAGAACAAGTCTCAAGTCAAGTCACTTTTATTGTCATTTCGACCATAACTACTGGTACAGTACACAGTAAAAACGAGACAGTGTTTTTCAGGACCATGGTGCTACATGAAACAGTACACAAACTACACTGAACTACGGAAAAACAACACAGAAATAAAACTAAACTAGACTACAGACTTACCCAGCACTGCAGAAAGTGCACAAAGCAGTGCGGGCATTGCAATAAATAATAAACAAGACAATAGGCACAGTAGAATCATACTTTGAATAGCCTCCAGAGGCATATTAAACTGTTATGCATATAAAGGCTATTCTAAAGTGCAAGCAGATAATTAATTGTTAAACTGTAATGAACTGGACAGTTAAACAGCCAGATCGAACATATATTTTCAGTCAGTGTCGTGGGGTTTTAGAAATCTACCTGAAATGATCACCAAATCTGAAACCATCTCAGTGAATCTGTAACTCAATGAGTACATGATGTCCTGTAACTCAGGGCTACAGACCAAAGTGGGATTAGTGTAAAGCCTCCTTCTAGACAGAACGGCGTCAATCTGTGCTGCAACTGTCAATGATGGTGTCGATTTACTCTGCTCACATGGTCCATCTGTAAAACAGAATTCAGGATCGACAAAAATGTCAAAAGCAGCAAACTTCATTTATGTAGCATCTTGAACACATCCTAATGTATTTCACAAGAGACATCAGCTCAGCTGGTGGAGGTGAAGAAGCTGTTCCTGAAGCATTGAGTGTGCAATTTTTGGCTCCTATACTTTCTGAATGGCAGCAATGAGAAATGGGCATGTTGATTACAGTAATAGGCAGATGCAACAGGAGCGTTCCCATGCAGGTCTGACAAAGAGCCTGAAAAAGCAACAAGCTTTTTGATGGGAGTCTTTGTTAGTGTACTGCACAGATGTAACAGGAGTGGTAAAGATTTTCGATGAGAAACCCGGTCTCTGTAGAAAAGTGGTACAAACTAGACAAGCAGTCATCGTCAGAGTGGCTTGAGGCAGAGTAGTAAGGCTTTGGCTCAACAAGGGTTCTGTGAGAACAGGCAGAGCTAATGTCCAAGATTTTTGCTCCCAGTATGGATGAGAATGGGGGCTGTAGGAAGGATGAGCACCTAACTGTAGCACCGTATTTCAGGGAGACATTCAAGCAGGGGAGAGAAGATAAATGTACTGATAATTAGGGGTAGTATAGTCAGGGGAATAGATAAAGCTCTCTTTCATGAGGATAGAGCATCCCAAAAGTTGTGTTGCCTGCCTGGTGCCTGGGTTTGGGACATCTTATCTCATCTGCAGAGGAATATTCAGTGGGAGTTTACCACTCCTATATAACAATATAACAATTACAGCACGGAAACAGGCCATCTTGGCCCTTCTAGTCTGTGCCGAATGCTTACTCTCACCTAATCCCACTGACCTGCACTCAGCCCATAACCCTCCATTCCTTTCCTATCCATATACCTATCCAATTTTGCTTTAAATGACAATACCAAACCTGCCTCTACCACTTCTACTGGAAGCTCATTCCACATAGCTACCACTCTCTGAGTAAAGAAATTCCCCCTCATGTTACCCTTAAGCTTTTGCCCCCTAAGTCTCAACTCGTCCTCTTGTTTGAATCTCCCCTACTCTCAATGGAAAAAGCCTATCCACGTCAACTCTGTCTACCCCCTCATAATTTAAAATACCTCTATCAAGTCCCCCCCTCAACCTTCTATGCACCAAAGAATAAGGACCTAACTTGTTCAATCTTTCCCTGTAACTTAGGTGCTGAAACTCAGGTGACATTCTAGTAAATCTTCTCTGTACTCTCTCTATTTTGTTGACATCTTTCCTATAATTTGGTGACCAGAACTGTACACAATACTCCAAAGTCAGCCTTACCAATGCCTTGTACAATTTTAACATTACATCCCAACTCCTATACTCAATGCTCTGATTTATAAAGGCCAACATACCAAAAGCTTCCTTCACCACCCTATCCGCATGAGATTCCACCTTCAGGGAACTATACACCATTATTCGTAGATCACTCTGCTCTACTGCATTCCTCAATGCCCTACCATTTACCATGTATGTCCTATTTGGATTATTCCTACCAAAATGTAGCACCTCACATTTATCAGCATTAAACTCCTTCTGCCATTGCTCAGCCCACTCTTCTAACTGGTCTAAATCTCTCTGCAAATTTTGAAAACCTACTTCATTATCCACAAAGCCACCTAACTTAGTATCATCTGCATACTTACTAATCCAATTTAGTGAGAATGAGCAGTACACCAATCCTCTAGCACCATCCCCATTTCTAATGACATTTGAAATATTTCTGTCAGAGCCCCTGCTATTTCTACACTAACCTCCCTCAAGGTCCTAGGGAATATCCTTTCAGGATCTGGAGATTTATCCACTCTTATATTCCTTAAAAGCACCAGTACTGCCTCCTCTTTAATCATCATAGTTTCCATAACTTCCCTACTTGTTTCCCTTACCTTACTCAATTCAATATCCTTCTCCTTAGTGAATACCGAAGAAAAGAAATTGTTCAAAATCTCCCCCATCTCTTTCGGGTCCACTCATAGCTGTCCACTCTGATTCTCTAAGGGACCAATTTTATTCCTCACTATCCTTTTGCTATTAATATAACTGTAGAAACCCTTTGGATTTATTTTCACCTTACTTGCCAATGCAACCTTGTATCTTCTTTTAGCTTTTCTAATTTCTTTCTTAATATTCTTCTTACATTCTTTATATTCCTTGAGCACCTCATTTACTCCATGCTGCCTATATTTATTGTAGATATCTCTCTTTTTCCTAACCAAGTTTCCAATATCCCTTGAAAACCATGGCTCGCTCAAACTTTTAACCTTTCCTTCCAACCTAACAGGAAGATAAGGATTCCGCACCCTCAAAATTTCATCTTTAAATGACCTCCACTTCTCTATTACATCCTTCCCATAAAGCAAATTGTCCCAATCCACTCTTCTAAATCCTTTTGCATCTCATCAAAGTTAGCCTTTCTCCAATCAAAAATCTCAACCCTGGGTCCAGTCCTATCCTTCTCCATAATTATATTGAAACTAATGGCATTGTGATCACTGGACCCGAAGTGCTCCCCAACACATACCTCCATCACCTGACCTATTTCATTCCCTAGCAGAAGATCCAACACTGCCCCTTCTCTAGTTGGTTCCTCTATGTATTGCTGCAAAAAACTATCCTGCACATATTTTACAAACTCCAAACCATCCATCCATTTTACAGTATGGGCTTCCCAGTCTATGTGTGGAAAATTAAAATCACCCACAATCACAACCCTGTGCTTACTACAAATATCTGCTATCTCTTTGCAAATTTGCTCCTCCAATTCTCTCTCCCCATTAGGTGGTCTATAGTACACCCCTATAAGTATTACTACACCTTTCCCATTCCTCAATTCCACCCAAACAGTCTCCCTAGATGAGCCCTCTAATCTATCCTGCCAGCGCACCGCTGTAATATTTTCTCTGACATGCAATGCAACACCTCCTCCTCTTGTCCCTCCGATTCTATCAAACCTGAAGCAACAAAATCCAGGAATATTTAGATGCCAATCACACCCCTCCTGCAACCATGTTTCACTAATAGCTACAAGATAATATTTCCATGTATCAATCCATGCTCTAAGCTCATCCACCTTTCTTACAATGCTCCTAGCATTAAAATAAATGCATTTAAGAAATTCTCCACCTCTTCCTCTCTGTTTATCTCTAACAGTACAAAGAACTTTACTGTCTTCTTTTTCTTCCTTCTCCCATACATCTGTTTCTACATTCTGGTTCCCCTCCCCCCTCATATCTACAAAAGTAGTTTAAATCCACTGGAGCCTCTCCAGCAAACCTACCTGCAAGAATATTTGTCCCTCTCCAGTTCAGATGTAAACCGTCCCGCTGGAATAGGTCACATCTTCCCTGGAAAACTGCCGAATTATCTATAAATCTGAAGCCCTCCCTCCTGCATCATGTCTTCAGCCACGTGTTGATCTGCACTATCTTAATATTTCTAAACCCACCTGCACGTGGCACTGGAAGCAATCCTGAGGTTGCTATCCTGGAGGTGCTGTCCTTTAACTTGACACCTACTCCCTAAACTCACCTTTCAGGACCTTCTGACTCTTCCTACCCACATCATTGGTCCCTATATGGACCACGACATCCGGCTGCTCACCCTTCCTCTTGAGAATACTGAGAACTCGATTTGAGATATCGCGGACCCTGGCACCAGGGAGGCAACATACCATCTGGGATTCTCGATCTCTTCCACAGAACATCCTATCTGTCCCCCTAACTATTAAATCCCCTATCACTACTGCTCTCCTCTTTTCCCCCTTCCCTTCTGAGCTGAGGGTCCAGTCTTGGTGCCAGAGATGCAACCACTGCAGCTTGTCCCTGGAAGGCCATCCCCATCAACAGTATCCAAAACGGTATACTGATTGTTGATGGGAACGACCACAGGGGTGCTCTGCTCTTCCTGTCTATTTCCCTTCCTTCTCCTGACAGTCACCCAACTACCTGTCTCCTGACTCCTAGGGGTGACTATCTCCCTGAAACTCCTGTTTATTTCTGCCTCTGCATCCCGAATGATCCGAAGTTCATCCAGGTCCAACTCCAGTTCCCTAACTCAGTTTGTCAGGAGCTGCAGCTGGAAGCACCTTTTGCAGGTGTAGTCATCAGGGACAACTGTGCTCACCCTGACTTCCCACATACTGCAAATGGAGCACTCAACTGCCCTAACTGCTGCCTTCATTACCTACTCCTAAGCTAATTAGATTAATTAAAGGAGCTTACCAGGCCTTACCTCACCTGGAGTGAAGCTCGTTCTCAGCCTCTGCTCGCTATTTAAATTCTCCCGCTGCCTCACGCGCTTGCGCAGTTATGCCCCGTTCAAACCTCACCGATTGTTGCGATTGTTGCATTCTGTAGCAACACTCCTGTTGCATCTGTGCAGTACACTAATCAAAGACTCCCATCGAAAAGCTTGTTGCTTTTTCAAGCTCTTTGTCAGACCTGCATGGGAATGCTCCTGGTGCATCTGCCTATTACTGTAATCAACATGCCCATTTCTCATTGCTGCCATTAAGAAAGTATAGGAGCCAAAAATTGTACTCTCAATGCTTCAGGAACAGCTTCTTCACCTTCAGATTTATGAACAGACAATGAAACCATGAAGACTACCTTACTGATTTTTCCTTGTTTTGCACTACTTATTTAATTTCATTTTTTATATTTTTATAACATTCTTTGGATAATAATAGATTTTAGTTATAATTTTATAGATTTATAGACCAATAGAGTGCAAAGACCTTCTGCTGCAAAACAAAAAGTTTCATGCTATACGCCAGTGATTTTAAACCTGATACTGATTCTGGTTCATTCTGTTATCTTCATGGATACAAGGAATTTCATTGCACCCTGGTGTGAATGACAATAAACTAATCTGACCTGACATGAGCTGAGCTGATGTCACTTGTCAAGTACGTTAGGATGTGTTCAAGATGCTATATAAATGAAGTTTGCTGCTTTTGACATTTTTGTCGATACTGAATTCTGTTTTACAAACGGGCCATGTGAGCAGAGTAAATCGACACCATCATTGACATTTACAGCACAGATTGACGCCGTTCTGTCTATTGTGATACAGAAGGAGGCTTTACACAAATCCCACTTTGGTCTATAGCCCTGAGTTACAGGACATCATGTACTTACTGAGTTACAGATTCACTGAGACGGTTTCAGATTCTGGGATCATTTCAGGTAGATTTCCAAAACCCCACTACACTGACTGAAAATATATATTGGATCTGGCGGTTTAATTGTCCAGTTCTTTACAGTTTAACAATTAGTTAACTGCTTGCACTTTAGAGTAGCCTTTATATGCATAACAGTTTAATATGCCTCTGGAGGCTATTCACAGTATGATTGTGAAAGATTTGCTCTGCTTGAAGTGAAGAACAGTTTTCTCAGTGATTAATTTTTACTGTACTATGGAATAAGTATTTTCAGATTAGATTATTATTATCAATAGATTTAAATGGATTTTTTTTCTTATCTCTGGCTATAAATGAAGCTGTTTTATGCTTGGTGTCATCTTTAGTTTCTCTGTCCTTCAAGGGTTGTTTGTTTCAACTACCCCTTTTTTCCATAAAACCATCAGATATAGGGGCAGATATCTGATATATATAGCATTTGGCCCATCGAGTCTGCCCTGCCATTTCATCACGTCTGATCTATTTTTCCTCTCAGCCCCGAACTCCTGCCTTCCTCCCCACTTCCCTCATCCCCTTATCACTTAGTGCCCTGTCCAATCAAGAATCCATTAATCTCTGCCTTAAATATACATCCAAACTTGGCCTGCACAGCTGCTTGTGGCAACAAATTCTACCCATTCAACACTCTCTGGCTGAAGAAATTCCTCTCCATCTCCGTTCTAAAAGGATGCCCTTCTGTTCTGATGCTGTGTCCTCTGGTCTTAGAGTCTCACATTAGAGGAAACTTTGTCTCCCCATCTACTCCAGCAAGACCTTTCGCCATTCAACAGTCACATCTCATTCTTCTGAATTCCAGTGAATACTGACCCAGAGCCATCAGTCTTCATATAACAAGCAGTTCAATTCTGTAATCTTTTTCATGAAACTCCCTTGAACCCCCTCCAGTTTCAGCACATATTTACTCAGATAAGTGGCACAAAACCACTCGCATACTCCAAGAGAGTGCTTTATAAAGTCTCAACATTACATCCTTGCTTTTATATTCTAGTCTTCAGGTGCCCGTCAGGACTGTGTTCTAAGCCCCCTCCTTTACTTTCTGTATATCCATGACTGTGTCATCACCCAGCTCTTCTCCAGCTCTGTATCCCTTTTCCAATCAACTTTCCAGCTCTTAGCTTCATCACTCCCCCTCCTGTCTTCTATCATTTTGGATCTCTCCTTCCCCACCCCCCCCCCACTTTCAAATCTCTTTCATTTAGTCCTGACGTGGGGTGTCGGCCGGAAATGTCGACTGAACTTCTTCCTATAGATGCTGCCTGGCCTGCTGCGTCCACCAGCATTTTGAGTATGCTGCAGTTGTTAGCGATTTCATTAAAACTGGTGTGGATGAGTGTGTGCCCGGCAGAATGTGTTACTGTACATTCCCAAACCAAAAGCTATGGATGAACCAGGAGGAACATCATCTGCTGAAGGCTAGATCTGTTGCATTTAAGTCTGGTGACCCTGGCCTGTACCAGAAAACCAGGTATGATTTGCAGAGAGCTATTTCAAGGGCAAAGAGACAACTTCAAATGAGGTTGGAGGCGTTGTCGAATGTACGACAACTGGCTGTTGCACTGAACGAGACAAACCCATTTGCAGGACACAGGCACGGAGATATAGTTAGGATGCAGACGTGAACAGCAAACAGGCGGGAGAGCAGGAAGGCAGGAGACAGGCAGAATTTATCTTGACACAGAGCGTAGGAAGTGAAACGGCAGACAAAACTCTTCTCAGCATGGAGAGATGGAGTTTTTCAGGCAACCCTCGGAGCTGAAATAAAACTTTAGAAGACTTATCTTATGCAGAGAAGCTGGGTTTCACAGGTAAACCTCAGAACTGGAGTAAAACTTAGAAAACTCATCTTGACACGAAAAGACTGAGTTTCACAGGTAATTCTCGGTACTAGATCAAAACTTAGAACACACACTCCTAAGCGGCCGGGAATCGGTAATTACCACACAGGCAAAACTGACGAACTGGCAACTAGTGGTTGTAATGCCGGGGTTCGTATGCTGCAGGTCTTGCTGGAAACCAGGTGTGTCGTCATCAAATAGAATCAGGAGCAAATGGGAAATTAATCATCGGAACCATGGCACAATCAAAGGAAATTAGGAGAAAATAGGGAATTAACGATCGGGACCGTGACTGAACCCCCCCCTCCCCCCCCCCCCAACAGGAGCCTCCAGGTGAACCACCAGGCTTGTCCAGATTTCTTGATGGAAATTATGGATGAGGGAAGGGTCCAGGATGAAAGAGTGGGAATCCAGGAGCATTCCTCCAGGCCGTATCCCTCCCACTCGACCAGGTACTGGAGGCCTCTGCCTCGGCGGTGCACATCCAGTATTCACCAGATGGTGTACTCTGGGTAGTTGTCAATGATCCGGGCGGGTGGAGGGAGTTCAGCGGGAGGGCACAAAGGGCTGACAGACACAGGTTTCAATTGGGAGACGTGGAACGTGGGACGAATGTGCATGGATCCGGTCAGTTTGAGTCTGACCACCGAGGGGTTGATGATACTCTCAATCTCAAATGGTCCCACGTAGCGAGGGGTGAGTTTCTTGGGTTCATTCTTAAGGGGGATGTCTTTTGACAAGAGCCAAACCTTCTGCCCAGGCCGATAATTGGGTACAGATGTTTGATGGCGAACAGCAATCCTCCGGTTGCAGTCAGCTGAGCGGAGCAGGGCTGCGCATGCATCCTTCCAGGTTTTGCGACACTGGCGGAGATGGGCCAGAACTGAAGGCACAGCAACGTCATCTTCATGTGCAGGAAAGAGAGGGGATTGGTAACTGAGGGAGCATTCTGAGGGAGATATTCTGGCGGCTGTGCTGACCAGGGTGTTGTGGGCATACTCGACCCAAACAAGATGGCTGCTCCAGGATGACGGATTGTTGGCAGTTATGCAGTGCAGTGCTGCTTCCAAATCCTGGTTTGTTCGTTCCCTTTGACCGTTAGTGTGCAGATGGAAGCCGGAAGACAGGTTTACTGAGGCTGCAAGGGGCTGACAAAAAGACCTCCAGACCTGAGAGATGAACTGGAGGGCCCTGGTCGGAAAAAATGTCAGAGGGAATTCCATGGATGCAGAAGACTTGATGAACAAAGAGGTCGGCTGTCTCATGGGCCGCAGGGAGTTTAGGAAGGGCTACAAACTGCACGGCTTTGGAGAAGCGGTCCACCACACTGAGTACGGCAGTGTTTCCATGTGAAGGGGGTAGTCCAGTAATGAAATCCAGCTCAATGTGAGACCAAGGGCAGCTAGGGACAGGTAGGGGACGAAGCAACCCAGCAGGTGGTTGATCAGAAACTTTTCTGAGGGCACATACAGAACAGGCAGAGATGAAGGAACAGGTGTCAGTGTCCATGGAGTGCAACCAGAAATGTCTCTTCTAGAAGGGACAGAGTTCGATCGATTCCGGGATGGCAGGCGAAACGAGAATTATGCCCCCACTGGAGAACCTGAGACTGAACAGAGTCAGGCACGAAGAGGCGACTGGGGGTGGGGGGGGGTGGCATCCATTGCCTGAGTCAGGTTGAGTCTGTTGGGCTTCTTTGACTATGGACTCGATCTCCCAGGTGAGGGAAGCCACCACACAGGATGGTGGAAGGATGTTCTTGAGGTTGGGAAGGCCCTCCTCGGAGACATATTGACGAGAGAGAGCATCGGGCTTCCTGTTCTTGGACCCCGGACGATAGGTGGCTGTGAATCTGAAATGGCCAAAAAATAATGCCCAATGGGCTTGGCAGGAATTCAGATGTTTGGCGGTTTGGATTGTATGCGAGGTTCTTGTGGTCTGTCCAGACAACGAATGGATGTTCAGCTCCCTCCAGACAGTGCCTCCACTCCTCCAAAGCGAGTTTGAGGGCTAGTAACTCCTGGTTCCCTATGTCGTACGTAGTTCCATTCAGCGGGGGATAGATGGCAAGAAAAGAAAGCGCAGGGATGGAGCTTTTGGTCTGGGCCAGAGTGTTGGGAGAGGACCACTCCCACCCCAGAGTTGGAAGCGTTGACTTTCACAATGAATTGGCGGGAGGGGTCAGGTTGGACCAGGATGGGAGCAGAGGTGAAACACCTCTTCAGCTCCGAGAAGGCTGAGTCCACTTCGGGGGTCCAGTGAAAAGGAGAGGTGAGTCGAGTAAGGGGCGTTGCCTCCCAGCTGTAATCCCCCATGAAGTGATGATAGAAGTCTGCGAACACCAGAAATTGCTGGAGCTGCTTGAGTGTTGTGGGTTTTGGCCACTCCACCACGGCCTGGATCTTTTCGGGATCCGCCCTCACTTGCCCGATCTCGACGATGTGCCCCAAGAAACTGACGGAAGGGACATGAAACTCACACTTCTCAGCCTTCACGAATAGTTTGTTCTCCCAAAGCCTCTGCAGCACCTGATGGACATGGTGGGTGTGTTCCTGAAGACTGCGGGAGAAGATTAAGATGTCATCCAAATAAACAAAAGCAAAACAATTACTAATGTCCCTAAGGACATCGTTTACCAAGGCTTGGAAGATGGCAGGGGCATTGGTGAGACCAAAGTGACCAAGAGGGGTGTTGAAAGCTGTTTCCCACTCGTCTCCCTCCCTTATCCAGACCAGGTGGTAGGCACTTCATAGGTCCAACTGAGAGGAAATGGTGGCTCCGTGAAGGGGCTGGAAAGCAGAGTTGATAAGGGGCAGTGGATTCTTATTCTTTATGGTGATGCCATTCAGGCCACGGTAGTCAATGCAGGGGCTCAGTGAGCCATCTTTCTTCCCCACAAAGAAGAAACCTGCGCCAACAGGGGAAGATGAGGGTCGGATAATGCCAGCCGCCAGAGAGTCATTTAGGTAAGCCTCCACTGCGTCCCTTTCTGGCCGGGACAGGGTATACAGCTGACTGGTGGGTAGAGGGGCTCCAGGGAGAAGGTCAATTGCGCAATCGCAAGGGCGGTGTGGAGGCAGGGAAAGATCCCGTTGTTTGCTAAACACTTCACCCAGATTGTGATATTCTGCTGGAACCTTGGAAAAGTCAGGGGTTTAAGCAGCAGACAAGGTCGTGGTGAATTCTACTGGGGAAAGGGCCGATTGTAGACAGGTGGAGTGACAGAACGAACTCCAGCTGACCATCTTCCCGGTGGACCAGTCAATGTGGGGGTTATGGCGGTTTAACCAGGGTTAACCAAGACCAATAGGAGCAATCTCCAGAGTCGTTCTGTGGGGGAAAGGCGGTTCCAGGTTCCATCCCAGCTGCTTGGGTTCCTCTCCCGGAGCGGTGGAAACGGCCGAGCTGGGAGCTACTCTAGGGGCAGGAGGAGGAGAGAGCTTTGTTCTGGTGGGAAGCAGTAATGTGTGCCGTGGGGTGGCCACAGGTGGCGTATGACCCATTCTTTCTCTATGGCGTTCTCGGAGACGATTGTCCAACGTGCTGACAAGGGAGATAAAGGAATCCAGGCTATCGGTGTCATCTCTGGCCGCCAACTCATCTTTCGCCATGTTGCTGAGACCATTCCAAAAAACCACCTGGAGTGACTCATCGTCCCACCCCGTGTTGACCATTAACGTCCGGAACTCCACGGAATATTCTACAACACTGCGCGAGCCCTGGTGGAGAATGAGTAGATACTTGGCAGCGTCTTTACCATGGACAGGGTGGTTAATGATCTGCCTCATTTCCGTGATAAAGGTGGCAAAAGAAGAGCCAGTATCCGGTTGATTATCCCAAACAGCTGTGGCAAACGCTAAGGCACTTCCTCGCAACAACCGCATGATGTAAGCAATCTTTGACTTATCCGTGGAGTATGTGGTCGACTGCTGTTTGAAACACCAAGGGGCCCTGAAGGAAGGCCCGGCACTTCCCCAAATCCCCAGCGTAGTGTTCTGGTTCAGGTACGTCAGGTACTGCTGCCTCTTCCTAATCATATTATATCTCTCCAAATGTTCATAAATCCTGCCTCTCAGGATCTTCTCCATTAACTTACCAACCACTGAGGTAAGACTCACTGGTCTATAATTTCCTGGTCTATCTCTACTAATAGATATGGTGGAGGAGCAGGTAGTGTTGGGGAAACAGGTGGAATGCAGAAGGACTTAGCCAGATTAGGAGAATGGGCAAGAAAGTAGCAATGGAAATACAATGTTGGAAAATGCATGGTCATACACAGTAGAAATAAATGTGCAGACTATTTTCTAAAAGGGGAGAAAATCCAGGAATCTGAGCTGCAGGAAGCCCTTGTTCTGAACACCCTGAAGTTTAACTTGCAGATTGAGTTGGAGGTAAGGAAGGCAAATGCCATGTTAGCATTCATTTCAAGCGCTCTAGAATACAAGAGCAAGGGAGTGATGCTGAGGCTTTATAAGGCACTGGTGAGGCCTCACCTTGAGTATTGTGAACAGTTTTGGGCCCCTCATCTTAGGAAAGATGTGCTGGCATTGGAGAGGGTCCAGAGGAGATTGACAAGGATGATTCCAGGAATGAAAGGGTTATCATACCAGGAATGTTTGATAACTCTGGGTCTGCACTCGCTGGAATTCAGAAGGATGAGGGCAGGGTCTTGTTGAAACCTTTCAACATCTGAAAGAGTTGAAAGACAGAGTAGATGTGGAAAGGATGTTTCCCATGGTGGGTAGAGTCTAGGATAAGAGGGCATAGCCTCAGGACAGAGGGGCGCTCTTTCTAAACAGAGATGCCGAGAAATTTCTTTAGCAATAGGGTTGAGGAAGAGATAGAAAAAAAAATTAGCCATGATTAAATGGCAGAGCAGACTCAATGGGCCAGAAGGCCTAATTCTCCTCCGACGTCTGATAGTCTTATAGTCTAAATAACACCAGACTAGACATGAGCAGGCATCATCCCTGATGAACATGCTACTGTTTTGAAGCCCGAGAATATTTTATCATTTGATACAAAATACTTGTTAATTTCATTGCTCCCCATTACTACATCTCCAGCATTAATTTCTAGCACTCCAATATCTTCTCTCACTGCTTTTTCACACTTTGTATCTGAAGCAACCTTTGGAATCCTCTTTAACATTATTGACTAGCTTACTTTTGTATTACATGTTTACCTTCTTAATGAAGTTTTTGGATTCCCTTTGAATGTGGTGTAGCCTATATCAGTCAGATGGGAGGCACAGTGGAAACTTCCTAATCCTCTAACTTCCCACTAACCTTTGCTCTATTATATGCACTCTCTTTGGCTTTGACTTCTTTTGTGAGCCCCTGTTATTTCATTTTCCCTTTAAAATACTTCTTCCTCTATAGGATGTATGTGTATATCCTGTGCCTTACAAATTGCTTCCATTCCAAAGAGAAATTGCAGCCATTGCTGCTCTGCCGTTATCCCAGACAGTGTTCTTTTCCAATCAATTCTGTAATTCCCTAGCTCCACTGTACTACTGATACATGGGACATTAGTTTCTCTTCTCAAATTTCAATGTGAATTTGATCTAATTATGATGACTTACCCATTGTAATCTGTAGCCCATATCCTTACGACTGCTTCAAAGGTTTCAAAGGTATATTTAATATCAGAGAAATGTATACAATATACATCATGAAGTACTGTTTCCTTACAACCATGAAAGCAGAGGAGTGCCCACAAAGCATGGATGACAGTTAAACATTAGAACCCCAAAGTCCCCACAGCTCCCCTCCCTCCTGCACGTAATTGGCAGCAAGCCCCTCCCCCACTGGCAAAAAAAGCATCAGCACCCACCACCGATCACTCAAGCATGAGCAAAACAACAGCAAAGGCACAGACTTGCAGTACTCCAAAGACTACTTGTTCACCCGCTATTCAACATACCCCATTCCATGTCACATGTAGCACCTGTCTCAGTTGTGCATCATGTTCTTCCTTGGTGGAGCCCCCAGCCAAAGATGTCATTCGTTTATATGAAGGATATTCACGGGAAGTTATGGACCTGCGGTCTAAATTTGTTCCAACCATGAAGATAGCATATGAAAAGGGATTATTCCCATCACTTCAATATCTAGCCCGATTAAAATTATTTCCCAATGATTTGACTCCACGTGTTTTTCTGGACTCAAAGAGGCACTGGACTATGTTAACTCTATTTTGGTTGTAGCCGAGGTTTGAATTGTTGAAGGTCTGCAGAATAATTGTTATTTCGGAAAGAAGGTAAGTTTTGAAGATTTCTGATTTGCTTAAGATATCCTTTGATCAATCGACCATTCAAAGAAAATGTAAACTTTTTGATGTGAATGATGAATGGCTTTTCCGCAATCTGTTTGGTCTACTGAGTGAATTAACACATCGGACAGGTTGTTCGATTATTTGTTTTTATTCTCCTTTTTTCATTAATTAAGTGAGAGTTTTCATAGTTCATAACGACTTTTTCTTATATATATATATAGTCGGGAGTGCTTAGTAGATAGCTTTTTTTCTAAAAACAGGCGTGTAAATTAAATGGAAAATGGTGCTGATTTTTCTTCATTAGAGATTACATAGGCATTTTTCTCTTTGTGTAATTTTATTGTTTTGGCATTTTTGGAGATTGTTTCTGCATTCTCCAGCTGGTTTTTAAGGATTAAGTATAAACACTTATTTTCTCTGAACTTTTATGCCGGATATGGGGAAGCGGATGTTGTAGAGAAATACTGCACAGTACAGGCCCTTTGGCCCATGATGTTCTGCTCTCCTCTCAATCTGCTCCATGATCAATCTAATGCTTCCGTCCTGCAGAGAATTCCATTCATCTTTCATTATGAGCCTATCTAGGAGTCTCTCAAATGTCCTTACTGTGTCTGCCTCTATGGCTACCCATGGCAGATCTTTCCATGCACCCACTGGTCTATGACTAAAAAATAACATCTCTGAGATCCCTATACTTTCCTCTAAGCACCATAATATTGTGCCCCCTCGTATTAGCCATTTCTGCTGCAAATCCATTCCATGTTTTAATGATTACTCAGCCTCACCAGTGTCCATTGTTCCAGAACAATAATACTCTGTAAAGCAATGGAAGACATCAAAGTAAATTGATATTTAAATTGCATATATATTAGTTAGAAGCAAGGCATCTAAGTTGGCAGAAGAACCAGTTAACATGACTTGATAGGGTGGTGTGTTGTTTTGTAGTGTCTGGCTTTTTATATTTAGCAAAACATTTTTTCTCCTCTGCAGGGTTTTTCTATTTTAAGGCCGTATGGATTTTTTTTTGTAACTGGGGGGAGGAATTAAGGAAAGCTTTTAAAATCACTATTATAAAATGGGCAGCTTGCAAATTCTCTCTCTTTTTTACTCTATGGGGACGCATTTTGGCTTTTTTTTTGCCGAATTTTGGGCTTTTCTGGGTGGTGGGAGGATTGGGGTTAGTTTTGAGTTATAGGATTAACTGTAGGAATAATTTTAGTTATCTCTTTTGTAATTTTTTCCCATTACGGTGTTCCAGTGCATGACAAAAATAGACAAAAACAGACAAACATGCTCTAGTTCTTTCAGATCATGTGCCTTTAAGCTTAGCTTTTGAATTGAATGATGTTTTTATTGCAAATTTGCCTTGGCGTTTTCCAGAAAATTTATTACGAAGTTCGGACTTTGTCAAGTTTATTGAGACTCAGATAAAAGATTATTTTCTTTTTAATAATATGGGAGATGTGTCAAAATTGATTGTATGAGATACACTTAAGCATATTTGTGTGGTCAGATAACTTCCTATTTAGCTAAGCTTAAGAAACAGACAAAAATAGAGTTAGATAAGATTTCCAAACAAATTAAAGACTTGGATAATATTTATGCAATCTTTCCAAACATGATTTATTCAAACAAAGAGTTGAACTCGAGTCACAACATAAATTATTATTAACTTATCCTATTGAAAGAAATTTGGTTAAATTGTATAGTCTATTTTATGTGTTTGCAGATAACAATAATAAGCTATTAGAATCTCAATTAAAAGCAGTTAGAGCTAAAAGACAAATTTTAAAAATTCGTAAGGGAGATGGTAGTTTAGCAAGTAATTATGAAGATAATAAAATTTTTCAAGATTTTTATATTGAACTTTATGAATCTCAGTTTCCAGTTGATTCTTCTAAAATGAATGCCTTTTTACAAAAGATTGATTTTCCTTGAATCTCTGTTGAAGATCAACAAATTCTTGATGCTCCTATTACTGAAAATAAAATTCAGAAAGCTATTTTTTCAATGCAATCTGGTAAAGCTCCTGGACTGGATGGTTATTCTGTAGGATTTTATAAAAAATTTGAAAAACTGCTTTCTTCATATATGTTGGAAATGCTTAAAGATATGCTTAAAGCTCTTATAGATAGCGGGGTCAAGGGATATGGGGAGAGGGCAGGAATGGGGTACTGATTGTGTATGATCAGCCATGATCACAGTGAATGGCGGTGCTGGCAAGAAGGGCTGAATGGCCTACTCCTGCACCTACTGTCTATTAAAGATTCTTTTTTGATAGGAGAGTTACCTCCCATATTTTATGAAGCTTCTATTTATTTAATTCTTTAAAAAAATAGCAACCCTACTGATTGTGCTTCAGATAGGTCTATTTCACTATTAAATAGGGATGCTAAATTTTTTTCAAAAGCAATGGCTAATCAGCTGGAGAATATTCTAGCTAAAATTATCTTTCAAGACCAGGCAGATCTTGTAAAGGGCTGTTATTCCTTCTCTAATGTTTGGAGACTGTTGTGTTATATTTTCATCCTTTTCTAAGTCTCCTCAATGTGTTGTCTCTCTCGATGCTGAAAAGGCATTTGACAGAGTTGAATGGAAACACTTATTTAATGTTTTAGAGAAATTTGGCTTTGGTATTAATTTTAATAAGTGGATCAGAATGATACATAAAAGCCCGATTGCTACTGTTATTACTAATAATTGCAGATCTCCTTTTCTTTGGCTTTCGCAGAGTACGAGACAAGGATGTCCATTAAGTCCTTTGTTATTTAATTTGGTGCTGGAACCCTTGGCTATTGCACTTTGTGAAGCTAAAGATATTCATGGAATTCTCATAAATGGGATTGTTCATAAGTTCGCCCTTTATGCTGACGATCTCTTAGTTTATATTTCGAATCCTGAGGAATCCATTCCTAGTTTATTGAAAATATTAAACGATTTTGGAAACGATTTGATACACCAAATCTCCTCAGACTCCCAATGAAATATAGTCACTGTCTTACCTTCTTTATACCTGCATCAATATGTTGGGTCCAGGTTAGGTCCTCAGAGATATTGACACCCAGAAACATGAAGTTGATCTCTCTCTCCTCTTCAGATCCCTCTTTGGTGTGTGTTTTCTCATCCTACCCTTTCTGAAGCCTACACTCAGTTTTTTGGTCTTACTGACATTGGGTGCAAGGTTGTTGCTATGACACCACTCCAGAGGGCATACAAGCTCCAGCTTGTACGCCCTCTTGTCACCATCTGAGATTCTGCCTACAATGGTGATATCATCAGCAAAATTATGGATGGCATTTGAGCTCTGTCTAGCTGCACATTCATGGGTGTAGAGAAAGTAGAGCAGTGGGCAAAGCACACATCGCTGATCGCAGGGGAAAGGACAAGGTGAACTCGAAGCAGTTCAGAATGGTTCCCTATCCAAAAGCAAAGGGAGCACGAGCATGACACACATTTTCTGGCTCAAATGGTCTACCCTCAAGAGTGGTGACTGGCAAAGGATGATCTAACTTGGAAATTGAGACTCACCTTTGTCAGACCACACCCAGATCTAAAAAATTACCGGTGGAACTGCTGTCTAAAAAATACCTGAAGGGCCGGTTCCTTGTGGTCCTGGCCAATAAAGAGAGCAAATATACCCCAGATGTCATAGAACTAGGAGGTAACTTTGTAGCTGTCTCTCACCAGAGACAGCTACAAAGGACTAAGAGGTAACTTTTGAACAGACAAAGTTTGCCCTCTAGCAGATGGCCCTTGGATTTTCCTGACTTCTACAAAAAAGTCAAAAGTGTCCAGCATCTCTGCCATAAAGTCCCAGTCCTTCCCCGTCTCCCTCCTGCACTCCCCCTCCCCCTCCCTCTCTCTCTCCATCCCTCACTCACATACCCTCTCTCTCTCACCTCTCTCCAGGGGTCACTTGTTTGCAATGGACATTTGCAATGAGGTACTTGGATGAGTAGAAAATGTGGGTGAAGATCAGAGTTAGAAGTGGTCATATCTGGGGAATTTACCGCAACACTCTCGCTGGTGTTCTGACATCCAATTATCAAGTCGGATAGCTAAGTTAATTAGTCCATCCAGATCCCGAACAGCTTCATGCTCCGCCAGTTCAGCCTTGAGCTTTTAGAACATAGAGCACAACGAGGTGATGAGAAGGTTTATGAGCACTTGGAAAAACATAGTCTGACTTTGGGATAGTCAGCATGGCTTTGTGAGGGGCAGCTCATGTCTCATGAGCCTGAATGAATTCTCTGAGGATGTGACAAAGCACATTGATGAAGGTAGAGCTGTGGCTGTGGTGGACTGTATAAGGCTTCTAGTACAGCATTTGATAAGGTTCCCTTAGTAGGGTCAATAAGAAAGCTGGGAGGCACGAGATCTACGGGATCTTGGCAACGCAGATGAAAAGAAGGCAGAGGGTTCAAAAGTTCAAAGTGCATCCATTGTCCAAGTTTCTATACCATATACAACCTTAAGATTCATTTTCATTTTTGCAGGTCCACAGGAAAACAAAGAAATACAATAATATCCACAAAGAACGGAACAAAGACTGACTGACGTCCAGTGTGCAAAACGGCGCCGTAACCGCCTTCACTCACCTCAGTGCTGGACTGCGGTCTCACTTTCGGGTTCCCTGTAGTTCATGTTCTATGTATTATTTGTTCATTATTTTATTATTGACATGATCTGTCTGCTTTTACACACTGGACTTTCATGAATTCTATGCATTGTGATGCTCTGGGGGAGGGAGCGTGGTCAACAGCCCGCCCTGTATTTCTAATGACCAGCATTGTTTATTGTTTTGTGTTAAAATGTGGTCGAGGGATTACAGTGGGAAGTTCATTCATTTGTAACATTTTAAGTTCAATTAAACAGTTATTGGCTTGTGTATTTGTGGGTCACCCTAACTGTAATTGTAAGACCATAAGACGTCGGAGCTGAATTAGGCCATTCAATCCATCGAGTCTACTCTGCCATTCCATCATGGTTGATCCTGAGTGCCGCTCAACCCCATAAATCTTCCTTCTCGCGATAACTTTTGATGCCCTGACCAATTAGAAAATAATCAATTTTCACTTTAAATGTACCACTGGCCTTGGCCTCCACTGCAGCCTGTGGCAGAACATTCCACAGATTCACTACTCTCTGGCTAAAAAAAAATCCTCCCTGCTTCTGTTCTGAACAGTTGCCTCTCAATTTTGAGACTGTGCCGTCTACTTCTGGACACCCCCACCTAGGAAACATCCTCTCCACATTAACTTTATCTAGTTCTTTCAAGATTCAGCAGGTTTCAATCTGATAACCCCGCATTTCTTCTAAATTCCAGTGAGTACAGGCCCAAAGCTGCCAACTGCTCCTCCTATGTTAACCCCTTCATTCCCAGAATCATCCTTGTGCACCTCCACTGGATTCTCTCCAATGACAACACATCTGTTCTGAGATATGAGCCCCAAAACAGTTGACAATACTCCAAGTGCAGCCTGACTAGTGTCTTATAAAGTCTCAGCACTATCTCCTTGCTTTTATATTATATTCCCCTCGAAATAAATGCCAACATTGCATTTGCCTTCTTTACCACAGCACAACCTTTGAATTAACCTTCTGGTCGTCTTGAATGAGGACTCCTAAGTCCCTTTGCACATCTGATGTTTGAATTTTCTCCCCATTTAGATAATAGTCCACACTATTGTTCCTTTTACCAAAATGAATTACCATACATTTCCCAATATCGTATTCCATCTGCCACTTTTTGGCTCATTTTTTTGAATTGTCAATGTCCAGCTGCACCACTAGTTACTGAATAAGGCCCCCTTTTATTCCCATGCACTGCCTCCTGCCTGTCAGCATTTCCTCTATCCCCGCAGTATCTGTCCTGTGGTGCCACGGGATTTTATCTTGTTATGCAGCCTCGTGTGGCACCTTATCAGATACCTTCTGAAAATGCAAGGAAATGACATGTGACCAGGGTGTGTGATGGTTCCCTCCCTGGTCTATGAGATGGAGCTGCTCTATCTCTGGGTCATGGTGCCCGGTCTGTTTTAATGTTTATCACAATAAAACTGTTGTTGAGTTTGATGAGTTTCCTTGTCTGTCGATATGGACCAAATGCTTGCCACTGTATTTGTTTTCCTGTGGGGGCCTACAAGAAAATGATTATCAAGGTTGTGTATGATTTACTTACTTTGTTAATAAATTGTACTTCGAACTTTGAACTTTGAAGCCAGTCCAGGATCCCGATGGTTTAAAGCCGGACCCAGCGCGTTCTCTCACCTGTCTCCTGTCGTCTACTCCAAGGTGCGGTATCTGTATTCATGAGAGCGAAGGTTGCTGAATTGCTAGTTTGTTTAGACCGTTCAAAAGTATGTTTCTCAAAGGGAAAGTACAGGCTGTGATTTGTAGTGATGGTAGTTCACAAGGAGATTATCTAGTAGAATATCTGATAGTATTGTGAGCTGCTTCAGTTTGGTGCTATACAGCACCACACAGTACTGGACTGACTTCACAGCCTGTGGACTTGCTTTCGAGGTCCCATCAGTTCATGTTCTCACTGTGAATTGTGAGCACTTTTCTGAGCTGCCATACATTGGCGATATGAATCGCAACGCCAACTTGCATATATTTTTGTGGTGTTCGCCTGGAGGTCGGTGACCGGTCGTTTTCCACAGGGATCTGTTCTGAGATTCCTGCTCTTTCTGATATTTATAAATGATGGGGCTGAAGAAGTGGCAAACTGTGTTAAAACATTTACAGATGATATGAAGATTGGTGTGTTGTGGATAGAGTAGATGTTTGGCATAAGTTACAACAGGACTTTGATAGGTTGCAGAGCTGGGCTGAACAGTGGCAGATGGAGTTCAACCCAGAAAAATAGGAAGTGTTTGACTTTGGATGGTGGAGGGTTAACGGCCGGATTTTTGGGAGGTTGGATGAACAGAGGGATCTTGTTGTCCACGTCTATAAATTTGCTGCCTGAATCAAAAGAGTTGTTAAGGAAGCATATGGTGTGTTGGCCAGTAGCTTGAGTTCAAGAAACTCAAGGTGGTGTTGCAGCTCTATAAAACCCTGGTGAGGTCACACTTGGGGTATTGTGTTCAGCTTTAGTCGTCTCATTGTAGGAAGGATTTGGAAGCTTTAGAGGGTGTGCAGAGGAGATTTACAAGGGTGCTGCCTGGATTACAGAGCATGTCTTATGAGGATAGGCTAATCAAGTTGAGATTTTTCTCTCTGGAGTGAAGGAGGGTGAGAGGTGACTTGAGAGGAGTGTACAAGATGATAAACAGTATAGATGGGGTGAATAACCAGAGCCATTTTTCCAGGGCAGAAATCACTTAACCAAGAAGGCATGATTTTAATGTGATTCACAGAAAGCATAGGGGAGGGGTATCGGAGGTTTTTTTTACACAAAGAGTGGTGGGTGTGTGGAATGTGTCACCAAGGGTGGTAGTAGGGGCAGTTACAATCGGGTGATCTAAGAGACCCTGCGATGGGCAGCAGGATGATAGAAAATTACCGGGTGATGTTGGAGGGCAGGGTTAGATTGATCTTGGAGTAGGTTAAAATGTTGTTACCACAGGTGGGCTGTAATATTCTCTGTTACTCACTCTCTGTCAGTGAGAGGGGTCTCTGAGGGAGCTGGATTAACATTCATTGTGATATGGCACTGGAAGTGGGGTTCACTGAGGGAGCTGGATTAACATCAGTGGGGATACAGTAAGTGACACAGGGTGCTAGTTAGCAGGAGTCACTGACAGATAGTGTGAGGGAGCTCAGTTAATGTCAATCAGTGACACAGTACACTGGGGCAGAGAAGTTACTGATGGACATTGTGAGGGTGCTGGATTATCATCAATCGGAATACCATCAGAGACACAGAGTGCTGGAAGAGAGGGGTCACTGAAGGATGGTGTAAGGGTGCTGGTTTAATGTCAGTGGGAATACAGTCTGTGTCACAGGGCACTGGAACGGAGGGGTTAATGACGAATGCTTTATTTTTTAACCTCGTAGACACTGCTGATCCTGTCTTCTGCTTATGATGTGGCTGTCGATATGGAGAGTTCTCTTGCCTGTTCTGTTTACTCTGTGGGCTGTGTCTGGTGATTTGCTGAATTGCGTAATGGAAAAAAAATGCACCGATCTGTCCGTATTTGAGGAGATGATGGTAAGTTGCAGTGAAGCCAAAGCCTCTGTTGGCCACGATTGCAGACAAAGAACGCGGTGTGCCCCTGGTCCCAGACATTGACTCTTTATTCCCTCCCATAGATGTTGCCTGACTGACTGAGTTCCTGCAGACCCTCGCCTCCCCCAGGTCTTTTCTTCTCTCCTGAACTTTACATTTCCAATTGTCTTCATTTTAGTGCACCCCTCACCTGTGGATCTTCCCCCTTTCTTCACTTTCCTCCATGGTCCACTCTCCTCTCATATCAGATGTCTTCTTCAGCCTTCACCTTTCCCACTTATCACCTCCCAGCTTCCCACTTCACCCACCCTCCCCATCACCCCATCAGCCTCTGGCTTATTCTCCTACTTAGTTTGATTTCTTCCCTGTTCCTTTCACGTCCCCATGAAGTGTCACAGCCTGAAACATCGACTGATTATTCATTCCCATAGATGCTGCCTAGCTGCTGTGATGCTCCATCATTTTGTGAGTTTTGCTCGCGATCCCAGCATCTCAGAATCTCTTGTGTTGTTGGTATTTACTCTCAGGATTACCCTCATTGAACTGGACACTCAATACAAAGGTTGGGACATAATTTTACAGATGTACAGGACATTGGTAAGACCAGACCTGTGTGTTGGAAGCTTGGGATTTAGCTAGGGTGTGTGCAGAAGAAACCATGTTGCCTTGAGCAAAGGTGTCTGACGGATAACCTTATAGAGGTTTATAATGTTACCAAAGGCATAGGAAGTCCATAAGATAGAGGAGCAGGATTAGGCCATTCAGCCCATCAAGCCTGCTCTGCCATTCCATCATGTCTGATTTATTGTTGCTCTCAACTTCATTTTCCCTCCTTCTCCCTTTGGTTTCCTGACTAATCAAGAAACTATCAGCCTCCACTTCCAATACCATGACTTTGCCTCCATAGCTGCCTGATGGAACAATTTCCACAGATTCAGTACCCTCCAGCGAAAGAGATTCTCACTGATCTCTGTTCTGAAAAGATGTCCTTGTATTCTGAGACTGTGCCCTCTGGACCTGGACTCTGCCAATATTAGAAACTTTCTCTTCACATCCACTCTATCTAGGCTGTTCAATATTTGAAAGGTTTCAAAGAGACAACCCCCCTCCTGCCCCTCATTCTTCTGAAATCCAGCAAGCCTAGATTCACATGCTATCAAACACTCCTCACATAGTAACCACTTTATTGCCAAAATCATTCTCGTCAATCTCCTCTGGACCCAGTCAGTTTTTTCCCAGGATGGGGAAGGTATGAGTCTATAACTTGAGGACATAGGTTGAAGATGGGAAGGATAGGATTTTAAAGAGGACATTGGAGGCAAGGGTTTTTTTCCCTCATAGGTCGTGTTGGAAAACTGTAGGTTTAAGGAACATGTGGACAGGTATCTGGACGAGAATGGTTTAGTAGAATATTCAGTCAAACACACTGACATTTGTACAGGTACATGGCAGGAATGGTTTAGTGGGACATTATATCAAACAATGATAATTGGACAGGTACACAAACAGGAACGGTTTGGTAAGATATTAGGTCAAATACAAGGACATTTGGACAGGTACATGAACAGGAATGGTTTAGACAATATGACATTGAGACATAGGAATTGAATTAGGCCATTTGACCCATCGAGTCTGCTCCACCATTCAATCATGGCTGATCCGTTTCTTTATCGCTCCTCAACCCTATTCCCCAGCCTTCTCTCTGTAACCGTTGATTCCATGGCTTCATGGATTGAAAGAACCAATCAATCTCAACCTTAAATACACCCAACAACCTGGCCTCCACAGCTGCCTGTGGTAGCAGATTCCACAAATTTACCACCCTCTGACTAAAGAAATTGCTCCCTATCTCTATTTTAAATGACACCCCTCTATTCTGAGTCTGTGCGTTCTTGTGCTGGACTCTCTCATCATGGGAAATATCCTTTCCATATCTACTCTGGTTTTGGCCTTTCAACATTTGAAAGGTTTCAATGAGATCCTGCCCTCATCCTTCTGAATTCCAGCGAGTGCAGACCCAAAGTCATCAAACATTCCTCATATGATAACCCTTTCATTCCCGCAATCATCCTTGTGATCCTCCTCTGAATCCGATCCAATGTCAGCACAACTTTTCTTAGTTGAGGAACCCAAAACTGTTCACAATACTCAAGGTGAGGCCTCACAAATGCCTTATTGGACTTATAGACACAGCAACATATCCCTGTTCTTGTATTCTACACCTCTTGAAATGAATACTAACATTGCATTTGCCTTCCTTGCCACCAACTCGACCTGCAAGTTAACCTTCATGTTGCTCTGTACAAGGACTCCCAAGACTCTTTGCGTCTCAGATGTTTGGATTTTCTCCCCGTTTAGAAAATAGTCTGCACATTTATTTCTACTACCAAAGTCCATGACCATGCATTTTCCAACATTATATTTTGGTGGCCACTTTCTTGCCCATTCTCCAAAGCTTTTTCTTTCCACCTTGATATTGTTCACTGGGTTGCTTTCATATTTCAGCTTGTCCCTTCTAATGAGTCTCTTAGTTGCTTTCTGTATGTTTTTAAAAGCTTCCAAATCCTCTGTCTTCCCACGAATTTTTGGTTTATGGTATGCCTTCTTTTTCAGTTCTACATTAGGTTTAATGCCCCTTGTCAGACACGGTTGTACTATTTTGTCATTAGAGTATTTATTTGTCTTTGGAATACATCTATCCTACACCTTCCTTATTTTCCCCAGAAACTCAGGCCATTGCTGCTCTGCTGACACCCCTGCCAGCAGCTCCTTCCAATTTATTTTGGCCAAGTCCTCTCTCATACCACTGTAATTTCCTTTACTCCACTGAAATACTGCTACATCAGACTTTAATTTCTCCCTATCAAATTTCAAGTTGAACTCAATCATATTGTGATCTCTACCTCCCTAATTGCTTCCATTTCATTACATAACATGCAATGCAGTATGCTCAATGACAAACCACCTTAAAAAGCCACCTCGGGGGATTCAACAAACTCACTCCCTTGAGATACATTGCCATTCTGATTTTCCCAATTGACCAGCATGTTAAAATGTTCCATGACTCTCTTAACATTTCAGTGGTTTAGCTAGATATTAGGTCAAGCACAAAGACATTTGGACAGATATATTGGCAGGAATCACTGAGTACAATATTAGATCAAACAGAAGGATCGTTTGACAGGTATATGGCAGGAATGAATTATTGGGATATTTGGTCAAACACAAAGACATTTGGACAAATATATTGGCAGGAATCATTGAGTACAATATTAGATCAAACAGAAGGATAGTTGAAACAGGAACAGTTTAGACCTCATGACCACAAATAAAGGAGCAGAAATAGGCCATTTGGCTCATTGAGTCTGCTCCACCAATTTCATCATGGCTGAACCAATTTTCCTCAAAGCCCCATCTCCAGCCTTCTCTCCGTATCCATTCATGCCCTGTCCAGTCAAGAATCTATCAACCTCTGCTTTAAATATATATAAAGACTTGGTCTCCACAGCTGCCTATGGCAAAGAATTCCACATATTAACCACTCTCTGGCTAAAGAGGTTCTTCCTCACCTCTGCTCCAGCACCATGCCTCTCTAATCTGAGGCTGTGTACTCTGGTCTTAGGCTCTCCCGCCAAAGGAAGCATCCTCTCTACAGCCACAATATCAAGGCCATTCATCATTCAATAGATTTCAATGAGATCACCGCTCATTCTTCTGAATTGTAGTGAATACATGCCCAAAGCCATCAGACCTCTTCATATGACAAGCCATTCAAACCTGGAATCACTTTCACAAACTTCCTCTGAACCCTCTCCAGTCTCAGCATATTCTTTCTGAGATAAGGGGTGCAAAACTGCCCACAATACTCCAAGTGAGGCTTTCTAAAATCTCAACATTACATCCTTGCTTTTATATTCTAGTGCTCTTGAAATGAATGCTAACATTGCATTTTCCTTCCTCTCCACAAACTCAACCTGCAAATTGACCTTTGGGGGATCCCTGCACATTGATTTTCAAGTCCCCTTGCACCTCCGTTTTTTCATTTCCTCTCCATTTAGAAAACAGTCAGCCCTTTTATTAGCAAACACGAGGAAATCTGCAGATGCTGGAAATTCAAGCAACACATACAAAATGCTGGTGGAACACAGCAGGCCAGGCAGCATCTATAGAGAGAAGCACTGTCGACGTTTCGGGCCGACACCCTCGGTCAGAACCCTTCCATTACTTCGACCAAAGTGCAAGCCCGAACACTTCCCAACATTGTATTCCATCTGCCATTTCTCTGCCCATTCTCCAAATCTGTTGCAGTCCCCTTATTCCCAAAATGCTTGTGGAATGCAACAGGCCAGGCAGCATCTATAGGAAGAAGTACAGTCGACGTTTAGGGCCAAAACCCTTCGTCAGGACTAACTGAAAGAAAAGATAGTAAGAGATTTGAAAGTGGGATGGGACGGGGAAGATCTGAAATGATAGAAGACCAGAGGGAGAGGGGTGAAGCTAAGAACTGGAAAGTTGATTGACAAAAGGGATACACAGCTGGTGAAGGGAAAGGATTATGGGATGGGAGGTGTAGGGAGAAAGAAAGGGGAGGAGAGCACCAAAGGGAGATGGAGAGCAGGCAAGGTGTGATTGTGAGAGGGACAGAGAGAGAAAATGAAAAAAGGGGGAGGGATGGGAAATAAATAAATAAATAAACAGATAGATAGATAGATAGATAGATAGATAGATAAATAAGGGATGCGGTATGAAGGGGAGGGGGGATTAACGGAAGTTAGAAAAATCAATGTTCTTGCCATCAGCTTGGAGGCTACCTAGACAGAATATAGGGTGTTGTTCCTCCAGCCCGAGTGTGGCTTCATCTTGACAGTACAGGAGGCCATGGATAGACATATCAGAATGGGAATGGGACATGGAATTAAAGTGTGTGGCCACTGGGAGATCCTACTTTCTCTGGCGGACAGAGTGTAGGCGTTCAGCATAACGGTCTCCCAGTCTGCGTCGGGTCACCTCACCTGGAGGTGACACTTCACCTGTGAGTCAGCTGGTGTGATATACTGCGTCCGGTGCTCCCAGTGCGGCCTTTTATTAGCCCCACCAGCCCCATTCTTCTGCCTGCTCTACATAACCCTGACTAATCCAGAAGCTTTCAAGTTCCACTTTACATATACCCAATGACCTGGACTCCATAGCTACTATGGCAATGAATTCACCACCTTCTGTCTAAAGAAATTCCTCCTCATCTCTGTTCTAAGAGACATCCACTCCAAGTCCACTCTGTCTAAGCCCATCTAGCACCATAGCATGCCCACAACAAATTAACCCTAATCCGTGCATTTTCGGAATGTGGGAGGAAACCGGAACACCCACACGGCCACGGGCAGAATGTTGAAGCTCCTTCCTGGCGGAGTTGGGAATTGAAGCGTAATTGGTGATCGCCATCATGTAAAGCGCTGTACTACTGTACTGCCCACTTTAACCGGTTTCAGATGCAGGGACATAGATTCTGCCTGGCCTGCTGAGTTTCTCCACAGATTTTTTTGTGCTACTGACACATCCAAGCAACTGGTCTCAGCCCGAAACGTCGACTGTACTTCTTCCTATAGATGCTGCCTGGCCTGCTGCGTTCCACCAGCATTTTGTGTGTGTTGCTTGAATTTCCAGCATCTGCAGATTTCCTCATGTTTGCTCCCTTTAGTCCCACTCTTTGCCTGCTGCCAATCAGCCACTGCTGTATCCATGCAAGAATCTTCCCTGTAATATAATAGGCTCGTAACTTGAAAATCAGCCTCATATTTGTCACCTGGTCAAATGCCTTCTGAAAATCCAAAGACACATCATCAACCAGTTCTCCTTTGTCTTGTTTGTTCTTCAAAGAATTCCACCAAATTTGTCAGGCAATGTTTTTCCCTAGAGGAAACCATGTCGACAATGGCCTAATTTATCATGTGCCTCCAAGTATGCTGAGAACGCATCCTTAATAATTGACTCCATCATCTTCGCAACCACTGAGATCAGACTAACTGGCCTATAGTTATCTTTCTTCTGCCTCTACCATTTTGAAGAATGGTGTAACAATTTGGAATTTTCCAATCTTCCAGAACCATCCCAGAAACTAGCGATTGTTGAAAGATCATTACACATGCCTCCATGATCTCTTCCACCAACTCTTTCAGAACCTTAGGTTGTACACCTTCTGGTCCAGGTGACTTATCCATCTTCAGACATAGAAACATAGAAAGCCTACAGCCCACAAAGGCATGCCAAACGTCTTTTTACTATAGAAATTATCTACGGTTACCCAGAGCCCTCTATTTTTCTAAGCTCCATGTACCAATCCAGGAGTCTCTTGCTGACAGCCTATTCAATGCACACACCACCCTCTGCATAAAAAAACTTACCCCTGACATCTCCTCTGTACCTACCTACAAGCACCTTAAAGCTGTTCCCTCTCATTCTAGCCATTTCAGCCCGTTGAGAAAGACTCTGACTTTCCACGTGATCAATGCCTCTCGTCATCACCACTGTCAGGTCACCTCTCATCCTCCGCCGCACAAGGAAAAAAGGCCGAGTTCACTCAACCTATTCTCATAAAGCATGCTTCCCAATCCAGGCAACATACTTGTAAATCTCCTCAGCACCCTTTCTATGGTTTCCACATCCTTCCTGTAGTGAGGCGACCAGAATTGAGCACAGTACTCCAAGTGGAGACTGACCAGGGTCCTATATAGCTATGACATTACCTCTCGGCTCTTAAACTCAATCGCATGTTTGATGAAGGCCAATGCACTGTATGCCTTCTTAACCACAAAACTCCATAGCAGTTTTGAGTGTCCTATGGACTCAGACCACAAGATCCCTCTGATCCTCCACACTGCCAAGTGTCTTACCATTAACGCTATATTCTGCCATCATCTTTGACCTACCAAAATGAACCACCTCACACATCTGGGTTGAACTCCATCTGCCACTTCTCAGCCCAGTTTTGCATCATATCAATGTCCCGCTGTAACCTCTGACAGCCCTCCGCACAATCGATGAGACCTCCAACCTTTGTGTCATCAGCAAACTTTCTAACCCATCCCTCCACTTCCTCATCCCGGTCATTTGTTAAAATCACAAAGAGTAGGGGTCCCAGAACAGATCTCTGAGGCACACCACTGGTCACAGACCTCCATGCAGAATATGACCTGTCTGCATCCAATCTTCGGCTGCTGTGGGCAAGCCAGTTCTGTATCCACAAAGCAATGTCCTCTTGGATCCCATGCCTCCTTACTTTCTCAATAAGCCTTGCATGGGGTACCTTATCAAATGCCTTGCTGAAATCTATATACACTACCTTTACTGCTCTACCCTCATCAATGTGTTTAGTCACATCCTCAAACATTTCAGTGAGGTTCATAAGGCACAACTTGCCTTTGAAAAAGCCATGCTGACAATTCCTAATCATATTATGCCTCTCCAAATTTTCATAAATCCTGCCTCTCAGGATCTTCTCCATCAACTTACCAATCACTGAAGTAAGACTCACTGATCTATAATTTCCAGGGCTCTCCCTACTCTATTTCTTAAATAAGGGAACAACATCTGCAACCCTCCAATCCTCTGGAAATTCTCCCATTCCCATTGATGATGCAAAGATCATCAACAGAGGTTCAGCAATCTTCTCCCTCATCTCCCACAGTAGCCTGGGGTACATCTCATCCTGTCCCAGTGACTTGTCCAACTTGATGCTTTCCAAAACCTCCAGCACATCCTTTTTCTTAATATCTATAATCTCAAGCTTTTCAGTCCACTGTAAATCATCCCTACAATCACCAAGTTCCTTTTCCGTAGTGAATACTGAAGCGAAGTATTCATTAAGTACCTCTGCTGTCTCCTCTGGTTCCATACACACTTTTCCACTGTCACACTTGATTGGTCCTATTCTCTCATGTCTTTTCCTCTTGCTATTCACATACTTGTAGAATGCCTTGAAGTTTTCCTTAATCCTGTCCGCCAAGGCCTTCTCATGACTGCTTCTGGATCTCCTAATTTCATTCTTAATCTCCTTCTTGCTAGCCTTATAATCTTCAAAATCTCTATCATAACCTAGTTTTTGTACCTTTCATAAGCTTTTCTTTTCTTATTGACTAGATTTACAATAGCCCTTGTACACCACGGTTCCATACCGTCCTGTCTCTTTGAAATGTAGCTATGTAGAACTCCATGCAAATGTCCCCTGAACGTTTGCAACATTTCTGCCGTATATTTCCCTGACAACATCTGTTTCCAATTTATGTTCCAAGTTCCTGCCTGGTAGCCTCATATTTCCCCTTACTCCACTTAAACTCTCTCCTAACTTGTCTGGTCCTACCCCTCTCCAATGCTATAGTAAAGGAGATAGAATGTGATCACTATCTCTAAAATGTTCTCCCACTGAGAGATCTGACACCTGACCAGATTCATTTCCCAATACCAAATCAAGTACAGCCTCTCCTCTTGTAGGCTTATCTACATATTGTGTCAAGAAACCTTCCTGAACATACCTACCAAACTCCACGCCATCTAAGCACCTTGCTCTGGGGAGATGCCAATCAATATCTGGGAAATTAAAATCTCCCATCATACCAACCCTGTTATTACACCTTTCCAGAATCTGTCTCCCTATCTGCTCCTCGATGTCCCTGTTACTATTGGGTGGTCTATGAAAAACACCCAGTAGAGTTATTGGCTATTCCTGTTCCCAATCTCCCACAGACAACCCCTCAATGACATATCTTTTGTGTAGCCATGACACTATCTCGGATCAACAGTGCCATGCCCCCACCTCTTTTGCCTCCCTCCCTATCCTTTCTGAAACATATAAAGCCTAGCACTTGAAGTAGCCATTCCTGCCCCTGCACCATCCAAGTCTCTGTAATGGCCACAACATCATAGCTCCAGTTACTAATCCATGCTCTAAGCTCATCCGCTTTGTTCATAATACTCCTTGCAGTGAAATAGACACATCTCAAACCATCGGACTGAATACGTCCCTTCTCCATCACCTGCCTATCTTCCCTCTTGCACTTTCTACAAGTTTTCTCTATTTGTGAGCCAACCGCCTCTTCCTGCATTTCTTCTATTCAGTTCCCACCTCCCAGCAATTCCAGTTTAAACCCTCCCCAACAGCCTTTGCAAACTTCTCCATCACAATATTGGTCCCCCGGGATTCAAGTACAACCCGTCCTTTTTGTACAGGTCACGCCTGCCCCAAAAGAGGTCCCAATGATTCAGAAATCTCAATCTCTGCCCCCTGCTCCAATCCCTCAGCCATGCATTTATCCTCCACCTTATTCTACTCCTATACTCACTGTCATGTGGCACAGGCAGTAATCCTGAGATTACTACCTTTGTGGTCCTGCTTCTCAACTTTATTCCTAACTCCCTGTGGTCTGTTTTCAGGATCTCCTCCCTTTTCCTACCTATGTCATTGGTACCAATATATACCACAACCACTGTCTGTTCTCCTTCCCACTGCAGGATATCGTAGACGCAATCTGAAATATACCGGATCCTGGCACCTTGGAGGCAAACTACCATCCTAGTTTCTTTCTTGTTTCCACAGAATCGTCTGTCTGACTCCCTAACTATAGAGTCCCCTATCACTGCTGCCATCCTCTTCCTTTCCCTACCCTTCTGAGTCACAGGGCCAAACTCTGTGCCAGACGTGTGGCCAATGTTGCTTCCCCCAGGTAGGCCACCCCCCCCCCCACCCACCAACAGTACTCAAACAGAATTAATTATTGTTCAGGCTGGACAGCCACAGGGTTACTCTCAAGTATCTGAGTCTTGCCCTTCCCTCCCCTGACTGTTATCCACTTATCTGTCTCCCGAAGCCTTGGTGTGACTACTTGCTATACTATCCATCTATCAGTTCCTTTCAGTTTCCCAAGAACCTTCTCTATAGTTATAGTTATAGTAACTTCACACATTCCATGCCCCCAATATCTGGAATTTCTACCATACTGTTAGTGTCTTACACCGTGAAGACTGATGCAAAATATTTATTCAGTTCGTCCTCTATTACATTGTTCCCCATTACTACCTCTCCAGCATTGTTTTCCAGTGGTCCAATATCCACTCTCATCTCTCTTTCACACTTTATGTGTAAGAATATTGATACTAGTTCCAACACTCTGACATTTGATGGGAACCGTTTAGCGAGGTATTAGGTCAAACAGAAGGACATTTGGACAGCTACACGGATGGGAACTGTTTACACCATAAGACCATGAGATATAGGAGCAGAAGCTGGCCATTCTGCCCATTGAGGCCTCTCTGCCATTCAATCGGGCTGATCTAATTCTTCCTGTCATCCCCACTCCCCACACCCCATACCTTTTGATGCCCTGGCTAATCAAGAACCTCTCTATCTCTGCCTTAAATATATCCAATGACCTGGCCTCCACAGCCGCTCATGGCAACAAATTCTACAGATTTACCACCTTCTGAATGAAGTAACTTCTCCGCATCTCAGTTCTAAAAGGACGTCTTTCAATCTTGAGGTCATGCTCTCTTGTCCTGGAGTCACCTACCATGTGAAATAACTGCTTTATCTAATCCTTTCAGGCCTTTGAATGTTCAGAATTTTCCATTAGATCCCCCCTCATTCTCCTGAACTCCAGGAAATACAGCTCAAAAGCTGCCAGATGTTCCTCATACGGGAACCCTTTCATTACTAGAATCATTCCCGTGAATCTTCTCTGAACCCTCTCCAATGTCATTATATGCTTTCTAAAATAAGGAGCCCAAAACTGCACACAATACTCCAAGTGTGGTCTCACAAGTGCCTTATAGAGCCTCAACATCACGTCCGTGCTCTTATGTTCTATACCTCTAGAAATGAATGTCAATATTGCATTTGCCTTCTTCACAACTGACTCAACCTGGAGGTTAACATTTCAGGTATTTTACACAAGGACTCCCAAGTCCCTTTACATCTCTGCATTTTGAATGCTCCACCCATCTATATAATAGTCTGCCTGTATATTTCTTCCACCAAAGTGCATGACTATATGCTTTCCAACATTGTATTTCAACATTAGTTTAGTGAGATATTAGGTCAAACACAAGGACATTTGGACAGGCACATGGACAGGAATGGTTTTAGTGAGATATTACATCAAACACAAGGACATTTGGACAGGAAGGGTTTAATGAGATATTAGTTCAAATACAAGGACATTTGGACAGGTACACGGACAGGAACAGTTCCATACAATATTACAAGATTAGAAGGAACTTGTTTTGCCAGAGAGTGGTGAATCTGTGGAATTCATTGTCACGGGCAGCTGAGGAAGCAAAGTTGTTGTATGTATTTGAGGTGGAAGTTGATAAGTTCTTCATTAGTCAGGGTGTGAAAGTTTATTGGGGAGAAGACTGCTATGTAAAAGAAAAAAAGAGTCTACGCAGTGAACCTTGCAAGGATTCCATTTGTTAAGGTTACCTCTTTTTCCGCAAAGCCCAAGAGCATCATCCCAATTCAAGGCACAATAGTAGCATAGTCGTTAGCATGACGTTATTTCATTTTGGGGTGTTCTGGAGCTCGGAGTTCAATTACTGTACCATTCCATAAGGAGTTTGTAGGTTCTTCCAATGACAGTTATGATTTCCTCCAGGTGCTCTGGTTTCGTCACACATTCCAAAGATGTACTGGTTAGAATGTTAGTTGATTATTATAAATTGTACTATTATTCAGCTAGGGTTAAATAGATGGGAAACGGATTGCTGTGTTTCATGAGCTGAAAGGGCCTATGAGAGGAAGTAGGAATTCAGGGAGCCGAGTCTCTGTACATCTTCCCCCTGAAATGCTGGGTTCTCTCAAGGTCCTCTTATTTCCTCCCACAGTCCAAAGACGTAGTGGTAGGTTAGTTGGTCAGTGTAATAGTTGTACCGTCAGTAGGATAGGGTTAAATTGGGATTGTTGCGGTTTCTGGGTGGTGTGGTCAAATGGCCAGAAGGACCATTCTGTGTTGTTTCTCTAAATAAATAAAAAAACACACTCTCAACAGTTTAGGAACAGCTTCTCTCATCTCCGCCATCAGATTTCTGAATGGTCCAAGATCCCGTGAACACTACCTCACTAAATGGCTCTTCTTGACATTATTGATTTATTTTGTATCTATTATTGTAACTTAGTCTATTTTTATGTGTATTGCATGGTATGGTTGCAGCAAATCAACAAATGTCAGTGATCATCAGCCTGATCCTCACCCACTTGTCCTGACCTATTTCCGAGGAGAAGGTCAAACTTACCTTCTGTCCAGTAAAAGGCCACGATATATTGGCCGAGGAAACATTGTTGAACAAAGTCTACCCAAACTAAGTCTTGAGCACTATGGCAATCCCAGACTCGGTTAGGAAAGTTAAAAGCTCCACCATCACAAGCCAATACTTCTTGCAATCTCCCTGCTCTAATTTCTGTTGGTCATTGGGGCTTGCAGTACAGCCCCAAAAAGGTGATAAGCAGAGAGCTAAAGAACACTACGGCACGGAAACAGACCATTCAGCCCATCTAGTCCATTCCAAAACCATTTGCCTACTTGCACTGGGACCATAGCCCTCCATACCCCTTCCATCCATGTACCTAACCAAACTTTGCAAATGGTTGACATTGAGCTTGCATGCATCACTTGTGCTGGTAGCTTCTTTCCACACTCTTACAACCCTCTGAGCAAAGAAATTTCACCTCATATGCTTCTTAAATGTCTCACCTTTTCAAGCTTAACCCATGACCTCTGGTTGAAGCACCACCCAACCTCAGTACAAAAAGCCTACTTGTATATACACAATCTATAACACTCATAGTGTAGCAAACTCCTATCAAATCTCCTTTAAATCTTCTACATCCTGAAGAATGCTGTCCTAACCCATTTAATCTATCTCAGGTCCACCAGGCGCGACAACATCCTTGTAAATTTACTCTGTACTCTTTCAACCTTGCTTACATCTTTCCTGTAGGCACGTAGGTAACCAAAATTGCTTACAATGCTCCAGATTAGGAGTTCATTATACAAGATTATACGAGTTGAACATAACATTCCATTTCCTGTACTCGGTACATTGAGTTATGAAGGCCAATGTGCCAAAAGCTTTCTTTCCGACCCTATCTACCTCTGACACTATTTTCAATGAAATATGTACCTCTATTCCCACTTCTACCACACTCCACAGTACGCTTCTCTTCTCTGTATAAGACCTTCCCTGGTTGGTCCTACTGAACTGCAACACCTTGCACTTGTTTGCATTAAATTCCACCTGACATTTTCAGCCCATTTTTCCAGCTGATCCAGATCCCTCTGCAAGCGTTGATAGAATTAACTCACTGTCCACTGCACCCCAATCTTTACTTCATCCATAAACGCGCTTATCCAGTTGACCACATTATCATCCAGATCATCAATATAGATGACAGACAACATTTGACCCAGCACCAATCCCTGCGCACACCATGAGCCACTGTCCTCCATTCAGAGAGGCAACCATCTGCTACCAGTCTCTGGCTTCTCCCACAAAACCAATGTCTAATCCAATTTACTACCTCATGCTGAATGCCGAGTCACTGAAGCTTTTTGACCAAACTCATATCCGGGACCTTCGCAAATGTCTTGCTGAAGTGGATGCAGTCAACACCCAGTGCCTCATCACACTGCGTAATGATCTGATCTAGATGAACAGTTTGCAAGAGAAGCTTTTCACTGTATCTACATATATGTGTCAACCAATTCCGATACACCTCTCACTTAAACTGTGCCCTCACTGCATCATAACAGGTTCCTCTTGTCCATACCAAACACCCCATACAACCATATCCAGAACTTCATTTTATATCACTCCCACCATCGTCACAAGCACACTTTCAGTACCTCCCTCCACCCCACTCCCTACTTTCTGCAGGGATTGCTCTCTAGATGACTCCTTTGTCCAATATCAAGTTTTCTTCCTAAAAGTTTGCTGGAAATGCAATGGGCACTACAGTGTTGAAAGTGATCTTTGTTTTCATTTGTCTGCAGGTATGTATCGATGGCTGCAAAGCAGCTAACCCCAATTAAAAAAGGCAATATAAGATGGAACATTTCCGCCAGGGAAAACCACATGGAAAATGGAAGCAGAAGAAAAAAACGGGGGAGGGAGGATTCGTGAACAATGTAATTGACAAAGACGATTAATATGAAAACTATTTTCGGCAAGATGTTCAAACAGACCAGGCATTGGAAGCGCAGTGGGCAGGGATATAACCTTAACAAGGCACCCAGTTCCTGGAAAGCATAGAGACCAGCCTCCTTGATCGGAACTTAATTATCAAGGATAGCCAGGAAGTCAACCCTTAGCACCAGTGATGGAGCTGAGTGAAAAAGCTAGCTGGGTGTAAAAGATAGGATCTGCCATCAATGTATTAATTGAGCAATTGGTAAACTGAAAAATAAAGTTATTCTTTGCAAAAGAACACAGTCTTAGCAGTGTCTGCTTACCTCTGTTAGTTCATGACCTTGGTGTGAAACATGACAGCACAAGTAGTGCAGACCACTTGGCCCCTCCAATCCTACCCCCATTCACCAGGCCCATGAATGATCTGTACCATAAGATCACAAGACTATAAGACATTGAAGCAGAAGAAGGCCATTTGGCCCATCAGGTCTGTTCCACCAGTCCATCCTGGTGACTTATTATCCCTCTCAGCTCCATTGTCTTGGCTTCTCCCTGTATCCTTTGACGTCCTGATTGATCATGGATCTATAAAGCTCTGCTTTAAATATACCCACCCCAGTAACCTGACCTCCGCAGCTGTCTGTGGCAATGAATTCCACAGATTCATCACCCTCTGGTGTAATAATTTCCTTACGTCCCCTCAGCCAGGTCTCAACTCCCCTTCTGCGCCAGTGGCCATTTTCCTCTCCTGCAAAATTCAATCACTGAACAACCTATCGCCCAACCTACAGCTGGTACTCAGCGAGAATGATTACTTTCAGGGTATCTCCTATCTTTTCCCATTGTGAAATATGCTCACCAATCTGTATCCAGTGTAGTCACCGATCCATAGAACAGGGTCGACCCATGACGTGCTGATTTAAACCAGACACCTCACTAATCAAATCCCTTCTGGCTGCACAATAGCCCTCTCCCACCCCCGCCCCCCCCCCCCCCAATCTCTGCACACCTGTATGACTTCTCTAAGATTCTGTTAAACACCACTATTGTTAATGGGCAAGTCTCTCTCTTATTTCCCACCTCCCTCCATTTAATATCTCCTATCACATTTCATCTCGTTCAGCTCTTTGCCTCTTCCACCTATCACCTCCCAGATTTTCACATCATTCTCTTTCTCCCCTACCCCCACCTGCCAGCTCCTTTTCTCCCCTCTTCCCATACCCTTTTGTTCCGGCTTCTGTCCTCTTCTTTTCCAGTCCTGATGAAGAGTCTCAGTTTGAAACACCGACCGTTCACTTCCATGCCTAGATGCTGCTTCCCTGCTGAGTTCCTCCAGCATCATGTGTGTGGCTTGAAAGTTCTGCAGAACCTTGTCAGTCTCTGCATAACTCACTGACCTATGAACTCAGTGCCCTGACTAAGATGATAAGGGGCATTGAACATGTGGATAGTCAGAGGCTTTTTCCCAGGGCTGAAATGGTTGCCACAAGAGGACACAGGTTTAAGGTGCTGGGGAGTAGGTACAGAGGAGTTGTCAGGGGTAAGTTTTCCACTCAGAGAGTGGTGAGTGCGTGGAATGGGCTGCCAGTAACAGTGGTGGAGGCGGATATGATAAGGTCTTTTAAGAGACTTTTGGATAGGTATATGGAGCTCAGAAAAATAGAGGGCTATTGGTAAGCCCTGTAATTTCTAAAGTAGGGACATGTTCTGCACAACTTTGTGGGCGAAAGGGCCTGTATTGTGCTGTAGGTTTTCTATGTTTCTAATAAATACAAGCATGCTTTACCCTTCCTAGCCACCCTAGCAACCTGTGTAAGGAGCGATTGGTTTGAACTGTCAGAACCCTCTGTATGGCAACACTGTTAATGGTTCTGGCAGTAACTGTTCACTCTCCCTTTTACATTTTGTCTCAAGAAGTGCCACACCTCACACTTCAATCCATAGTCATACAGACAGAAATGGCCCTTCAACCCAACTGTTCCAGATTTTTTTTTTTTGCTTTCCTCCCTTCTTAAAGAATGGAGTGACGTTTGCTATCTTCCAGTCCTCTGGGACCATGCCAGAATCAAGTGATTCTTGAAGGATCATGACCAATGTATCCGTTATCTCTTCAGCAACCTCTCTCAGGACTCTGGGATGTTGTCCATCTAGCCCAGGTAACTTGTCCACCTTAAGACTTTTGAGTTTGCCTCGCACTTTTTCCTTTGTAATAGCAATGGCACTCACTCCTGCTTCCTGACACTCACAGACCTCCAGCACACTGCTAGTGTCTTCCACAGTGAAGTAAAGTAAAAAGTACTCATTAAGTTCATCTGCCACTTCTATGTTTCTGATTACTACCTCACCAGCATCATTTTCCTGTGGTTCAATATCAACTCTCACCTTCCTTTTACTCTTTATATAACTGAAAAAAAAATCTTTTGGTATTCTTCTTTATATTATTGGCTAGTAGGCCCTTACATTTCATCTTTTCCCATCTTATAGCTTTTTAGTTGCCTTTTGTTGGATTTAACTTCCCACTCACTTTTGCTACCTTATATGCCCTTCCCTTGACTTTTCGTAGTCCTTAACTTCATCAGCCATGGTTGACTACCTTAGCCATTTGAGAATTTTTTCCTCTGTGGGACTTATCTATCCTGTGCCTCGTGGACAATTCCCAAAATTTTCAGCCATCACTGCTTTGCCATCGTACACATCAGTATCCTCCTCCAATGCACCTGGGCAAGCTCCTCTCTCTCTCATGCCTCTGTAATTCCCTTTGTTCCATTGTGATACTGATACATGTGACTTATGCTTCTCCCTCTCAAACTGCAGGATGAATTCAATTGTATTATGATCACTGCCTCATAAGGGTTCTTTTATGTTAAACTCCCCAATAAGATCTGGGTTATTACACAACACCATAACGAAGATACCCTTTCCCTGAGTAGACTCATGAACAAGCTGCTTTAAAAAGCCATCTCATAGGCACTCAACATATTCTCCCTCTTGCGATTTGACACCAACCTGATTTTCCCAATCCCCTTGCATATTGAATCCCCCCATTACAATTATGTTGTTACCCTTATTACATGCCTTTTCCAGCTCCCTTTGCAAGCTCAACCCCACATTTTGGTTACTATTGGGAGGCCTGTATATGATCTCCATAATTTTTTTTACCATTGCAATTTCTTAACTCTGCCCACAAAGATTCAACATTCTCTGACTGTATGTCACCTCTTTTTAAAGATGTAATTTTGTCTCTTGCCAACAGAGCCACACTACGGCATGCGTGTTCCTGCCTGTCCTTTTGATACAAAGTATATCCTTTGATGCTAAGCTCCCAACTATGGTCTTCTTTCAGCCATGACTTAGTGATACCCATAGTGTCATACTGACCAATCCCTAATTGCACCACGAGTTTGTCCACCTTATTTCGATTACTATGCATATTTAAATACAGCACCTTCAGTCCTGCATTCTTTGCCCTTTTGAATTTTGCCTCTGTGGTACAATTTAACTCTTTGTTCTGTTTGCACTTGTACCCAATCATTGGCTTGTCCTTCCTTACGTTCATGTTACACGCATCATCTACTTGTAAACCTGTTGGCTCATCCTCAGCTCCATCATCCTGGTTCCCATCACCCTGCCATATTATATTAAACCATATTTTATTAACGTGCTGTTGCGTGGCCAAGTGGTTAAACCATTGGTCTAGTGATCTGAAGGTCGCTAATTCGAGCCTCAGCTGAGGCAGCGTGTTGTGTCCTTGATCAAGGCACTGAACCACACATTGCTCTGCAACGACACCAGTGCCAGGCTATATCAGCCCTTGCCCTTCCCTTGGACAACATCGTTGGCGTGGAGAGGGGAGACTTGCAGTATGGGCAACTGCTGGTCTTCCATACAACCTTGCCCAGGCCTTAGTCAACATCTAAATCGATGGACAGCCGAAGAAGATATTAAACCATTCCCAACGGCGCTAGTAAAATTTACAGCTTTACTATCCTACCTACCTATAATACCACTTTCAAGGAATTATAGATGTATCTGCATTCCCAGATCACCCTGTTCTACCACACTCGTCAGTACGCTACCGCTCACCGTGCAAGTCCTACCTGGTTTGTCAATGAATTTAAATTTGAATGAATTTGAGAGTGGCTCAGTGGCTCAGTCCTCTGTCAATGGTTCTCTGTTTTCCAGTGGTCCAATATCCACTCTCATCTCTCTTTCACACTTTATGTGTAAGAATATTGATACTAGTTCCAACACTCTGACATTTGATGGGAACCGTTTAGCGAGGTATTAGGTCAAACAGAAGGACATTTGGACAGCTACACGGATGGGAACTGTTTACACCATAAGACCATGAGATATAGGAGCAGAAGCTGGCCATTCTGCCCATTGAGGCCTCTCTGCCATTCAATCGGGCTGATCTAATTCTTCCAGTCATCCCCACTCCCCACACCCCATACCTTTTGATGCCCTGGCTAATCAAGAACCTCTCTATCTCTGCCTTAAATATATCCAATGACCTGGCCTCCACAGCCGCTCGTGGCAACAAATTCTACAGATTTACCACCTTCTGAATGAAGTAACTTCTCCGCATCTCAGTTCTAAAAGGACGTCTTTCAATCTTGAGGTCATGCTCTCTTGTCCTGGAGTCACCTACCATGTGAAATAACTGCTTTATCTAATCTGTTCAGGCCTTTGAATGTTCAGAATTTTCCATTAGATCCCCCCTCATTCTCCTGAACTCCAGGAAATACAGCTCAAAAGCTGCCAGATGTTCCTCATACGGGAACCCTTTCATTACTAGAATCATTCCCGTGAATCTTCTCTGAACCCTCTCCAATGTCATTATATGCTTTCTAAAATAAGGAGCCCAAAACTGCACACAATACTCCAAGTGTGGTCTCACAAGTGCCTTATAGAGCCTCAACATCACGTCCGTGCTCTTATGGTCTATACCTCTAGAAATGAATGTCAATATTGCATTTGCCTTCTTCACAACTGACTCAACCTGGAGGTTAACATTTCAGGTATTTTACACAAGGACTCCCAAGTCCCTTTACATCTCTGCATTTTGAATGCTCCACCCATCTATATAATAGTCTGCCTGTATATTTCTTCCACCAAAGTGCATGACTATATGCTTTCCAACATTGTATTTCAACATTAGTTTAGTGAGATATTAGGTCAAACACAAGGACATTTGGACAGGCACATGGACAGGAATGGTTTTAGTGAGATATTACATCAAACACAAGGACATTTGGACAGGTACACGGACAGGAACAGTTCCATACAATATTACAAGATTAGAAGGAACTTGTTTTGCCAGAGAGTGGTGAATCTGTGGAATTCATTGTCACGGGCAGCTGAGGAAGCAAAGTTGTTGTATGTATTTGAGGTGGAAGTTGATAAGTTCTTCATTAGTCAGGGTGTGAAAGTTTATTGGGGAGAAGACTGCTATGTAAAAGAAAAAAAGAGTCCACGCAGTGAACCTTGCAAGGATTCCATTTGTTAAGGTTACCTCTTTTTCCGCAAAGCCCAAGAGCATCATCCCAATTCAAGGCACAATAGTAGCATAGTCGTTAGCATGACGTTATTTCATTTTGGGGTGTTCTGGAGCTCGGAGTTCAATTACTGTACCATTCCATAAGGAGTTTGTAGGTTCTTCCAATGACAGTTATGATTTCCTCCAGGTGCTCTGGTTTCGTCACACATTCCAAAGATGTACTGGTTAGAATGTTAGTTGATTATTATAAATTGTACTATTATTCAGCTAGGGTTAAATAGATGGGAAACGGATTGCTGTGTTTCATGAGCTGAAAGGGCCTATGAGAGGAAGTAGGAATTCAGGGAGCCGAGTCTCTGTACATCTTCCCCCTGAAATGCTGGGTTCTCTCAAGGTCCTCTTATTTCCTCCCACAGTCCAAAGACGTAGTGGTAGGTTAGTTGGTCAGTGTAATAGTTGTACCGTCAGTAGGATAGGGTTAAATTGGGATTGTTGCGGTTTCTGGGTGGTGTGGTCAAATGGCCAGAAGGACCATTCTGTGTTGTTTCTCTAAATAAATAAAAAAACACACTCTCAACAGTTTAGGAACAGCTTCTTCATCTCCGCCATCAGATTTCTGAATGGTCCAAGATCCCGTGAACACTACCTCACTAAATGGCTCTTCTTGACATTATTGATTTATTTTGTATCTATTATTGTAACTTAGTCTATTTTTATGTGTATTGCATGGTATGGTTGCAGCAAAACAACAAATGTCAGTGATCATCAGCCTGATCCTCACCCACTTGTCCTGACCTATTTCCGAGGAGAAGGTCAAACTTACCTTCTGTCCAGTAAAAGGCCACGATATATTGGCCGAGGAAACATTGTTGAACAAAGTCTACCCAAACTAAGTCTTGAGCACTATGGCAATCCCAGACTCGGTTAGGAAAGTTAAAAGCTCCACCATCACAAGCCAATACTTCTTGCAATCTCCCTGCTCTAATTTCTGTTGGTCATTGGGGCTTGCAGTACAGCCCCAAAAAGGTGATAAGCAGAGAGCTAAAGAACACTACGGCACGGAAACAGACCATTCAGCCCATCTAGTCCATTCCAAAACCATTTGCCTACTTGCACTGGGACCATAGCCCTCCATACCCCTTCCATCCATGTACCTAACCAAACTTTGCAAATGGTTGACATTGAGCTTGCATGCATCACTTGTGCTGGTAGCTTCTTTCCACACTCTTACAACCCTCTGAGCAAAGAAATTTCACCTCATATGCTTCTTAAATGTCTCACCTTTTCAAGCTTAACCCATGACCTCTGGTTGAAGCACCACCCAACCTCAGTACAAAAAGCCTACTTGTATATACACAATCTATAACACTCATAGTGTAGCAAACTCCTATCAAATCTCCTTTAAATCTTCTACATCCTGAAGAATGCTGTCCTAACCCATTTAATCTTTCCTTATATCTCAGGTCCACCAGGCGCGACAACATCCTTGTAAATTTACTCTGTACTCTTTCAACCTTGCTTACATCTTTCCTGTAGGCACGTAGGTAACCAAAATTGCTTACAATGCTCCAGATTAGGAGTTCATTATACAAGATTATACGAGTTGAACATAACATTCCATTTCCTGTACTCGGTACATTGAGTTATGAAGGCCAATGTGCCAAAAGCTTTCTTTCCGACCCTATCTACCTCTGACACTATTTTCAATGAAATATGTACCTCTATTCCCACTTCTACCACACTCCACAGTACGCTTCTCTTCTCTGTATAAGACCTTCCCTGGTTGGTCCTACTGAACTGCAACACCTTGCACTTGTTTGCATTAAATTCCACCTGACATTTTCAGCCCATTTTTCCAGCTGATCCAGATCCCTCTGCAAGCGTTGATAGAATTAACTCACTGTCCACTGCACCCCAATCTTTACTTCATCCATAAACGCGCTTATCCAGTTGACCACATTATCATCCAGATCATCAATATAGATGACAGACAACATTTGACCCAGCACCAATCCCTGCGCACACCATGAGCCACTGTCCTCCATTCAGAGAGGCAACCATCTGCTACCAGTCTCTGGCTTCTCCCACAAAACCAATGTCTAATCCAATTTACTACCTCATGCTGAATGCCGAGTCACTGAAGCTTTTTGACCAAACTCATATCCGGGACCTTCGCAAATGTCTTGCTGAAGTGGATGCAGTCAACACCCAGTGCCTCATCACACTGCGTAATGATCTGATCTAGATGAACAGTTTGCAAGAGAAGCTTTTCACTGTATCTACGTATATGTGTCAACCAATTCCGATACACCTCTCACTTAAACTGTGCCCTCACTGCATCATAACAGGTTCCTCTTGTCCATACCAAACACCCCATACAACCATATCCAGAACTTCATTTTATATCACTCCCACCATCGTCACAAGCAAACTTTCAGTACCTCCCTCCACCCCACTCCCTACTTTCTGCAGGGATTGCTCTCTAGATGACTCCTTTGTCCAATATCAAGTTTTCTTCCTAAAAGTTTGCTGGAAATGCAATGGGCACTACAGTGTTGAAAGTGATCTTTGTTTTCATTTGTCTGCAGGTATGTATCGATGGCTGCAAAGCAGCTAACCCCAATTAAAAAAGGCAATATAAGATGGAACATTTCCGCCAGGGAAAACCACATGGAAAACGGAAGCAGAAGAAAAAAACGGGGGAGGGAGGATTCGTGAACAATGTAATTGACAAAGACGATTAATATGAAAACTATTTTCGGCAAGATGTTCAAACAGACCAGGCATTGGAAGCGCAGTGGGCAGGGATATAACCTTGACAAGGCACCCAGTTCCTGGAAAGCATAGAGACCAGCCTCCTTGATCGGAACTTAATTATCAAGGATAGCCAGGAAGTCAACCCTTAGCACCAGTGATGGAGCTGAGTGAAAAAGCTAGCTGGGTGTAAAAGATAGGACCTGCCATCAATGTATTAATTGAGCAATTGGTAAACTGAAAAATAAAGTTATTCTTTGCAAAAGAACACAGTCTTAGCAGTGTCTGCTTACCTCTGTTAGTTCATGACCTTGGTGTGAAACATGACAGCACAAGTAGTGCAGATCACTTGGCCCCTCCAATCCTACCCCCATTCACCAGGCCCATGAATGATCTGTACCATAAGATCACAAGACTATAAGACATTGAAGCAGAAGAAGGCCATTTGGCCCATCAGGTCTGTTCCACCAGTCCATCCTGGTGACTTATTATCCCTCTCAGCTCCATTGTCTTGGCTTCTCCCTGTATCCTTTGACGTCCTGATTGATCATGGATCTATAAAGCTCTGCTTTAAATATACCCACCCCAGTAACCTGACCTCCGCAGCTGTCTGTGGCAATGAATTCCACAGATTCATCACCCTCTGGTGTAATAATTTCCTTACGTCCCCTCAGCCAGGTCTCAACTCCCCTTCTACGCCAGTGGCCATTTTCCTCTCCTGCAAAATTCAATCACTGAACAACCTATCGCCCAACCTACAGCTGGTACTCAGCGAGAATGATTACTTTCAGGGTATCTCCTATCTTTTCCCATTGTGAAATATGCTCACCAATCTGTATCCAGTGTAGTCACCGATCCATAGAACAGGGTCGACCCATGACGTGCTGATTTAAACCAGACACCTCACTAATCAAATCCCTTCTGGCTGCACAATAGCCCTCTCCCACCCCGCCCCCCCCCCCCCCCCCAATCTCTGCACACCTGTATGACTTCTCTAAGATTCGGTTAAACACCACTATTGTTAATGGGCAAGTCTCTCTCTTATTTCCCACCTCCCTCCATTTAATATCTCCTATCACATTTCATCTCGTTCAGCTCTTTGCCTCTTCCACCTATCACCTCCCAGATTTTCACATCATTCTCTTTCTCCCCTACCCCCACCTGCCAGCTCCTTTTCTCCCCTCTTCCCATACCCTTTTGTTCCGGCTTCTGTCCTCTTCTTTTCCAGTCCTGATGAAGAGTCTCAGTTTGAAACACCGACCGTTCACTTCCATCCCTAGATGCTGCTTCCCTGCTGAGTTGCTCCAGCATCATGTGTGTGGCTTGAAAGTTCTGCAGAACCTTGTCAGTCTCTGCATAACTCACTGACCTATGAACTCAGTGCCCTGACTATGATGATAAGGGGCATTGAACATGTGGATAGTCAGAGGCTTTTTCCCAGGGCTGAAATGGTTGCCACAAGAGGACACAGGTTTAAGGTGCTGGGGAGTAGGTACAGAGGAGTTGTCAGGGGTAAGTTTTCCACTCAGAGAGTGGTGAGTGCGTGGAATGGGCTGCCAGTAACAGTGGTGGAGGCGGATATGATAAGGTCTTTTAAGAGACTTTTGGATAGGTATATGGAGCTCAGAAAAATAGAGGGCTATTGGTAAGCCCTGTAATTTCTAAAGTAGGGACATGTTCTGCACAACTTTGTGGGCGAAAGGGCCTGTATTGTGCTGTAGGTTTTCTATGTTTCTAATAAATACAAGCATGCTTTACCCTTCCTAGCCACCCTAGCAACCTGTGTAAGGAGCGATGGATTTGAACTGTCAGAACCCTCTGTATGGCAACACTGTTAATGGTTCTGGCAGTAACTGTTCACTCTCCCTTTTACATTTTGTCTCAAGAAGTGCCACACCTCACACTTCAATCCATAGTCATACAGACAGAAATGGCCCTTCAACCCAACTGTTCCAGATTTTTTTTTTTGCTTTCCTCCCTTCTTAAAGAATGGAGTGACGTTTGCTATCTTCCAGTCCTCTGGGACCATGCCAGAATCAAGTGATTCTTGAAGGATCATGACCAATGTATCCGTTATCTCTTCAGCAACCTCTCTCAGGACTCTGGGATGTTGTCCATCTAGCCCAGGTAACTTGTCCACCTTAAGACTTTTGAGTTTGCCTCGCTCTTTTTCCTTTGTAATAGCAATGGCACTCACTCCTGCTTCCTGACACTCACAGACCTCCAGCACACTGCTAGTGTCTTCCACAGTGAAGTAAAGTAAAAAGTACTCATTAAGTTCATCTGCCACTTCTATGTTTCTGATTACTACCTCACCAGCATCATTTTCCTGTGGTTCAATATCAACTCTCACCTTCCTTTTACTCTTTATATAACTGAAAAAAAAATCTTTTGGTATTCTTCTTTATATTATTGGCTAGTAGGCCCTTACATTTCATCTTTTCCCATCTTATAGCTTTTTAGTTGCCTTTTGTTGGATTTAACTTCCCACTCACTTTTGCTACCTTATATGCCCTTCCCTTGACTTTTCGTAGTCCTTAACTTCATCAGCCATGGTTGACTACCTTAGCCATTTGAGAATTTTTTCCTCTGTGGGACTTATCTATCCTGTGCCTCGTGGACAATTCCCAAAATTTTCAGCCATCACTGCTTTGCCATCGTACACATCAGTATCCTCCTCCAATGCACCTGGGCAAGCTCCTCTCTCTCTCATGCCTCTGTAATTCCCTTTGTTCCATTGTGATACTGATACATGTGACTTATGCTTCTCCCTCTCAAACTGCAGGATGAATTCAATTGTATTATGATCACTGCCTCATAAGGGTTCTTTTATGTTAAACTCCCCAATAAGATCTGGGTTATTACACAACACCATAACGAAGATACCCTTTCCCTGAGTAGACTCATGAACAAGCTGCTTTAAAAAGCCATCTCATAGGCACTCAACATATTCTCCCTCTTGCGATTTGACACCAACCTGATTTTCCCAATCCCCTTGCATATTGAATCCCCCCATTACAATTATGTTGTTACCCTTATTACATGCCTTTTCCAGCTCCCTTTGCAAGCTCAACCCCACATTTTGGTTACTATTGGGAGGCCTGTATATGATCTCCATAATTTTTTTTACCATTGCAATTTCTTAACTCTGCCCACAAAGATTCAACATTCTCTGACTGTATGTCACCTCTTTTTAAAGATGTAATTTTTTCTCTTGCCAACAGAGCCACACTACGGCATGCGTGTTCCTGCCTGTCCTTTTGATACAAAGTATATCCTTTGATGCTAAGCTCCCAACTATGGTCTTCTTTCAGCCATGACTCAGTGATACCCATAGTGTCATACTGACCAATCCCTAATTGCACCACGAGTTTGTCCACCTTATTTCGATTACTATGCATATTTAAATACAGCACCTTCAGTCCTGCATTCTTTGCCCTTTTGAATTTTGCCTCTGTGGTACAATTTAACTCTTTGTTCTGTTTGCACTTGTACCCAATCATTGGCTTGTCCTTCCTTACGTTCATGTTACACGCATCATCTACTTGTAAACCTGTTGGCTCATCCTCAGCTCCATCATCCTGGTTCCCATCACCCTGCCATATTATATTAAACCATATTTTATTAACGTGCTGTTGCGTGGCCAAGTGGTTAAACCATTGGTCTAGTGATCTGAAGTTCGCTAGTTCGAGCCTCAGCTGAGGCAGCGTGTTGTGTCCTTGATCAAGGCACTGAACCACACATTGCTCTGCAACGACACCAGTGCCAGGCTATATCAGCCCTTGCCCTTCCCTTGGACAACATCGTTGGCGTGGAGAGGGGAGACTTGCAGTATGGGCAACTGCTGGTCTTCCATACAACCTTGCCCAGGCCTTAGTCAACATCTAAATTGATGGACAGCCGAAGAAGATATTAAACCATTCCCAACGGCGCTAGTAAAATTAACAGCTTTACTATCCTACCTACCTATAATACCACTTTCTAGGAATTATAGATGTATCTGCATTCCCAGATCACCCTGTTCTACCACACTCGTCAGTACGCTACCGCTCACCGTGCAAGTCCTACCTGGTTTGTCAATGAATTTAAATTTGAATGAATTTGAGAGTGGCTCAGTGGCTCAGTCCTCTGTCAATGGTTCTCTGTTTTCCAGTGGTCCAATATCCACTCTCATCTCTCTTTCACACTTTATGTGTAAGAATATTGATACTAGTTCCAACACTCTGACATTTGATGGGAACCATTTAGCGAGGTATTAGGTCAAACAGAAGGACATTTGGACAGCTACACGGATGGGAACTGTTTACACCATAAGACCATGAGATATAGGAGCAGAAGCTGGCCATTCTGCCCATTGAGGCCTCTCTGCCATTCAATCGGGCTGATCTAATTCTTCCTGTCATCCCCACTCCCCACACCCCATACCTTTTGATGCCCTGGCTAATCAAGAACCTCTCTATCTCTGCCTTAAATATATCCAATGACCTGGCCTCCACAGCCGCTCATGGCAACAAATTCTACAGATTTACCACCTTCTGAATGAAGTAACTTCTCCGCATCTCAGTTCTAAAAGGACGTCTTTCAATCTTGAGGTCATGCTCTCTTGTCCTGGAGTCACCTACCATGTGAAATAACTGCTTTATCTAATCTGTTCAGGCCTTTGAATGTTCAGAATTTTCCATTAGATCCCCCCTCATTCTCCTGAACTCCAGGAAATACAGCTCAAAAGCTGCCAGATGTTCCTCATACGGGAACCCTTTCATTACTAGAATCATTCCCGTGAATCTTCTCTGAACCCTCTCCAATGTCATTATATGCTTTCTAAAATAAGGAGCCCAAAACTGCACACAATACTCCAAGTGTGGTCTCACAAGTGCCTTATAGAGCCTCAACATCACGTCCGTGCTCTTATGTTCTATACCTCTAGAAATGAATGTCAATATTGCATTTGCCTTCTTCAAAACTGACTCAACCTGGAGGTTAACATTTCAGGTATTTTACACAAGGACTCCCAAGTCCCTTTACATCTCTGCATTTTGAATGCTCCACCCATCTATATAATAGTCTGCCTGTATATTTCTTCCACCAAAGTGCATGACTATATGCTTTCCAACATTGTATTTCAACATTAGTTTAGTGAGATATTAGGTCAAACACAAGGACATTTGGACAGGCACATGGACAGGAATGGTTTTAGTGAGATATTACATCAAACACAAGGACATTTGGACAGGTACACGGACAGGAACAGTTCCATACAATATTACAAGATTAGAAGGAACTTGTTTTGCCAGAGAGTGGTGAATCTGTGGAATTCATTGTCACGGGCAGCTGAGGAAGCAAAGTTGTTGTATGTATTTGAGGTGGAAGTTGATAAGTTCTTCATTAGTCAGGGTGTGAAAGTTTATTGGGGAGAAGACTGCTATGTAAAAGAAAAAAAGAGTCCACGCAGTGAACCTTGCAAGGATTCCATTTGTTAAGGTTACCTCTTTTTCCGCAAAGCCCAAGAGCATCATCCCAATTCAAGGCACAATAGTAGCATAGTCGTTAGCATGACGTTATTTCATTTTGGGGTGTTCTGGAGCTCGGAGTTCAATTACTGTACCATTCCATAAGGAGTTTGTAGGTTCTTCCAATGACAGTTATGATTTCCTCCAGGTGCTCTGGTTTCGTCACACATTCCAAAGATGTACTGGTTAGAATGTTAGTTGATTATTATAAATTGTACTATTATTCAGCTAGGGTTAAATAGATGGGAAACGGATTGCTGTGTTTCATGAGCTGAAAGGGCCTATGAGAGGAAGTAGGAATTCAGGGAGCCGAGTCTCTGTACATCTTCCCCCTGAAATGCTGGGTTCTCTCAAGGTCCTCTTATTTCCTCCCACAGTCCAAAGACGTAGTGGTAGGTTAGTTGGTCAGTGTAATAGTTGTACCGTCAGTAGGATAGGGTTAAATTGGGATTGTTGCGGTTTCTGGGTGGTGTGGTCAAATGGCCAGAAGGACCATTCTGTGTTGTTTCTCTAAATAAATAAAAAAACACACTCTCAACAGTTTAGGAACAGCTTCTCTCATCTCCGCCATCAGATTTCAGAATGGTCCAAGATCCCGTGAACACTACCTCACTAAATGGCTCTTCTTGACATTATTGATTTATTTTGTATCTATTATTGTAACTTAGTCTATTTTTATGTGTATTGCATGGTATGGTTGCAGCAAATCAACAAATGTCAGTGATCATCAGCCTGATCCTCACCCACTTGTCCTGACCTATTTCCGAGGAGAAGGTCAAACTTACCTTCTGTCCAGTAAAAGGCCACGATATATTGGCCGAGGAAACATTGTTGAACAAAGTCTACCCAAACTAAGTCTTGAGCACTATGGCAATCCCAGACTCGGTTAGGAAAGTTAAAAGCTCCACCATCACAAGCCAATACTTCTTGCAATCTCCCTGCTCTAATTTCTGTTGGTCATTGGGGCTTGCAGTACAGCCCCAAAAAGGTGATAAGCAGAGAGCTAAAGAACACTACAGCATGGAAACAGACCATTCAGCCCATCTAGTCCATTCCAAAACCATTTGCCTACTTGCACTGGGACCATAGCCCTCCATACCCCTTCCATCCATGTACCTAACCAAACTTTGCAAATGGTTGACATTGAGCTTGCATGCATCACTTGTGCTGGTAGCTTCTTTCCACACTCTTACAACCCTCTGAGCAAAGAAATTTCACCTCATATGCTTCTTAAATGTCTCACCTTTTCAAGCTTAACCCATGACCTCTGGTTGAAGCACCACCCAACCTCAGTACAAAAAGCCTACTTGTATATACACAATCTATAACACTCATAGTGTAGCAAACTCCTATCAAATCTCCTTTAAATCTTCTACATCCTGAAGAATGCTGTCCTAACCCATTTAATCTATCTCAGGTCCACCAGGCGCGACAACATCCTTGTAAATTTACTCTGTACTCTTTCAACCTTGCTTACATCTTTCCTGTAGGCACGTAGGTAACCAAAATTGCTTACAATGCTCCAGATTAGGAGTTCATTATACAAGATTATACGAGTTGAACATAACATTCCATTTCCTGTACTCGGTACATTGAGTTATGAAGGCCAATGTGCCAAAAGCTTTCTTTCCGACCCTATCTACCTCTGACACTATTTTCAATGAAATATGTACCTCTATTCCCACTTCTACCACACTCCACAGTACGCTTCTCTTCTCTGTATAAGACCTTCCCTGGTTGGTCCTACTGAACTGCAACACCTTGCACTTGTTTGCATTAAATTCCACCTGACATTTTCAGCCCATTTTTCCAGCTGATCCAGATCCCTCTGCAAGCGTTGATAGAATTAACTCACTGTCCACTGCACCCCAATCTTTACTTCATAAACGCGCTGATCCAGTTGACCACATTATCATCCAGATCATCAATATAGATGACAGACAACATTTGACCCAGCACCAATCCCTGCGGCACACCACGAGCCACTGTCCTCCATTCAGAGAGGCAACCATCTGCTACCAGTCTCTGGCTTCTCCCACAAAACCAATGTCTAATCCAATTTACTACCTCATGCTGAATGCCGAGTCACTGAAGCTTTTTGACCAAACTCATATCCGGGACCTTCGCAAATGTCTTGCTGAAGTGGATGCAGTCAACACCCAGTGCCTCATCACACTGCGTAATGATCTGATCTAGATGAACAGTTTGCAAGAGAAGCTTTTCACTGTATCTACGTATATGTGTCAACCAATTCCACTACACCTCTCACTTAAACTGTGCCCTCACTGCATCATAACAGGTTCCTCTTGTCCATACCAAACACCCCATACAACCATATCCAGAACTTCATTCTTTGTCATTTCCACCATCATCACAAGCACACTTTTAGTTCCTCCCTCCACCCCACTCCTTACTTTCTGCTGGGATTGCTCTCCAGATGTCTCCCTTGTCCATTATCAAGTTTTCTTCCTAAAGTTTGCTGGGAATGCCATACAGTGTTGAAAGTGATCTTTGTTTTCATTTGTCCGCAGGCATGTGTTGATGGCTGCAGAGCGGCCAACCCCAATGAGAAAAGGCAATATGAGATGGAATATTTCCGCTGAGGAAGACCACTAGAAGAAGAGAAGAAAAAAAAGAAGAAAAAAAGGGGAAGAGAGGAACTGAGAACGAAATAATTGACTATGACGATTAATATGAAAACAATTTTCGGCAAGATTTTCAAATGGACCAAGCATTGGGCAGGGATATAACCTTGACAAGGGGACCAAGCTCTTTGAAAGTATAGAGACCAACCTCCTTGATCGGAACTTAATCATCAAGAGGTAGCCAGGAAGTCAACCCTTAGCACCAGTGATGGAGCTGAGTGAAAAAGCTAGCTGGGTGTAAAAGATAGGACCTGCCATCAATGTATTAATTGAGCAATTGGTAAACTGAAAAATAAAGTTTTTCTTTGCAAAAGATCACAGTCTTAGCAGTGTCTGCTTACCTCTGTTAGTTCATGACCTTGGTGTGAAACAAGTAGTGCAGACCACTTGGCCCCTCCAATCCTACCCCCATTCACCAGGCCCATGAATGATCTGTACCATAAGCTTTAAATGTACCCACCCCAGTAACTTGACCTGGACAGCTGTCTGTGGCAATGAATTCCACAGATTCACCACCCTCTGGTGCAAGAATTTCCTTACGTCCCCTCAGCCAGGTCTCAATTCCCCTTCTGCGCCAGTGGCCATTTTCCTCTCCTGCAAAATTCAATCACTGAACAACCTATCGCCCAACCCACAGCTGGTACTCAGCGAGAATGATTACTTTCAGGGTATCTCCTATCTTTTCCCATTGTGAAATATGCTCACCAATCTGTATCCAGTGTAGTCACCGATCCATAGAACAGGGTCGACCCATGACGTGCTGATTTAAACCAGACACCTCACTAATCAAATCCCTTCTGGCTGCACAATAGCCCTCTCCCACCCCCCCCCCCCCCAATCTCTGCACACCTGTATGACTTCTCTAAGATTCTGTTAAACACCACTATTGTTAATGGGCAAGTCTCTCTCTTATTTCCCACCTCCCTCCATTTAATATCTCCTATCACATTTCATCTCGTTCAGCTCTTTGCCTCTTCCACCTATCACCTCCCAGATTTTCACATCATTCCCTTTCTCCCCTACCCCCACCAGCCAGCTCCTTTTCTCCCCTCTTCCCATACCCTTTTGTTCCGGCGTCTGTCCTCTTCTTTTCCAGTCCTGATGAAGAGTCTCAGTTTGAAACACCGACCGTTCACTTCCATGCCTAGATGCTGCTTCCCTGCTGAGTTCCTCCAGCATCATGTGTGTGGCTTGAAAGTTCTGCAGAACCTTGTCAGTCTCTGCATAACTCACTGACCTATGAACTCAGTGCCCTGACTAAGATGTTAAGAGGCATTGATCATGTGGATAGTCAGAGGCTTTTTCCCAGGGCTGAAATGGTTGCCACAAGAGGACACAGGTTTAAGGTGCAGGGAGTAGGTACAGATAAGATGTCAGAGGTAAGTTTTTCACTCAGAGAGTGGTGAGTGCGTGGAATGGGCTGCCAGCAATGGTGGTGGAGGCAGATATGATAGGGTCTTTTAAGAGGCTTTTAGAAAGGTACTTGGTGCTTAGTAAAATGGCTATAGGAAAGCCTACTAATTTCTAAGGTAGGGACATGTTCTGCATAACTTTGTGGGCCAAAGGGCCTTTATCGTGCTGTAGGTTTTCTATGTTCTTATGAAATAAGTAGTGCAAAAATAGAAAGAAAAAAGCAGTAAGGTAGTGTTCAGTGGTTCAATGTCCATTCAGAAATTGGATGGCAGAGGGGAAGAAGCTGTTTCTGAATCGTTGAGTGTGCCAGCACCGGCAGTCACACACATCATCATGCACTCAGTACTAACCTCCCGAAGCTGCAGGTCCTTCTGTAGAATAACACTCCTAACCACTGGCTTTCCCTCAATGCAGCACATACTCAACACCACCCACTCACCATCAACCTCTCCCTCAGCACTGACCCACCACCCACATTCCAGCACCTCCCCCACATCCCCACATGTTCACCACATTCTGAGTGAGCAGATTTCCCATCTCAGTCTCAGCCTGAGATGTGACCCCTTGTTCTTGCACTTGCAGCTCAAGTTACCATCCTCTGGCCAGATTAGGTACACTCTTCCTCATCCTTCTAAATGCCAAGAGAATACAGGCGTGGGTGACTTACATCCTGGGAAGTAAGCAAGTGACTGCTGAACAAGGACAGTCAATTCCCCTGCCACACCACCTGTGGCTTAACTTCATAAGGAGCTCGGGGAAATTTACCATGTCACCAGACTCTCGCAAATTTCTGAGAATGTACCACGAAGAGCATTCTAACTGGTTGCATCACCGACTGGTATGGAGGGGCCAATGCACAGGATTGCTTTAAGTCGAAAACAGTTGTAGACTCAGTCTATCTGCACTACTTATTTTGTAACTCATAGTAATTTTATGTCTTTGCACTGCACTAATGACACAGAAGGTTAGAGAGCTATGGGTAACCGTAGGTAATTTCTTAAGTACATGTTTGACACAGCATTGTGGGCCGAAGGGCCTGTATTATGCTGTAGATTTTCTATGCTTAACAGGAAGGAGTCAATAACCCGACTGGGTGTTTTTTATAGACCACCAAATAGAAACAGAGACATCGAGGAACAGAAAAAGAGAAACAGATTCTGGAAAGGTGTAATAATAACAGAACTGTTGTTGTGGGAGATTTTAATGCATAAATATGACCTTCATGGAAGAGTCATCAGAAGAAAACCCTTCCTGCGTCCTCACCAGAAAATTCAGGGTTAGAAGTAAGCAAAGAACATCTAAACAAGCCTGATGCATTTTGGAAACAAGTCCTGTGGACTGATGAAGTTAAAACAGAACTTTTTGGCCGCAATGAGCTGTGTTCTCCTCTGGTCCATGTGCCTCGCCCAGCCCAGGAGTACTTTGCCCAGCCCGGTGCTGGGGTTCCCTCATCCGGTGCTGGGGTTCCCTTGTCCCATCCAGGAGTCTCTCATCCTGTCCTGTGCCTCTCCTCGTCCTGTAGCCATGTCTTGTCCTCGCTGGGTTGTGGAGTCCGAGCCCGAGTCAAGTCCCAGGTTCTGGGTCCTTGTCCAGTCTCTGGCTTGGAGTCCAAGTCCAGGCTCCTAGTTCCCAGTTCCGTGTCCTGGTTCCGCTAGCCTTGTCAAGTCCAAGCCCAGGGCTGGAATCCTTGTCTCGTCCAGAACCTGTGTCGTGTCCAGCGTCCTTTCTTCCCCAATTTCCTTGCTTCCTTCTCACATCTAGTCCTGTTCCTGGTAGTTCAGTGTCTGTGTCGTGCATTTGGGTCCACTCCCAACGCCCCTCCATATGACAGAACAGTCCAACCAGACTTGGACCCAGCAACACAGACACTGTCGTTTAACACTCGCTATCCTCTCTCCTGTTGAATGACCCCCAATCACCTGTGTCACCCATAGTCTTGGGAAGCATTTTGGGTTGCCAGGAGGCTCCCATAGAGTGGGGATACTGTCATGGTCCGGCTCATGAACTCCGCATTCTGGTTCACGGTCCGGTCCGTGTTCCTTAATCCCGGTTTTCCGGCTTTCCCCAGTTTCTGTTGAGGCAGGCAGCTGATTCTTGTTTGGACTGGCTTCATAAATAGCATCAGGATTCAGCCTCTGGCTGCAGGATTGTTCCTGTCCTAACTCCCTGTCTGTATCGCTTCCCTTCATCTTCCTCCTGGAGCTTTGCCTCGCCTCACCTTGCTTTCCCTTGCCTGGAGCCTTGCCTCGCCTCGCCTGTGTTTGGAGCCTCGCCCTGTTTGGAACTGTCTGTCTGTGTCCATGCCTTCGCTAGGTAGATCCAGCCATTTTGCCTCTACCCAGTGCTATCGTGTTTGCTGTTGTGTGCTGGGGCAGCAGGCTGAGGGTAGCAGACACCAACAGAATCAACAAACTCATTTGTAAGGCCAGTGATGTTGTGGGGGTGGAAATGGACTCTCTGACGGTGGTGTCTGAAAAGAGGATGCTGTCCAAGTTGCATGCCATCTTGGACAATAACTCCCATCCACTCCATAATGTATTGGTTAGGCACAGGAGTACATTCGGCCAGAGACTCATTCCACCGAGATGTAACACTGAGCATCATAGGAAGTCATTCCTACCTGTGGCCATCAAACTTCACAACTCTTCCCTTGGAGTGTCAGACACCCTGAGCCAATAGGCTGTTGCTGGACTTATTTCCACTTGTCACAATTAACTTAATATTATTTAATTATTTATGGTTTTATATTGCTATATTTTTTCACTATTCTTGGTTGGTGTGGCTGTAAAGAAACCCAATTTCCTGAGGGATCAATAAAGTATGTCTATCTGTCTGTCTGTCTGTCCATGTGCCTCGCCCAGCCCAGGAGTAGATGTGAGAAGGCTTAATAGAGATGGTGATAGCCCCCTGACTAACCAAACTTAAGAAATTTCATTTGGGTAGATGCTGCACTATATCTCCCGTTACAAATCAGTACCCTGAAATAACAAACGGTACACAACATATGATTAACAAAATGCTGGTGGAACACAGCAGGCCAGGCGGCATCTATAGGGAGAAGCACTGTCGACGTTTCGGGCCGAGACCCTTCATCAGGACTAACCGAAAGGAAAGATAGTAAGAGATTTGAAAGTAGTGGGGGGAGGGGGAAATGCAAAATGATAGGATTTCATCATTTCAGAAACTGTCTGTGCACACAAAGTTGGAGCTCACGCAGTTCAACGGTTCTTCTTCTACCAGCGATCTCCCCTGAGCATCGCCAACCTTCGGACTCCTGCTCCGAGTCCACCCTGTCCGGCGGCCTACCAAATTTCTCCATTAGTGTCTTCTCTCTTCATCTCTCTCCTCTCTCTCCCTGTGGCAAAAACCCATGAAATCAACTGCTTCCAGAATCACAAGACACAGCCACATTTCTCCCATTGGATAGCCACTGAATTCCAAAGTCCCGTTATCTCTACTAATAACACAGACGTTGCTGCTACAGAGAAACCATGACCTTAACAGTGGAACATTACATAGAAGGCCATAGTAGTGAAACCTTACAGCATGTTACAGTCAGATCTATCAGTATTACAGTGGAGTAAAGGGGATTACAGAGGCATCTGAGAGGATTTGTTTAAAGTTGAGTAGAAGGTGCAGGAAAGATACATTCCAAAGATGAAAATGGGAGGACAAGACAACCATAGCTGACAAGGGAATCACAATGACAGCATAAAAGCAAAAGAGATTGGCACATATCGAAGAAGAATTGACCATTCTCAGAACTCGCAACCAATCTTCGTTAACAAAAGTTCTCTCTCCCAACCTTGTTTAATCTTTAGTGAGAAGTTATCTTCTTGTAGTAAAAGTAAATTATAAATTATACCAATAGAACCTCTTACTAAAGGATTCATATTCAAAATAGTATCCAACTGATCAGATTCTTGCATATATGGAAACTTAGATAAGTATTTTTGTAAAAAAATTTCTAACCTGAAAATATTGCAAATAGTGTGTATGAGAGAGAGAATATTTGCTAATTAACTCTTCAAAAGTCATCAATCGACCATTACAAAATAAATCTGCAAAAAAGATCCCCTTATTTCTCTATAGTAGAAAAATAGGATCAGTTTTTGAAGGTTTAAATACAAAAATCGATATAGAGAGCTAGACAATTTAAATTGTTTAAAATTTTTTAAAAATTGTGAAACTGAAACCAAATCCATAAGGACTGTTTAATAACAGGGCAGAGAATTAAATTTGGAATTTTAGAGAGTTGTAAAGGTAATGGAGCTTCTAATAATGAGGTTAAATGAAATTGTTTAATAGCTTTTAATTCCAAATCAATCCAAGCTGGTTTTTGGCTCTTGTTGAGCCAATATAGCCAAACACATAATTGTCGAATATTAACAGCCCAATAATACAATCTTAAATTAGGAAGTGCACGTCCACCATCTTTTTTAGATTTTTGTAAATGATACTTATTAATTCCTGGTCTTTTTCTGTTCTGAATAAAGGACAAAATAATAGTCAATTTGATCAAACATTTTTTTTGTTAAAAATATAGGTATATTTTGAAAAATATATAAAAATCTAGGTAAAATCATCATTTTCATGGCATGGATACTACCAATTAAAGAAAGTGTAAGTGAGTTCCATCTAGAAAATAATTGTTTCATAAAGGCCATTAAAGGAACTACATTAGCCTTATAAAGATCTTTATATTTTTTAGTAATTATAATACCTAAATATTCAAAAGAATTAACAATTATAAATGGAATATCGTTATATATGAAACAGGAGCATTTATTGGAAACAATTCACTTTTATTTAAGTTAAGTTTATATCCTGAAAATTTTCCAAAATCATTTAGTATTTCCAGAAGATTAGGAATAGATTCTTCAGGGTTTGAAATATAAAACAAAAGATCATCTGCATAAAGGGTGTTACGTACCCGTGGGTATTTTGTACTTGTCACGTGACAGTGGTGTTGAAGCTATACTGGACTTAAGGTAGTGGTCTTGTGATGGTGGAGTGATGTCATTTTCCTGCCAGTAGAGGTCATGTGATAGGTATTTTTACAGGGTATAAAAGGAGGACCCCTCCCTGTGAGGAGGAGCAGTTCGTGGCTGGATTTTCCATTTTGATTCCATGCCACTGCGTGGTCCAATATTATGACGCAGTTTGGTTGTACAATGGAGTTTTATTTAATGCCTACAGTTGAAAAGGTCATTGCCGGCAGTTTCTTTATAATACGGCCAGTTAAAAATCAGTGGAGAGTGAAGATCGGAGTTTGGCAGCTAAAAGATCGAGGGAAGTCGATTTCGACGGTGAAACCGGTTCGACCTTGTTTGATCCTCATTCGGAAGGAATTCGTTGGCTGTCCCTATGTTAATCCCTGCAAAATGTAGCAGAAAGGGTTTGGGTACAGTTCTATCAAGGAAAGGTCAGTGCCTTTAAGCCGTTTCATTTTCATCTTCATAAAGTCTCCGGGGAAAAGTATAGTTCAATTGGGAACCACAACAACACGACGTGAAAGAGAATTTAAATCATCTAAGAAGTCTCTCCTTTAATGGACTGTAAGCATTTTGAACTTTTGCAGTACTACTTTGAAGAACTGTTTTCGCAACATCGCTTTAAGAACTGTTTTCGCTTTATTCCTTTAAGAACTGTTTAAGCTGCTGCACAGCAGCTGATTTCCGGTTACAATAGTTGTTTGTTTACTTTTGGGGGTTTGTTTTTCAGTGTTTAATAAACGTTTTGTTTGTTATAAAAACACCTGCTTCACTTATATATTTATTGTTGCTGAATCCGTAACAAGGGAAATCTGATATATAGTCCCATTTATAGAGATACCATGAATATTTTTAGCTTCATGAAGTGTTCTGGCCAAAGGCTCCAGTACAAGATTAAATAATAAAGGGCTTGATGGACATCGCTGTCTAGTACCTGGTGAAAGTGAAAAATAAGAGTACCTAAGATTATTCATAATAGCAGTAGCAGTAGGATTCTTATAGAGCATTTGAATCCATCTGTTAAAATTATTACCAAAACCAATCTTTTTGAATACCTTTAACAGATATGTCCACTCTATCAAAAGCCTTTTCTGCGTCGAGAAATAACACATTGGGTTTTCTTAGATAGTGAAGAATATAGAAAGTTCATCAGTCTCCAAACATTGGAGAAAGAGTTACGGCCTTTAATAAAGCCTGTTTGATGCATAGAAATAATTTTAGTTAAAAAGTAATTCCAAAACTGTTAGCCGTAATCTTAGAAAGAATTGTGCATCCACATTTAGTAATGAAATAGATCTATATGATGAACATCCAGTAGGATCTTTCTCTTTCTGAAGGATTAAGGAAACAGAAGCTTCATAAAAAGAAGAAGGTAAATTACCCTTCTCAAAAGATTCATGAAATATTTCCAAAAGATAAGAAGAAAGTAATTTTTCAAATTTTTTGTAAAAGCCTACTGAATAGCCATCAAGTCCAGGAGCATTACCTGATTGCATTGACAACATAGCTTTCTGAATTTCATGCTCAATAATTGAAGCATCAAGCATCTGTTGATATTCAGCAGTAATTTGGGGAAATTTAATCTTATGTAAAAAACATTTAATACAAAAAATCTACGAAACTGGAACCAAATTTTTAAAGTATGTTTAACAAAAGTGTTCAGAGCTTGTCTACCTATTCTGGAGAGCAAAAACGGAAGGGGAGCTCCTAATAAAGAAGCTAACAAAAACCCCATTACTGAATTTTCCTTCAACTGTAACCATGAAGGGCAAATTTGATCATCTATATCATAAATCCAAAAAGTAATATAACAAATATTAATTGCCCAATAATAAAGTCTAAAGTTTGGTAAGACCAGTCCTCCATCTTTTTTTAGTTTTTGCAATAAAAGTTAATTCACTCTAGAGCTCTTATTATTCCAAACATAAGACAAAATCAGAGAATCTATTTTATCAAAAAATGTTTCTTTTTTAAACCATCAACTTTGGATAAGGATTTTTTAACATGGAAAACTAAGGAAATAAAAACCTTTTTAGATTTGTTTTTACAGGACTGTTTAATGTCCTTTTTGCAGTTAATGGATAAATATGACATCTCTAATACACATTTTTTCAGATCATTACAGGTTAGGAATTTTTTACACGATTTTTTACCGAATTACCCCTTGGCCTGCTCTTTAAATTTGGCTTATGCTATTTTTCAGCTTAAGCCTTTTCAAAAACGATTAATAGCTATCATTTATAAACAGTTAATGAATGCTCGCATGATGCCTGATGATAGGGTTCAACGCATCTGGGAAATAGAACTACAACATTCACTTTCAGATAATCAATGGAGTAAAATTTATTACCTAGTCAATAATTCATCTATCTGTGCACGCCATACCTTAACTTAGATTAAGATAGTACACAGGGCCTATATGTCCCAAGATAAATTGGTGCATAGTTTTCCAAATATAAGCCCTATTTGTGACAGATGTAACACAGAAGTGACTACTCTAACTCATATGTTTCGGTCATGTGTAAGCTTAAATAATTTTTGGAGGGATGTGTTTGGAATATGATCTAAAGCTTTAGATATGGATGTTCAACCCAATTCACTTACAGCAATTTTTGGAATTATTCCAGAGGAAGCAAGCAAAGTGTCTGCTTCCACTCAACATGTGATAGGCCTTTTCAATTTTACTGGCTAGGAGAGATATCTTGCTATACTGGAAAGACTCTAACCCACCTACTGTTTATTATTGGCCATCCTCCATTATCTCATGTCTAAGCTTGTAGAAAAGTCGAAGCCGGACATTTGATACATCTTTTAATTTTGAACAAGTCTGGCGAACCTTTATTCAATATTTTCACATGATTTAAATTATTTTTTATTTATTTATTTTTCCTTATTCTCTTTAGGGAAAATCCTTCTGTGTGAAGGTTCGGAGATGACTGGAAGGATGCTTTACTTTTCTCTTTCTCTTTTTTCTAATTTTATCCTCAAATGGACTGCCCAATCTTTCTTTTCCTTTTCTTTTGTTTTAGTTTAGTTAGTGGTGTTTTTTTCCCCCATTATCAAATAAAATTTCCAATTTTTTTTATGAGTGTTATGAGGAGTTGCAGTTTTTTGACTATATTGTATATATAACAGCGTACCATTTTACCTATCTGATTTTGACAATATATACTTTCTGTTTCTTTATTGCTGTTTATATGTCTTTTGTATTATCTGTTTGCTAAACTTCTCTTCTGATTTGTATATTTTTTATTGGAAAATCAATAAAAAGATTGAAATGAAAAAATCATTCATTTTAGAGGAATCTGCAGGAAATTGAGATTTACAAAAATCAGAATAAAAATCCTGAAAAAATATTATTAATGTCTTCATGTTTCCTTACTGAATCCCCATTATCTTTACAAATCTTTAAAATTTGTCTTTTAGCCCTAGCTGCCCTTAACTGGGAAGCTAAGAGCTTATTATTTTTATCCCCAAAAATATAAAACTGACTTTTCAAGTTAAGCAAATATCCTTCAATAGGATAAGTTAATAATAAATTACGTTGTGATTGTAATTCCACTCTTTTAAACAAATCAATATTTGGAAAGGTTGCATTGATGTTATCTAAATCTTTAATTTTTTTAGAAATTTTATCTAATTCCATTCTTGTCTGTTTCTTCAGTTTAGCTATATATGAAATCATCTGAGCATGTAAATAAGCTTTTAATGTATCCCAAATCACTAACTTTGAAATGTTTCCTGTATTATTAAGGAGATAAAACTCCGTTACCTGAGTTTCAATAAACTCAACAAATTCTGAACTTTGTAACCGATGTTCTGGGAAGCACCAAAGTGGTCTTGTAGAAGCATCATCTTTCAGTTCAAATACTAGATTTAAAGGAGCATGATCAGAGATAACAATTGCATCATTTTCATATTTCTGAACATTAAATAGAAGTCGAGGGTCACTGTCCCCTAGATGCTCACCCTCTGAGAGATCTGTGACCTGACCTGGTTTGTTACCTAATACTAGTTCTAGTACCCTAGTTGACCTGTCAACATACTGTGACAGGAATCCATCCTGGACACACTTAAACTCTGCCCCATCTAAACCACTGAAACTAATCAGGTACCAATCAGTATTAGGGAAGTTAAAGTCACCCATGATAACAACCATGATAGCACCGTTCCAAAATCTGCCTCCAGATCTGCTCCTCAGTATCTCTGCTACTACCAGGGGGCCTATAGAATACTCCCAATAGAGTACCTTCTCTGTTCCTGTTCCTGACTTCCACCCATACTGACTCAAAAGGGGATCCTGCTACATTACCCACCCTTTCTGTTGCTGTAATAGTATCCCTGATCAGTAATGCCACCCCTCCTCCCCTCCCCCCATCTCTTTTAAGCACTGAAATCCAGGAATATTGAGAATCCATTCCTGCCCTGCTGCCAGCCAAGTCTCTGTAATGACCATTACATCATAATTCCATGTATGTATCCAAGATCTCAGTTCATCACCTTTGTTACTGATGCTTCTTGGATTGAAGTAATGCACTTTAACCCTTCTACCTTACTCCCTTTACACCCTTTATTCTGCTGCTCTTTCCTCATTATGTTAGATCTGGCTTTACTCCATGCACTATACTTTCAGTTCTCACATGACCTTTATCTTCCTCCAGCTCACTATCTGCTCTAACACTCTGGTTCCCCTCCCCCTGCAAATCTAGTGGAAACCCCCGGAGCATCACTAGCAAACCTTCCTGCAAGGATATTAGTGCCCCTCCAGTTCAGGTGCAACCCGTCCCTTCGGAATAGGTCCCACCTTCCCTGGAACAAGGCCCAATTTTCCAGAAATGTGAAGCCCTCCCTCCTGCACCCTTAGCCATGTATTTAGCTGCATTATCTTACTATTTCTAGCCTCAGTAGCATGTGTCACCGGTAGCAATCCTGAGATTGCAACCTTGGAGGTCCTGTCCTTCAACTTTGCACCTAACTCCCCTTGTAGGACCTCCTCCTTCTTCCTATCCATGTCATTGGTCCCTACATGGACCACGACATCTGGCTGTTCACCCTCCTTCCTGAGAATACTGAGAATTCGATCTGAGATATCATGGACCCTGGCACCAGGGAGGCAACAGACCATCTGGGATTCTCAATCTCTCCCACAGAACCTCTTATCTGTCCCCCTAACTATTGAATCTTCTATTACTATTGCTCTCCTCTTTTCCCTCCTTGCCTTCTGAGCTGAGGGTCCAGTCTTGGTGCCAGAGACGTGACCACTGCAACTTTCCCCTGGTAGGTCATCCCACCAATGGTATCCAAAATAGTAATCTTATTATTGATGGGAATGGTCATAGGGGTTGGCTCTGCTCTTCCTATCTATTCCCCTTCCCTCTCCTGACAATCACCCAGCTACATATCTCCTGACTTTTGGGGGTGACTATCTCCCTGAAACTCCTGTCTATTTCTATTTCTGCCTCATGAATGATCCAAAATTCATCCAGCTCCGGCTCGAGTTCCCTAACTTAGTTTGTCAGGAGCTGCACCTTTTACAGGTATAGTCATCAGGGACAATTGTACTCGCCCTGACTTCCCACATACTGCAAACAGAGCACCCAACTGCCCTAACTGCTGCCCCCATTATCTACTTCTAAGTTAATTAGATTAATTAAAGGAGCTTACCTGACCTTTTGAGGATATTTAAGGAGTAAAAGTGAGGATATCGGACTGCTAGAAAATAATAGTGCAGAGGAAGTAATGAGGGACAAAGAAATGGCAGATAAACTTATTAAGTATTTTGTGTCAGTCTTCACTGTGGAAGACACTGCCATGATGCCAGAAATGTGAGTGTCAAGGGGAAGAAGCAAGTGTCACTGCTATTAGGAGAAGATGCTTGGGAAGCTGAAAAGCCTGAAGGTTGACAAGTCACATGGCCAGATGGATACACCCCAGGCTTCTGAAAGAAGTAGCTGAAGAGATTGTGACAATATTAGTAAAGATCTTTCAAGAATCTCTAGATTCTGGAATGGTTGCTGAGGATTGGGAAATTGCAGATGCCACTCCACTCTTTCAAAAGGGAGGGAGGAGGATGAAAGAAAAAAAAAACAAACTCAGTTCACCTCACTTGGGTGGTTGGAAAGGTGCTGGAATCTATTACTAAGGACGAGGTTTATAATCCTTAATTGTGAACCTCATCCTGAATAATTGGCACTGGATAAAATAGAGAAATGTGAGCATGGATTTCTAGAGAAATCATTCCTGATAAATCTGTGGAATTCTTTGAGGAAATAGCATTCAAGATGAACAAAAGGGTATCGACTGATGTCATGCACTTGATTTTTCAGAAGTCCTGTGACAAGGTGCCACACATGAAGCTGCTGAACAAGTTAAGACCCCAGGATATTACAGGAAAGATTCCAGCATGGATAAAGCATTGGCTGTTGGCAGGAGGCAGAGAGTTGGAATAAAGGGAGTCTTTACTGGATAGCTGCTGATGACTAGTGGTGTTCCACAGAGGACTGTGTTGGGACTGATTCGTTTCACATTATATGTCAATGAATTGAATGATGAAATTGATGGCTTTGTGGCTAAATTTGCTGGTGATACAAAGATACATGGAGGCAGGTAGTGTTGAAAAAGCCAGGTGTCTGTAGAAGGACTTAGATAACTGGAGAATTGGGGAAAGAAGTGGCAGGTGGAATACATTTTTCAGGAAATGTCTGGTTATGCACTTTAGCAGAAGGAATAAAGACATGGACTATTTTGTAAATGAGGAGAAAATTCAAAATCAGAGTTGTAGAGGGACTTGGGAACCCTCGTTCAGGATTCCCCAAAGTTTAATTTGCAGATTGAGTTGGTAAAGATGGCAAGTGTAATGTTAGAATTCATTTTGAGAGACTGGAATACAAAAGCAAGGATATAATGCTGAGGCTTAAAAAGCACTTGGAATATTGCGAGTGCTTTTGAAAACCCTGTCTGAGAAAGGATGTGCTGGCATAGGAATACGTCCAGAGGAGGTTCGCGAGAATGATCCAGGAAATGAAAGGGTTAACATATGAGAAGCATTTGATGGTTCTGGGGGCCTTTATTCACTGGAGCTTAGAAGTATGAGGTGGGATGATATTGAAACCTATAGACTATTGGAACGTCCAGCTTGAGAGGATGTTTCCTATAGTGTGGAAGTCCAGGACCAGAGGCCACATCCTCAGACTGGAGGGCCATCCTTTTTGAATAGGAAGGAGGAATTTCTTTAGCCAGAGGGTAGTGGATCAATGGAATTCATTGCCATAGGCAGCTGTGGAGGCCAAGTTATTGGGTATATTTAACGTGGAGGTTGATAGGTTCTTGATCAGTCGGTACGAAAGGCTATGGGGAGAAGGCAGGAGAATGAGATTGATCAGGATAATAAATCAGTCATGATGGAATAGTACAGCAAACTTGATGGGCTGAATGTCGTAGTTCTATTCCATGGTCTTATGATCTTATGAGAATATGAAACCATTTCTCAGACAGTTGTAAGGATGGGATGAAGCCAGCACAACATTAAGAATTTTAAATCATTTGGGGGTGGGAGCCAATGTCGGTCAAAGAGGACAAGGGGGAACTTGATTGTATTTAAGCTCCTACGTGGTCTGCTGCAATGAGTTCCCTGGGCCTATGTGGAGCCCCAGAGAGTGTTGGGCTCACAGGTTCTTAAAGCTCCAGCGTGGTCTCCACATCCACTCTGTAGAGGTTTATCGCCATTTGAAAAGTTTCAAGGAGGTCAACTATCACTCTTCTAAATTCTGGTGAGTCGAACTCCAGAGGCATTAAACGCTCCTCATATGACAAGCTGTTCAATCCTGGAATAATTTTTGTGAACCTCGTTTGAACCCTCTACAGTGTCGGCACATCCTTTCTAAGATAAGGGGGCTCAGAACTGCTCACAGTATTCCAAGTGAAGCCTCACCACTGTTTTATAAAGCCCGAAATCAATGTTAACATTGCATTTGCCTTACTCACCACCAACACAACCTGCAAATTAACCTTTAGTTAATCCTGCACAAAGACTCCAAAGTCCCTTTGCACCTCTGATTTTTGAATTTAACTCTTTTTGGAAAATAGTCCGTGCTTTTATTTCTTCTACCAAAATGAATGATCATACATTTCCTGACACAGTGTTCCATCTGCCACTTCATTGCGCATTCTCCTAATCTGTCTAAGTCCTTCTACAGCTTCTCGACTTTCTCTCTACTTCCTTTCACTTTCACTCTGTGTTCACAATGGCATATTGAGTCAGGCTTTCATATTTATTTATTTATGCCCCTTGTCAATTTATATGCTTCTAATTGAGTCGTTTCCTTTGCCTCTGATGCTCTAACGAAAACAATACAAATTTGTCCAATATTCTTTTGGCTAACACTCTCTAATCCAGGTAATATCCTGGTGAATCTCTTCTGCAGGTTCTCAACCTGTCTGCAGGGTGTGGAGACCCTTACCCTACATTCTGCCCATCAGAATCCCTATGTCGATATAAAGTGTCTGCAGGGAGTGGTGATCCTTACCCTAAATTCTGTCCCATAAGAATCTGTACGTTGGTATAAAATGTCTGCAGGGACTGGAGACCTTTACCCTACATTCTCTTCCATCACAATCCGTATGTCAGTATAAAGTATCTGCAGGGAGTGAAGATCCTTACCCTACATTCTGTCCCATCAGAATCCGTATGTCGGGTATAAAGGGTTTACAGGGAGTGAAGATCCTTACCCTACATTCTGTCCCATCAGAATCCGTATGTCAGTATAAAGTATCTGCAGGGAGTGAAGATCCTTACCCTACATTCTGTCCCATCAGAATCCGTATGTCGGGTATAAAGGGTTTACAGGGAGTGAAGATCCTTACCCTACATTCTGTCCCATCAGAATCCGTATGTCGGGTATAAAGGGTTTACAGGGAGTGAAGATCCTTACCCTACATTCTGTCCCATCAGAATCCGTATGTCGGGTATAAAGGGTTTACAGGGAGTGGAGATCCTTACCCTACATTCTGTCCCATCAGAATCCGTATGTCGGGTATAAAGGGTTTACAGGGAGTGAAGATCCTTACCCTACATTCTGTCCCATCAGAATCCGTATGTCGGGTATAAAGGGTTTACAGGGAGTGGAGATCCTTACCCTACATTCTGTCCCATCAGAATCCGTATGTCGGGTATAAAGGGTTTACAGGGAGTGAAGATCCTTACCCTACATTCTGTCCCATCAGAATCCGTATGTCGGGTATAAAGGGTTTACAGGGAGTGGAGATCCTTACCCTACATTCTGTCCCATCAGAATCCGTATGTCGGGTATAAAGGGTTTACAGGGAGTGAAGATCCTTACCCTACATTCTGTCCCATCAGAATCCGTATGTCGGGTATAAAGGGTTTACAGGGAGTGAAGATCCTTACCCTACATTCTGTCCCATCAGAATCCGTATGTCGGGTATAAAGGGTTTACAGGGAGTGAAGATCCTTACCCTACATTCTGTCCGATCAGAATCCGTATGTCGGGTATAAAGGGTTTACAGGGAGTGGAGATCCTTACCCTACATTCTGTCCCATCAGAATCCGTATGTCGGGTATAAAGGGTTTACAGGGAGTGGAGATCCTTACCCTACATTCTGTCCCATCAGAATCCGTATGTCGGGTATAAAGGGTTTACAGGGAGTGATAAGGAAGACCGTCAATGATGAACTGCAAGCCAATATCTGGGAACCACAGCACATGGATAAGATCGTCACTTCACTGCTCTTCAATCTACAACAGGTGGAGGGAACCGACAGGTAAGCCATTCTCTTCCTCTATCTCAGCCGCACATGAGCAGGAAGCCATAGAAGCAGAATAAAGCTCTTTGGCTCATCGAGTCTGCTCCACCAATGTGGTCACCTTACCACTCCGAACTGATCACCATTCTCTATCTCCAGATCTCTGTCATCTACCACCAAAATAGGAACTCCTTGTTGATTAAATTCACTTTAACTTTACAAACCTCAAAGCTTCAGTCTAATCACTCATCCAGTTTTCCAGACAGACTCATTCAGAAGTCTGAGATGCAAAGGGACTCGTGCAGAATTCACTGAAGGTTAATTTGAAGGTTGAGTTCATGGTAGGAAAGGTAAATACATTGTCAGCATTCATTTTGCAAGGATTAGAATATAAAAGGGTCGGATAACAAGGCTTTGGTAAGGCACTGATGAAACCTCATTTCCGGGAGCTGCTGGGTAGAGCTGCCTACGGTAACATCAAGAATGCTATCAAGCCATCAAGATCTAGGAATAACAGTGCATAGTTCCCTGAAGGTGGAGTCTCATGTAGATAGGATGGTGAAGAAGGCTTTTGGAACGCTGGCCTTTATAAATCAGAGCATTGAGTACAGAAGTTGGGATGTAATGTTAAAATTGTACAAGGCCAAATTTGGAATATTGTGTACAGTTCTGGTCACCGAATTATAGGAAAGATATCAATAAATTAGAGAGAGTGCAGAGACGATTTACTAGGATGTTACCTGGGTTTCAGCACTTAAGTTACAGAGAAAGGTTGAACAAGTTAGGTCTCTATTCATTGGAGCGTAGAAGGTTGAGGGGGGATTTGATCGAGGTATTTAAAATTTTGACAGGGATAGATAGAGTTGACTTGAATAGGTTGTTTCCATTGAGAGTAGGGGAGATTCAAACGAGAGGACTTGATTTGAGAGATAGGGGGCAAAAGTTTAAGGGAAACACCAGGGGGTATTTCTTTACTCAGAGAGTGATAGCTGTGTGGAATGAGCTTCTTGTAGAAGTAGTAGAGGCCAGTTCAGTTGTGTCATTTAAGGTAAAATTGGATAGGTATATGGACAGGAAAGGAGTGGAGGGTTATGGGCTGAGTGCGGGTAGGAGGGACTAGGTGAGATTAAGAGTTCGGCACGGACTAGGAAGGCTGGAATGGCCTGTTTCCGTGCTGTGATTGTTATATGGTTATATGGTTAATCCTGTTTTAATGTATGCGTTCATCAGGCCAGGCAAATCGTTCCTCAGAGAACCGCATTACCATAAATACCTCCTGTACCCCCTCCTTGTTGGGAGCAGTGAGAAGAGGGCATGATCCTAATTTCATGAACGATGCTGCTTATTTGAGACATTTCTATTTGAAGGGGTCCTGGATGTAGATGGGGGTGGTGGCTTATACCCATGATGATGCTGGCTGAATGATGAGCATCGTTTCAGAAAATGGCCAGTTCCTCCGTCTCAGATATTCTAGAATACAAGAGCAGGGATATGATCCTCCAGAAGGCATAATGACAAACTGCTCTTAAAAGCCATCTCGTAGGCACTTAACAAACTCACTCTCTTGAGATCCATTACCAGCCTGATTTTCCCAGTCGACCTTCATGTTGAACTCTCCCATGACTATCATATCATTGCCCTTTTGAGGTGCCTTTTCTATTTTCCATTGTGATTCACGTCCCAGCTACTGTTAGGAGGACAGTATATAACTGCCATTAGGTGCATTTTAACCTTGCGGTTTCTTTTCTCAACTCTCAAGATTTCAACATCTTTCAATTCTATGTCACATCTTTCTACTGATTTGATGCCATTCCTTACCAGTGGAGCCACGCCATCCGCTCTGCCTACCTTCCTATCCCTCTGATATAACATGTAACCTTGAACTCTCAGGTCCAACTACAATCACCCTTCAGCCATGATTCTGTGATAGCAACAACATCAACCCTGACCCTTTGTAACAGTGCAACAAGATCATCCACCTTATTTCCTTATACCCCGTGCATTGAGATATAAGACTTTGAGTACTGAATTTGCCATCCTTTTTGATTCTGCATCCCTAATGCACTGGTAGTCTGCTGTCTGCAAATTTTTCTTAACATCCAGCTGCCCGTACTGACAGTCTGACCGCATGCAATTTTTGCTTTTTTTACCATCTGTCCAATCCTGAGTCCCTTCACTCTGGTTCCCATCAGAAAATATTTATTCAATACTACAATAAAAATTAATCACTCAGAAAACTGTTCTTCAAGCAGAACAAGTCTCAAGTCAAGTCACTTTTATTGTCATTTCGACCATAACTACTGGTACAGTACACAGTAAAAACGAGACAGTGTTTTTCAGGACCATGGTGCTACATGAAACAGTACACAAACTACACTGAACTACGGAAAAACAACACAGAAATAAAACTAAACTAGACTACAGACTTACCCAGCACTGCAGAAAGTGCACAAAGCAGTGCGGGCATTGCAATAAATAATAAACAAGACAATAGGCACAGTAGAATCATACTTTGAATAGCCTCCAGAGGCATATTAAACTGTTATGCATATAAAGGCTACTCTAAAGTGCAAGCAGATAATTAATTGTTAAACTGTAATGAACTGGACAGTTAAACAGCCAGATCGAACATATATTTTCAGTCAGTGTCGTGGGCTTTTAGAAATCTACCTGAAATGATCACCAAATCTGAAACCATCTCAGTGAATCTGTAACTCAATGAGTACATGATGTCCTGTAACTCAGGGCTACAGACCAAAGTGGGATTAGTGTAAAGCCTCCTTCTAGACAGAATGGCGTCAATCTGTGCTGCAACTGTCAATGATGGTGTCGATTTACTCTGCTCACATGGTCCATCTGTAAAACAGAATTCAGGATCGACAAAAATGTCAAAAGCTGCAAACTTCATTTATGTAGCATCTTGAACACATCCTAATGTATTTCACAAGAGACATCAGCTCAGCTGGTGGAGGTGAAGAAGCTGTTCCTGAAGCATTGAGTGTGCAATTTTTGGCTCCTATACTTTCTGAATGGCAGCAATGAGAAATGGGCATGTTGATTACAGTAATAGGCAGATGCAACAGGAGCGTTCCCATGCAGGTCTGACAAAGAGCCTGAAAAAGCAACAAGCTTTTTGATGGGAGTCTTTGTTAGTGTACTGCACAGATGTAACAGGAGTGGTAAAGATTTTCGATGAGAAACCCGGTCTCTGTAAAAAAGTGGTACAAACTAGACAAGCAGTCATCGTCAGAGTGGCTTGAGGCAGAGTAGTAAGGCTTTGGCTCAACAAGGGTTCTGTGAGAACAGGCAGAGCTAATGTCCAAGATTTTTGCTCCCAGTATGGATGAGAATGGGGGCTGTAGGAAGGATGAGCACCTAACTGTAGCACCGTATTTCAGGGAGACATTCAAGCAGGGGAGAGAAGAGAAATGTACTGATAATTAGGGGTAGTATAGTCAGGGGAATAGATAAAGCTCTCTTTCATGAGGATAGAGCATCCCAAAAGTTGTGTTGCCTGCCTGGTGCCTGGGTTTGGGACATCTTATCTCATCTGCAGAGGAATATTCAGTGGGAGTTTACCACTCCTATATAACAATATAACAATTACAGCACGGAAACAGGCCATCTTGGCCCTTCTAGTCTGTGCCGAATGCTTACTCTCACCTAATCCCACTGACCTGCACTCAGCCCATAACCCTCCATTCCTTTCCTATCCATATACCTATCCAATTTTGCTTTAAATGACAATACCAAACCTGCCTCTACCACTTCTACTGGAAGCTCATTCCACATAGCTACCACTCTCTGAGTAAAGAAATTCCCCCTCATGTTACCCTTAAGCTTTTGCCCCCTAAGTCTCAACTCGTCCTCTTGTTTGAATCTCCCCTACTCTCAATGGAAAAAGCCTATCCACGTCAACTCTGTCTACCCCCTCATAATTTAAAATACCTCTATCAAGTCCCCCCCTCAACCTTCTATGCACCAAAGAATAAGGACCTAACTTGTTCAATCTTTCCCTGTAACTTAGGTGCTGAAACTCAGGTGACATTCTAGTAAATCTTCTCTGTACTCTCTCTATTTTGTTGACATCTTTCCTATAATTTGGTGACCAGAACTGTACACAATACTCCAAAGTCAGCCTTACCAATGCCTTGTACAATTTTAACATTACATCCCAACTCCTATACTCAATGCTCTGATTTATAAAGGCCAACATACCAAAAGCTTCCTTCACCACCCTATCCGCATGAGATTCCACCTTCAGGGAACTATACACCATTATTCGTAGATCACTCTGCTCTACTGCATTCCTCAATGCCCTACCATTTACCATGTATGTCCTATTTGGATTATTCCTACCAAAATGTAGCACCTCACACTTATCAGCATTAAACTCCTTCTGCCATTGCTCAGCCCACTCTTCTAACTGGTCTAAATCTCTCTGCAAATTTTGAAAACCTACTTCATTATCCACAAAGCCACCTAACTTAGTATCATCTGCATACTTACTAATCCAATTTAGTGAGAATGAGCAGTACACCAATCCTCTAGCACCATCCCCGTTTCTAATGACATTTGAAATATTTCTGTCAGAGCCCCTGCTATTTCTACACTAACCTCCCTCAAGGTCCTAGGGAATATCCTTTCAGGATCTGGAGATTTATCCACTCTTATATTCCTTAAAAGCACCAGTACTGCCTCCTCTTTAATCATCATAGTTTCCATAACTTCCCTACTTGTTTCCCTTACCTTACTCAATTCAATATCCTTCTCCTTAGTGAATACCGAAGAAAAGAAATTGTTCAAAATCTCCCCCATCTCTTTCGGGTCCACTCATAGCTGTCCACTCTGATTCTCTAAGGGACCAATTTTATTCCTCACTATCCTTTTGCTATTAATATAACTGTAGAAACCCTTTGGATTTATTTTCACCTTACTTGCCAATGCAACCTTGTATCTTCTTTTAGCTTTTCTAATTTCTTTCTTAATATTCTTCTTACATTCTTTATATTCCTTGAGCACCTCATTTACTCCATGCTGCCTATATTTATTGTAGATATCTCTCTTTTTCCTAACCAAGTTTCCAATATCCCTTGAAAACCATGGCTCGCTCAAACTTTTAACCTTTCCTTCCAACCTAACAGGAAGATAAGGATTCCGCACCCTCAAAATTTCATCTTTAAATGACCTCCACTTCTCTATTACATCCTTCCCATAAAGCAAATTGTCCCAATCCACTCTTCTAAATCCTTTTGCATCTCATCAAATTTAGCCTTTCTCCAATCAAAAATCTCAACCCTGGGTCCAGTCCTATCCTTCTCCATAATTATATTGAAACTAATGGCATTGTGATCACTGGACCCGAAGTGCTCCCCAACACATACCTCCATCACCTGACCTATTTCATTCCCTAGCAGAAGATCCAACACTGCCCCTTCTCTAGTTGGTACCTCTATGTATTGCTGCAAAAAACTATCCTGCACATATTTTACAAACTCCAAACCATCCATCCATTTTACAGTATGGGCTTCCCAGTCTATGTGTGGAAAATTAAAATCACCCACAATCACAACCCTGTGCTTACTACAAATATCTGCTATCTCTTTGCAAATTTGCTCCTCCAATTCTCTCTCCCCATTAGGTGGTGTATAGTACACCCCTATAAGTATTACTACACCTTTCCCATTCCTCAATTCCACCCAAACAGTCTCCCTAGATGAGCCCTCTAATCTATCCTGCCAGCGCACCGCTGTAATATTTTCTCTGACATGCAATGCAACACCTCCTCCTCTTGTCCCTCCGATTCTATCAAACCTGAAGCAACAAAATCCAGGAATATTTAGATGCCAATCACACCCCTCCTGCAACCATGTTTCACTAGTAGCTACAAGATAATATTTCCATGTATCAATCCATGCTCTAAGCTCATCCACCTTTCTTACAATGCTCCTAGCATTAAAATAAATGCATTTAAGAAATTCTCCACCTCTTCCTCTCTGTTTATCTCTAACAGTACAAAGAACTTTACTGTCTTCTTTTTCTTCCTTCTCCCATACATCTGTTTCTACATTCTGGTTCCCCTCCCCCCTCATATCTACAAAAGTAGTTTAAATCCACTGGAGCCTCTCCAGCAAACCTACCTGCAAGAATATTTGTCCCTCTCCAGTTCAGATGTAAACCGTCCCGCTGGAATAGGTCACATCTTCCCTGGAAAACTGCCGAATTATCTGTAAATCTGAAGCCCTCCCTCCTGCATCATGTCTTCAGCCACGTGTTGATCTGCACTATCTTAATATTTCTAAACCCGCCTGCACGTGGCACTGGAAGCAATCCTGAGGTTGCTATCCTGGAGGTGCTGTCCTTTAACTTGACACCTAGCTCCCTAAACTCACCTTTCAGGACCTTCTGACTCTTCCTACCCACATCATTGGTCCCTACGTGGACCACGACATCCGGCTGCTCACCCTCCCTCTTGAGAATACTGAGAACTCGATTTGAGATATCGCGGACCCTGGCACCAGGGAGGCAACATACCATCTGGGATTCTCGATCTCTTCCACAGAACATCCTATCTGTCCCCCTAACTATTAAATCCCCTATCACTACTGCTCTCCTCTTTTCCCCCTTCCCTTCTGAGCTGAGGGTCCAGTCTTGGTGCCAGAGATGCAACCACTGTAGCTTGTCCCTGGTAGGCCATCCCCATCAACAGTATCCAAAACGGTATACTGATTGTTGATGGGAACGACCACAGGGGTGCTCTGCTCTTCCTGTCTATTCCCCTTCCCTCTCCTGACAGTCACCCAACTACCTGTCTCCTGACTCCTAGGGGTGACTATCTCCCTGAAACTCCTGTTTATTTCTGCCTCTGCATCCCGAATGATCCGAAGTTCATCCAGGTCCAACTCCAGTTCCCTAACTCAGTTTGTCAGGAGCTGCAGCTGGAAGCACCTTTTGCAGGTGTAGTCATCAGGGACAACTGTGCTCACCCTGACTTCCCACATACTGCAAATGGAGCACTCAACTGCCCTAACTGCTGCCTTCATTACCTACTCCTAAGCTAATTAGATTAATTAAAGGAGCTTACCAGGCCTTACCTCACCTGGAGTGAAGCTCGTACTCAGCCTCTGCTCGCTATTTAAATTCTCCCGCTGCCTCACGCGCTTGCGCAGTTGTGCCCCGTTCAAACCTCACCGATTGTTGCGATTGTTGCATTCTGTTGCAACACTCCTGTTGCATCTGTGCAGTACACTAATCAAAGACTCCCATCGAAAAGCTAGTTGCTTTTTCAAGCTCTTTGTCAGACCTGCATGGGAATGCTCCTGGTGCATCTGCCTATTACTGTAATCAACATGCCCATTTCTCATTGCTGCCATTAAGAAAGTATAGGAGCCAAAAATTGTACTCTCAATGCTTCAGGAACAGCTTCTTCACCTTCAGATTTATGAACAGACAATGAAACCATGAAGACTACCTTACTGATTTTTCCTTGTTTTGCACTACTTATTTAATTTCATTTTTTATATTTTTATAACATTCTTTGGATAATAATAGATTTTAGTTATAATTTTATAGATTTATAGACCAATAGAGTGCAAAGACCTTCTGCTGCAAAACAAAAAGTTTCATGCTATACGCCAGTGATTTTAAACCTGATACTGATTCTGGTTCATTCTGTTATCTTCATGGATACAAGGAATTTCATTGCACCCTGGTGTGAATGACAATAAACTAATCTGACCTGACATGAGCTGAGCTGATGTCACTTGTCAAGTACGTTAGGATGTGTTCAAGATGCTATATAAATGAAGTTTGCTGCTTTTGACATTTTTGTCGATACTGAATTCTGTTTTACAAACGGGCCATGTGAGCAGAGTAAATCGACACCATCATTGACATTTACAGCACAGATTGACGCCGTTCTGTCTATTGTGATACAGAAGGAGGCTTTACACAAATCCCACTTTGGTCTATAGCCCTGAGTTACAGGACATCATGTACTTATTGAGTTACAGATTCACTGAGACGGTTTCAGATTCTGGGATCATTTCAGGTAGATTTCCAAAACCCCACGACACTGACTGAAAATATATATTGGATCTGGCTGTTTAATTGTCCAGTTCTTTACAGTTTAACAATTAGTTAACTGCTTGCACTTTAGAGTAGCCTTTATATGCATAACAGTTTAATATGCCTCTGGAGGCTATTCACAGTATGATTGTGAAAGATTTGCTCTGCTTGAAGTGAAGAACAGTTTTCTCAGTGATTAATTTTTACTGTACTATGGAATAAGTATTTTCAGATTAGATTATTATTATCAATAGATTTAAATGGATTTTTTTTCTTATCTCTGGCTATAAATGAAGCTGTTTTATGCTTGGTGTCATCTTTAGTTTCTCTGTCCTTCAAGGGTTGTTTGTTTCAACTACCCCTTTTTTCCATAAAACCACCAGATATAGGGGCAGATATCTGATATATATAGCATTTGGCCCATCGAGTCTGCCCTGCCATTTCATCACGTCTGATCTATTTTTCCTCTCAGCCCCGAACTCCTGCCTTCCTCCCCACTTCCCTCATCCCCTTATCACTTAGTGCCCTGTCCAATCAAGAATCCATTAATCTCTGCCTTAAATATACATCCAAACTTGGCCTGCACAGCTGCTTGTGGCAACAAATTCTACCCATTCAACACTCTCTGGCTGAAGAAATTCCTCTCCATCTCCATTCTAAAAGGATGCCCTTCTGTTCTGATGCTGTGTCCTCTGGTCTTAGAGTCTCACATTAGAGGAAACTTTGTCTCCCCATCTACTCCAGCAAGACCTTTCGCCATTCAACAGTCACATCTCATTCTTCTGAATTCCAGTGAATACTGACCCAGAGCCATCAGTCTTCATATAACAAGCAGTTCAATTCTGTAATCTTTTTCATGAAACTCCCTTGAACCCCCTCCAGTTTCAGCACATATTTACTCAGATAAGTGGCACAAAACCACTCGCATACTCCAAGAGAGTGCTTTATAAAGTCTCAACATTACATCCTTGCTTTTATATTCTAGTCTTCAGGTGCCCGTCAGGACTGTATTCTAAGCCCCCTCCTTTACTTTCTGTATATCCATGACTGTGTCATCACCCAGCTCTTCTCCAGCTCTGTATCCCTTTTCCAATCAACTTTCCAGCTCTTAGCTTCATCACTCCCCCTCCTGTCTTCTATCATTTTGGATCTCTCCTTCCCCACCCCCCACCCACTTTCAAATCTCTTTCATTTAGTCCTGACGTGGGGTGTCGGCCGGAAATGTCGACTGAACTTCTTCCTATAGATGCTGCCTGGCCTGCTCCGTCCACCAGCATTTTGAGTATGCTGCAGTTGTTAGCGATTTCATTAAAACTGGTGTGGATGAGTGTGTGCCCGGCAGAATGTGTTACTGTACATTCCCAAACCAAAAGCTATGGATGAACCAGGAGGAACATCATCTGCTGAAGGCTAGATCTGTTGCATTTAAGTCTGGTGACCCTGGCCTGTACCAGAAAACCAGGTATGATTTGCAGAGAGCTATTTCAAGGGCAAAGAGACAACTTCAAATGAGGTTGGAGGCGTTGTCGAATGTACGACAACTGGCTGTTGCACTGAACGAGACAAACCCATTTGCAGGACACAGGCACGCAGATATAGTTAGGATGCAGACGTGAACTGCAAACAGGCGGGAGAGCAGGAAGGCAGGAGACAGGCAGAATTTATCTTGACACGGAGCGTAGGAAGTGAAACGGCAGACAAAACTCTTCTCAGCATGGAGAGATGGAGTTTTTCAGGCAACCCTCGGAGCTGAAATAAAACTTTAGAAGACTTATCTTATGCAGAGAAGCTGGGTTTCACAGGTAAACCTCAGAACTGGAGTAAAACTTAGAAAACTCATCTTGACACGAAAAGACTGAGTTTCACAGGTAATTCTCGATACTAGATCAAAACTTAGAACACACACTCCTAAGCGGCCGGGAATCGGTAATTACCACACAGGCAAAACTGACGAACTGGCAACTAGTGGTTGTAATGCCGGGGTTCGTATGCTGCAGGTCTTGCTGGAAACCAGGTGTGTCGTCATCAAATAGAATTAGGAGCAAATGGGAAATTAATCATCGGAACCATGGCACAATCAAAGGAAATTAGGAGAAAATAGGGAATTAACGATCGGGACCGTGACTGAACCCCCCCTCCCCCCCCCCCCAACAGGAGCCTCCAGGTGAACCACCAGGCTTGTCCAGATTGTCTTGATGGAAATTATGGATGAGGGAAGGGTCCAGGATGAAAGAGTGGGAATCCAGGAGCATTCCTCCAGGCCGTATCCCTCCCACTCGACCAGGTACTGGAGGCCTCTGCCTCGGTGGTGCACATCCAGTATTCACCAGATGGTGTACTCTGGGTAGTTGTCAATGATCCGGGCGGGTGGAGGGAGTTCAGCGGGAGGGCACAAAGGGCTGACAGACACTGGTTTCAATTGGGAGACGTGGAACGTGGGACGAATGTGCATGGATCCGGTCAGTTTGAGTCTGACCACCGAGGGGTTGATGATACTCTCAATCTCAAATTGTCCCACGTAGCGAGGGGTGAGTTTCTTGGGTTCATTCTTAAGGGGGATGTCTTTTGACAAGAGCCAAACCTTCTGCCCAGGCCGATAATTGGGTACAGATGTTTGATGGCGATCGGCAATCCTCCGGTTGCAGTCAGCTGAGCGGAGCAGGGCTGCGCATGCATCCTTCCAGGTTTTGCGACACTGGCGGAGATGGGCCAGAACTGAAGGCACAGCAACGTCATCTTCACGTGCAGGAAAGAGAGGGGATTGGTAACTGAGGGAGCATTCTGAGGGAGATATTCTGGTGGCGGTGCTGACCAGGGTGTTGTGGGTGTACTCGACCCAAACAAGATGGCTGCTCCAGGATGACGAATTGTTGGCAGTTATGCAGTGCAGTGCTGCTTCCAAATCCTGGTTTGTTCGTTCCCTTTGACCATTAGTGTGCAGATGGAAGCCGGAAGACAGGTTTACTGAGGCTGCAAGGGGCTGACAAAAAGACCTCCAGACCTGAGAGATGAACTGGAGGGCCCTGGTCGGAAAAAATGTCAGAGGGAATTCCATGGATGCAGAAGACTTGATGAACAAAGAGGTCGGCTGTCTCACGGGCCGCAGGGAGTTTAGGAAGGGCTACAAACTGCACGGCTTTGGAGAAGCGGTCCACCACACTGAGTACGGCAGTGTTTCCATGTGAAGGGGGTAGTCCAGTAATGAAATCCAGCGCAATGTGAGACCAAGGGCAACTAGGGACAGGTAGGGGACGAAGTAACCCAGCAGGTGGTTGATCAGAAACTTTTCTGAGGGCACATACAGAACAGGCAGAGATGAAGGAACAGGTGTCAGTGTCCATGGAGTGCAACCAGAAATGTCTCTTCTAGAAGGGACAGAGTTTGATCGATTCCGGGATGGCAGGCGAAATGAGAATTATGCCCCCACTGGAGAACCTGAGACTGAACAGAGTCAGGCACGAAGAGGCGATTGGGGGGGCTATCCATTGGCTGAGTCAGGTTGAGTCTGTTGGGCTTCTTTGACTATGAACTCGATCTCCCAGGTGAGGGAAGCCACCACACAGGATGGTGGAAGGATGTTCTTGAGGTTGGGAAGGCCCTCCTCGGAGACATATTGACGAGAGAGAGCATCGGGCTTCCTGTTCTTGGACCCCGGACGATAGGTGGCTGTGAATCTGAAATGGCCAAAAAATAATGCCCAATGGGCTTGGCAGGAATTCAGATGTTTGGCGGTTTGGATTGTATGCGAGGTTCTTGTGGTCTGTCCAGACAATGAATGGATGTTCAGCTCCCTCCAGACAGTGCATCCACTCCTCCAAAGCGAGTTTGAGAGCTAGTAACTCCTGGTTCCCTACGTCGTACGTAGTTCCATTCGGCGGGGGATAGATGGCAAGAAAAGAAAGCGCAGGGATGGATCTTTTGGTCTGGGCCAGAGTGTTGGGAGAGGACCACTCCCACCCCAGAGTTGGAAGCGTTGACTTTCACAATGAATTGGCGGGAGGGGTCAGGTTGGACCAGGATGGGAGCAGAGGTGAAACACCTCTTCAGCTCCGAGAAGTCTGAGTCCACTTCGGGGGTCCAGTGAAAAGGAGAGGTGAGTCGAGTAAGGGGCGTTGCCTCCCAGCTGTAATCCCCCATGAAGTGATGATAGAAGTCTGCGAACACCAGAAATTGCTGGAGCTGCTTGAGTGTTGTGGGTTTTGGCCACTCCACCACGGCCTGGATCTTTTCGGGATCCGCCCTCACTTGCCCGATCTCGACGATGTGCCCCAAGAAACTGATGGAAGGGACATGAACCTCACACTTCTCAGCCTTCATGAATAGTTTGTTCTCCCAAAGCCTCTGCAGCACCTGATGGACATGGTGGGTGTGTTCCTGAAGACTGCGGGAGAAGATTAAGATGTCATCCAAATAAACAAAAGCAAAACAATTACTAATGTCCCTAAGGACATCGTTTACCAAGGCTTGGAAGATGGCAGGGGCATTGGTGAGACCAAAGTGACCAAGAGGGGTGTTGAAAGCTGTTTCCCACTCATCTCCCTCCCTTATCCTGACCAGGTGGTAGGCACTTCATAGGTCCAACTGAGAGGAAATGGTGGCTCCGTGAAGGGGCTCGAAAGCAGAGTTGATAAGGGGCAGTGGATTCTTATTCTTTATGGTGATGCCATTCAGGCCACGGTAGTCAATGCAGGGGCTCAGTGAGCCATCTTTCTTCCCCACAAAGAAGAAACCTGCGCCTACAGGGGAAGATGAGGGTCGGATAATGCCAGCCGCCAGAGAGTCATTTAGGTAAGCCTCCACTGCGTCCCTTTCTGGCCGGGACAGGGTATACAGCTGACTGGTGGGTAGAGGGGCTCCAGGGAGAAGGTCAATTGCGCAATCGCAAGGGCGGTGTGGAGGCAGAGAAAGAGCCCGTTGTTTACTAAACACTTCACCCAGATTGTGATATTCTGCTGAAACCTTGGATAAGTCGGGGTTTTCAGCAGAAGACAAGGTCGTGGGGAATTCTACTGGGGAAAGGGCCGATTGTAGACAGGTGGAGTGACAGAACGAACTCCAGCTGACCATCTTCCCGGTGGACCAGTCAATGTGGGGGTTATGGCGGTTTAACCAGGGTTATCCAAGACCAATAGGAGCTTGAGAGGAAATTAAATTGAATCATACCTGTTCCCGATGATTCCTGGAAAGAAAGAGAGACTGGGTGGTGTGCAGTGTGTGACTTGGGCCAGTAGTCTACCATACAGTGCCCAGGCTTCCAGAGGGGTACTCACTGGTTCACAAGGAATTCCAGCCAAAGAAGCTATGTTTTCATCCAAACGTTTCTCCCAGCGCTGGAGTCGACGAGTGCCGACAGAGGCAGGGACTGTTGATTGTAATATAAAGTAGTTTGCAGCTACATCCGGGTTCAGGGAAGGGAAGGGTATGTTGTCTGGCTCACCAGGGTCCCCCTCTCTACTGGTGAGCTTTCCCTTTTTGGCTGAAGGGGACAGGTAGCACGGAAGCGGCCAGCCCGGCTGTAGTATAGACACTCACCCGCTCTCAATCTCCGGAGTCGTTCTGTGGGGGAAAGGCGGTTCCAGGTTCCATCCCAGCTGCTTGGGTTCCTCTCCCGTAGCGGTGGAAACGGCCGAGCTGGGAGCTACTCTAGGGGCAGGAGGAGGAGAGAGCTTTGTTCTGGTGGGAAGCAGTAATGTGCGCCGTGGGGTGGCCACAGGTGGCGGATGACCCATTCTTTCTCTATGGCGTTCTCGGAGACGATTGTCCAACGGGGTGACAAGGGAGATAAAGGAATCCAGGCTATCGGTGTCATCTCTGGCCATCAACTCATCTTTCGCCATGTTGCTGAGACCATTCCAAAAAACCACCTGGAGTGACTCATCGTCCCACCCCGTGTTGACCATTAACGTCCGGAACTCCACGGAATATTCTACAACACTGCGCGAGCCCTGGTGGAGAATGAGTAGATACTTGGCAGCGTCTTTACCATGGACAGGGTGGTCAAAGATCTTCCTCATTTCCGTGATAAAGGTGGCAAAAGAAGAGCCAGTATCCGGTTGATTATCCCAAACAGCTGTGGCAAACGCTAAGGCACTTCCTCGCAACAACCGCATGATGTAAGCAATCTTTGACTTATCCGTGGAGTATGTGGACGACTGCTGTTTGAAACACCAAGGAGCCCTGAAGGAAGGCCCGGCACTTCCCCAAATCCCCAGCGTAGTGTTCTGGTTCAGGTATGTGAGGTTTTATGGGCAGGGGGGTTGCTGACACGTAGGGGGTTGCCAGTACAGGCTGTTTGGGCTGGTTAGACAGGGCTCCAGGAGTGGATGGAATAAAGTGAATGGATACACAGTCCACCTGGTTACCGATCTTTGTTACGTCAGCAGACAGGGAACAAAGGTCTCCATGGACACCCGGAGGAGGTGGTCGTGCAGACCCAGTAGGGAACCCTGGCTGGCAATGGCTTGTTGCAGCATATTCGTTTTTGCTGTGTCCATGGTGGCCAGATTGTTCTGTTGCACTGAACGAGGCAAGCCCAAGTGCAGGACACAGGCACGGAGATATAGTTAGGATGCAGACGTGAACGGCAAACAGGCAGGAGAGCAGGAAGGCAGGAGACAGGCAGAATTTATCTTGACACGTGTGTAGAAAGGGAAACGGCAGACAAAACTCTTCTCAGCACGGAGAGACGGAGTTACTTAGGCAACCCTCGGTGCTGAAGTAAAACTTTAGAAAACATATCTTGATGCGGTGAGGCTGGGTTTGACAGATAAACCTTGGAACTGGAGTAAAACTTGGAGAACTGATCTTGACACGAAAAGACTGAGTTTCACAGGTAATTCTTGCTACCGGAGCAAAACTTAGAACACACAGTCCTAAGCAGTCGGGAAACATTAATTACCACACAGGCAAAACCAACGATCTGGCAACTAGTGGTTGTAACGCCAGAGTTCTTATGCTGCCAGTCCTGATGGAAACCAGGTGTGCTGTCATCAAAGAGAATTAGGAGCAAATGGGAAATTAATATAGAAAACCTAGAGCACAATACAGTCCCTTCAGCCCACATGTCCCTACCCTAGAAATTACCAGGCTTACCTATAGCCGTCTAGTTTTTCTAATCTCCATGTACCTATCCAAGAGCCTCTTAAAAGATCCTATCATATCTGCCTCCACCACCTTTGCCAGCAGCCCATTCTATGCACTCACAACTCTCTGAGTAAAAAACTTACCACTGAAATCTCCTCTGTACCTACTCCCCAGCACCTTAAACCCGTGTCCACTTGATTCCATTTCAGCCCTGGGAAAAAGCCTTTGAATATCCACATGATCAATGCCTCTCAACACCTTATACACCTCTATCAGGTCACCTTCATTCTCCACTCCAAGGAGAAAAGGCCGAGTTCACACAACATATTCTTATAAGGCATACTCCCCAATCCAGGCAACATCTTTGTAAATCTCATCGGCACCCTTTCTATGGCTTCCACATCCTTCCTGTAGTGTGTCGACCAAAACAATACAGTACTCCAAGTGGGGTCTGACCAGGGTCCTATATATCTACATTACCTCTCAGTTCCTAAATTCATATCCACGATTGATGAAGGCCAATGCACCATACGCCTTCTTAACCACTGAGACAACCTGCGCAGCTGCTTTGAGCAGCCTATGGACTCAGACACCAAGATCCCTCTGATCCTCCACACTGCCAAGAGTCTGACCATTATTACTATATTCTGCCATCATATTTGACCTACCAAAATGAAGCACTTCACAGTTATCTGGGTTGAACTCCATCTGCCACTTCTCAGCCCAGTTTTGCATTCTATCAATGTCCCGCGGTAACCTCTGACAGCCCTCCACACCATCCACAACACCTCCAACCTTAGTGTCATCAGCAAGTTTACTAACCGACCCCTCCACCTCATCATCCAGGTAATTTATAGAAATCACAAAGAGTAATGGTCCCAGAACAGATCCCTGAGGCACTCCCGTGGTGACTGACTTTCATGTAGAATATGACCAGTCTACAACCACTCTTTGCCTTCTGTGGGCAAGCCAGTTCTCCATCCACAGAGCAATGTCCCCTTGGATCCCAAGCCTACTTACTTTCTCAATAAGCCTTGCATGGAGTACCTTAACTAATGTCTTGCTGAAATCCATATACACTACATCTACTGCTCTTCCTTCATTAGTATGTTTAGTTACATCCTCAAAAAGTTCAATCAGGCTCATAGGGCACGACCTGCCCTTGACAAAGTCGTGCTGCCTCTTCCTAATCATATTATACCTCTCCAAATGTTCATAAATCCTGCCTCTCAGGATCTTCTCCATCAACTTACCAACCACTGAGGTAAGACTCGCTGGTCTATAATTTCCTGGTCTATCTCTACTAATATATATGGTGGAGGAGCAGGTAGTGTTGGGGAAACAGGTGGAATGCAGAAGGACTTAGCCAGATTAGGAGAATGGTCAAGAAAGTAGCAATGGAAATACAATGTTGGAAAATGCATGGTCATACACTTTGATAGTAGAAATAAATGTGCAGACTATTTTCTAAAAGGGGAGAATATCCAGGAATCTGAGCTGCAGGAAGCCCTTGTTCTGAACACCCTGAAGTTTAACTTGCAGATTGAGTTGGAGGTAAGGAAGGCAAATGCCATGTTAGCATTCATTTCAAGCGCTCTAGAATACAAGAGCAAGGGAGTGATGCTGAGGCTTTATAAGGCACTGGTGAGGCCTCACCTTGAGTATTGTGAACAGTTTTGGGCCCCTCATCTTAGGAAAGATGTGCTGGCATTGGAGAGGGTCCAGAGGAGATTCACAAGGATGATTCCAGGAATGAAAGGGTTATCATACCAGGAATGTTTGATAACTCTGTGTCTGCACTCGCTGGAATTTAGAAGGATGAAGGCATGGTCTTGTTGAAACCTTTCAACATCTGAAAGAGTTGAAAGACAGAGTAGATGTGGAAAGGATGTTTCCCATGGTGGGTAGAGTCTAGGATAAGAGGGCATAGCCTCAGGACAGAGGGGCGCTCTTTCTAAACAGAGATGCCGAGAAATTTCTTTAGCAATAGGGTTGAGGAAGAGATAGAAAAAAAAATTAGCCATGATTAAATGGCAGAGCAGACTCAATGGGCCAGAAGGCCTAATTCTCCTCCTATGTCTGATGGTCTTATAGTCTAAATAACACCAGACTAGACATGAGCAGGCATAATCCCTGATGAACATGCTACTGTTTTGTAGCCCGAGAATATTTTATCATTTGATACAAAATTCTTGTTAATTTCATTGTTCCCCATTACTACATCTCCAGCATTATTTTCTAGCACTCCAATATCTTCACTCACTGCTTTTTCACACTTTGTATCTGAAGCAACCTTTGGAATCCTCTTTATCATTATTGACTAGCTTACTTTTGTATTACATGTTTACCTTCTTAATGAAGTTTTTGGATTCCCTTTGAATGCGGTGTAGCCTATATCAGTCAGATGGGAGGCACAGTGGAAACTTCCTAATCCTCTAACTTCCCACTAACTTTTGCTCTATTATATGCACTCTCTTTGGCTTTGACTTCTTTTGTGAGCCCCTGTTATTTCATTTTCCCTTTAAAATACTTCTTCCTCTATAGGATGTATGTGTATATCCTGTGCCTTACAAATTGCTTCCATTCCAAAGAGAAATTGCAGCCATTGCTGCTCTGCCGTTATCCCAGACAGTATTCTTTTCCAATCAATTCTGTAATTCCCTAGCTCCACTGTACTACTGATACATGGGACTTTAGTTTCTCTTCTCAAATTTCAATGTAAATTTGATCTAATTATGATGACTTACCCATTGTAATCTGTAGCCCATATCCTTACGACTGCTTCAAAGGTTTCAAAGGTATATTTAATATCAGAGAAATGTATACAATATACATCATGAAGTACTGTTTCCTTACAACCATGAAAGCAGAGGAGTGCCCACAAAGCATGGATGACAGTTAAACATTAGAACCCCAAAGTCCCCACAGCTCCCCTCCCTCCTGCACATAATTGGCAGCAAGCCCCTCCCCCACTGGCAAAAAAAGCATCAGCACCCACCACCGATCACTCAAGCATGAGCAAAACAACAGCAAAGGCACAGACTTGCAGTACTCCAAAGACTACTTGTTCACCCGCTATTCAACATACCCCATTCCATGTCACATGTAGCACCTGTCTCAGTTGTGCATCATGTTCTTCCTTGGTGGAGCCCCCAGCCAAAGATGTCATTCGTTTATATGAAGGTTATTCACAGGAAGTTATGGATCTGCGGTCTAAATTTGTTCCAACCATGAAGATAGCATATGAAAAGGGATTATTCCCATCACTTCAATATCTAGCCCGATTAAAATTATTTTCCAATGATTTGACTCCACGTGTTTTTCTGGACTCAAAGAGGCACTGGACTATGTTAACTCTATTTTGGTTGTAGCCGAGGTTTGAATTGTTCAAGGTCTGCAGAATAATTGTTATTTCGGAAAGAAGGTAAGCTTTGAAGATTTCTGATTTGCTTAAGATATCCTTTGATCAATCGACCATTCAAAGAAGATGTAAACTTTTTGATGTGAATGATGAGTGGCTTTTCCGAAATCTGTTTGGTCTACTGAGTGAATTAACACATCGGACAGGTTGTTCGATTATTTGTTTTTATTCTCCTTTTTTCATTAATTAAGTGAGAGTTTTCATAGTTCATAATGACTTTTTCTTATATATATATAGTCGGGAGTGCTTAGTAGATAGCTTTTTTTCTAAAAACAGGCGTGTAAATTAAATGGAAAATGGTGCTGATTTTTCTTCATTAGAGATTACATAGGCATTTTTCTCTTTGTGTAATTTTATTGTTTTGGCATTTTTGGAGATTGTTTCTGCATTCCCCAGCTGGTTTTTAAGGATTAAGTATGAACACTTATTTTCTCTGAACTTTTATTCCGGATATGGGGAACCGGATGTTGTAGAGAAATACTGCACAGTACAGGCCCTTTGGCCCATGATGTTCTGCTCTCCTCTGAATCTGCTCCATGATCAATCTAATGCTTCCGTCCTGCAGAGAATTCCATTCATCTTTCATTATGAGCCTATCTAGGAGTCTCTCAAATGTCCTTACTGTGTCTGCCTCTATGGCTACCTATGGCAGATCTTTCCATGCACCCACTGGTCTATGACTAAAAAATAACATCTCTGAGATCCCTATACTTTCCTCTAAGCACCATAATATTGTGCCCCCTCGTATTAGCCATTTCTGCTGCAAATCCATTCCATGTTTTAATGATTACTCAGCCTCACCAGTGTCCATTGTTCCAGAACAATAATACTCTGTAAAGCAATGGAAGACATCAAAGTAAATTGATATTTAAATTGCATATATATTAGTTAGAAACAAGGCATCTAAGTTGGCAGAAGAACCAGTTAACATGACTTGATAGGGTGGTGTGTTGTTTTGTAGTGTCTGGCTTTTTATATTTAGCAAAACATTTTTTCTCCTCTGCAGGGTTTTTCTATTTTAAGGCCGTATGGATTTTTTTTTGTAACTGGGGGGAGGAATTAAGGAAAGCTTTTAAAATCACTATTATAAAATGGGCAGCTTGCAAATTCTCTCTCTTTTTTACTCTATGGGGACGCATTTTGGCTTTTTTTTTGCCGAATTTTGGGCTTTTCTGGGTGGTGGGAGGATTGGGGTTAGTTTTGAGTTATAGGATTAACTGTAGGAATAATTTTAGTTATCTCTTTTGTAATTTTTTCCCATTACGGTGTTCCGGAGCATGACAAAAATAGACAAAAACAGACAAACATGCTCTAGTTCTTTCAGATCATGTGCCTTTAAGCTTAGCTTTTGAATTGAATGATGTTTTTATTGCAAATTTGCCTTGGCGTTTTCCAGAAAATTTATTACGAAGTTCGGACTTTGTCAAGTTTATTGAGACTCAGATAAAAGATTATTTTCTTTTTAATAATATGGGAGATGTGTCGAAATTGATTATATGAGATACACTTAAGCATATTTGTGCGGTCAGATAATTTCCTATTTAGCTAAGCTTAAGAAACAGACAAAAATAGAGTTAGATAAGATTTCCAAACAAATTAAAGACTTGGATAATATTTATGCAATCTTTCCTAACATTGATTTATTCAAACAAAGAGTTGAACTCGAGTCACAACATAAATTATTATTAACTTATCCTATTGAAAGAAATTTGGTTAAATTGAATAGTCTATTTTATGTGTTTGCAGATAACAATAATAAGCTATTAGAATCTCAATTAAAAGCAGCTAGAGCTAAAAGACAAATTTTAAAAAATCATAAGGGAGATGGTAGTTTAGCAAGTAATTATGAAGATAATAAAATTTTTCAAGATTTTTATATTGAACTTTATGAATCTCAGTTTCCAGTTGATTCTTCTAAAATGAATGCCTTTTTACAAAAGATTGATTTTCCTTGAATCTCTGTTGAAGATCAACAAATTCTTGATGCTCCTATTACTGAAAATAAAATTCAGAAAGCTATTTTTTCAATGCAATCTGGTAAAGCTCCTGGACTGGATGGTTATTCTGTAGGATTTTATAAAAAATTTGAAAAACTGCTTTCTTCATATATGTTGGAAATGCTTAAAGATATGCTTAAAGCTCTTATAGATAGTGGGGTCAAGGGATATGGGGAGAGGGCAGGAATGGGGTACTGATTGTGTATGATCAGCCATGATCACAGTGAATGGCGGTGCTGGCTAGAAGGGCCGAATGGCCTACTCCTGCACCTACTGTCTATTAAAGATTCTTTTTTGATAGGAGAGTTACCTCCCATATTTTATGAAGCTTCTATTTATTTAATTCTTTAAAAAATAGCAACCCTACTGATTGTGCTTCAGATAGATCTATTTCACTATTAAATAGGGATGCTAAATTTTTTTCAAAAGCAATGGCTAATCAGCTGGAGAGTATTCTAGTTAAAATTATCTTTCAAGAACAAGCAGATCTTGTAAAGGGCTGTTATTCCTTCTCTAATGTTTGGAGACTGTTGTGTTATATTTTCATCCTTTTCTAAGTCTCCTCAATGTGTTGTCTCTCTCGATGCTGAAAAGGCATTTGACAGAGTTGAATGGAAACACTTATTTAATGTTTTAGAGAAATTTGGCTTTGGTATTAATTTTAATAAGTGGATCAGAATGATACATAAAAGCCCGATTGCTACTGTTATTACTAATAATTGCAGATCTCCTTTTCTTTGGCTTTCGCAGAGTACGAGACAAGGATGTCCATTAAGTCCTTTGTTATTTAATTTGGTGCTGGAACCCTTGGCTATTGCACTTTGTGAAGCTAAAGATATTCATGGAATTCTCATAAATGGGATTGTTCATAAGTTCGCCCTTTATGCTGACGATCTCTTAGTTTATATTTCGAATCCTGAGGAATCCATTCCTAGTTTATTGAAAATATTAAACGATTTTGGAAACGATTTGATACACCAAATCTCCTCAGACTCCCAATGAAATATAGTCACTGTCTTACCTTCTTTATACCTGCATCAATATGTTGGGTCCAGGTTAGGTCCTCAGAGATATTGACACCCAGAAACATGAAGTTGATCTCTCTCTCCTCTTCAGATCCCTCTTTGGTGTGTGTTTTCTCATCCTACCCTTTCTGAAGCCTACACTCAGTTTTTTGGTCTTACTGACATTGGGTGCAAGGTTGTTGCTATGACACCACTCCAGAGGGCATACAAGCTCCAGCTTGTACGCCCTCTTGTCACCATCTGAGATTCTGCCTACAATGGTGATATCATCAGCAAAATTATGGATGGCATTTGAGCTCTGTCTAGCTGCACATTCATGGGTGTAGAGAAAGTAGAGCAGTGGGCAAAGCACACATCGCTGATCGCAGGGGAAAGGACAAGGTGAACTCGAAGCAGTTCAGAATGGTTCCCTATCCAAAAGCAAAGGGAGCACGAGCATGACACACATTTTCTGGCTCAAATGGTCTACCCTCAAGAGTGGTGACTGGCAAAGGATGATCTAACTTGGAAATTGAGACTCACCTTTGTCAGACCACACCCAGATCTAAAAAATTACCGGTGGAACTGCAGTCTAAAAAATACCTGAGGGGCCGGTTCCTTGTGGTCCTGGCCAATAAAGAGAGCAAATATACCCCAGATGTCATAGAACTAGGAGGTAACTTTGTAGCTGTCTCTCACCAGAGACAGCTACAAAGGACTAAGAGGTAACTTTTGAACAGACAAAGTTTGCCCTCTAGCAGATGGCCCTTGGATTTTCCTGACTTCTACAAAAAAGTCAAAAGTGTCCAGCGTCTCTGCCATAAAGTCCCAGTCCTTCCCCGTCTCCCTCCTGCACTCCCCCTCCCCCTCCCTCTCTCTCCGTCCCTCACTCACATACCCTCTCTCTCTCACCTCTCTCCAGGGGTCACTTGTTTGCAATGGACATTTGCAATGAGGTACTTGGATGAGTAGAAAATGTGGGTGAAGATCAGAGTTAGAAGTGGTCATATCTGGGGAATTTACCGCAACACTCTCGCTGGTGTTCTGACATCCAATTATCAAGTCGGATAGCTAAGTTAATTAGTCCATCCAGATCCCGAACAGCTTCATGCTCCGCCAGTTCAGCCTTGAGCTTTTAGAACATAGAGCACAACGAGGTGATGAGAGGGTTTATGAGCACTTGGAAAAACATAGTCTGACTTTGGGATAGTCAGCATGGCTTTGTGAGGGGCAGCTCATGTCTCATGAGCCTGAATGAATTCTCTGAGGATGTGACAAAGCACATTGATGAAGGTAGAGCTGTGGCTGTGGTGGACTGTATAAGGCTTCTAGTACAGCGTTTGATAAGGTTCCCTTAGTAGGGTCAATAAGAAAGCTGGGAGGCACGAGATCTATGGGATCTTGGCAACGCAGATGAAAAGAAGGCAGAGGGTTCAAAAGTTCAAAGTGCATCCATTGTCCAAGTTTCTATACCATATTCAACCTTAAGATTCATTTTCATTTTTGCAGGTCCACAGGAAAACAAAGAAATACAATAATATCCACAAAGAACGGAACAAAGACTGACTGACGTCCAGTGTGCAAAACGGCGCCGTAACCGCCTTCACTCACCTCAGTGATGGACTGCGGTCTCACTTTCGGGTTCCCTGTAGTTCATGTTCTATGTATTATTTGTTCATTATTTTATTATTGACATGATCTGTCTGCTTTTACACACTGGACTTTCATGAATTCTATGCATTGTGATGCTCTGGGGGAGGGAGCGTGGTCAACAGCCCGCCCTGTATTTCTAATGACCAGCATTGTTTATTGTTTTGTGTTAAAATGTGGTCGAGGGATTACAGTGGGAAGTTCATTCATTTGTAACATTTTAAGTTCAATTAAACAGTTATTGGCTTGTGTATTTGTGGGTCACCCTAACTGTAATTGTAAGACTATAAGACGTCGGAGCTGAATTAGGCCATTCAATCCATCGAGTCTACTCTGCCATTCCATCATGGTTGATCCTGAGTGCCACTCAACCCCATAAATCTTCCTTCTCGCCATAACATTTGATGCCCTGACCAATTAGAAAATAATCAATTTTCACTTTAAATGTACCACTGGCCTTGGCCTCCACTGCAGCCTGTGGCAGAACATTCCACAGATTCACTACTCTCTGGCTAAAAAAAAATCCTCCCTGCTTCTGTTCTGAACAGTTGCCTCTCAATTTTGAGACTGTGCCGTCTACTTCTGGACACCCCCACCTAGGAAACATCCTCTCCACATTAACTTTATCTAGTTCTTTCAAGGTTCAGCAGGTTTCAATCTGATAACCCCGCATTTCTTCTAAATTCCAGTGAGTACAGGCCCAAAGCTGCCAACTGCTCCTCCTATGTTAACCCCTTCATTCCCAGAATCATCCTTGTGCACCTCCACTGGATTCTCTCCAATGACAACACATCTGTTCTGAGATATGAGCCCCAAAACAGTTGACAATACTCCAAGTGCAGCCTGACTAGTGTCTTATAAAGTCTCAGCACTATCTCCTTGCTTTTATATTCTATTCCCCTCGAAATAAATGCCAACATTGCATTTGCCTTCTTTACCACAGCACAACCTTTGAATTAACCTTCTGGTCGTCTTGAATGAGGACTCCTAAGTCCCTTTGCACATCTGATGTTTGAATTTTCTCCCCATTTAGATAATAGTCCACACTATTGTTCCTTTTACCAAAATGTATTACCATACATTTCCCAATATCGTATTCCATCTGCCACTTTTTGGCTCATTTTTTTGAATTGTCAATGTCCAGCTGCACCACTAGTTACTGAATAAGGCCCCCTTTTATTCCCATGCACTGCCTCCTGCCTGTCAGCATTTCCTCTATCCCCGCAGTATCTGTCCTGTGGTGCCACGGGATTTTATCTTGTTATGCAGCCTCGTGTGGCACCTTATCAGATACCTTCTGAAAATGCAAGTAAATGACATGTGACCAGGGTGTGTGATGGTTCCCTCCCTGGTCTATGAGATGGAGCTGCTCTATCTCTGGGTCATGGTGCCCAGTCTGTTTTAATGTTTATCACAATAAAACTGTTGTTGAGTTTGATGAGTTTCCTTGTCTGTCGATATGGACCAAATGCTTGCCACTGTATTTGTTTTCCTGTGGGGGCCTACAAGAAAATGATTATCAAGGTTGTGTATGATTTACTTACTTTGTTAAGAAATTGTACTTCGAACTTTGAACTTTGAAGCCAGTCCAGGATCCCGATGGTTTAAAGCCGGACCCAGCGCGTTCTCTCACCTGTCTCCTGTCGTCTACACCAAGGTGTGGTATCTGTATTCATGAGAGCGAAGGTTGCTGAATTGCTAGTTTGTTTAGACCGTTCAAAAGTATGTTTCTCAAAGGGAAAGTACAGGCTGTGATTTGTAGTGATGGTAGTTCACAAGGAGATTATCTAGTAGAATATCTGATAGTATTGTGAGCTGCCGCAGTTTGGTGCTATACACCACCACACAGTACTGGACTGACTTCACAGCCTGTGGACTTGCTTTCGAGGTCCCATCAGTTCATGTTCTCACTGTGAATTGTGAGCACTTTTCTGAGCTGCCATACATTGGCGATATGAATCGCAACGCCAACTTGCATATATTTTTGTGGTGTTCGCCTGGAGGTCGGTGACCGGTCGTGTTCCACAGGGATCTGTTCTGAGATTCCTGCTCTTTCTGATATTTATAAATGATGGGGCTGAAGAAGTGGCAAACTGTGTTAAAACATTTACAGATGACATGAAGATTGGTGTGTTGTGGATAGAGTAGATGTTTGGCATAAGTTACAACAGGACTTTGATAGGTTGCAGAGCTGGGCTGAACAGTGGCAGATGGAGTTCAAACCAGAAAAATAGGAAGTGTTTGACTTTGGATGGTGGAGGGTTAACGGCCGGATTTTTGGGAGGTTGGATGAACAGAGGGATCTTGTTGTCCACGTCTATAAATTTGCTGCCTGAATCAAAAGAGTTGTTAAGGAAGCATATGGTGTGTTGGCCAGTAGCTTGAGTTCAAGAAACTCAAGGTGGTGTTGCAGCTCCATAAAACCCTGGGGAGGTCACACTTGGGGTATTGTGTTCAGCTTTAGTCGTCTCATTGTAGGAAGGATTTGGAAGCTTTAGAGGGTGTGCAGAGGAGATTTACAAGGGTGCTGCCTGGATTACAGAGCATGTCTTATGAGGATAGGCTAATCAAGTTGAGATTTTTCTCTCTGGAGTGAAGGAGGGTGAGAGGTGACTTGAGAGGAGTGTACAAGATGATAAACAGTATAGATGGGGTGAATAACCAGAGCCATTTTTCCAGGGCAGAAATCACTTAACCAAGAAGGCATGATTTTAATGTGATTCACAGAAAGCATAGGGGAGGTGTATCGGAGGGTTTTTTTTACACAAAGAGTGGTGGGTGTGTGGAATGTGTCACCAAGGGTGGTAGTAGGGGCAGTTACAATCGGGTGATCTAAGAGACCCTGCGATGGGCAGCAGGATGATAGAAAATTACCGGGTGATGTAGGAGGGCAGGGTTAGATTGATCTTGGAGTAGGTTAAAATGTTGTTACCACAGGTGGGCTGTAATATTCTCTGTTACTCACTCTCTGTCAGTGAGAGGGGTCTCTGAGGGAGCTGGATTAACATTCATTGTGATATGGCACTGGAAGTGGGGTTCACTGAGGGAGCTGGATTAACATCAGTGGGGATACAGTAAGCGACACAGGGTGCTAGTTAGCAGGAGTCACTAACAGATAGTGTGAGGGAGCTCAGTTAATGTCAATCAGTGACACAGTACACTGGGGCAGAGAAGTTACTGATGGACATTGTGAGGGTGCTGGATTATCATCAATCGGAATACCATCAGAGACACAGAGTGCTGGAAGAGAGGGGTCACTGAAGGATGGTGTAAGGGTGCTGGTTTAATGTCAGTGGGAATACAGTCTGTGTCACAGGGCACTGGAATGGAGGGGTCAATGATTAATGCTTTCTTTTTTAACCTCGTAGACACTGCTGATCCTGTCTTCTGCTTATGATGTGGCTGTCGATATGGAGAGGTCTCTTGCTTGTTCTGATTACTCTGTGGGCTGTGTCCGGTGATATACTGAATTGCATAATGGATAAAAATTGCTATGATCTGTCCGTATTTGAGGAGATGATGGTAAGTTGCAGTGAAGCCAAAGCCTCTGTTGTCCACGATTGCAGACAAAGAACACGGTGTGCCCCTGGTCCCAGACATTGACTCTTTATTCCCTCCCATAGATGTTGCCTGACTGACTGAGTTCCTGCAGACCCTTGCCGTCCCCAGGTCTTTTCTCCTCTCCTGAACTTTACATTTCCAATTGTCTTCATTTTAGTGCACCCCTCACCTGTGGATCTTCCCCCTTTCTTCACTTTCCTCCATGGTCCTCTCTCCTCTCATATCAGATGTCTTCTTCAGCCTTCACCTTTCCCACTTATCACCTCCCAGCTTCCCACTTCACCCACCCTCCCCATCACCCCATCAGCCTCTGGCTTATTCTCCTACTTAGTTTGATTTCTTCCCTGTTCCTTTCACGTCCCCATGAAGTGTCACAGCCTGAAACATCGACTGATTATTCATTCCCATAGATGCTGCCTAGCTGCTGTGATGCTCCATCATTTTGTGAGTTTTGCTCGCGATCCCAGCATCTCAGAATCTCTTGTGTTGTTGGTATTTACTCTCAGGGTTACCCTCATTGAACTGGACACTCAATACAAAGGTTGGGACATAATTTTACAGATGTACAGGACATTGGTAAGACCAGACCTGTGTGTTGGAAGCTTGGGATTTAGCTAGGGTGTGTGCAGAAGAAACCATGTTGCCTTGAGCAAAGGTGTCTGAGGGATAACCTTATAGAGGTTTATAATGTTACTAAAGGCATAGGAAGTCCATAAGATAGAGGAGCAGGATTAGGCCATTCAGCCCATCAAGCCTGCTCTGCCATTCCATCATGTCTGATTTATTGTTGCTCTCAACTTCATTTTCCCTCCTTCTCCCTTTGGTGTCCTGACTAATCAAGAAACTATCAGCCTCCACTTCCAATACCATGACTTTGCCTCCATAGCTGCCTGATGGAACAATTTCCACAGATTCAGTACCCTCCAGCAAAAGAGATTCTCACTGATCTCTGTTCTGAAAAGATGTCCTTGTATTCTGAGACTGTGCCCTCTGGACCTGGACTCTGCCAATATTAGAAACTTTCTCTTCACATCCACTCTATCTAGGCTGTTCAATATTTGAAAGGTTTCAAAGAGACAACCCCCCTCCTGCCCCTCATTCTTCTGAAATCCAGCAAGCCTAGATTCACATGCTGTCAAACACTCCTCACTTAGTAACCACTTTATTCCCAAAATCATTCTCGTCAATCTCCTCTGGACCCAGTCAGTCTTTTTCCCAGGATGGGGAAGGTATGAGTCTATAACTTGAGGACATAGGTTGAAGATGGGAAGGATAGGATTTTAAAGAGGACATTGGAGGCAAGGGTTTTTTTCCCTCATAGGTCGTGTTGGAAAACTGTAGGTTTAAGGAACATGTGGACAGGTATCTGGACGAGAATGGTTTAGTAGAATATTCAGTCAAACACACTGACATTTGTACAGGTACATGGCAGGAATGGTTTAGTGGGACATTATATCAAACAATGATAATTGGACAGGTACACAAACAGGAACGGTTTGGTAAGATATTAGGTCAAATACAAGGACATTTGGACAGGTACATGAACAGGAATGGTTTAGACAATAATGACATTGAGACATAGGAATTGAATTAGGCCATTTGACCCATCGAGTCCGCTCCACCATTCAATCATGGCTGATCCGTTTCTTTATCGCTCCTCAACCCTATTCCCCAGCCTTCTCTCTGTAACCGTTGATTCCATGGCTTCATGGATTGAAAAAACCAACCAATCTCAACCTTAAATACACCCAACAACCTGGCCTCCACAGCTGCCTGTGGTAGCAGATTCCACAAATTTACCACCCTCTGACTAAAGAAATTGCTCCCTATCTCTATTTTAAATGATGCCCCTCCATTCTGAGTCCGTGCGTTCTTGTGCTGGACTCTCATCATGGGAAATATCCTTTCCATATCTACTCTGGTTTTGGCCTTTCAACATTTGAAAGGTTTCAATGAGATCCTGCCCTCATCCTTCTGAATTCCAGCGAATGCAGACCCAGAGTCATCAAACATTCCTCAAATGATAACCCTTTCATTCCCGGAATCATCCTTGTGATCCTCCTCTGAATCCGATCCAATGTCAGCACAACTTTTCTTAGTTGAGGAACCCAAAACTGTTCACAATACTCAAGGTGAGGCCTCACAAATGCCTTATTGGACTTATAGACACAGCAACATATCCCTGTTCTTGTATTCTACACCTCTTGAAATGAATACTAACATTGCATTTGCCTTCCTTGCCACCAACTCAACCTGCAAGTTAACCTTCATGTTGCTCTGTACAAGGACTCCCAAGACTCTTTGCGTCTCAGATGTTTGGATTTTCTCCCCGTTTAGAAAATTGTCTACACATTTATTTCTACTACCAAAGTCCATGACCATGCATTTTCCAACATTATATTTTGGTGGCCACTTTCTTGCCCATTCTCCAAAGCTTTTTCTTTCCACCTTGATATTGTTCACTGGGTTGCTTTCATATTTCAGCTTGTCCCTTCTAATGAGTCTCTTAGTTGCTTTCTGTATGTTTTTAAAAGCTTCCAAATCCTCTGTCTTCCCACTAATTTTTGGTTTATGGTATGCCTTCTTTTTCAGTTCTACATTAGGTTTAATGCCCCTTGTCAGACACGGTTGTACTATTTTGTCATTAGAGTATTTATTTGTCTTTGGAATACATCTATCCTACACCTTCCTTATTTTCCCCAGAAACTCAGGCCATTGCTGCTCTGCTGACATCCCTGCCAGCAGCTCCTTCCAATTTATTTTGGCCAAGTCCTCTCTCATACCACTGTAATTTCCTTTACTCCACTGAAATACTGCTACATCAGACTTTAATTTCTCCCTATCAAATTTCAAGTTGAACTCAATCATATTGTGATCTCTACCTCCCTAATTGCTTCCATTTCATTACATAACATGCAATGCAGTATGCTCAATGACAAACCACCTTAAAAAGCCACCTCGGGGGATTCAACAAACTCACTCTCTTGAGATACATTGCCATTCTGATTTTCCCAATTGACCAGCATGTTAAAATGTTCCATGACTCTCTTAACATTTCAGTGGTTTAGCTAGATATTAGGTCAAGCACAAAGACATTTGGACAGATATATTGGCAGGAATCACTGAGTACAATATTAGATCAAACAGAAGGATCTTTTGACAGGTATTTGGCAGGAATGAATTATTGGGATATTTGGTCAAACACAAAGACATTTGGACAAATATATTGGCAGGAATCATTGAGTACAATATTAGATCAAACAGAAGGATAGTTGAAACAGGAACAGTTTAGACCTCATGACCACAAATAAAGGAGCAGAAATAGTCCATTTGGCTCATTGAGTCTGCTCCACCAATTTCATCATGGCTGAACCAATTTTCCTCAAAGCCCCATCTCCAGCCTTCTCTCTGTATCCATTCATGCCCTGTCCAGTCAAGAATCTATCAACCTCTGCTTTAAATATACATAAAGACTTGGTCTCCACAGCTGCCTATGGCAAAGAATTCCACATATTAACCACTCTCTGGCTAAAGAGGTTCTTCCTCACCTCTGCTCCAGCACCATGCCTCTCTAATCTGAGGCTGTGTACTCTGGTCTTAGGCTCTCCCGCCAAAGGAAGCATCCTCTCTACAGCCACAATATCAAGGCCATTCATCATTCAATAGATTTCAATGAGATCACCGTTCATTCTTCTGAATTGTAGTGAATACATGCCTAAAGCCATCAAAGCTCTTCATATGACAAGCCATTCAAACCTGGAATCACTTTCACAAACTTCCTCTGAACCCTCTCCAGTCTCAGCATATTCTTTCTGAGATAAGGGGTGCAAAACTGCCCACAATACTCCAAGTGAGGCTTTCTAAAATCTCAACATTACATCCTTGCTTTTATATTCTAGTGCTCTTGAAATGAATGCTAACATTGCAGAGACAGAGAAGCAGTTTCAGTGACAGGTTACTATCGAAGCAATGCTCCTCAGACAGGATGAAGAGGTCAATACTCCCCAATGCCATTAGGCTTTACAATTCTACCGCCAGGACTTAAGAACTTTTTAAAAGCTATTATTAATGCTTTTTGAGACGGTGATTTAGATGCATATCATATTTTTTTTTACTGAGTTAAGTATTGTATGTAATTAGTTTTGCTACAACAAGTGTATGGGACATTGGAAAAAAAAGTTGAATTTCCCCATGGGGATGAATAAAGTATCTATCTATCTATCTATCTATCTATCATTTTCCTTCCTCACCACAAACTCAACCTGCAAATTGACCTTTGGGGGATCCCTGCACATTGATTTTCAAGTCCCCTTGCACCTCAGTTTTTTCTTTTTCTCTCCATTTAGAAAACAGTCAGCCCTTTTATTAGCAAACACGAGGAAATCTGCAGATGCTGGAAATTCAAGCAACACACACAAAATGCTGGTGGAACACAGCAGGCCAGGCAGCATCTATAGAGAGAAGCACTGTTGATGTTTCGGGCCGACACCCTCGGTCAGAACCCTTCCATTACTTCGACCAAAGTGCAAGCCCGAACACTTCCCGACATTGTATTCCATCTGCCATTTCTCTGCCCATTCTCCAAATCTGTTGCAGTCCCCTTATTCCCAAAATGCTTGTGGAATGCAGCAGGCCAGGCAGCATCTATAGGAAGAAGTACAGTCGACGTTTAGGGCCAAAACCCTTCGTCAGGACTAACTGAAAGAAAAGATAGTAAGAGATTTGAAAGTGGGATGGGACGGGGAAGATCTGAAATGATAGGAGAAGACAAGAGGGGGAGGGGTGAAGCTAAGAACTGGAAAGTTGATTGACAAAAGGGATACACAGCTGGCGAAGGGAAAGGATTATGGGATGGGAGGTCTAGGGAGAAAGAAAGGGGAGTAGAGCACCAAAGGGAGATGGAGAGCAGGCAAGGAGTGATTGTGAGAGGGACAGAGAGAGAAAATGAAAAAAGGGGGAGGGATGGGAAATAAATAAATAAACAAATAGATAGATAGATAGATAGATAGATAGATAGATAAATAAGGGATGCGGTATGAAGGGGAGGGGGGGATTAACGGAAGTTAGAAAAATCAATGTTCTTGCCATCAGCTTGGAGGCTACCTAGACAGAATATAAGGTGTTGTTCCTCCAGCCCGAGTGTGGTTTCATCTTGACAGTACAGGAGGCCATGGATAGACATATCAGAATGGGAATGGGACATGGAATTAAAGTGTGTGGCCACTGGGAGATCCTACTTTCTCTGGCGGACAGAGTGTAAGCATTCAGCATAACGGTCTCCCAGTCTGCGTCGGGTCACCTCACTTGGAGGTGACACTTCACCTGTGAGTCAGCTGGTGTGATATACTGCGTCCGGTGCTCCCAGTGCGGCCTTTTATTAGCCCCACCAGCCCCATTCTTCTGCGGGCTCTACATAACCCTGACTAATCCAGAAGCTTTCAAGTTCCACTTTACATATACCCAATGACCTGGACTCTATAGCTACTATGGCAATGAATTCACCACCTTCTGTCTAAAGAAATTCCTCCTCATCTCTGTTCTAAGAGACATCCTCTCCGTCCACTCTGTCTAAGCCCGTCTAGCACCATAGCATGCCCACAACAAATTAACCCTAATCCGTGCATTTTCGGAATGTGGGAGGAAACCGGAACACCCACACGGCCACGGGCAGAATGTTGAAGCTCCTTCCCGGAGGAGTTGGGAATTGAAGCGTAATTGGTGATCGCCATCATGTAAAGCGATGTACTACTGTACTGCCCACTTTAACCGGTTTCAGATGCAGGGACATAGATTCTGCCTGGCCTGCTGAGTTTCTCCACAGATTTTTTTGTGCTACTGACACATCCAAGCAACTGGTCTCAGCCCGAAACGTTGACTGTACTTCTTCCTATAGATGCTGCCTGGCCTGCTGCGTTCCACCAGCATTTTGTGTGTGTTGCTTGAATTTCCAACATCTGCAGATTTCCTCGTGTTTGCTCCCTTTAGTCCCACTCTTTGCCTGCTGCCAATCAGCCACTGCTATATCCATGCAAGAATCTTCCCTGTAATATAATAGGCTCGTAACTTGAAAATCAGCCTCATATTTGTCACCTGGTCAAATGCCTTCTGAAAATCCGAGGACACATCATCAACCAGTTCTCCTTTGTCTTGTTTGTTCTTCAAAGAATTCCACCAAATTTGTCAGGCAATGTTTTTCCCTAGAGGAAACCATGTCGACAATGGCCTAATTTATCATGTGCCTCCAAGTATGCTGAGAACGCATCCTTAATAATTGACTCCATCATCTTCGCAACCACTGAGATCAGACTAACTGGCCTATAGTTATCTTTCTTCTGCCTCTACCATTTTGAAGAATGGTGTAACAATTTGGAATTTTCTAATCTTCCAGAACCATCCCAGAAACTAGCGATTGGTGAAAGATCATTACACATGCCTCCATGATCTCTTCCACCAACTCTTTCAGAACCTTAGGTTGTACACCTTCTCGTCCAGGTGACTTATCCATCTTCAGACATAGAAACATAGAAAGCCTACAGCCCACAAAGGCATGCCAAACTTCTTTTTACTATAGAAATTATCTACGGTTACCCAGAGCCCTCTATTTTTCTAAGCTCCATGTACCAATCCAGGAGTCTCTTGCTGACAGCCTATTCAATGCACACACCACCCTCTGCATAAAAAAACTTACCCCTGACATCTCCTCTGTACCTACCTACAAGCACCTTAAAGCTATTCCCTCTCATTCTAGCCATTTCAGCTCGTTGAGAAAGACTCTGACTTTCCACGTGATCAATGCCTCTCGTCATCACCACTGTCAGGTCACCTCTCATCCTCCGCTGCACAAGGAGAAAAGGCCGAGTTCACTCAACCTATTCTCTTAAAGCATGCTTCCCAATCCAGGCAACATACTTGTAAATCTCCTCAGCACCCTTTCTATGGTTTCCACATCCTTCCTGTAGTGAGGCGACCAGAATTGAGCACAGTACTCCAAGTGGAGACTGACCAGGGTCCTATATAGCTATGACATTACCTCTCGGCTCTTAAACTCAATCGCATGTTTGATGAAGGCCAATGCACTGTATGCCTTCTTAACCACAAAACTCCATAGCAGTTTTGAGTGTCCTATGGACTCAGACCACAAGATCCCTCTGATCCTCCACACTGCCAAGAGTCTTAACAGTAACGCTATATTCTGCCATCATCTTTGACCTACCAAAATGAACCACCTCAAACATCTGGTTTGAACTCCATCTGCCACTTCTCAGCCCAGTTTTGCATCATATCAATGTCCCGCTGTAACCTCTGACAGCCCTCCGCACAATCGATGAGACCCCCAACCTTTGTGTCATCAGCAAACTTTCTAACCCATCCCTCCACTTCCTCAACCCGGTCATTTGTTAAAATCACAAAGAGTAGGGGTCCCAGAACAGATCTCTGAGGCACACCACTGGTCACAGACCTCCATGCAGAATATGACCTGTCTGCATCCAATCTTCGGCTGCTGTGGGCAAGCCAGTTCTGTATCCACAAAGCAATGTCCTCTTGGATCCCATGCCTCCTTACATTCTCAATAAGCCTTGCATGGGGTACCTTATCAAATGCCTTGCTGAAATCTATATACACTACCTTTACTGCTCTACCCTCATCAATGTGTTTAGTCACATCCTCAAAAATTTCAGTGAGGTTCATAAGGCACAACTTGCCTTTGAAAAAGCCATGCTGACAATTCCTAATCATATTATGCCTCTCCAAATTTTCATAAATCCTGCCTCTCAGGATCTTCTCCATCAACTTACCAATCACTGAAGTAAGACTCACTGATCTATAATTTCCAGGGCTCTCCCTACTCTATTTCTTAAATAAGGGAACAACATCCGCAATCCTCCAATCCTCTGGAAATTCTCCCATTCCCATTGATGATGCAAAGATCATCAACAGAGGTTCAGCAATCTTCTCCCTCATCTCCCACAGTAGCCTGGGGTACATCTCATCCTGTCCCAGTGACTTGTCCAACTTGATGCTTTCCAAAACCTCCAGCACATCCTTTTTCTTAATATCTATAATCTCAAGCTTTTCAGTCCACTGTAAATCATCCCTACAATCACCAAGTTCCTTTTCCGTAGTGAATACTGAAGCGAAGTATTCATTAAGTACCTCTGCTGTCTCCTCTGGTTCCATACACACTTTTCCACTGTCACACTTGATTGATCCTATTCTCTCATGTCTTTTCCTCTTGCTATTCACATACTTGTAGAATGCCTTGAGGTTTTCCTTAATCCTGTCCGCCAAGGCCTTCTCATGACTGCTTCTGGATCTCCTAATTTCATTCTTAATCTCCTTCTTGCTAGCCTTATAATCTTCAAAATCTCTATCATAACCTAGTTTTTGAACCTTTCATAAGCTTTTCTTTTCTTATTGACTAGATTTACAATAGCCCTTGTACAACACGGTTCCTGTCCTCTACCATCCTGTCTCTTTGGAATGTAGCTATGTAGAACTCCATGCAAATGTCCCCTGAACGTTTGCAACATTTCTGCCGTATATTTCCCTGAGAACATCTGTTTCCAATTTATAACCATGTAACAATCACAGCACGGAAACAGGCCATTCCGGCCCTCCTAGTCCGTGCCAAACTCTTAATCTCACCTAGTCCCACCTACCCGCACTCAGCCCATAACCCTCCACTCCTTTCCTGTCCATATACCTATCCAATTTTACCTTAAATGACACAACTGAACTGGCCTCTACTACTTCTACAGGAAGCTCATTCCACACAGCTATCACTCTCTGAGTAAAGAAATACCCCCTCGTGTTTCCCTTAAACTTTTGCCCCCTAACTCTCAAATCATGTCCTCTCGTTTGAATCTCCCCTACTCTCAATGGAAACAGCCTATTCACGTCAACTCTATCTATCCCTCTCAAAATTTTAAATACCTCGATCAAATCCCCCCTCAACCTTCTACGCTCCAATGAATAGAGACCTAACTTGTTCAACCTTTCTCTGTAACTGAATCCCAGGTAACATCCTAGTAAATTGTCTCTGCACTCTCTCTAATTTATTGATATCTTTCCTATAATTCGGTGACCAGAACTGTACACAATATTCCAAATTTGGCCTTACCAATGCCTTGTACAATTTTAACATTACGTCCCAACTTCTGTACTCAATGCTCTGATTTATAAAGGCCAGCGTCCCAAAAGCCTTCTTCACCACCCTATCTACATGAGACTCCACCTTCAGGGAACTATGCACTGTTATTCCTAGATCTCTCTGTTCCACTGCATTCCTCAATGCCCTACCATTTACCCTGTATGTTCTATTTGGATTATGCCTGCCAAAATGTAGAACCTCACACTTCTCAGCATTAAACTCCATCTGCCAACGTTCAGCCCATTCTTCTAACCGGCATAAATCTCCCTGCAAGCTTTGAAAACCCACCTCATTATCCACAACACCTCCTACCTTAGTATCATCAGCATACTTACTAATCCAATTTACCACCCCATCATCCAGATCATTTATGTATATAACAAACAACATTGGGCCCAAAACAGATCCCTGAGGCACCCCGCTAGTCACCGGCCTCCATCCCGATAAACAATTATCCACCACTACTCTCTGGCATCTCCCATCTAGCCACTGTTGAATCCATTTTATTACTCCAGCATTAATACCTAACGACTGAACCTTCTTAACTAACCTTCCATGTGGAACTTTGTCAAAGGCCTTGCTGAAGTCCATATAGACTACATCCACTGCCTTACCCTCGTCAACATTCCTCGTAACTACTTCAAAAAATTCAATACGGTTTGTCAAACATGACCTTCCACGCACAAATCCATGCTGGCTACTCCTGATCAGATCCTGTCTATCCAGATAATTATAAATAGTATCTCTAAGAATACTTTCCATTAATTTACTCACCACTGATGTCAAACTGACAGGTCTATATTTGCCAGGCTTACTTCTAGAACCGTTTTAAACAATGGAACCACATGAGCAATACGCCAATCTTCCGGCACAATCCCCGTTTCTAATGACATCTGAAAGATCTCCGTCAGAGCTCCTGCTATCTCTACACAAACTTCCCTCAAGGTCCTGGGGAATATCCGGTCAGGACCCGGAGATTCATCCACTTTTAAATTTCTTAAAAGTGCCAGTACTTCCACCTCTTTGATTGTCATAGGTTCCATAACTTCCTTACTTGTTTCCCACACCTTACACCATTCAATATCCTTCTCCTTAGTGAATACCGAAGAGAAGAAATCGTTCAAAATCTCTCCCATCTCCCTCGGCTCCACACATAGCTGACCACCCTGATTCTCTAAGGGACCAATTTTATCCCTCACTATCCTCTTGCTTTTAATATAACTGTAGAAGCCTTTCGGATTTACTTCCACCTTATTTGCCAAACCAAACTCGTAACTTCTTTTAGCTTTTCTAATCTCTTTCTTAAGTTTCCTTTTACATTCTTTACATTCCTCGAGCAATTCCTTTACTCCATGCTGCCTATATCTATTGTAGACATCCCTCTTTTTTCGAACCAAGTTTCTAATATCCCTTGAAAACCATGGCGCTTTCAAACCTTTAACCTTTCCTTTCAACCGAACAGGAACATAAAGATTCTGTACCCTCATAATTTCACCCTTAAATGACCTCCATTTCTCTATTACATCCTTCCCATAAAACAACTTGATCCAATCCACTCTCTCTAAATTCCTGCGCATCTCCTCAAAGTTAGCCTTTCTCCAATCAAAAATCTCAACTCTAGGTCCAGTCCTGTCCTTCTCCATAATTATATTGAAGCTAATGCTATTGTGATCACTGGACCCGAAGTGCTCCCCAACACATACATCTGTCAGCTGACCTATCGCATTCCCTAACAGGAGATCCAACACTGCCCCATCTCTAGTCGGTACTTCTATGTATTGTTGCACAAAGCTATCCTGCACACATTTCACAAACTCTAAACCATCCAGCCCTTTTACAGAATGAGCTTGCCAATCTATGTGTGGAAAATTAAAATCTCCCACAATCACCACCTTGTGTTTACTACAAATATCTGCTATCTCCTTACACATTTGCTCTTCCAACTCACGCTCCCCATTAGGTGGCCTATAATACACTCCTATCAGTGTTACTACACCTTTCCCATTCCTCAATTCCACCCAAATAGTCTCCCTAGAGGAGCTCTATAATCTATCCTTCCAAAGCACCGCCATAAGATTTTCTCGGACAAGCAATGCAACACCTCCTCCTCTGGCCCCTCCTACTCTATCACACCTGAAGCAACTAAATCCAGGAATATTTAGTTGCCAATCACACCCTTCCTGCAACCATGTTTCACTAATAGCTACAACATCATAATTCCAGGTATCAATCCACACTTTAAGCTCATCCACCTTTCTTACAATGCTCCTAGCATTAAAATAGATATATTTAAGATACTCTCCACCTCCTCCTCTCTTTTCATCCCTAGCAATGCATTCAAATTTATTATCCTTTTCTTTCTTCTCCCCTACAACTTCGGGCTGAGCGCATCCCTTCTCCATCACCTGCCTTTCCTCCCTCACACACTGTCTACTTACTTGCTCTACTGGTGAACTAACCTCCTCTCTCATAGTTTCCTCAAATTGATTTCCGTCCCCCCATCTTACTAGTTAAAAGTCTGCCCTGTAGCCCTAGCAAACCTCCCCGCTAGGATATTGGTCCCCCCAGGATTCAAGTGTAACCAGTCCTTCTTGAACAGGTCACGCCTGCCCCAGAAGAGGTCCCAATGATCCAGAAACTTGAATCCCTGCCCCCTACTCCAATCCCTCAACCACACATTCATCCTCCACCTAATTCCATTCCTACTCTCACTGTCGCGTGGCACAGGCAGTAATCCCGAGATTACTACCTTTGCGGTCCTTCTTCTTAACTGCTTTCCTAACTCCCTATACTCTCATTTCAGGACCTCTTCCCCTTATGTTCCAAGTTCCTGCCTGGTAGCCTCATATTTCCCCTTACTCCACTTAAACTCTCTCCTAACTTGTCTGGTCCTACCCCTCTCCAATGCTATAGTAAAGGAGATAGAATGTGATCACTATCTCTAAAATGTTCTCCCACTGAGAGATCTGACACCTGACCAGATTCATTTCCCAATACCAAATCAAGTACAGCCTCTCCTCTTGTAGGCTTATCTACATATTGTGTCAAGAAACCTTCCTGAACATACCTACCAAACTCCACGCCATCTAAGCACCTTGCTCTGGGGAGATGCCAATCAATATCTGGGAAATTAAAATCTCCCATCATACCAACCCTGTTATTACACCTTTCCAGAATCTGTCTCCCTATCTGCTCCTCGATGTCCCTGTTACTATTGGGTGGTCTATGAAAAACACCCAGTAGAGTTATTGAGTCTTCCTGTTCCCAATCTCCACCCACAGAGACTCAGTAGACAACCCCTCAATGACATATCTTTTGTGTAGCCATGACACTATCTCGGATCAACAGTGCCATGCCCCCACCTCTTTTGCCTCCCTCCCTATCCTTTCTGAAACATATAAAGCCTAGCACTTGAATTAGCCATTCCTGCCCCGGCACCATCCAAGTCTCTGTAATGGCCACAACATCATAGCTCCAGTTACTAATCCATGCTCTAAGCTCATCCGCTTTGTTCATAATACTCCTTGCAGTGAAATAGACACATCTCAAACCATCGGACTAAATACGTCCCTTCTCCATCACCTGCCTATCTTCCCTCTTGCACTTTCTACAAGTTTTCTCTATTTGTGAGCCAACCGCCTCTTCCTGCATTTCTTCTATTCGGTTCCCACCCCCCAGCAATTCCAGTTTAAACCCTCCCCAACAGCCTTTGCAAACTTCTCCATCACAATATTGGTCCCCTGGGATTCAAGTACAACCCGTCCTTTTTGTACAGGTCATGCCTGCCCCAAAAGAGGTCCCAATGATTCAGAAATCTCAATCCCTGCCCCCTGCTCCAATCCCTCAGCCATGCATTTATCCTCCACCTTATTCTACTCCTATACTCACTATCATGTGGCACAGGCAGTAATCCTGAGATTACTACCTTTGTGGTCCTGCTTCTCAACTTTATTCCTAACTCCCTGTGGTCTGTTTTCAGGATCTCCTCCCTTTTCCTACCTATGTCATTGGTACCAATATATACCACAACCACTGTCTGTTCTCCTTCCCACTGCAGGATATCGTAGACGCAATCTGAAATATACCGGATCCTGGCACCTGGGAGGCAAACTACCATCCTAGTTTCTTTCTTGTTTCCACAGAATCTTCTGTCTGACTCCCTAACTATAGAGTCCCCTATCACTGCTGCCATCCTCTTCCTTTCCCGACCCTTCTGAGTCACAGGGCCAAACTCTGTGCCAGACGCGTGGCCAATGTTGCTTCCCCCAGGTAGGCCATCCCCCCCCCACCCCACCAACAGTACTCAAACAGAATTAATTATTGTTCAGGCTGGACAGCCACAGGGTTACTCTCAAGTATCTGAGTCTTACCCTTCCCTCTCCTGACTGTTACCCACTTATCTGTCTCCCGAAGCCTTGGTGTGACTACTTGCTATACTATCCATCTATCAGTTCCTTTCAGTTTCCCAAGAACCTTCTCTATAGTTATAGTTATAGTAACTTCACACATTCCATGCCCCCAATATCTGGAATTTCTACCATACTGTTAGTGTCTTACACCGTGAAGACTGATGCAAAATATTTATTCAGTTCGTCCTCTATTACATTGTTCCCCATTAATACCTCTCCAGCATTGTTTTCCAGTGGTCCAATATCCACTCTCATCTCTCTTTCACACTTTATGTGTAAGAATATTGATACTAGTTCCAACACTCTGACATTTGATGGGAACCGTTTAGCGAGGTATTAGGTCAAACAGAAGGACATTTGGACAGCTACACGGATGGGAACTGTTTACACCATAAGACCATGAGATATAGGAGCAGAAGCTGGCCATTCTGCCCATTGAGGCCTCTCTGCCATTCAATCGGGCTGATCTAATTCTTCCAGTCATCCCCACTCCCCACACCCCATACCTTTTGATGCCCTGGCTAATCAAGAACCTCTCTATCTCTGCCTTAAATATATCCAATGACCTGGCCCCCACAGCCGCTCATGGCAACAAATTCTACAGATTTACCACCTTCTGAATGAAGTAACTTCTCCGCATCTCAGTTCTAAAAGGACGTCTTTCAATCTTGAGGTCATGCTCTCTTGTCCTGGAGTCACCTACCATGTGAAATAACTGCTTTATCTAATCTGTTCAGGCCTTTGAATGTTCAGAATTTTCCATTAGATCCCCCCTCATTCTCCTGAACTCCGGGAAATACAGCTCAAAAGCTGCCAGATGTTCCTCATACGGGAACCCTTTCATTACTAGAATCATTCCCGTGAATCTTCTCTGAACCCTCTCCAATGTCATTATATGCTTTCTAAAATAAGGAGCCCAAAACTGCACACAATACTCCAAGTGTGGTCTCACAAGTGCCTTATAGAGCCTCAACATCACGTCCGTGCTCTTATGTTCTATACCTCTAGAAATGAATGTCAATATTGCATTTGCCTTCTTCACAACTGACTCAACCTGGAGGTTAACATTTCAGGTATTTTACACAAGGACTCCCAAGTCCCTTTACATCTCTGCATTTTGAATGCTCCACCCATCTATATAATAGTCTGCCTGTATATTTCTTCCACCAAAGTGCATGACTATATGCTTTCCAACATTGTATTTCAACATTAGTTTAGTGAGATATTAGGTCAAACACAAGGACATTTGGACAGGCACATGGCCAGGAATGGTTTTAGTGAGATATTACATCAAACACAAGGACATGTGGACAGGAAGGGTTTAATGAGATATTAGTTCAAATACAAGGACATTTGGACAGGTACACGGACAGGAACAGTTCCATACAATATTACAAGATTAGAAGGAACTTGTTTTGCCAGAGAGTGGTGAATCTGTGGAATTCATTGTCACGGGCAGCTGAGGAAGCAAAGTTGTTGTATGTATTTGAGGTGGAAGTTGATAAGTTCTTCATTAGTCAGGGTGTGAAAGTTTATTGGGGAGAAGACTGCTATGTAAAAGAAAAAAAGAGTCCACGCAGTGAACCTTGCAAGGATTCCATTTGTTAAGGTTACCTCTTTTTCCGCAAAGCCCAAGAGCATCATCCCAATTCAAGGCACAATAGTAGCATAGTCGTTAGCATGACGTTATTTCATTTTGGGGTGTTCTGGAGCTCGGAGTTCAATTACTGTACCATTCCATAAGGAGTTTGTAGGTTCTTCCAATGACAGTTATGATTTCCTCCAGGTGCTCTGGTTTCGTCACACATTCCAAAGATGTACTGGTTAGAATGTTAGTTGATTATTATAAATTGTACTATTATTCAGCTAGGGTTAAATAGATGGGAAACGGATTGCTGTGTTTCATGAGCTGAAAGGGCCTATGAGAGGAAGTAGGAATGCAGGGAGCCGAGTCTCTGTACATCTTCCCCCTGAAATGCTGGGTTCTCTCAAGGTCCTCTTATTTCCTCCCACAGTCCAAAGACGTAGTGGTAGGTTAGTTGGTCAGTGTAATAGTTGTACCGTCAGTAGGATAGGGTTAAATTGGGATTGTTGCGGTTTCTGGGTGGTGTGGTCAAATGGCCAGAAGGACCATTCTGAGTTGTTTCTCTAAATAAATAAAAAAACACACTCTCAACAATTTAGGAACAGCTTCTTCATCTCCGCCATCAGATTTCTGAATGGTCCAAGATCCCGTGAACACTACCTCACTAAATGGCTCTTCTTGACATTATTGATTTATTTTGTATCTATTATTGTAACTTAGTCTATTTTTATGTGTATTGCACTGTATGGTTGCAGCAAAACAACAAATGTCAGTGATCATCAGCCTGATCCTCACCCACTTGTCCTGACCTATTTCCGAGGAGAATTTCAAACTTACCTTCTGTCCAGTAAAAGGCCACGATATATTGGCCGAGGAAACATTGTTGAACAAAGTCTACCCAAACTAAGCCTTGAGCACTATGGCAATCCCAGACTCGGTTAGGAAAGTTAAAAGCTCCACCATCAAAAGCCAATACTTCTTGCAATCTCCCTGCTCTAATTTCTGTTGGTCATTGGGGCTTGCAGTACAGCCCCAAAAAGGTGATAAGCAGAGAGCCAAAGAACACTACAGCACGGAAACAGACCATTCAGCCCATCTAGTCCATACTGTGACACCAGAAGAAGACGCATCATACCAGACCATAAGGACAGTCGTTGAATCATTACTGCACTCGCCCCAGTCTGTTTTATCCCTCCTGAGGCCTAAAGGCCTTGATAGAGTGGATGTGGAGAGGATGTTTCCTATAGTGTGAGGGCGGGGGGGGGGGGGGTGTTCTCGGCCCAGAGGCACACTCAGAATAGAGGGACATCTATTTAGAACAGAGATGAGGAGAAATTTCTTTAGCAAGAGTGCGGTGAATGTGTGGACTTACTTGCCACAGGTGGCTGAGGAAACCAAGTCACTGAGAATATTGAGCCTCCCCTCCATGGACTCTGTCTACACATCTCACTGCCTCAGTAAAACAAACAGCATCATCAAAGATCCTACCCACTCTGGACAGAAGATACAAAATCCTGAAAGCACATCCCAGCAGGCTCAAGGACAGCTTCTATCCCATTGCTTTCAGATTCTTGAACAGATCTCTTGTACAATAAGATGAACACTTGACCTTGCAAACTACTTCGCAATGGTCGTGCATTTTATCTCTTACCTGTACAGTATTGCCTCTATAGCTTTTATACTCTATTCTGTGTGAGACTCACCGAGTCATAGATAAGTACAGCACAGAAGCAGGCCCTTTAGCCCAGGGGTGTCAAAATCATTTTAGGTCACGGGCCAGATTGAGCAAAATGCAGCTTCATGCGGGCCGGATCAGTCGGACGCGTGCAAACGCAGCTTTCGTTGCCTCCGTTTTTTCAGCCTGCTCTCATGTGTCTCAGTCTCTGCTATATCTACAAAGTGTTTCACTTTACAAATTCCGTTTCTTATGAAGAAGACTGCCGAATAAACACTAAAAACCCTGAAAACCTGGTACCTGAATAAACTCAGCATTAGCCATATCATACGCCATAGGCGCTTCGATTACTGGGGCCAGCTTTAATAGTAATTAGATATTATCTCACAGGCCAAAGATAATTCCACCGCGGGCCGAATTTGGCCCACGGGCCTTGAGTTTGACATATATGCGCCCATCTAGTCCATTCCAAAACCATTTGCCTACTTGCACTGGGACCATAGCCCTCCATACCCCTTCCATCCATGTACCTAACTAAACTTTGCAAATGGTTGACATTGAGCTTGCATGCATCACTTGTGCTGGTAGCTTCTTTCCACACTCTTACATCCCTCTGAGCAAAGAAATTTCACCTCATATGCTTCTTAAATGTCTCACCTTTTCAAGCTTAACCCATGACCTCTGGTTGAAGCACCACCCAACCTCAGTACAAAAAGCCTACTTGTATATACACAATCTATAACACTCATAGTGTAGCAAACTCCTATCAAATCTCTTTTAAATCTTCTACATCCTGAAGAATGCTGTCCTAACCCATTTAATCTATCTCAGGTCCACCAGGCGCGACAACATCCTTGTAAATTTACTCTGTACTCTTTCAACCTTGCTTACATCTTTCCTGTAGTCACGTAGGTAACCAAAATTGCTTACAATGCTCCAGATTAGGAGTTCATTATACAAGATTATACGAGTTGAACATAACATTCCATTTCCTGTACTCGGTACATTGAGTTATGAAGGCCAGTGTGCCAAAAGCTTTCTTTCCGACCCTATCTACCTCTGACACTATTTTCAATGAAATATGTACCTCTATTCCCACTTCTACCACACTCCACAGTACGCTTCTCTTCTCTGTATAAGACCTTCCCTGGTTGGTCCTATTGAACTGCAACACCTTGCACTTGTTTGCATTAAATTCCACCTGACATTTTCAGCCCATTTTTCCAGCTGATCCAGATCCCTCTGCAAGCGTTGATAGAATTAACTCACTGTCCACTGCACCCCAATCTTTACTTCATAAACGCGCTGATCCAGTTGACCACATTATCATCCAGATCATCAATATAGATGACAGACAACATTTGACCCAGCACCAATCCCTGCGGCACACCACGAGCCACTGTCCTCCATTCAGAGAGGCAACCATCTGCTACCAGTCTCTGGCTTCTCCCACAAAACCAATGTCTAATCCAATTTACTACCTCATGCTGAATGCCGAGTCACTGAAGCTTTTTGACCAAACTCATATCCGGGACCTTCGCAAATGTCTTGCTGAAGTGGATGCAGTCAACACCCAGTGCCTCATCACACTGCGTAATGATCTGATCTAGATGAACAGTTTGCAAGAGAAGATTTTCACTGTATCTACGTATATGTGTCAACCAATTCCGATACACCTCTCACTTAAACTGTGCCCTCACTGCATCATAACAGGTTCCTCTTGTCCATACCAAACACCCCATACAACCATATCCAGAACTTCATTTTATATCACTCCCACCATCGTCACAAGCACACTTTCAGTACCTCCCTCCACCCCACTCCCTACTTTCTGCTGGGATTGCTCTCTAGATGACTCCTTTGTCCAATATCAAGTTTTCTTCCTAAAAGTTTGCTGGAAATGCAATGGGCACTACAGAGTTGAAAGTGATCTTTGTTTTCATTTGTCTGCAGGTATGTGTCGATGGCTGCAAAGCAGCTAACCCCAATTAGAAAAGGCAATATAAGATGGAACATTTCCGCCAGGGAAAACCACATGGAAAACGGAAGCAGAAGAAAAAAACGGGGGAGGGAGGATCCGTGAACAATGTAATTGACAAAGACGATTAATATGAAAACTATTTTCGGCAAGATGTTCAAACAGACCAGGCATTGGAAGCGCAGTGGGCAGGGATATAACCTTGACAAGGCACCCAGTTCCTGGAAAGCATAGAGACCAGCCTCCTTGATCGGAACTTAATTATCAAGGATAGCCAGGAAGTCAACCCTTAGCACCAGTGATGGAGCTGAGTGAAAAAGCTAGCTGGGTGTAAAAGATAGGACCTGCCATCAATGTATTAATTGAGCAATTGGTAAACTGAAAAATAAAGTTATTCTTTGCAAAAGAACACAGTCTTAGCAGTGTCTGCTTACCTCTGTTAGTTCATGACCTTGGTGTGAAACATGACAGCACAAGTAGTGCAGACCACTTGGCCCCTCCAATCCTACCCCCATTCACCAGGCCCATGAATGATCTGTACCATAAGATCACAAGACTATAAGACATTGAAGCAGAAGAAGGCCATTTGGCCCATCAGGTCTGTTCCACCAGTCCATCCTGGTGACTTATTATCCCTCTCAGCTCCATTGTCTTGGCTTCTCCCTGTATCCTTTGACGTCCTGATTGATCATGGATCTATAAAGCTCTGCTTTAAATATACCCACCCCAGTAACCTGACCTCCGCAGCTGTCTGTGGCAATGAATTCCACAGATTCATCACCCTCTGGTGTAATAATTTCCTTACGTCCCCTCAGCCAGGTCTCAACTCCCCTTCTGCGCCAGTGGCCATTTTCCTCTCCTGCAAAATTCAATCACTGAACAACCTATCGCCCAACCTACAGCTGGTACTCAGCGAGAATGATTACTTTCAGGGTATCTCCTATCTTTTCCCATTGTGAAATATGCTCACCGATCTGTATCCAGTGTAGTCACCGATCCATAGAACAGGGTCGACCCATGACGTGCTGATTTAAACCAGACACCTCACTAATCAAATCCCTTCTGGCTGCACAATAGCCCTCTCCCACCCCCGCCGCCCCCCCCCCCCCCCCAATCTCTGCACACCTGTATGACTTCTCTAAGATTCTGTTAAACACCACTATTGTTAATGGGCAAGTCTCTCTCTTATTTCCCACCTCCCTCCATTTAATATCTCCTATCACATTTCATCTCGTTCAGCTCTTTGCCTCTTCCACCTATCACCTCCCAGATTTTCACATCATTCTCTTTCTCCCCTACCCCCACCTGCCAGCTCCTTTTCTCCCCTCTTCCCATACCCTTTTGTTCCGGCTTCTGTCCTCTTCTTTTCCAGTCCTGATGAAGAGTCTCAGTTTGAAACACCGACCGTTCACTTCCATGCCTAGATGCTGCTTCCCTGCTGAGTTCCTCCAGCATCATGTGTGTGGCTTGAAAGTTCTGCAGAACCTTGTCAGTCTCTGCATAACTCACTGACCTATGAACTCAGTGCCCTGACTAAGATGATAAGGGGCATTGAACATGTGGATAGTCAGAGGCTTTTTCCCAGGGCTGAAATGGTTGCCACAAGAGGACACAGGTTTAAGGTGCTGGGGAGTAGGTACAGAGGGGTTGTCAGGGGTAAGTTTTCCACTCAGAGAGTGGTGAGTGCGTGGAATGGGCTGCCAGTAACAGTGGTGGAGGCGGATATGATAAGGTCTTTTAAGAGACTTTTGGATAGGTATATGGAGCTCAGAAAAATAGAGGGCTATTGGTAAGCCCTGTAATTTCTAAAGTAGGGACATGTTCTGCACAACTTTGTGGGCGAAAGGGCCTGTATTGTGCTGTAGGTTTTCTATGTTTCTAATAAATACAAGCATGCTTTACCCTTCCTAGCCACCCTAGCAACCTGTGTAAGGAGCGATGGATTTGAACTGTCAGAACCCTCTGTATGGCAACACTGTTAATGGTTCTGGCAGTAACTGTTCACTCTCCCTTTTACATTTTGTCTCAAGAAGTGCCACACCTCACACTTCAATCCATAGTCATACAGACAGAAATGGCCCTTCAACCCAACTGTTCCAGATTTTTTTTTTTGCTTTCCTCCCTTCTTAAAGAATGGAGTGACGTTTGCTATCTTCCAGTCCTCTGGGACCATGCCAGAATCAAGTGATTCTTGAAGGATCATGACCAATGTATCCGTTATCTCTTCAGCAACCTCTCTCAGGACTCTGGGATGTTGTCCATCTAGCCCAGGTAACTTGTCCACCTTAAGACTTTTGAGTTTGCCTCGCACTTTTTCCTTCGTAATAGCAATGGCACTCACTCCTGCTTCCTGACACTCACAGACCTCCAGCACACTGCTAGTGTCTTCCACAGTGAAGTAAAGTAAAAAGTACTCATTAAGTTCATCTGCCACTTCTATGTTTCTGATTACTACCTCACCAGCATCATTTTCCTGTGGTTCAATATCAACTCTCACCTTCCTTTTACTCTTTATATAACTGAAAAAAAAATCTTTTGGTATCCTTCTTTATATTATTGGCTAGTAGGCCCTTACATTTCATCTTTTCCCATCTTATAGCTTTTTAGTTGCCTTTTGTTGGATTTAACTTCCCACTCACTTTTGCTACCTTATATGCCCTTCCCTTGACTTTTCGTAGTCCTTAACTTCATCAGCCATGGTTGACTACCTTAGCCATTTGAGAATTTTTTCCTCTGTGGGACTTATCTATCCTGTGCCTCGTGGACAATTCCCAAAATTTTCAGCCATCACTGCTTTGCCATCGTACACATCAGTATCCTCCTCCAATGCACCTGGGCAAGCTCCTCTCTCTCTCATGCCTCTGTAATTCCCTTTGTTCCATTGTGATACTGATACATGTGACTTATGCTTCTCCCTCTCAAACTGCAGGATGAATTCAATTGTATTATGATCACTGCCTCATAAGGGTTCTTTTATGTTAAACTCCCCAATAAGATCTGGGTTATTACACAACACCATAACGAAGATACCCTTTCCCTGAGTAGACTCATGAACAAGCTGCTTTAAAAAGCCATCTCATAGGCACTCAACATATTCTCCCTTTTGCGATTTGACACCAACCTGATTTTCCCAATCCCCTTGCATATTGAATCCCCCCATTACAATTATGTTGTTACCCTTATTACATGCCTTTTCCAGCTCCCTTTGCAAGCTCAACCCCACATTTTGGTTACTATTGGGAGGCCTGTATATGATCTCCATAATTTTTTTTACCATTGCAATTTCTTAACTCTGCCCACAAAGATTCAACATTCTCTGACTGTATGTCACCTCTTTTTAAAGATGTAATTTTTTCTCTTGCCAACAGAGCCACACTACGGCATGCGTGTTCCTGCCTGTCCTTTTGATACAAAGTATATCCTTTGATGCTAAGCTCCCAACTATGGTCTTCTTTCAGCCATGACTTAGTGATACCCATAGTGTCATACTGACCAATCCCTAATTGCACCACGAGTTTGTCCACCTTATTTCGATTACTATGCATATTTAAATACAGCACCTTCAGTCCTGCATTCTTTGCCCTTTTGAATTTTGCCACTGTGGTACAATTTAACTCTTTGTTCTGTTTGCACTTGTACCCAATCATTGGCTTGTCCTTCCTTACGTTCATGTTACACGCATCATCTACTTGTAAACCTGTTGGCTCATCCTCAGCTCCATCATCCTGGTTCCCATCACCCTGCCATATTATATTAAACCATATTTTATTAACGTGCTGTTGCGTGGCCAAGTGGTTAAACCATTGGTCTAGTGATCTGAAGGTCGCTAGTTCGAGCCTCAGCTGAGGCAGCGTGTTGTGTCCTTGATCAAGGCACTGAACCACACATTGCTCTGCAACGACACCAGTGCCAGGCTATATCAGCCCTTGCCCTTCCCTTGGACAACATCGTTGGCGTGGAGAGGGGAGACTTGCAGTATGGGCAACTGCTGGTCTTCCATACAACCTTGCCTAGGCCTTAGTCAACATCTAAATTGATGGACAGCCGAAGAAGATATTAAACCATTCCCAACGGCGCTAGTAAAATTTACAGCTTTACTATCCTACCTACCTATAATACCACTTTCAAGGAATTATAGATGTATCTGCATTCCCAGATCACCCTGTTCTACCACACTCGTCAGTACGCTACCGCTCACCGTGCAAGTCCTACCTGGTTTGTCAATGAATTTAAATTTGAATGAATTTCAGAGTGGCTCAGTGGCTCAGTCCTCTGTCAATGGTTCTCTGTTTTCCAGTGGTCCAATATCCACTCTCATCTCTCTTTCACACTTTATGTGTAAGAATATTGATACTAGTTCCAACACTCTGACATTTGATGGGAACCGTTTAGCGAGGTATTAGGTCAAACAGAAGGACATTTGGACAGCTACACGGATGGGAACTGTTTACACCATAAGACCATGAGATATAGGAGCAGAAGCTGGCCATTCTGCCCATTGAGGCCTCTCTGCCATTCAATCGGGCTGATCTAATTCTTCCTGTCATCCCCACTCCCCACACCCCATACCTTTTGATGCCCTGGCTAATCAAGAACCTCTCTATCTCTGCCTTAAATATATCCAATGACCTGGCCTCCACAGCCGCTCATGGCAACAAATTCTACAGATTTACCACCTTCTGAATGAAGTAACTTCTCCGCATCTCAGTTCTAAAAGGACGTCTTTCAATCTTGAGGTCATGCTCTCTTGTCCTGGAGTCACCTACCATGTGAAATAACTGCTTTATCTAATCTGTTCAGGCCTTTGAATGTTCAGAATTTTCCATTAGATCCCCCCTCATTCTCCTGAACTCCAGGAAATACAGCTCAAAAGCTGCCAGATGTTCCTCATACGGGAACCCTTTCATTACTAGAATTATTCCCGTGAATCTTCTCTGAACCCTCTCCAATGTCATTATATGCTTTCTAAAATAAGGAGCCCAAAACTGCACACAATACTCCAAGTGTGGTCTCACAAGTGCCTTATAGAGCCTCAACATCACGTCCGTGCTCTTATGTTCTATACCTCTAGAAATGAATGTCAATATTGCATTTGCCTTCTTCACAACTGACTCAACCTGGAGGTTAACATTTCAGGTATTTTACACAAGGACTCCCAAGTCCCTTTACATCTCTGCATTTTGAATGCTCCACCCATCTATATAATAGTCTGCCTGTATATTTCTTCCACCAAAGTGCATGACTATATGCTTTCCAACATTGTATTTCAACATTAGTTTAGTGAGATATTAGGTCAAACACAAGGACATTTGGACAGGCACATGGACAGGAATGGTTTTAGTGAGATATTACATCAAACACAAGGACATTTGGACAGGTACACGGACAGGAACAGTTCCATACAATATTACAAGATTAGAAGGAACTTGTTTTGCCAGAGAGTGGTGAATCTGTGGAATTCATTGTCACGGGCAGCTGAGGAAGCAAAGTTGTTGTATGTATTTGAGGTGGAAGTTGATAAGTTCTTCATTAGTCAGGGTGTGAAAGTTTATTGGGGAGAAGACTGCTATGTAAAAGAAAAAAAGAGTCTACGCAGTGAACCTTGCAAGGATTCCATTTGTTAAGGTTACCTCTTTTTCCGCAAAGCCCAAGAGCATCATCCCAATTCAAGGCACAATAGTAGCATAGTCGTTAGCATGACGTTATTTCATTTTGGGGTGTTCTGGAGCTCGGAGTTCAATTACTGTACCATTCCATAAGGAGTTTGTAGGTTCTTCCAATGACAGTTATGATTTTCTCCAGGTGCTCTGGTTTCGTCACACATTCCAAAGATGTACTGGTTAGAATGTTAGTTGATTATTATAAATTGTACTATTATTCAGCTAGGGTTAAATAGATGGGAAACGGATTGCTGTGTTTCATGAGCTGAAAGGGCCTATGAGAGGAAGTAGGAATTCAGGGAGCCGAGTCTCTGTACATCTTCCTCCTGAAATGCTGGGTTCTCTCAAGGTCCTCTTATTTCCTCCCACAGTCCAAAGACGTAGTGGTAGGTTAGTTGGTCAGTGTAATAGTTGTACCGTCAGTAGGATAGGGTTAAATTGGGATTGTTGCGGTTTCTGGGTGGTGTGGTCAAATGGCCAGAAGGACCATTCTGTGTTGTTTCTCTAAATAAATAAAAAACACACACTCTCAACAGTTTAGGAACAGCTTCTTCATCTCCACCATCAGATTTCTGAATGGTCCAAGATCCCGTGAACACTACCTCACTAAATGGCTCTTCTTGACATTATTGATTTATTTTGTATCTATTATTGTAACTTAGTCTATTTTTATGTGTATTGCATGGTATGGTTGCAGCAAATCAACAAATGTCAGTGATCATCAGCCTGATCCTCACCCACTTGTCCTGACCTATTTCCGAGGAGAAGGTCAAACTTACCTTCTGTCCAGTAAAAGGCCACGATATATTGGCCGAGGAAACATTGTTGAACAAAGTCTACCCAAACTAAGTCTTGAGCACTATGGCAATCCCAGACTCGGTTAGGAAAGTTAAAAGCTCCACCATCACAAGCCAATACTTCTTGCAATCTCCCTGCTCTAATTTCTGTTGGTCATTGGGGCTTGCAGTACAGCCCCAAAAAGGTGATAAGCAGAGAGCTAAAGAACACTACAGCATGGAAACAGACCATTCAGCCCATCTAGTCCATTCCAAAACCATTTGCCTACTTGCACTGGGACCATAGCCCTCCATACCCCTTCCATCCATGTACCTAACCAAACTTTGCAAATGGTTGACATTGAGCTTGCATGCATCACTTGTGCTGGTAGCTTCTTTCCACACTCTTACATCCCTCTGAGCAAAGAAATTTCACCTCATATGCTTCTTAAATGTCTCACCTTTTCAAGCTTAACCCATGACCTCTGGTTGAAGCACCACCCAACCTCAGTACAAAAAGCCTACTTGTATATACACAATCTATAACACTCATAGTGTAGCAAACTCCTATCAAATCTCCTTTAAATCTTCTACATCCTGAAGAATGCTGTCCTAACCCATTTAATCTTTCCTTATATCTCAGGTCCACCAGGCGCGACAACATCCTTGTAAATTTACTCTGTACTCTTTCAACCTTGCTTACATCTTTCCTGTAGGCACGTAGGTAACCAAAATTGCTTACAATGCTCCAGATTAGGAGTTCATTATACAAGATTATACGAGTTGAACATAACATTCCATTTCCTGTACTCGGTACATTGAGTTATGAAGGCCAATGTGCCAAAAGCTTTCTTTCCGACCCTATCTACCTCTGACACTATTTTCAATGAAATATGTACCTCTATTCCCACTTCTACCACACTCCACAGTACGCTTCTCTTCTCTGTATAAGACCTTCCCTGGTTGGTCCTACTGAACTGCAACACCTTGCACTTGTTTGCATTAAATTCCACCTGACATTTTCAGCCCATTTTTCCAGCTGATCCAGATCCCTCTGCAAGCGTTGATATACTTAACTCACTGTCCACTGCACCCCAATCTTTACTTCATCCATAAACGTGCTGATCCAGTTGACCACATTATCATCCAGATCATCAATATAGATGACAGACAACATTTGACCCAGCACCAATCCCTGCGGCACACCACGAGCCACTGTCCTCCATTCAGAGAGGCAACCATCTGCTACCAGTCTCTGGCTTCTCCCACAAAACCAATGTCTAATCCAATTTACTACCTCATGCTGAATGCCGAGTCACTGAAGCTTTTTGACCAAACTCATATCCGGGACCTTCGCAAATGTCTTGCTGAAGTGGATGCAGTCAACACCCAGTGCCTCATCACACTGCGTAATGATCTGATCTAGATGAACAGTTTGCAAGAGAAGCTTTTCACTGTATCTACGTATATGTGTCAACCAATTCCACTACACCTCTCACTTAAACTGTGCCCTCACTGCATCATAACAGGTTCCTCTTGTCCATACCAAACACCCCATACAACCATATCCAGAACTTCATTCTTTGTCATTTCCACCATCATCACAAGCACACTTTTAGTTCCTCCCTCCACCCCACTCCTTACTTTCTGCTGGGATTGCTCTCCAGATGTCTCCCTTGTCCATTATCAAGTTTTCTTCCTAAAGTTTGCTGGGAATGCCATACAGTGTTGAAAGTGATCTTTGTTTTCATTTGTCCGCAAGCATGTGTTGATGGCTGCAGAGCGGCCAACCCCAATGAGAAAAGGCAATATGAGATGGAATATTTCCGCTGAGGAAGACCACTAGAAGAAGAGAAGAAAAAAAAGAAGAAAAAAAGGGGAAGAGAGGAACTGAGTACGAAATAATTGACTATGACGATTAATATGAAAACAATTTTCGGCAAGATTAAAGCATAGAGACCAACCTCCTTGATCGGAACTTAATCATCAAGAGGTAGCCAGGATGTCAACCCTTAGCACCAGTGATGGAGCTGAGTGAAAAAGCTAGCTGGGTGTAAAAGATAGGACCTGCCATCAATGTATTAATTGAGCAATTGGTAAACTGAAAAATAAAGTTTTTCTTTGCAAAAGATCACAGTCTTAGCAGTGTCTGCTTACCTCTGTTAGTTCATGACCTTGGTGTGAAACATGACAGCACAAGTAGTGCAGACCACTTGGCCCCTCCAATCCTACCCCCATTCACCAGGCCCATGAATGATCTGTACCATAAGCTTTAAATGTACCCACCCCAGTAACTTGACCTCCGCAGCTGTCTGTGGCAATGAATTCCACAGATTCACCACCCTCTGGTGCAAGAATTTCCTTACGTCCCCTCAGCCAGGTCTCAATTCCCCTTCTGCGCCAGTGGCCATTTTCCTCTCCTGCAAAATTCAATCACTGAACAACCTATCGCCCAACCCACAGCTGGTACTCAGCGAGAATGATTACTTTCAGGGTATCTCCTATCTTTTCCCATTGTGAAATATGCTCACCAATCTGTATCCAGTGTAGTCACCGATCCATAGAACAGGGTCGACCCATGACGTGCTGATTTAAACCAGACACCTCACTAATCAAATCCCTTCTGGCTGCACAATAGCCCTCTCCCACCCCCCCCCCCAATCTCTGCACACCTGTATGACTTCTCTAAGATTCTGTTAAACACCACTATTGTTAATGGGCAAGTCTCTCTCTTATTTCCCACCTCCCTCCATTTAATATCTCCTATCACATTTCATCTCGTTCAGCTCTTTGCCTCTTCCACCTATCACCTCCCAGATTTTCACATCATTCCCTTTCTCCCCTACCCCCACCAGCCAGCTCCTTTTCTCCCCTCTTCCCATACCCTTTTGTTCCGGCGTCTGTCCTCTTCTTTTCCAGTCCTGATGAAGAGTCTCAGTTTGAAACACCGACCGTTCACTTCCATGCCTAGATGCTGCTTCCCTGCTGAGTTCCTCCAGCATCATGTGTGTGGCTTGAAAGTTCTGCAGAACCTTGTCAGTCTCTGCATAACTCACTGACCTATGAACTCAGTGCCCTGACTAAGATGTTAAGAGGCATTGATCATGTGGATAGTCAGAGGCTTTTTCCCAGGGCTGAAATGGTTGCCACAAGAGGACACAGGTTTAAGGTGCAGGGGAGTAGGTACAGAGAAGATGTCAGGGGTAAGTTTTTCACTCAGAGAGTGGTGAGTGCGTGGAATGGGCTGCCAGCAATGGTGGTGGAGGCAGATATGATAGGGTCTTTTAAGAGGCTTTTAGAAAGGTACTTGGTGCTTAGTAAAATGGCTATAGGAAAGCCTACTAATTTCTAAGGTAGGGACATGTTCTGCATAACTTTGTGGGCCAAAGGGCCTTTATCGTGCTGTAGGTTTTCTATGTTCTTATGAAATAAGTAGTGCAAAAATAGAAAGAAAAAAGCAGTAAGGTAGTGTTCAGTGGTTCAATGTCCATTCAGAAATTGGATGGCAGAGGGGAAGAAGCTGTTTCTGAATCGTTGAGTGTGCCAGCACCGGCAGTCACACACATCATCATGCACTCAGTACTAACCTCCCGAAGCTGCAGGTCCTTCTGTAGAATAACACTCCTAACCACTGGCTTTCCCTCAATGCAGCACATACTCAACACCACCCACTCACCATCAACCTCTCCCTCAGCACTGACCCACCACCCACATTCCAGCACCTCCCCCACATCCCCACATGTTCACCACATTCTGAGTGAGCAGATTTCCCATCTCAGTCTCAGCCTGAGATGTGACCCCTTGTTCTTGCACTTGCAGCTCAAGTTAACATCCTCTGGCCAGATTAGGTACACTCTTCCTCATCCTTCTAAATGCCAAGAGAATACAGGCGTGGGTGACTTACATCCTGGGAAGTAAGCAAGTGACTGCTGAACAAGGACAGTCAATTCCCCTGCCACACCACCTGTGGCTTAACTTCATAAGGAGCTCGGGGAAATTTACCATGTCACCAGACTCTCGCAAATTTCTGAGAATGTACCACGAAGAGCATTCTAACTGGTTGCATCACCGACTGGTATGGAGGGGCCAATGCACAGGATTGCTTTAAGTCGAAAACAGTTGTAGACTCAGTCTATCTGCACTACTTATTTTGTAACTCATAGTAATTTTATGTCTTTGCACTTCTCTAATGACACAGAAGGTTAGAGAGCTATGGGTAACCGTAGGTAATTTCTTAAGTACATGTTTGACACAGCATTGTGGGCCGAAGGGCCTGTATTATGCTGTAGATTTTCTATGCTTAACAGGAAGGAGTCAATAACCCGACTGGGTGTTTTTTATAGACCACCAAATAGAAACAGAGACATCGAGGAACAGAAAAAGAGAAACAGATTCTGGAAAGGTGTAATAATAACAGAACTGTTGTTGTGGGAGATTTTAATGCATAAATATGACCTTCATGGAAGAGTCATCAGAAGAAAACCCTTCCTGCGTCCTCACCAGAAAATTCAGGGTTAGAAGTTAGCAAAGAACATCTAAACAAGCCTGATGCATTGTGGAAACAAGTCCTGTGGACTGATGAAGTTAAAACAGAACTTTTTGGCCGCAATGAGCTGTGTTCTCCTCTGGTCCATGTGCCTCGCCCAGCCCAGGAGTACTTTGCCCAGCCCGGTGCTGGGGTTCCCTCATCCGGTGCTGGGGTTCCCTTGTCCCATCCAGGAGTCTCTCATCCTGTCCTGTGCCTCTCCTCGTCCTGTAGCCATGTCTTGTCCTCGCTGGGTTGTGGAGTCCGAGCCCGAGTCAAGTCCCAGGTTCTGGGTCCTTGTCCAGTCTCTGGCTTGGAGTCCAAGTCCAGGCTCCTAGTTCCCAGTTCCGTGTCCTGGTTCCGCTAGCCTTGTCAAGTCCAAGCCCAGGGCTGGAATCCTTGTCTCGTCCAGAACCTGTGTCGTGTCCAGCGTCCTTTCTTCCCCAATTTCCTTGCTTCCTTCTCACATCTAGTCCTGTTCCTGGTAGTTCAGTGTCTGTGTCGTGCATTTGGGTCCACTCCCAACGCCCCTCCATATGACAGAACAGTCCAACCAGACTTGGACCCAGCAACACAGACACTGTCGTTTAACACTCGCTATCCTCTCTCCTGTTGAATGACCCCCAATCACCTGTGTCACCCATAGTCTTGGGAAGCATTTTGGGTTGCCAGGAGGCTCCCATAGAGTGGGGATACTGTCATGGTCCGGCTCATGAACTCTGCATTCTGGTTCACGGTCCGGTCCGTGTTCCTTAATCCCGGTTTCCCGGCTTTCCCCAGTTTCTGTTGAGGCAGGCAGCTGATTCTTGTTTGGACTGGCTTCATAAATAGCATCAGGATTCAGCCTCTGGCTGCAGGATTGTTCCTGTCCTAACTCCCTGTCTGTATCCCTTCCCTTCATCTTCCTCCTGGAGCTTTGCCTCGCCTCACCTTGCTTTCCCTTGCCTGGAGCCTTGCCTCGCCTCGCCTGTGTTTGGAGCCTCGCCCTGTTTGGAACTGTCTGTCTGTGTCCATGCCTTCGCTAGGTAGATCCAGCCATTTTGCCTCTACCCAGTGCTATCGTGTTTGCTGTTGTGTGCTGGGGCAGCAGGCTGAGGGTAGCAGACACCAACAGAATCAACAAACTCATTTGTAAGGCCAGTGATGTTGTGGGGGTGGAAATGGACTCTCTGACGGTGGTGTGTGAAAAGAGGATGCTGTCCAAGTTGCATGCCATCTTGGACAATAACTCCCATCCACTCCATAATGTATTGGTTAGGCACAGGAGTACATTCGGCCAGAGACTCATTCCACCGAGATGTAACACTGAGCATCATAGGAAGTCATTCCTACCTGTGGCCATCAAACTTCACAACTCTTCCCTTGGAGTGTCAGACACCCTGAGCCAATAGGCTGTTGCTGGACTTATTTCCACTTGTCACAATTAACTTAATATTATTTAATTATTTATGGTTTTATATTGCTATATTTCTTCACTATTCTTGGTTGGTGTGGCTGTAAAGAAACCCAATTTCCTGAGGGATCAATAAAGTATGTCTATCTGTCTGTCTGTCTGTCCATGTGCCTCGCCCAGCCCAGGAGTAGATGTGAGAAGGCTTAATAGAGATGGTGATAGCCCCCTGACTAACCAAACTTAAGAAATTTCATTTGGGTAGATGCTGCACTATATCTCCCGTTACAAATCAGTACCCTGAAATAACAAACGGTACACAACATATGATTAACAAAATGCTGGTGGAACACAGCAGGCCAGGCGGCATCTATAGGGAGAAGCACTGTCGACGTTTCGGGCCGAGACCCTTCATCAAGACTAACCGAAAGGAAAGATAGTAAGAGATTTGAAAGTAGTGGGGGGAGGGGGAAATGCAAAATGATAGGATTTCATCATTTCAGAAACTGTCTGTGCACACAAAGTTGGAGCTCACGCAGTTCAACGGTTCTTCTTCTACCAGCGATCTCCCCTGAGCATCGCCAACCTTCGGACTCCTGCTCCGAGTCCACCCTGTCCGGCGGCCTACCAAATTTCTCCATTAGTGTCTTCTCTCTTCATCTCTCTCCTCTCTCTCCCTGTGGCAAAAACCCATGAAATCAACTGCTTCCAGAATCACAAGACACAGCCACATTTCTCCCATTGGATAGCCACTGAATTCCAAAGTCCCATTATCTCTACTAATAACACAGACGTTGCTGCTACAGAGAAACCATGACCTTAACAGTGGAACATTACATAGAAGGCCATAGTAGTGAAACCTTACAGCATGTTACAGTCAGATCTATCAGTATTACAGTGGAGTAAAGGGGATTACAGAGGCATCTGAGAGGATTTGTTTAAAGTTGAGTAGAAGGTGCAGGAAAGATACATTCCAAAGATGAAAATGGGAGGACAAGACAACCATAGCTGACAAGGGAATCACAATGACAGCATAAAAGCAAAAGAGATTGGCACATATCGAAGAAGAATTGACCATTCTCAGAACTCGCAACCAATCTTCGTTAACAAAAGTTCTCTCTCCCAACCTTGTTTAATCTTTAGTGAGAAGTTATCTTCTTGTAGTAAAAGTAAATTATAAATTATACCAATAGAACCTCTTACTAAAGGATTCATATTCAAAATAGTATCCAACTGATCAGATTCTTGCATATATGGAAACTTAGATAAGTATTTTTGTAAAAAAATTTCTAACCTGAAAATATTGCAAATAGTGTGTATGAGAGAGAGAATATTTGCTAATTAACTCTTCAAAAGTCATCAATCGACCATTACAAAATAAATCTGCAAAAAAGATCCCCTTATTTCTCTATAGTAGAAAAATAGGATCAGTTTTTGAAGGTTTAAATACAAAAATCGATATAGAGAGCTAGACAATTTAAATTGTTTAAAATTTTTTAAAAATTGCGAAACTGAAACCAAATCCATAAGGACTGTTTCATAACGGTAGAGAATTAAATTTGGAATTTTAGAGAGTTGTAAAGGTAATGGAGCTTCTAATAATGAGGTTAAATGAAATTGTTTAATAGCTTTTAATTCCAAATCAATCCAAGCTGGTTTTTTGGCTCTTGTTGAGCCAATATAGCCAAAAACATAATTGTCAAATATTAACAGCCCAATAATACAATCTTAAATTAGGAAGTGCAAGTCCACCATCTTTTTTAGAGTTTTGTAAATGATACTTATTAATTCCTGGTCTTTTATTGTTCCGAATAAAGGACAAAATAATAGTCAATTTGATCAAACATTTTTTGTGTTAAAAATATAGGTATATTTTGAAAAATATATAAAAATCTAGGTAAAATCATCATTTTCATGGCATGGATACTACCAATTAAAGAAAGTGTAAGTGAGTTCCATCTAGAAAATAATTGTTTCATAAAGGCCATTAAAGGAACTACATTAGCCTTATAAAGATCTTTATATTTTTTAGTAATTATAATACCTAAATATTCAAAAGAATTAACAATTATAAATGGAATATCGTTATATATGAAACAGGAGCATTTATTGGAAACAATTCACTTTTATTTAAGTTAAGTTTATATCCTGAAAATTTTCCAAAATCATTTAGTATTTCCAGAAGATTAGGAATAGATTCTTCAGGGTTTGAAATATAAAACAAAAGATCATCTGCATAAAGGGTGTTACGTACCCGTGGGTATTTTGTACTTGTCACGTGACAGTGGTGTTGAAGCTATACTGGACTTAAGGTAGTGGTCTTGTGATGGTGGAGTGACGTCATTTTCCTGCCAGTAGAGGTCATGTGATAGGTATTTTTACAGGGTATAAAAGGAGGACCCCTCCCTGTGAGGAGGAGCAGTTCGTGGCTGGATTTGCCATTTTGATTCCATGCCACTGCGTGGTCCAATATTATGACGCAGTTTGGTTGTACAATGGAGTTTTATTTAATGCCTACAGTTGAAAAGGTCATTGCCGGCAGTTTCTTTATAATACGGCCAGTTAAAAATCAGTGGAGAGTGAAGATCGGAGTTTGGCAGCTAAAAGATCGAGGGAAGTCGATTTCGACGGTGAAACGGGTTCGACCTTGTTTGATCCTCATTCGGAAGGAATTCGTTGGCTGTCCCTATGTTAATCCCTGCAAAATGTAGCAGAAAGGGTTTGGGTACAGTTCTGTCAAGGAAAGGTCAGTGCCTTTAAGCCGTTTCATTTTCATCTTCATAAAGTCTCCGGGGAAAAGTATAGTTCAATTGGGAACCACAACAACACGACGTGAAAGAGAATTTAAATCATCTAAGAAGTCTCTCCTTTAATGGACTGTAAGCATTTTGAACTTTTGCAGTACTACTTTGAAGAACTGTTTTCGCAACATCGCTTTAAGAACTGTTTTCGCTTTATTCCTTTAAGAACTGTTTAAGCTGCTGCACAGCAGCTGATTTCCGGTTACAATAGTTGTTTGTTTACTTTTGGGGGTTTGTTTTTCAGTGTTTAATAAACGTTTTGTTTGTTATAAAAACACCTGCTTCACTTATATATTTATTGTTGCTGAATCCGTAACAAGGGAAATCTGATATATAGTCCCATTTATAGAGATACCATGAATATTTTTAGCTTCATGAAGTGTTCTGGCCAAAGGCTCCAGTACAAGATTAAATAATAAAGGGCTTGATGGACATCGCTGTCTAGTACCTGGTGAAAGTGAAAAATAAGAGTACCTAAGATTATTCATAATAGCAGTAGCAGTAGGATTCTTATAGAGCATTTGAATCCATCTGTTAAAATTATTACCAAAACCAATCTTTTTGAATACCTTTAACAGATATGTCCACTCTATCAAAAGCCTTTTCTGCGTCGAGAAATAACACATTGGGTTTTCTTAGATAGTGAAGAATATAGAAAGTTCATCAGTCTCCAAACATTGGAGAAAGAGTTACGGCCTTTAATAAAGCCTGTTTGATGCATAGAAATAATTTTAGTTAAAAAGTAATTCCAAAACTGTTAGCCGTAATCTTAGAAAGAATTGTGCATCCACATTTAGTAATGAAATAGATCTATATGATGAACATCCAGTAGGATCTTTCTCTTTCTGAAGGATTAAGGAAACAGAAGCTTCATAAAAAGAAGAAGGTAAATTACCCTTCTCAAAAGATTCATGAAATATTTCCAAAAGATAAGAAGAAAGTAATTTTTCAAAATTTTTGTAAAAGCCTACTGAATAGCCATCAAGTCCAGGAGCATTACCTGATTGCATTGACAACATAGCTTTCTGAATTTCATGCTCAATAATTGAAGCATCAAGCATCTGTTGATATTCAGCAGTAATTTGGGGAAATTTAATCTTATGTAAAAAACATTTAATACAAAAAATCTACGAAACTGGAACCAAATTTTTAAAGTATGTTTAACAAAAGTGTTCAGAGCTTGTCTACCTATTCTGGAGAGCAAAAACGGAAGGGGAGCTCCTAATAAAGAAGCTAACAAAAACCCCATTACTGAATTTTCCTTCAACTGTAACCATGAAGGGCAAATTTGATCATCTATATCATAAATCCAAAAAGTAATATAACAAATATTAATTGCCCAATAATAAAGTCTAAAGTTTGGTAAGACCAGTCCTCCATCTTTTTTTAGTTTTTGCAATAAAAGTTAATTCACTCTAGAGCTCTTATTATTCCAAACATAAGACAAAATCAGAGAATCTATTTTATCAAAAAATGTTTCTTTTTTAAACCATCAACTTTGGATAAGGATTTTTTAACATGGAAAACTAAGGAAATAAAAACCTTTTTAGATTTGTTTTTACAGGACTGTTTAATGTCCTTTTTGCAGTTAATGGATAAATATGACATCTCTAATACACATTTTTTCAGATCATTACAGGTTAGGAATTTTTTACACGATTTTTTACCGAATTACCCCTTGGCCTGCTCTTTAAATTTGGCTTATGCTATTTTTCAGCTTAAGCCTTTTCAAAAACGATTAATAGCTATCATTTATAAACATTAATGAATGCTCGCATGATGCCTGATGATAGGGTTCAACGCATCTGGGAAATAGAACTACAACATTCACTTTCAGATAATCAATGGAGTAAAATTTATTACCTAGTCAATAATTCATCTATCTGTGCACGCCATACCTTAACTTAGATTAAGATAGTACACAGGGCCTATATGTCCCAAGATAAATTGGTGCATAGTTTTCCAAATATAAGCCCTATTTGTGACAGATGTAACACAGAAGTGACTACTCTAACTCATATGTTTCGGTCATGTGTAAGCTTAAATAATTTTTGGAGGGATGTGTTTGGAATATGATCTAAAGCTTTAGATATGGATGTTCAACCCAATTCACTTACAGCAATTTTTGGGATTAATCCAGAGGAAGCAAGCAAAGTGTCTGCTTCCACTCAACATGTGATAGGCCTTTTCAATTTTACTGGCTAGGAGAGCTATCTTGCTATACTGGAAAGACTCTAACCCACCTACTGTTTATTATTGGCTCTCCTCCATTATCTCATGTCTAAGCTTGTAGAAAAGTCGAAGCCGGACATTTGATACATCTTTTAATTTTGAACAAGTCTGGCGAACCTTTATTCAATATTTGCACATGATTTAAATTATTTTTTATTTATTTATTTTTCCTTATTCTCTTTAGGGAAAATCCTTCTGTGTGAAGGTTCGGAGATGACTGGAAGGATGCTTTACTTTTCTCTTTCTCTTTTTTCTAATTTTATCCTCAAATGGACCGCCCAATCTTTCTTTTCCTTTTCTTTTGTTTTAGTTTAGTTAGTGGTGTTTTTTCCCCCCATTATCAAATAAAATTTCCAATTTTTTTTATGAGTGTTATGAGGAGTTGCAGTTTTTTGACTATATTGTATATATAACAGCGTACCATTTTACCTATCTGATTTTGACAATATATACTTTCTGTTTCTTTATTGCTGTTTATATGTCTTTTGTATTATCTGTTTGCTAAACTTCTCTTCTGATTTGTATATTTTTTATTGGAAAATCAATAAAAAGATTGAAATGAAAAAATCATTCATTTTAGAGGAATCTGCAGGAAATTGAGATTTACAAAAATCAGAATAAAAATCCTGAAAAAATATTATTAATGTCTTCATGTTTACTTACTGAATCCCCATTATCTTTACAAATCTTTAAAATTTGTCTTTTAGCCCTAGCTGCCCTTAACTGGGAAGCTAAGAGCTTATTATTTTTATCCCCAAAAATATAAAACTGACTTTTCAAGTTAAGCAAATATCCTTCAATAGGATAAGTTAATAATAAATTACGTTGTGATTGTAATTCCACTCTTTTAAACAAATCAATATTTGGAAAGGTTGCATTGATGTTATCTAAATCTTTAATTTTTTTAGAAATTTTATCTAATTCCATTCTTGTCTGTTTCTTCAGTTTAGCTATATATGAAATAATCTGAGCATGTAAATAAGCTTTTAATGTATCCCAAATCACTAACTTTGAAATGTTTCCTGTATTATTAAGGAGATAAAACTCCGTTACCTGAGTTTCAATAAACTCAACAAATTCTGAACTTTGTAACCGATGTTCTGGGAAGCACCAAAGTGGTCTTGTAGAAGCATCATCTTTCAGTTCAAATACTAGGTTTAAAGGAGCATGATCAGAGATAACAATTGCATCATTTTCATATTTCTGAACATTAAATAGAAGTCGAGGGTCACTGTCCCCTAGATGCTCACCCTCTGAGAGATCTGTGACCTGACCTGGTTTGTTACCTAATACTAGTTCTAGTACCCTAGTTGACCTGTCAACATACTGTGACAGGAATCCATCCTGGACACACTTAAACTCTGCCCCATCTAAACCACTGAAACTAATCAGGAACCAATCAGTATTAGGGAAGTTAAAGTCACCCATGATAACAACCATGATAGCACCGTTCCAAAATCTGCCTCCAGATCTGCTCCTCAGTATCTCTGCTACTACCAGGGGGCCTATAGAATACTCCCAATAGAGTACCTTCTCTGTTCCTGTTCCTGACTTCCACCCATACTGACTCAAAAGGGGATCCTGCTACATTACCCACCCTTTCTGTTGCTGTAATAGTATCCCTGATCAGTAATGCCACCCCTCCTCCCATCCCCCCATCTCTTTTAAGCACTGAAATCCAGGAATATTGAGAATCCATTCCTGCCCTGCTGCTAGCCAAGTCTCTGTAATGACCATTACATCATAATTCCATGTATGTATCCAAGATCTCAGTTCATCACCTTTGTTACTGATGCTTCTTGGATTGAAGTAATGCACTTTAACCCTTCTACCTTACTCCCTTTACACCCTTTATTCTGCTGCTCTTTCCTCATGATGTTAGATCTGGCTTTACTCCATGCACTATACTTTCAGTTCTCACATGACCTTTATCCTCCTCCAGCTCACTATCTGCTCTAACACTCTGGTTCCCCTCCCCCTGCAAATCTAGTTGAAACCCCCGGAGCATCACTAGCAAACCTTCCTGCAAGGATATTAGTGCCCCTCCAGTTCAGGTGCAACCCGTCCCTTCGGAATAGGTCCCACCTTCCCTGGAACAAGGCCCAATTTTCCAGAAATGTTAAGCCCTCCCTCCTGCACCCTTAGCCATGTATTTAGCTGCATTATCTTACTATTTCTAGCCTCAGTAGCATGTGTCACCGGTAGCAATCCTGAGATTGCAACCTTGGAGGTCCTGTCCTTCAACTTTGCACCTAACTCCCCTTGTAGGACCTCCTCCTTCTTCCTATCCATGTCATTGGTCCCTACATGGACCACGACATCTGGCTGTTCACCCTCCTTCCTGAGAATACTGAGAATTCGATCTGAGATATCATGGACCCTGGCACCAGGGAGGCAACAGACCATCTGGGATTCTCAATCTCTCCCACAGAACCTCTTATCTGTCCCCCTAACTATTGAATCTTCTATTACTATTGCTCTCCTCTTTTCCCTCCTTGCCTTCTGAGCTGAGGGTCCAGTCTTGGTGCCAGAGACGTGACCACTGAAACTTTCCCCTGGTAGATCATCCCACCAATGGTATCCAAAATAGTAATCTTATTATTGATGGGAATGGTCATAGGGGTGCTCTGCTCTTCCTGTCTATTCCCCTTCCCTCTCCTGACAATCACCCAGCTACATATCTCCTGACTTTTGGGGGTGACTATCTCCCTGAAACTCCTGTCTATTTCTATTTCTGCCTCATGAATGATCCAAAATTCATCCAGCTCCGGCTCGAGTTCCCTAACTTAGTTTGTCAGGAGCTGCACCTTTTACAGGTATAGTCATCAGGGACAATTGTACTCGCCCTGACTTCCCACATACTGCAAACAGAGCACCCAACTGCCCTAACTGCTGCCCCCATTACCTACTTCTAAGTTAATTAGATTAATTAAAGGAGCTTACCTGACCTTTTGAGGATATTTAAGGAGTAAAAGTGAGGATATCGGACTGCTAGAAAATAATAGTGCAGAGGAAGTAATGAGGGACAAAGAAATGGCAGATAAACTTATTAAGTATTTTGTGTCAGTCTTCACTGTGGAAGACACTGCCATGATGCCAGAAATGTGAGTGTCAAGGGGAAGAAGCAAGTGTCACTGCTATTAGGAGAAGATGCTTGGGAAGCTGAAAAGCCTGAAGGTTGACAAGTCACATGGCCAGATGGATACACCCCAGGCTTCTGAAAGAAGTAGCTGAAGAGATTGTGACAATATTAGTAAAGATCTTTCAAGAATCTCTAGATTCTGGAATGGTTGCTGAGGATTGGAAAATTGCAGATGCCACTCCACTCTTTCAAAAGGGAGGGAGGAGGATGAAAGAAAAAAAATAACTCAGTTCACCTCACTTGGGTGGTTGGAAAGGTGCTGGAATCTATTACTAAGGATGAGGTTTATAATCCTTAATTGTGAACCTCATCCTGAATAATTAGCACTGGATAAAATAGAGAAATGTGAGCATGGATTTCTAGAGAAATCATTCCTGATAAATCTGTGGAATTCTTTGAGGAAATAGCATTCAAGATGAACAAAAGGGTATCGACTGATGTCATGCACTTGATTTTTCAGAAGTCCTGTGACAAGGTGCCAAACATGAAGCTGCTGAACAAGTTAAGACCCCATGATATTACAGGAAAGATTTCAGCATGGATAAAGCATTGGCTGTTGGCAGGAGGCAGAGAGTTGGAATAAAGGGAGACTTTACTGGATAGCTGCTGGTGACTAGTGGTGTTCCACAGAGGACTGTGTTGGGACTGATTCGTTTCACATTATATGTCAATGAATTGAATGATGAAATTGATGGCTTTGTGGCTAAATTTGCTGGTGATACAAAGATACATGGAGGCAGGTAGTGTTGAAAAAGCCAGGTGTCTGTAGAAGGACTTAGATAACTGGGGAATTGGGGAAAGAAGTGGCAGGTGGAATACATTTTTCAGGAAATGTCTGGTTATGCACTTTGGCAGAAGGAATAAAGACATGGATTATTTTGTAAATGAGGAGAAAATTCAAAATCAGAGTTGTAGAGGGACTTGGGAACCCTCGTTCAGGATTCCCCAAAGTTTAATTTGCAGATTGAGTTGGTAAAGATGGCAAGTGTAATGTTAGAATTCATTTTGAGAGACTGGAATACAAAAGCAAGGATATAATGCTGAGGCTTAAAAAGCACTTGGAATATTGCGAGTGCTTTTGAAAACCCTGTCTGAGAAAGGATGTGCTGGCATAGGAATACGTCCAGAGGAGGTTCGCGAGAATGATCCAGGGAATGAAAGGGTTAACATATGAGAAGCATTTGATGGTTCTGGGGGCCTTTATTCACTGGAGCTTAGAAGTATGAGGTGGGATGATATTGAAACCTATAGACTATTGGAACGTCCAGCTTGAGAGGATGTTTCCTATAGTGTGGAAGTCCAGGACCAGAGGCCACATCCTCAGTCTGGAGGGCCATCCTTTTTGAATAGGAAGGAGGAATTTCTTTAGCCAGAGGGTAGTGGATCAATGGAATTCATTGCCATAGGCAGCTGTGGAGGCCAAGTTATTGGGTATATTTAACGTGGAGGTTGATAGGTTCTTGATCAGTCGGTACGAAAGGCTATGGGGAGAAGGCAGGAGAATGAGATTGATCAGGATAATAAATCAGTCATGATGGAATAGTACAGCAAACTTGATGGGCTGAATGTCGTAGTTCTATTCCATGGTCTTATGATCTTATGAGAATATGAAACCATTTCTCAGACAGTTGTAAGGATGGGATGAAGCCAGCACAACATTAAGAATTTTAAATCATTTGGGGGTGGGAGCCAATGTCGGTCAAAGAGGACAGGGGTGAACTTGATTGGATTTAAGCTCCTACGTGGTCTGCTGCAATGAGTTCCCTGGGCCTATGTGGAGCCCCAGAGAGTGTTGGGCTCACAGGTTCTTAAAGCTCCAGCGTGGTCTCCACATCCACTCTGTAGAGGTTTATCGCCATTTGAAAAGTTTCAAGGAGGTTAACTATCACTCTTCTAAATTCTGGTGAGTCGAACTCCAGAGGCATTAAACGCTCCTCATATGACAAGCTGTTCAATCCTGGAATAATTTTTGTGAACCTCGTTTGAACCCTCTACAGTGTCGGCACATCCTTTCTAAGATAAGGGGCCTCAGAACTGCTCACAGTATTCCAAGTGAAGCCTCACCACTGTTTTATAAAGCCCGAAATCAATGTTAACATTGCATTTGCCTTACTCACCACCAACACAACCTGCAAATTAACCTTTAGTTAATCCTGCACAAAGACTCCAAAGTCCCTTTGCACCTCTGATTTTTGAATTTAACTCTTTTTGGAAAATAGTCCGTGCTTTTATTTCTTCTACCAAAATGAATGATCATACATTTCCTGACACAGTGTTCCATCTGCCACTTCATTGCGCATTCTCCTAATCTGTCTAAGTCCTTCTACAGCTTCTCGACTTTCTCTCTACTTCCTTTCACTTTCACTCTGTGTTCACAATGGCATATTGAGTCAGGCTTTCATATTTATTTATTTATGCCCCTTGTCAATTTATATGCTTCTAATTGAGTCGTTTCCTTTGCCTCTGATGCTCTAACGAAAACAATACAAATTTGTCCAATATTCTTTTGGCTAACACTCTCTAATCCAGGTAATATCCTGGTGAATCTCTTCTGCAGGTTCTCAACCTGTCTGAAGGGTGTGGAGACCTTTACCCTACATTCTCTTCCATCACAATCCGTATGTCAGTATAAAGTATCTGCAGGGAGTGAAGATCCTTACCCTACATTCTGTCCCATCAGAATCCGTATGTCGGGTATAAAGGGTTTACAGGGAGTGGAGATCCTTACCCTACATTCTGTCCCATCAGAATCCGTATGTCGGGTATAAAGGGTTTACAGGGAGTGGAGATCCTTACCCTACATTCTGTCCCATCAGAATCCGTATGTCGGGTATAAAGGGTTTACAGGGAGTGAAGATCCTTACCCTACATTCTGTCCCATCAGAATCCGTATGTCGGGTATAAAGGGTTTACAGGGAGTGGAGATCCTTACCCTACATTCTGTCCCATCAGAATCCGTATGTCGGGTATAAAGGGTTTACAGGGAGTGAAGATCCTTACCCTACATTCTGTCCCATCAGAATCCGTATGTCGGGTATAAAGGGTTTACAGGGAGTGAAGATCCTTACCCTACATTCTGTCCCATCAGAATCCGTATGTCGGGTATAAAGGGTTTACAGGGAGTGGAGATCCTTACCCTACATTCTGTCCCATCAGAATCCGTATGTCGGGTATAAAGGGTTTACAGGGAGTGAAGATCCTTACCCTACATTCTGTCCCATCAGAATCCGTATGTCGGGTATAAAGGGTTTACAGGGAGTGGAGATCCTTACCCTACATTCTGTCCCATCAGAATCCGTATGTCGGGTATAAAGGGTTTACAGGGAGTGGAGATCCTTACCCTACATTCTGTCCCATCAGAATCCGTATGTCGGGTATAAAGGGTTTACAGGGAGTGAAGATCCTTACCCTACATTCTGTCCCATCAGAATCCGTATGTCGGGTATAAAGGGTTTACAGGGAGTGAAGATCCTTACCCTACATTCTGTCCCATCAGAATCCGTATGTCGGGTATAAAGGGTTTACAGGGAGTGATAAGGAAGACCGTCAATGATGAACTGCAAGCCAATATCTGGGAACCACAGCACATGGATAAGATCGTCACTTCACTGCTCTTCAATCTACAACAGGTGGAGGGAACCGACAGGTAAGCCATTCTCTTCCTCTATCTCAGCCGCACATGAGCAGGAAGCCATAGAAGCAGAATAAAGCTCTTTGGCTCATCGAGTCTGCTCCACCAATGTGGTCACCTTACCACTCCGAACTGATCACCATTCTCTATCTCCAGATCTCTGTCATCTACCACCAAAATAGAAACTCCTTGTTGATTAAATTCACTTTAACTTTACAAACCTCAAAGCTTCAGTCTAATCACTCATCCAGTTTTCCAGACAGACTCATTCAGAAGTCTGAGATGCAAAGGGACTCGTGCAGAATTCACTGAAGGTTAATTTGAAGGTTGAGTTCATGGTAGGAAAGGTAAATACATTGTCAGCATTCATTTTGCAAGGATTAGAATATAAAAGGGTCGGATAACAAGGCTTTGGTAAGGCACTGATGAAACCTCATTTCCGGGAGCTGCTGGGTAGAGCTGCCTACGGTAACATCAAGAATGCTATCAAGCCATCAAGATCTAGGAATAACAGTGCATAGTTCCCTGAAGGTGGAGTCTCATGTAGATAGGATGGTGAAGAAGGCTTTTGGAACGCTGGCCTTTATAAATCAGAGCATTGAGTACAGAAGTTGGGATGTAATGTTAAAATTGTACAAGGCATTGGTAAGGCCAAATTTGGAATATTGTGTACGGTTCTGGTCACCGAATTATAGGAAAGATATCAATAAATTAGAGAGAGTGCAGAGACGATTTACTAGGATGTTACCTGGGTTTCAGCACTTAAGGTTGAACAAGTTAGGTCTCTATTCATTGGAGCGTAGAAGGTTGAGGGGGGATTTGATCGAGGTATTTAAAATGTTGAGAGGGATAGATAGAGTTGACGTGAATAGGTTGTTTCCATTGAGAGTAGGGGAGATTCAAAGGAGAGGACGTGCTTTGAGAGATAGGGGGCAAAAGTTTAAGGGAAACACGAGGGGGTATTTCTTTACTCAGAGAGTGATAGCTGTGTGGAATGAGCTTCTTGTAGAAGTAGTAGAGGCCAGTTCAGTTGTGTCATTTAAGGTAAAATTGGATAGGTATATGGACAGGAAAGGAGTGGAGGGTTATGGGCTGAGTGCGGGTAGGAGGGACTAGGTGAGATTAAGAGTTCGGCACGGACTAGGAAGGCTGGAATGGCCTGTTTCCGTGCTGTGATTGTTATATGGTTATATGGTTAAGCCTGTTTTAATGTATGTGTTCATCAGGCCAGGCAAATCATTCCTCAGAGAACCGCATTACCATAAATACCTCCTGTACCCCTTCCTTGTTGGGAGCAGTGAGAAGAGGGCATGATCCTAATTTCATGAACGATGCTGCTTATTTGAGACATTTCTATTTGAAGGGGTCCTGGATGTAGATGGGGGTGGTGGCTTATACCCATGATGGTGCTGGCTGAATAATGAGTATCCTTTCAGAAAATGGCCAGTTCCTCCGTCTCAGATATTCTAGAATACAAGAGCAGGGATATGATCCTCCAGAAGGCATAATGACAAACTGCTCTTAAAAGCCATCTCGTAGGCACTTAACAAACTCACTCTCTTGAGATCCATTACCAACCTGATTTTCCCAGTCGACCTTCATGTGGAACTCTCCCATGACTATCATATCATTGCCCTTTTGAGGTGCCTTTTCTATTTTCCATTGTGATTCACATCCCAGCTACTGTTAGGAGGACAGTATATAACTGCCATTAGGTGCATTTTAACCTTGCGGTTTCTTTTCTCAACTCTCAAGATTTCAACATCTTTCAATTCTATGTCACATCTTTCTACTGATTTGGTGCCATTCCTTACCAGTGGAGCCACGCCATCCGCTCTGCCTACCTTCCTATCCCTCTGATATAACATGTAACCTTGAACTTTCAGGTCCAACTACAATCACCCTTCAGCCATGATTCTGTGATGGCAACAACATCAACCCTGACCCTTTGTAACAGTGCAACAAGATCATCCACCTTATTTCCTTATACCCCGTGCATTGAGATATAAGACTTTGAGTACGGAATTTGCCATCCTTTTTGATTCTGCATCCCTAATGCACTGGTAGTCTGCTGTCTGCAAATTTTTCTTAACATCCAGCTGCCCGTACTGACAGTCTGACCGCATGCAATTTTTGCTTTTTTACCATCTGTCCAATCCTGAGTCCCTTCACTCTGGTTCCCATCAGAAAATACTTATTCAATACTACAGTAAAAATTAATCACTCAGAAAACTGTTCTTCAAGCAGAACAAGTCTCAAGTCAAGTCACTTTTATTGTCATTTCGACCATAACTACTGGTACAGTACACAGTAAAAACGAGACAGTGTTTTTCAGGACCATGGTGCTACATGAAACAGTACAAGAACTACACTGAACTACGGAAAAACAACACAGAAATAAAACTGAACTAGACTACAGACTTACCCAGCACTGCAGAAAGTGCACAAAGCAGTGCGGGCATTGCAATAAATAATAAACAAGACAATAGGCACAGTAGAATCATACTTTGAATAGCCTCCAGAGGCATATTAAACTGTTATGCATATAAAGGCTACTCTAAAGTGCAAGCAGATAATTAATTGTTAAACTGTAATGAACTGGACAGTTAAACAGCCAGATCGAACATATATTTTCAGTCAGTGTCGTGGGGTTTTAGAAATCTAACTGAAATGATCACCAAATCTGAAACCATCTCAGTGAATCTGTAACTCAATGAGTACATGATGTCCTGTAACTCAGGGCTACAGACCAAAGTGGGATTAGTGTAAAGCCTCCTTCTAGACAGAATGGCGTCAATCTGTGCTGCAACTGTCAATGATGGTGTCGATTTACTCTGCTCACATGGTCCATCTGTAAAACAGAATTCAGGATTGACAAAAATGTCAAAAGCAGCAAACTTCATTTATGTAGCATCTTGAACACATCCTAATGTATTTCACAAGAGACATCAGCTCAGCTGGTGGAGGTGAAGAAGCTGTTCCTGAAGCATTGGGTGTGCAATTTTTGGCTCCTATACTTTCTGAATGGCAGCAATGAGAAATGGGCATGTTGATTACAGTAATAGGCAGATGCAACAGGAGTGTTCCCATGCAGGTCTGACAAAGAGCCTGAAAAAGCAACAAGCTTTTTGATGGGAGTCTTTGTTAGTGTACTGCACAGATGTAACAGGAGTGGTAAAGATTTTCGATGAGAAACCCGGTCTCTGTAAAAAAGTGGTACAAACTAGACAAGCAGTCATCGTCAGAGTGGCTTGAGGCAGAGTAGTAAGGCTTTGGCTCAACAAGGGTTCTGTGAGAACAGGCAGAGCCAATGTCCAAGATTTTTGCTCCCAGTATGGATGAGAATGGGGGCTGTAGGAAGGATGAGCACCTAACTGTAACACCGTATTTCAGGGAGACATTCAAGCAGGGGAGAGAAGATAAATGTACTGATAATTAGGGGTAGTATAGTCAGGGGAATAGATAAAGCTCTCTTTCATGAGGATAGAGCATCCCAAAAGTTGTGTTGCCTGCCTGGTGCCTGGGTTTGGGACATCTTATCTCATCTGCAGAGGAATATTCAGTGGGAGTTTACCACTCCTATATAACATCTTTACCACTCCTATATAACAATATAACAATTACAGCATGGAAACAGGCCATCTTGGCCCTTCTAGTCTGTGCCGAATGCTTACTCTCACCTAATCCCACTGACCTGCACTCAGCCCATAACCCTCCATTCCTTTCCTATCCATATACCTATCCAATTTTGCTTTAAATGACAATACCAAACCTGCCTCTACCACTTCTACTGGAAGCTCATTCCACATAGCTACCACTCTCAGAGTAAAGAAATTCCCCCTCATGTTACCCTTAAGCTTTTGCCCCCTAAGTCTCAACTCGTCCTCTTGTTTGAATCTCCCCTACTCTCAATGGAAAAAGCCTATCCACGTCAACTCTGTCTACCCCCTCATAATTTAAAATACCTCTATCAAGTCCCCCCCTCAACCTTCTATGCACCAAAGAATAAGGACCTAACTTGTTCAATCTTTCCCTGTAACTTAGGTGCTGAAACTCAGGTGACATTCTAGTAAATCTTCTCTGTACTCTCTCTATTTTGTTGACATCTTTCCTATAATTTGGTGACCAGAACTGTACACAATACTCCAAAGTCAGCCTTACCAATGCCTTGTACAATTTTAACATTACATCCCAACTCCTATACTCAATGCTCTGATTTATAAAGGCCAACATACCAAAAGCTTCCTTCACCACCCTATCCGCATGAGATTCCACCTTCAGGGAACTATACACCATTATTCGTAGATCACTCTGCTCTACTGCATTCCTCAATGCCCTACCATTTACCATGTATGTCCTATTTGGATTATTCCTACCAAAATGTAGCACCTCACACTTATCAGCATTAAACTCCTTCTGCCATTGCTCAGCCCACTCTTCTAACTGGTCTAAATCTCTCTGCAAATTTTGAAAACCTACTTCATTATCCACAAAGCCACCTAACTTAGTATCATCTGCATACTTACTAATCCAATTTAGTGAGAATGAGCAGTACACCAATCCTCTAGCACCATCCCCGTTTCTAATGACATTTGAAATATTTCTGTCAGAGCCCCTGCTATTTCTACACTAACCTCCCTCAAGGTCCTAGGGAATATCCTTTCAGGATCTGGAGATTTATCCACTCTTATATTCCTTAAAAGCACCAGTACTGCCTCCTCTTTAATCATCATAGTTTCCATAACTTCCCTACTTGTTTCCCTTACCTTACTCAATTCAATATCCTTCTCCTTAGTGAATACCGAAGAAAAGAAATTGTTCAAAATCTCCCCCATCTCTTTCGGGTCCACTCATAGCTGTCCACTCTGATACTCTAAGGGACCAATTTTATTCCTCACTATCCTTTTGCTATTAATATAACTGTAGAAACCCTTTGGATTTATTTTCACCTTACTTGCCAATGCAACCTTGTATCTTCTTTTAGCTTTTCTAATTTCTTTCTTAATATTCTTCTTACATTCTTTATATTCCTTGAGCACCTCAATTACTCCATGCTGCCTATATTTATTGTAGATATCTCTCTTTTTCCTAACCAAGTTTCCAATATCCCTTGAAAACCATGGCTCGCTCAAACTTTTAACCTTTCCTTCCAACCTAACAGGAAGCTAAGGATTCCGCACCCTCAAAATTTCATCTTTAAATGACCTCCACTTCTCTATTACATCCTTCCCATAAAGCAAATTGTCCCAATCCACTATTCTAAATCCTTTTGCATCTCATCAAAGTTAGCCTTTCTCCAATCAAAAATCTCAACCCTGGGTCCAGTCCTATCCTTCTCCATAATTATATTGAAACTAATGGCATTGTGATCACTGGACCCGAAGTGCTCCCCAACACATACCTCCATCACCTGACCTATTTCATTCCCTAGCAGAAGATCCAACACTGCCCCTTCTCTAGTTGGTTCCTCTATGTATTGCTGCAAAAAACTATCCTGCACATATTTTACAAACTCCAAACCATCCATCCCTTTTACAGAATGGGCTTCCCAGTCTATGTGTGGAAAATTAAAATCACCCACAATCACAACCCTGTGCTTACTACAAATATCTGCTATCTCTTTGCAAATTTGCTCCTCCAATTCTCTCTCCCCATTAGGTGGTCTATAGTACACCCCTATAAGTATTACTACACCTTTCCCATTCCTCAATTCCACCCAAACAGTCTCCCTAGATGAGCCCTCTAATCTATCCTGCCAGAGCACCGCTGTAATATTTTCTCTGACATGCAATGCAACACCTCCTCCTCTTGTCCCTCCGATTCTATCAAACCTGAAGCAACAAAATCCAGGAATATTTAGATGCCAATCACACCCCTCCTGCAACCATGTTTCACTAATAGCTACAAGATAATATTTCCATGTATCAATCCATGCTCTAAGCTCATCCACCTTTCTTACAATGCTCCTAGCATTAAAATAAATGCATTTAAGAAATTCTCCACCTCTTCCTCTCTGTTTATCTCTAACAGTACAAAGAACTTTACTGTCTTCTTTTTCTTCCTTCTCCCATACATCTGTTCCTACATTCTGGTTCCACTCCCCCCTCATATCTACAAAAGTAGTTTAAATCCACTGGAGCCTCTCCAGCAAACCTACCTGCAAGAATATTTGTCCCTCTCCAGTTCAGATGTAAACCGTCCCGCTGGAATAGGTCACATCTTCCCTGGAAAACTGCCGAATTATCTATAAATCTGAAGCCCTCCCTCCTGCATCATGTCTTCAGCCACGTGTTGATCTGCACTATCTTAATATTTCTAAACCCGCCTGCACGTGGCACTGGAAGCAATCCTGAGGTTGCTATCCTGGAGGTGCTGTCCTTTAACTTGACACCTAGCTCCCTAAACTCACCTTTCAGGACCTTCTGACTCTTCCTACCCACATCATTGGTCCCTATATGGACCACGACATCCGGCTGCTCACCCTTCCTCTTGAGAATACTGAGAACTCGATTTGAGATATCGCGGACCCTGGCACCAGGGAGGCAACATACCATCTGGGATTCTCGATCTCTTCCACAGAACATCCTATCTGTCCCCCTAACTATTAAATCCCCTATCACTACTGCTCTCCTCTTTTCCCCCTTCCCTTCTGAGCTGAGGGTCCAGTCTTGGTGCCAGAGATGCAACCACTGCAGCTTGTCCCTGGTAGGCCATCCCCATCAACAGTATCCAAAACGGTATACTGATTGTTGATGGGAACGACCACAGGGGTGCTCTGCTCTTCCTGTCTATTCCCCTTCCCTCTCCTGACAGTCACCCAACTACCTGTCTCCTGACTCCTAGGGGTGACTATCTCCCTGAAACTCCTGTTTATTTCTGCCTCTGCATCCCGAATGATCCGAAGTTCATCCAGGTCCAACTCCAGTTCCCTAACTCAGTTTGTCAGGAGCTGCAGCTGGAAGCACCTTTTGCAGGTGTAGTCATCAGGGACAACTGTGCTCACCCTGACTTCCCACATACTGCAAATGGAGCACTCAACTGCCCTAACTGCTGCCTTCATTACCTACTCCTAAGCTAATTAGATTAATTAAAGGAGCTTACCAGGCCTTACCTCACCTGGAGTGAAGCTCGTTCTCAGCCTCTGCTCGCTATTTAAATTCTCCCGCTGCCTCACGCGCTTGCGCAGTTGTGCCCCGTTCAAACCTCACCGATTGTTGCGATTGTTGCATTCTGTTGCAACACTCCTGTTGCATCTGTGCAGTACACTAATCAAAGACTCCCATCGAAAAGCTTGTTGCTTTTTCAAGCTCTTTGTCAGACCTGCATGGGAATGCTCCTGGTGCATCTGCCTATTACTGTAATCAACATGCCCATTTCTCATTGCTGCCATTAAGAAAGTATAGGAGCCAAAAATTGTACTCTCAATGCTTCAGGAACAGCTTCTTCACCTTCAGATTTATGAACAGACAATGAAACCATGAAGACTACCTTACTGATTTTTCCTTGTTTTGCACTACTTATTTAATTTCATTTTTTATATTTTTATAACATTCTTTGGATAATAATAGATTTTAGTTATAATTTTATAGATTTATAGACCAATAGAGTGCAAAGACCTTCTGCTGCAAAACAAAAAGTTTCATGCTATACGCCAGTGATTTTAAACCTGATACTGATTCTGGTTCATTCTGTTATCTTCATGGATACAAGGAATTTCATTGCACCCTGGTGTGAATGACAATAAACTAATCTGACCTGACATGAGCTGAGCTGATGTCACTTGTCAAGTACGTTAGGATGTGTTCAAGATGCTATATAAATGAAGTTTGCTGCTTTTGACATTTTTGTCGATACTGAATTCTGTTTTACAAACGGGCCATGTGAGCAGAGTAAATCGACACCATCATTGACATTTACAGCACAGATTGACGCCGTTCTGTCTATTGTGATACAGAAGGAGGCTTTACACAAATCCCACTTTGGTCTATAGCCCTGAGTTACAGGACATCATGTACTTATTGAGTTACAGATTCACTGAGACGGTTTCAGATTCTGGGATCATTTCAGGTAGATTTCCAAAACCCCACGACACTGAATGAAAATATATATTGGATCTGGCTGTTTAACTGTCCAGTTCTTTACAGTTTAACAATTAGTTAACTGCTTGCACTTTAGAGTAGCCTTTATATGCATAACAGTTTAATATGCCTCTGGAGGCTATTCACAGTATGATTGTGAAAGATTTGCTCTGCTTGAAGTGAAGAACAGTTTTCTCAGTGATTAATTTTTACTGTACTATGGAATAAGTATTTTCAGATTAGATTATTATTATCAATAGATTTAAATGGATTTTTTTTCTTATCTCTGGCTATAAATGAAGCTGTTTTATGCTTGGTGTCATCTTTAGTTTCTCTGTCCTTCAAGGGTTGTTTGTTTCAACTACCCTTTTTTTCCATAAAACCACCAGATATAGGGGCAGATATCTGATATATATAGCATTTGGCCCATTGAGTCTGCCCTGCCATTTCATCACGTCTGATCTATTTTTCCTCTCAGCCCCGAACTCCTGCCTTCCTCCCCACTTCCCTCATCCCCTTATCACTTAGTGCCCTGTCCAATCAAGAATCCATTAATCTCTGCCTTAAATATACATCCAAACTTGGCCTGCACAGCTGCTTGTGGCAACAAATTCTACCGATTCAATACTCTCTGGCTGAAGAAATTCCTCTCCATCTCCGTTCTAAAAGGATGCCCTTCTGTTCTGATGCTCTGTCCTCTGGTCTTAGAGTCTCACATTAGAGGAAACTTTGTCTCCCCATCTACTCCAGCAAGACCTTTCGCCATTCAACAGTCACATCTCATTCTTCTGAATTCCAGTGAATACTGACCCAGAGCCATCAGTCTTCATATAACAAGCAGTTCAATTCTGTAATCTTTTTCATGAAACTCCCTTGAACCCCCTCCAGTTTCAGCACATATTTACTCAGATAAGTGGCACAAAACCACTCGCATACTCCAAGAGAGTGCTTTATAAAGTCTCAACATTACATCCTTGCTTTTATATTCTAGTCTTCAGGTGCCCGTCAGGACTGTATTCTAAGCCCCCTCCTTTACTTTCTGTATATCCATGACTGTGTCATCACCCAGCTCTTCTCCAGCTCTGTATCCCTTTTCCAATCAACTTTCCAGCTCTTAGCTTCATCACTCCCCCTCCTGTCTTCTATCATTTTGGATCTCTCCTTCCCCACCCCCCCCCCACTTTCAAATCTCTTTCATTTAGTCCTGACGTGGGGTGTCGGCCGGAAATGTCGACTGAACTTCTTCCTATAGATGCTGCCTGGCCTGCTGCGTCCACCAGCATTTTGAGTATGCTGCAGTTGTTAGCGATTTCATTAAAACTGGTGTGGATGAGTGTGTGCCCGGCAGAATGTGTTACTGTACATTCCCAAACCAAAAGCTATGGATGAACCAGGAGGAACATCATCTGCTGAAGGCTAGATCTGGTGCATTTAAGTCTGGTGACCCTGGCCTGTACCAGAAAACCAGGTATGATTTGCAGAGAGCTATTTCAAGGGCAAAGAGACAACTTCAAATGAGGTTGGAGGCGTTGTCGAATGTACAACAACTGGCTGTTGCACTGAACGAGACAAACCCATTTGCAGGACACAGGCACGCAGATATAGTTAGGATGCAGACGTGAACAGCAAACAGGCGGGAGAGCAGGAAGGCAGGAGACAGGCAGAATTTATCTTGACACAGAGCGTAGGAAGTGAAACGGCAGACAAAACTCTTCTCAGCATGGAGAGATGGAGTTTTTCAGGCAACCCTCGGAGCTGAAATAAAACTTTAGAAGACTTATCTTATGCAGAGAAGCTGGGTTTCACAGGTAAACCTCAGAACTGGAGTAAAACTTAGAAAACTCATCTTGACACGAAAAGACTGAGTTTCACAGGTAATTCTCGGTACTAGATCAAAACTTAGAACACACACTCCTAAGCGGCCGGGAGTCGGTAATTACCACACAGGCAAAACTGACGAACTGGCAACTAGTGGTTGTAATGCCGGGGTTCGTATGCTGCAGGTCTTGCTGGAAACCAGGTGTGTCGTCATCAAATAGAATTAGGAGCAAATGGGAAATTAATCATCGGAACCATGGCACAATCAAAGGAAATTAGGAGAAAATAGGGAATTAACGATCGGGACCGTGACTGAACCCCACCCCCCCCAACAGGAGCCTCCAGGTGAACCACCAGGCTTGTCCAGATTTCTTGATGGAAATTATTGGTGAGGGAAGGGTCCAGGATGAAAGAGTGGGAATCCAGGAGCATTCCTCCAGGCTGTATCCCTCCCACTCGACCAGGTACTGGAGGCCTCTGCCTCGGCGGTGCACATCCAGTATTCACCAGATGGTGTACTCTGGGTAGTTGTCAATGATCCGGGCGGGTGGAGGGAGTTCAGCGGGAGGGCACAAAGGGCTGACAGACACTGGTTTCAATTGGGAGACGTGGAACGTGGGACGAATGTGCATGGATCCGGTCAGTTTGAGTCTGACCACCGAGGGGTTGATGATACTCTCAATCTCAAATTGTCCCACGTAGCGAGGGGTGAGTTTCTTGGGTTCATTCTTAAGGGGGATGTCTTTTGACAAGAGCCAAACCTTCTGCCCAGGCCGATAATTGGGTACAGATGTTTGATGGCGATCGGCAATCCTCCGGTTGCAGTCAGCTGAGCGGAGCAGGGCTGCGCATGCATCCTTCCAGGTTTTGCGACACTGGCGGAGATGGGCCAGAACTGAAGGCACAGCAATGTCATCTTCACATGCAGGAAAGAGAGGGGATTGGTAACTGAGGGAGCATTCTGAGGGAGATATTTTGGTGGCTGTGCTGACCAGGGTGTTGTGGGCATACTCGACCCAAACAAGATGGCTGCTCCAGGATGACGGATTGTTGGCAGTTATGCAGTGCAGTGCTGCTTCCAAATCCTGGTTTGTTCGTTCCCTTTGACCGTTAGTGTGCAGATGGAAGCCGGAAGACAGGTTTACTGAGGCTGCAAGGGGCTGACAAAAAGACCTCCAGACCTGAGAGATGAACTGGAGGGCCCTGGTCGGAAAAAATGTCAGAGGGAATTCCATGGATGCAGAAGACTTGATGAACAAAGAGGTCGGCTGTCTCACGGGCCGCAGGGAGTTTAGGAAGGGCTACAAACTGCATGGCTTTGGAGAAGCGGTCCACCACACTGAGTACGGCAGTGTTTCCATGTGAAGGGGGTAGTCCAGTAATGAAACCCAGCGCAATGTGAGACCAAGGGCAACTAGGGACAGGTAGGGGACGAAGCAACCCAGCAGGTGGTTGATCAGAAACTTTTCTGAGGGCACATACAGAACAGGCAGAGATGAAGGAACAGGTGTCAGTGTCCATGGAGTGCAACCAGAAATGTCTCTTCTAGAAGGGACAGAGTTCGATCGATTCCGGGATGGCAGGCGAAATGAGAATTATGCCCCCACTGGAGAACTTGAGACTGAACAGAGTCAAGCACAAAGAGGCGATTGGGGGGGCTATCCATTGGCTGAGTCAGGTTGAGTCTGTTGGGCTTCTTTGACTATGAACTCGATCTCCCAGGTGAGGGAAGCCACCACACAGGATGGTGGAAGGATGTTCTTGAGGTTGGGAGGGCCCTCCTCGGAGACATATTGACGAGAGAGAGCATCGGGCTTCCTGTTCTTGGACCCCGGACGATAGGTGGCTGTGCATCTGAAATGGCCAAAAAATAATGCCCAATGGGCTTGGCAGGAATTCAGATGTTTGGCGGTTTGGATTGTATGCGAGGTTCTTGTGGTCTGTCCAGACAACGAATGGATGTTCAGCTCCCTCTGCAGCACCTGATGGACATGGTGGGTGTGTTCCTGAAGACTGCGGGAGAAGATTAAGATGTCATCCAAATAAACAAAAGCAAAACAATTACTAATGTCCCTAAGGACATCGTTTACCAAGGCTTGGAAGATGGCAGGGGCATTGGTGAGACCAAAGGGACCAAGAGGAGTGTTGAAAGCTGTTTCCCACTCGTCTCCCTCCCTTATCCTGACCAGGTGGTAGGCACTTCATAGGTCCAACTGAGAGGAAATGGTGGCTCCGTGAAGGGGCTGGAAAGCAGGGTTGATAAGGGGCAGTGGATTCTTATTCTTTATGGTGATGCCATTCAGGCCACGGTAGTCAATGCAGGGGCTCAGTGAGCCATCTTTCTTCCCCACAAAGAAGAAACCTGCGCCAACAGGGGAAGATGAGGGTCGGATAATGCCAGCCGCCAGAGAGTCATTTAGGTAAGCCTCCACTGCGTCCCTTTCTGGCCGGGACAGGGTATACAGCTGACTGGTGGGTAGAGGGGCTCCAGGGAGAAGGTCAATTGCGCAATCGCAAGGGCGGTGTGGAGGCAGGGAAAGATCCCGTTGTTTACTAAACACTTCACCCAGATTGTGATATTCTGCTGAAACCTTGGATAAGTCAGGGTTTTCAGCAGCAGACAAGGTCGTGGGGAATTCTACTGGGGAAAGGGCCGATTGTAGACAGGTGGAGTGACAGAACGAACTCCAGCTGACCATCTTCCCGGTGGACCAGTCAATGTGGGGGTTATGGTGGTTTAACCAGGGTTAACCAAGACCAATAGGAGCTTGAGGAGAGGAAATTAAATTGAATCAAACCTGTTCCCGTTGATTCCTGGAAAGAAAGAGAGACTGGGTGATGTGCAGTTTGTGACTTGGGCCAGTAGTCTACCATACAGTGCCCAGGCTTCCAGAGGGGTACTCACTGGTTCACAAGGAATTCCAGCCAGAGAAGCTATGTTTTCATCCAAACGTTTCTCCCAGCGCTGGAGTCGACGAGTGCCGACAGAGGCAGGGACTGGTGATTGTAATGTAAAGTAGTTTGCAGCCACATCCGGGTTTGGGGAAGGGAAGGGTATGTTGTCTGGCTCACCAGGGTCCCCCTCTCTACTGGTGAGCTTTCCCTTTTTGGCCGAAGGGGACAGGTAGCACAGAAGCGGCCAGCCCGGCTGTAGTATAGACACTCACCCGCTCTCAATCTCCGGAGTCGTTCTGTGGGGGAAAGGCGGTTCCAGGTTCCATCCCAGCTGCTTGGGTTCCTCTCCCGGAGCGGTGGAAAGCAATCTTTGATTTATCCGTGGAGTATGTGGACGACTGCTGTTTGAAACACCAAGGAGCCCTGAAGGAAGGCCCGGCACTTCCCCAAATCCCCAGTGTAGTGTTCTGGTTCAGGTACGTGAGGTTTTATGGGCAGGGGGGTTGCCAGTACAGGCTGTCTGGGCTGGTTAGACAGGGCTCCAGGAGTGGATGGAATAAAGTGAATGGATACACAGTCCACCTGGTTACCGATCTTTGTTACGTCAGCAGACAGGGAACAAAGGTCTCCATGGACACCCGGAGGAGGTGGTCGTGCAGACCCAGTAGGGAACCCTGGCTGGCAATGGCTTGTTGCAGCATATTCGTTTTCGCTGTGTCCATGGTGGCCAGATTGTTCTGTTGCACTGAACGAGGCGAGCCCAAGTGCAGGACACAGGCACGGAGATATAGTTAGGATGCAGACATGAACGGTAAACAGGCAGGAGAGCAGGAAGGCAGGAGACAGGCAGAATTTATCTTGACACGTGTGTAGAAAGGGAAACGGCAGACAAAACTCTTCTCAGCACGGAGAGACGGAGTTACTTAGGCAACCCTAGGTGCTGAAGTAAAACTTTAGAAAACATATCTTGATGCGGTGAGGCTGGGTTTGACAGATAAACCTTGGAACTGGAGTAAAACTTGGAGAACTGATCTTGACACGAAAAGACTGAGTTTCACAGGTAATTCTTGCTACCGGAGCAAAACTTAGAACACACAGTCCTAAGCAGTCGGGAAACATTATTTACCACACAGGCAAAACCAACGATCTGGCAACTAGTGGTTGTAATGCCAGAGTTCTTATGCTGCCAGTCCTGATGGAAACCAGGTGTGCTGTCATCAAAGAGAATTAGGAGCAAATGGGAAATTAATATAGAAAACCTAGAGCACAATACAGGCCCTTCAGCCCACATGTCCCTACCCTAGAAATTACCAGGCTTACCTATAGCCGTCTAGTTTTTCTAATCTCCATGTACCTATTCAAGAGCCTCTTAAAAGATCCTATCATATCTGCCTCCACCACCTTTGCCAGCAGCCCATTCTATACACTCACAACTCTCTGAGTAAAAAACTTACCACTGAAATCTCCTCTGTACCTACTCCCCAGCACCTTAAACCTGTGTCCACTTGATTCCATTTCAGCCCTGGGAAAAGCCTTTGAATATCACATGATCAGTGCCACTCAACACCTTATACACCTCTATCAGGTCACCTTCATCCTCCACTCCAAGGAGAAAAGGCCGAGTTCACACAACATATTCTTATAAGGCATACTCCCCAATCCAGGCAACATCCTTGTAAATCTCATCGGCACCCTTTCTATGGCTTCCACATCCTTCCTGTAGTGTGACGACCAAAACAATACAGTACTCCAAGTGGGGTCTGACCAGGGTCCTATATATCTGCAACATTACCTCTCAGTTCCTAAATTCATATCCACGATTGATGAAGGCCAATGCACCATACGCCTTCTTAACCACTGAGACAACCTGCGCAGCTGCTTTGAGCAGCCTATGGACTCAGACACCAAGATCCCTCTGATCCTCCACACTGCCAAGAGTCTTACCATTATTACTATATTCTGCCATCATATTTGACCTACCAAAATGAAGCACTTCACAGTTATCTGGGTTGAACTCCATCTGCCACTTCTCAGCCCAGTTTTGCATTCTATCAATGTCCCGCGGTAACCTCTGATAGCCCTCCACACCATCCACAACACCTCCAACCTTTGTGTCATCAGCAAGTTTACTAACCGACCCCTCCACCTCATCATCCAGGTAATTTATAGAAATCACAAAGAGTAATGGTCCCAGAACAGATCCCTGAGGCACTCCCGTGGTGACTGACTTTCATGTAGAATATGACCAGTCTACAACCACTCTTTGCCTTCTGTGGGCAAGCCAGTTCTCCATCCACAGAGCAATGTCCCCTTGGATCCCAAGCCTACTTACTTTCTCAATAAGCCTTGCATGGAGTACCTTAACTAATGTCTTGCTGAAATCCATATACACTACATCTACTGCTCTTCCTTCATTAGTATGTTTAGTTACATCCTCAAAAAATTCAATCAGGCTCGTAGGGCACAACCTGCCCTTGGCAAAGCCGTGCTGCCTCTTCCTAATCATATTATACCTCTCCAAATGTTCATAAATCCTGCCTCTCAGGATCTTCTCCATCAACTTACCAACCACTGAGGTAAGACTCGCTGGTCTATAATTTCCTGGTCTATCTCTACTAATAGATATGGTGGAGGAGCAGGTAGTGTTGGGGAAACAGGTGGAATGCAGAAGGACTTAGCCAGATTAGGAGAATGGTCAAGAAAGTAGCAATGGAAATACAATGTTGGAAAATGCATGGTCATACATTTTGATAGTAGAAATAAATGTGCAGAATATTTTCTAAAAGGGGAGAATATCCAGGAATCAGAGCTGCAGGAAGCCCTTGTTCTGAACACCCTGAAGTTTAACTTGCAGATTGAGTTGGAGGTAAGGAAGGCAAATGCCATGTTAGCATTCATTTCAAGCGCTCTAGAATACAAGAGCAAGGGAGTGATGCTGAGATTTATAAGGCATTGGTGAGGCCTCACCTTGAGTATTGTGAACAGTTTTGGGCCCCTCATCTTAGGAAAGATGTGCTGGCATTGGAGAGGGTCCAGAGGAGATTCACAAGGATGATTCCAGGAATGAAAGGGTTATCATACCAGGAATGTTTGATAACTCTGTGTCTGCACTCGCTGGAATTCAGAAGGATGAAGGCAGGGTCTTGTTGAAACCTTTCAACATCTGAAAGAGTTGAAAGACTGAGTAGATGTGGAAAGGATGTTTCCCATGGCGGGTAGAGTCTAGGATAAGAGGGCATAGCCTCAGGACAGAGGGGCGCTCTTTCTAAACAGAGATGCCGAGAAATTTCTTTAGCAATAGGGTTGAGGAAGAGATAGAAAAAAAAAATTAGCCATGATTAAATGGCAGAGCAGACTCAATGGGCCAGAAGGCCTAATTCTCCTCCTATGTCTGATGGTCTTACAGTCTAAATAACACCAGACTAGACATGAGCAGGCATCATCCCTGATGAACATGCTACTGTTTTGTAGCCCGAGAATATTTTATCATTTGATACAAAATTCTTGTTAATTTCATTGTTCCCCATTACTACATCTCCAGCATTATTTTCTAGCAGTCCAATATCTTCACTCACTGCTTTTTCACACTTTGTATCTGAAGCAACCTTTGGAATCCTCTTTAACATTATTGACTAGCTTACTTTTGTATTACATGTTTACCTTCTTAATGAAGTTTTTGGATTCCCTTTGAATGTGGTGTAGCCTATATCAGTCAGATGGGAGGCACAGTGGAAACTTCCTAATCCTCTAACTTCCCACTAACCTTTGCTCTATTATATGCACTCTCTTTGGCTTTGACTTCTTTTGTGAGCCCCTGTTATTTCATTTTCCCTTTAAAATACTTCTTCCTCTATAGGATGTATGTGTATATCCTGTGCCTTACAAATTGCTTCCATTCCAAAGAGAAATTGCAGCCATTGCTGCTCTGCTGTTATCCCAGACAGTGTTCTTTTCCAATCAATTCTGTAATTCCCTAGCTCCACTGTACTACTGATACATGGGACATTAGTTTCTCTTCTCAAATTTCAATGTAAATTTGATCTAATTATGATGACTTACCCATTGTAATCTGTAGCCCATATCCTTACGACTGCTTCAAAGGTTTCAAAGGTATATTTAATATCAGAGAAATGTATACAATATACATCATGAAGTACTGTTTCCTTTGCCACCATGAAAACAGAGGAGTGCCCACAAAGCATGGATGACAGTTAAACGTTAGAACCCCAAAGTCCCCACAGCTCCCCTTCCTCCTGCACGTAATTGGCAGCAAGCAACGATCCCCCCTCCCCCACAGACAAAAAAAGCATCAGCACCCACCACCGATCACTCAAGCATGAGCAAAACAACAGCAAAGGCACAGACTTGCAGTACTCCAAAGACTACTTGTTCACCCGTTATTCAACATACCCCATTCCATGTCACATGTAGCACCTGTCTCAGTTGTGCATCATGTTCTTACTTGGTGGAGCCTCCAGCCAAAGATGTCATTCGTTTATATGAAGGTTATTCACAGGAAGTTATGGATCTACAGTCTAAATTTGTTCCAACCATGAAGATAGCATATGAAAAGGGATTATTCCCATCACTTCAATATCTAGCCCGATTAAAATTATTTCCCAATGATTTGACTCCACGTGTTTTTCTGGACTCAAAGAGGCACTGGACTATGTTAACTCTATTTTGGTTGCAGCCGAGGTTTGAATTGTTGAAGGTCTGCAGAATAATTGTTATTTCGGAAAGAAGGTAAGTTTTGAAGATTTCTGATTTGCTTAAGATGTCCTTTGATCAATCGACCATTCAAAGAAGATGTAAACTTTTTGATGTGAATGATGAATGGCTTTTCCGAAATCTGTTTGCTCTACTGAGTGAATTAACACATCAGACAGGTTGTTCGATTATTTGTTTTTATTCTCCTATTTTCATTAATTGAGTGAGAGTTTTCATAGTTCATAATGACTTTTTCTTATATATATATATATATATATATATATATATATATAGTCGGGAGTGCTTAGTAGATAGCTTTTTTTCTAAAAACAGGCATGTAAATTAAATGGAAAATGGTGCTGATTTTTCTTCATTAGAGATTACATAGGCATTTTTCTCTTTGTGTAATTTTATTGTTTTGGCATTTTTGGAGATTGTTTCTGCATTCTCCAGCTGGTTTTTAAGGATTAAGTATAAACACTTATTTTCTCTGAACTTTTATGCCGGATATGGGGAAGTGGATGTTGTAGAGAAATACTGCACAGTACAGGCCCTTTGGCCCATGATGTTCTGCTCTCCTCTCAATCTGCTCCATGATCAATCTAATGCTTCCGTCCTGCAGAGAATTCCATTCATCTTTCATTATGAGCCTATCTAGGAGTCTCTCAAATGTCCTTACTGTGTCTGCCTCTATGGCTACCCATGGCAGATCTTTCCATGCACCCACTGGTCTATGACTAAAAAATAACATCTCTGAGATCCCTATACTTTCCTCTAAGCACCATAATATTGTGCCCCCTCGTATTGGCCATTTCTGCTGCAAATCCATTCCATGTTTTAATGATTACTCAGCCTCACCAGTGTCCATTGTTCCAGAACAGTAATACTCTGTAAAGCAATGGAAGACATCAAAGTAAATTGATACTTAAATTGCATATATATTAGTTAGAAGCAAGGCATCTAAGTTGGCAGAAGAACCAGTTAACATGACTTGATAGGGTGGTGTGTTGTTTTGTAGTGTCTGGCTTTTTATATTTAGCAAAACATTTTTTCTCCTCTGCAGGGTTTTTCTATTTTAAGGCCGTATGGATTTTTTTTTGTAACTGGGGGGAGGAATTAAGGAAAGCTTTTAAAATCACTATTATAAAATGGGCAGCTTGCAAATTCTCTCTCTTTTTTACTCTATGGGGACGCATTTTGGCTTTTTTTTGCCGAATTTTGGGCTTTTCTGGGTGGTGGGAGGATTGGGGTTAGTTTTGAGTTATAGGATTAACTGTAGGAATAATTTTAGTTTTCTCTTTTGTAATTTTTTCCCATTACGGTGTTCCAGAGCATGACAAAAATAGACAAGGGGAGCACGAGCATGATACACATTTTCTGGCTCAAATGTTCTACCCTCAAGAGTGGTGACTGGCAAAGGATGATCTAACTTGGAAATTGAGACTCACCTTTGTCAGACCACACCCAGATCTAAAAAATTACCGGTGGAACTGCAGTCTAAAAAATACCTGAGGGGCCGGTTTCTTGTGGTCCTGGCCAATAAAGAGAGCAAATGTACCCCAGATGTCATAGAACTAGGAGGTAACTTTGTAGCTGTCTCTCACCAGAGACAGCTACAAAGGACTAAGAGGTAACTTTTGAACAGACAAAGTTTGCCCTCTAGCAGATGGCCCTTGGATTTTCCTGACTTCTACAAAAAAGTCAAAAGTGTCCAGCGTCTCTGCCATAAAGTCCCAGTCCTTCCCCGTCTCCCTCCTGCACTCCCCCTCCCCCTCCCTCTCTCTCTCCGTCCCTCACTCACATACCCTCTCTCTCTCACCTCTCTCCAGGGGTCACTTGTTTGCAATGGACATTTGCAATGAGGTACTTGGATGAGTAGAAAATGTGGGTGAAGATCAGAGTTAGAAGTGGTCATATCTGGGGAATTTACCGCAACACTCTCGCTGGTGTTCTGACATCCAATTATCAAGTCGGATAGCTAAGTTAATTAGTCCATCCAGATCCCGAACAGCTTCATGCTCCGCCAGTTCACCCTTGAGCTTTTAGAACATAGAGCACAACGAGGTGATGAGAAGGTTTATGACCACTTGGAAAAACATAGTCTGACTTTGGGATAGTCAGCATGGCTTTGTGAGGGGCAGCTCATGTCTCATGAGCCTGAATGAATTCTCTGAGGATGTGACAAAGCACATTGATGAAGGTAGAGCTGTGGCTGTGGTGGACTGTATAAGGCTTCTAGTACAGCGTTTGATAAGGTTCCCTTAGTAGGGTCAATAAGAAAGCTGGGAGGCACGAGTTCTACGGGATCATGGCAACGCAGATGAAAAGAAGGCAGAGGGTTCAAAAGTTCAAAGTGCATCCATTGTCCAAGTTTCTATACCATATACAACCTTAAGATTCATTTTCATTTTTGCAGGTCCACAGGAAAACAAAGAAATACAATAATATCCACAAAGAACGGAACAAAGACTGACTGACGTCCAGTGTGCAAAACGGCGCCGTAACCGCCTTCACTCACCTCAGTGCTGGACTGCGGTCTCACTTTCGGGTTCCCTGCAGTTCATGTTCTATGTATTATTTGTTCATTATTTTATTATTGACATGATCTGTCTGCTTTTACACACTGGACTTTCATGAATTCTATGCATTGTGATGCTCTGGGGGAGGGAGCGTGGTCAACAGCCCGCCCTGTATTTCTAATGACCAGCATTGTTTATTGTTTTGTGTTAAAATGTGGTCGAGGGATTACAGTGGGAAGTTCATTCATTTGTAACATTTTAAGTTCAATTAAACAGTTATTGGCTTGTGTATTTGTGGGTCACCCTAACTGTAATTGTAAGACCATAAGACGTCGGAGCTGAATTAGGCCATTCAATCCATCGAGTCTACTCTGCCATTCCATCATGGTTGATCCTGAGTGCCACTCAACCCCATAAATCTTCCTTCTCGCCATAACATTTGATGCCCTGACCAATTAGAAAATAATCAATTTTCACTTTAAATGTACCACTGGCCTTGGCCTCCACTGCAGCCTGTGGCAGAACATTCCACAGATTCACTACTCTCTGGCTAAAAAAAAATCCTCCCTGCTTCTGTTCTGAACAGTTGCCTCTCAATTTTGAGACTGTGCCGTCTACTTCTGGACACCCCCACCTAGGAAACATCCTCTCCACATTAACTTTATCTAGTTCTTTCAAGATTCAGCAGGTTTCAATCTGATAACCCCGCATTTCTTCTAAATTCCAGTGAGTACAGGCCCAAAGCTGCCAACTGCTCCTCCTATGTTAACCCCTTCATTCCCAGAATCATCCTTGTGCACCTCCACTGGATTCTCTCCAATGACAACACATCTGTTCTGAGATATGAGCCCCAAAACAGTTGACAATACTCCAAGTGCAGCCTGACTAGTGTCTTATAAAGTCTCAGCACTATCTCCTTGCTTTTATATTCTATTCCCCTCGAAATAAATGCCAACATTGCATTTGCCTTCTTTACCACAGCACAACCTTTGAATTAACCTTCTGGTCGTCTTGAATGAGGACTCCTAAGTCCCTTTGCACATCTGATGTTTGAATTTTCTCCCCATTTAGATAATAGTCCACACTACTGTTCCTTTTACCAAAATGTATTACCATACATTTCCCAACATCGTATTCCATCTGCCACTTTTGTGCTCATTTTTTTGAATTGTCAATGTCCAGCTGCACCACTAGTTACTGAATAAGGCCCCCTTTTATTCCCATGCACTGCCTCCTGCCTGTCAGCATTTCCTCTATCCCCGCAGTATCTGTCCTGTGGTGCCATGGGATTTTATCTTGTTATGCAGCCTCGTGTGGCACCTTATCAGATACCTTCTGAAAATGCAAGGAAATGACATGTGACCAGGGTGTGTGATGGTTCCCTCCCTGGTCTATGAGATGGAGCTGCTCTATCTCTGGGTCATGGTGCCCGGTCTGTTTTAATGTTTATCACAATAAAACTGTTGTTGAGTTTGATGAGTTTCCTTGTCTGTCGATATGGACCAAATGCTTGCCACTGTATTTGTTTTCCTGTGGGGGCCTACAAGAAAATGATTATCAAGGTTGTGTATGATTTACTTACTTTGTTAAGAAATTGTACTTCGAACTTTGAACTTTGAAGCCAGTCCAGGATCCCGATGGTTTAAAGCCGGACCCAGCGCGTTCTCTCACCTGTCTCCTGTCGTCTAATCCAAGGTGCGGTATCTGTATTCCTGAGAGCGAAGGTTGCTGAATTGCTAGTTTGTTTAGACCGTTCAAAAGTATGTTTCTCAAAGGGAAAGTACAGGCTGTGATTTGTAGTGATGGTAGTTCACAAGGGGATTATCTAGTAGAATATCTGATAGTATTGTGAGCTGCCGCAGTTTGGTGCTATACACCACCACACAGTACTGGACTGACTTCACAGCCTGTGGACTTGCTTTCGAGGTCCCATCAGTTCATGTTCTCACTGTGAATTGTGAGCACTTTTCTGAGCTGCCATACATTGGCGATATGAATCGCAACGCCAACTTGCATATATTTTTGTGGTGTTCGCCTGGAGGTCGGTGACCGGTCGTGTTCCACAGGGATCTGTTCTGAGATTCCTGCTCTTTCTGATATTTATAAATGATGGGGCTGAAGAAGTGGCAAACTGTGTTAAAACATTTACAGATGACATGAAGATTGGTGTGTTGTGGATAGAGTAGATGTTTGGCATAAGTTACAACAGGACTTTGATAGGTTGCAGAGCTGGGCTGAACAGTGGCAGATGGAGTTCAACCCAGAAAAATAGGAAGTGTTTGACTTTGGATGATGGAGGGTTAACGGCCGGATTTTTGGGAGGTTGGATGAACAGAGGGATCTTGTTGTCCACGTCTATAAATTTGCTACCTGAATCAAAAGAGTTGTTAAGGAAGCATATGGTGTGTTGGCCAGTAGCTTGAGTTCAAGAAACTCAAGGTGGTGTTGCAGCTCTATAAAACCCTGGTGAGGTCACACTTGGGGTATTGTGTTCAGCTTTAGTCGTCTCATTGTAGGAAGGATTTGGAAGCTTTAGAGGGTGTGCAGAGGAGATTTACAAGGGTGCTGCCTGGATTACAGAGCATGTCTTATGAGGATAGGCTAATCAAGTTGAGATTTTTCTCTCTGGAGTGAAGGAGGGTGAGAGGTGACTTGAGAGGAGTGTACAAGATGATAAACAGTATAGATGGGGTGAATAACCAGAGCCATTTTTCCAGGGCAGAAATCACTTAACCAAGAAGGCATGATTTTAATGTGATTCACAGAAAGCATAGGGGAGGGGTATCGGAGGGTTTTTTTACACAAAGAGTGGTGGGTGTGTGGAATGTGTCACCAAGGGTGGTAGTAGGGGCAGTTACAATCGGGTGATCTAAGAGACCCTGCGATGGGCAGCAGGATGATAGAAAATTACTGGGTGATGTTGGAGGGCAGGGTTAGATTGATCTTGGAGTAGGTTAAAATGTTGTTACCACATGTGGGCTGTAATATTCTCTGTTACTCACTCTCTGTCAGTGAGAGGGGTCTCTGAGGGAGCTGGATTAACATTCATTGTGATATGGCACTGGAAGTGGGATTCACTGAGGGAGCTGGATTAACATCAGTGGGGATACAGTAAGTGACACAGGGTGCTAGTTAGCAGGAGTCACTGACAGATAGTGTGAGGGAGCTCAGTTAATGTCAATCAGTGACACAGTACACTGGGGCAGAGAAGTTACTGATGGATGTTGTGAGGGTGCTGGATTATCATCAATTGGAATACCATCAGAGACACAGAGTGCTGGAAGAGAGGGGTCACTGAAGGATGGTGTAAGGGTACTGGTTTAATGTCAGTGGGAATATAGTCTGTGTCACAGGGCACTGGAATGGAGGGGTTAATGACGAATGCTTTCTTTTTTAACCTCGTAGACACTGCTGATCCTGTCTTCTGATTATGATGTGGCTGTCGATATGGAGAGGTCTCTTGCTTGTTCTGTTTACTCTGTGGGCTGTGTCTGGTGATTTCCTGAATTGCGTAATAGAAAGAAAATGCTCCGATCTGAACGTATTTATGAAGATGAAGGTAAGTTGCAGTGAAGCCAAAGCCTCTGTTGGCCACGATTGCAGACAAAGAACACGGTGTGCCCCTGGTCCCAGACATTGACTCTTTATTCCCTCCCATAGATGTTGCCTGACTGACTGAATTCCTGCAGACCCTCGCCTCCCCCAGGTCTTTTCTCCTCTCCTGAACTTTACATTTCCAATTGTCTTCATTTTAGTGCACCCCTCACCTGTGGATCTTCCCCCTTTCTTCACTTTCCTCCATGGTCCACTCTCCTCTCATATCAGATGTCTTCTTCAGCCTTCACCTTTCCCACTTATCACCTCCCAGCTTCCCACTTCACCCACCCTCCCCATCACCCCATCAGCCTCTGGCTTATTCTCCTACTTAGTTTGATTTCTTCCCTGTTCCTTTCACGTCCCCATGAAATGTCACAGCCTGAAACATCGACTGATTATTCATTCCCATAGATGCTGCCTAGCTGCTGTGATGCTCCATCATTTTGTGAGTTTTGCTCGCGATCCCAGCATCTCAGAATCTCTTGTGTTGTTGGTATTTACTCTCAGGATTACCCTCATTGAACTGGACACTCAATACAAAGGTTGGGACATAATTTTACAGATGTACAGGACATTGTTAAGACCAGACCTGTGTGTTGGAAGCTTGGGATTTAGCTAGGGTGTGTGCAGAAGAAACCATGTTGCCTTGAGCAAAGGTGGCTGAGGGATAACCTTATAGAGGTTTATAATGTTACCAAAGGCATAGGAAGTCCATAAGATAGAGGAGCAGGATTAGGCCATTCAGCCCATCAAGCCTGCTCTGCCATTCCATCATGTCTGATTTATTGCTGCTCTCAACTTCATTTTCCCTCCTTCTCCCTTTGGTGTCCTGACTAATCAAGAAACTATCAGCCTCCACTTCCAATACCATGACTTTGCCTCCATAGCTGCCTGATAGAACAATTTCCACAGATTCAGTACCCTCCAGCAAAAGAGATTCTCACTGATCTCTGTTCTGAAAAGATGTCCTTGTATTCTGAGACTGTGCCCTCTGGACCTGGACTCTGCCAATATTAGAAACTTTCTCTTCACATCCACTCTATCTAGGCTGTTCAATATTTGAAAGGTTTCAAAGAGACAACCCCCCTCCTGCCCCTCATTCTTCTGAAATCCAGCAAGCCTAGATTCACATGCTATCAAACACTCCTCACATAGTAACCACTTTATTCCCAAAATCATTCTCGTCAATCTCCTCTGGACCCAGTCAGCTTTTTCCCAGGATGGGGAAGGTATGAGTCTATAACTTGAGGACATAGGTTGAAGATGGGAAGGATAGGATTTTAAAGTGGACATTGGAGGCAAGGGTTTTTTTTTCCCTCATATGTCGTGTTGGAAAACTGTAGGTTTAAGGAACATGTGGACAGGTATCTGGACTCTCTCATCATGGGAAATATCCTTTCCATATCTACTCTGGTTTTGGCCTTTCAACATTCAGCAAACTTTCTAACCCATCCCTCCACTTCCTCATCCCGGTCATTTGTTAAAATCACAAAGAGTAGGGGTCCCAGAACAGATCTCTGAGGCACACCACTGGTCACAGACCTCCATGCAGAATATGACCTGTCTGCATCCAATCTTCGGCTGCTGTGGGCAAGCCAGTTCTGTATCCACAAAGCAATGTCCTCTTGGATCCCATGCCTCCTTACTTTCTCAATAAGCCTTGCATGGGGTACCTTATCAAATGCCTTGCTGAAATCTATATACACTACCTTTACTGCTCTACCCTCATCAATGTGTTTAGTCACATCCTCAAAAATTTCAGTGAGGTTCATAAGGCACAACTTGCCTTTGAAAAAGCCATGCTGACAATTCCTAATCATATTATGCCTCTCCAAATTTTCATAAATCCTGCCTCTCAGGATCTTCTCCATCAACTTACCAATCACTGAACTAAGACTCACTGATCTATAATTTCCAGGGCTCTCCCTACTCTATTTCTTAAATAAGGGAACAACATCCGCAACCCTCCAATCCTCTGGAAATTCTCCCATTCCCATTGATGATGCAAAGATCATCAACAGAGGTTCAGCAATCTTCTCCCTCATCTCCCACAGTAGCCTGGGGTACATCTCATCCTGTCCCAGTGACTTGTCCAACTTGATGCTTTCCAAAACCTCCAGCACATCCTTTTTCTTAATATCTATAATCTCAAGCTTTTCAGTCCACTGTAAATCATCCCTACAATCACCAAGTTCCTTTTCCGTAGTGAATACTGAAGCGAAGTATTCATTAAGTACCTCTGCTGTCTCCTCTGGTTCCATACACACTTTTCCACTGTCACACTTGATTGGTCCTATTCTCTCATGTCTTTTCCTCTTGCTATTCACATACTTGTAGAATGCCTTGAAGTTTTCCTTAATCCTGTCCGCCAAGGCCTTCTCATGACTGCTTATGGATCTCCTAACTTCATTCTTAATCTCCTTCTTGCTAGCCTTATAATCTTCAAAATCTCTATCATAACCTAGTTTTTGTACCTTTCATAAGCTTTTCTTTTCTTGTTGACTAGATTTACAATAGCCCTTGTACACCACGGTTCCTGTCCTCTACCATCCTGTCTCTTTGGAATGTAGCTATGTAGAACTCCATGCAAATGTCCCCTGAACGTTTGCAACATTTCTGCCGTATATTTCCCTGACAACATCTGTTTCCAATTTATGTTCCAAGTTCCTGCCTGGTAGCCTCATATTTCCCCTTACTCCACTTAAACTCTCTCCTAACTTGTCTGGTCCTACCCCTCTCCAATGCTATAGTAAAGGAGATAGAATGTGATCACTATCTCTAAAATGTTCTCCCACTGAGAGATCTGACAACTGACCAGATTCATTTCCCAATACCAAATCAAGTACAGCCTCTCCTCTTGTAGGCTTATCTACATATTGTGTCAAGAAACCTTCCTGAACATACCTACCAAACTCCACGCCATCTAAGCACCTTGCTCTGGGGAGATGCCAATCAATATCTGGGAAATTAAAATCTCCCATCATACCAACCCTGTTATTACACCTTTCCAGAATCTGTCTCCCTATCTGCTCCTCGATGTCCCTGTTACTATTGGGTGGTCTATGAAAAACACCCAGTAGAGTTATTGACTCTTCCTGTTTCCAATCTCCACCCACAGAGACTCAGTAGACAACCCCTCAATGACATATCTTTTGTGTAGCCATGACACTATCTCGGATCAACAGTGCCATGCCCCCAACTCTTTTGCCTCCCTCCCTATCCTTTCTGAAACATATAAAGCCTAGCACTTGAAGTAGCCATTCCTGCCCCTGCACCATCCAAGTCTCTGTAATGGCCACAACATCATAGCTCCAGTTACTAATCCATGCTCTAAGCTCATCCGCTTTGTTCATAATACTCCTTGCAGTGAAGTAGACACATCTCAATCCATCGGACTGAATACGTCCCTTCTCCATCACCTGCCTATCTTCCCTCTTGCACTTTCTACAAGTTTTCTCTATTTGTGAGCCAACCGCCTCTTCCTGCATTTCTTCTATTCGGTTCCCACCCCCCAGCAATTCCAGTTTAAACCCTCCCCAACAGCCTTTGCAAACTTCTCCATCACAATATTGGTCCCCCGGGATTCAAGTACAACCCGTCCTTTTTGTACAGGTCACGCCTGCCCCAAAAGAGGTCCCAATGATTCAGAAATCTCAATCCCTGCCCCCTGCTCCAATCCCTCAGCCATGCATTTATCCTCCACCTTATTCTACTCCTATACTCACTGTCATGAGGCACAGGCAGTGATCCTGAGATTACTACCTTTGTGGTCCTGCTTCTCAACTTTATTCCTAACGCCCTGTGGTCTGTTTTCAGGATCTCCTCCCTTTTCCTACCTATGTCATTGGTACCAATATATACCACAACCACTGTCTGTTCTCCTTCCCACTGCAGGATATCGTAGACGCAATCTGAAATATACCAGATCCTGCCACCTGGGAGGCAAACTACCATCCTAGTTTCTTTCTTGTTTCCACAGAATCTTCTGTCTGACTCTCTAACTATAGAGACCCCTATCACTGCTGCCATCCTCTTCCTTTCCCTACCCGTCTGAGTCACAGGGCCAAACTCTGTGCCAGACGCGTGGCCAATGTTGCTTCCCCCAGGTAGGCCATTCCCCCCCCACCCCACCAACAGTACTCAAACAGAATTAATTATTGTTCAGTCTGGACAGCCACAGGGTTACTCTCAAGTATCTGAGTCTTGCCCTTCCCTTCCCTGACTGTTACCCACTTATCTGTCTCCTGAAGCCTTGGTGTGACTACTTTCTATACTATCCATCTATCAGTTCCTTTCAGTTTCCCAAGAACCTTCTCTATAGTTATAGTTATAGTAACTTCACACATTCCATGCCCCCAATATCTGGAATTTCTACCATACTGTTAGTGTCTTACACCGTGAAGACTGATGCAAAATATTTATTCAGTTCGTCCTCTATTACATTGTTCCCTGTTAATACCTCTCCAGCATTGTTTTCCAGTGGTCCAATATCCACTCTCATCTCTCTTTCACACTTTATGTGTAAGAATATTGATACTAGTTCCAACACTCTGACATTTGATGGGAACCATTTAGCGAGGTATTAGGTCAAACAGAAGGACATTTGGACAGCTACACGGATGGGAACTGTTTACACCATAAGACCATGAGATATAGGAGCAGAAGCTGGCCATTCTGCCCATTGAGGCCTCTCTGCCATTCAATCGGGCTGATCTAATTCTTCCAGTCATCCCCACTCCCCACACCCCATACCTTTTGATGCCCTGGCTAATCAAGAACCTCTCTATCTCTGCCTTAAATATATCCAATGACCTGGCCTCCACAGCCGCTCATGGCAACAAATTCTACAGATTTACCACCTTCTGAATGAAGTAACTTCTCCGCATCTCAGTTCTAAAAGGACGTCTTTTAATCTTGAGGTCATGCTCTCTTGTCCTGGAGTCACCTACCATGTGAAATAACTGCTTTATCTAATCTGTTCAGGCCTTTGAATGTTCAGAATTTTCCATTAGATCCCCCCTCATTCTCCTGAACTCCAGGAAATACAGCTCAAAAGCTGCCAGATGTTCCTCATACGGGAACCCTTTCATTACTAGAATCATTCCCGTGAATCTTCTCTGAACCCTCTCCAATGTCATTATATGCTTTCTAAAATAAGGAGCCCAAAACTGCACACAATACTCCAAGTGTGGTCTCACAAGTGCCTTATAGAGCCTCAACATCACGTCCGTGCTCTTATGTTCTATACCTCTAGAAATGAATGTCAATATTGCATTTGCCTTCTACACAACTGACTCAACCTGGAGGTTAACATTTCAGGTATTTTACACAAGGACTCCCAAGTCCCTTTACATCTCTGCATTTTGAATGCTCCACCCATCTATATAATAGTCTGCCTGTGTATTTCTTCCACCAAAGTGCATGACTATATGCTTTCCGACATTGTATTTCAACATTAGTTTAGTGAGATATTAGGTCAAACACAAGGACATTTGGACAGGCACATGGACAGGAATGGTTTTAGTGAGATATTACATCAAACACAAGGACATTTGGACAGGTACACGGACAGGAACAGTTCCATACAATATTACAAGATTAGAAGGAACTTGTTTTGCCAGAGAGTGTTGAATCTGTGGAATTCATTGTCAAGGACAGCTGAGGAAGCAAAGTTGTTGTATGTATTTGAGGTGGAAGTTGATAAGTTCTTCATTATTCAGGGTGTGAAAGTTTATTGGGGAGAAGACTGCTATGTAAAAGAAAAAAAGAGTCCACGCAGTGAACCTTGCAAGGATTCCATTTGTTAAGGTTACCTCTTTTTCCGCAAAGCCCAAGAACATCATCCCAATTCAAGGCACAATAGTAGCATAGTCGTTAGCATGACGTTATTTCATTTTGGGGTGTTCTGGAGCTCGGAGTGCAATTACTGTACCATTGCATAAGGAGTTTGTAGGTTCTTCCAATGACAGTTATGATTTCCTCCAGGTGCTCTGGTTTCGTCACACATTCCAAAGATGTACTGGTTAGAATGTTAGTTGATTATTATAAATTGTACTATTATTCAGCTAGGGTTAAATAGATGGGAAACGGATTGCTGTGTTTCATGAGCTGAAAGGGCCTATGAGAGGAAGTAGGAATGCAGGGAGCCGAGTCTCTGTACATCTTCCCCCTGAAATGCTGGGTTCTCTCAAGGTCCTCTTATTTCCTCCCACAGTCCAAAGACGTAGTGGTAGGTTAGTTGGTCAGTGTAATAGTTGTACCATCAGTAGGATAGGGTTAAATTGGGATTGTTGCGGTTTCTGGGTGGTGTGGTCAAATGGCCAGAAGGACCATTCTGTGTTGTTTCTCTAAATAAATAAAAAACACACACTCTCAACAGTTTAGGAACAGCTTCTTCATCTCCGCCATCAGATTTCTGAATGGTCCAAGATCCCGTGAACACTACCTCACTAAATGGCTCTTCTTGACATTATTGATTTATTTTGTATCTATTATTGTAAATTAGTCTATTTTTATGTGTATTGCATGGTATGGTTGCAGCAAAACAACAAATGTCAGTGATCATCAGCCTGATCCTCACCCACTTGTCCTGACCTATTTCCGAGGAGAAGGTCAAACTTACCTTCTGTCCAGTAAAAGGCCACGATATATTGGCCGAGGAAACATTGTTGAACAAAGTCTACCCAAACTAAGTCTTGAGCACTATGGCAATCCCAGACTCGGTTAGGAAAGTTAAAAGCTTCACCATCACAAGCCAATACTTCTTGCAATCTCCCTGCTCTAATTTCTGTTGGTCATTGGGGCTTGAAGTACAGCCCCAAAAAGGTGATAAGCAGAGAGCTAAAGAACACTACGGCACGGAAACAGACCATTCAGCCCATCTAGTCCATTCCAAAACCATTTGCCTACTTGCACTGGGACCATAGCTCTCCATACCCCTTCCATCCATGTACCTAACCAAACTTTGCAAATGGTTGACATTGAGCTTGCATGCATCACTTGTGCTGGTAGCTTCTTTCCACACTCTTACAACCCTCTGAGCAAAGAAATTTCACCTCATATAGAAGTGTGAGGTTCTACATTTTGGCAGGAATAATCCAAATAGAACATACAGGGTAAATGGTAGGGCATTGAGGAATGCAGTGGAACAGAGAGATCTAGGAATAACAGTGCATAGTTCCCTGAAGGTGGAGTCTCATGTAGATAGGGTGGTGAAGAAGGCTTTTGGAACGCTGGCCTTTATAAATCAGAGCATTGAGTACAGAAGTTGGGATGTAATGTTAAAATTGTACAAGGCATTGGTAAGGCCAAATTTGGAATATTGTGTACAGTTCTGGTCACCGAATTATAGGAAAGATATCAATAAATTAGAGAGAGTGCAGAGACGATTTACTAGGATGTTACCAGGGTTTCAGCACTTAAGTTACAGAGAAAGGTTGAACAAGTTAGGTCTCTATTCATTGGAGCGTAGAAGGTTGAGGGGGGATTTGATCGAGGTATTTAAAATGTTGAGAGGGATAGATAGAGTTGACGTGAATAGGCTGTTTCCATTGAGAGTAGGGGAGATTCAAACGAGAGGACATGATTTGAGAGTTAGGGGGCAAAAGTTTAAGGGAAACACGAGGGGGTATTTCTTTACTCAGAGAGTGATAGCTGTGTGGAATGAGCTTCCTGTAGAAGTAGTAGAGGCCAGATCAGTTGTGTCATTTAAGGTAAAATTGGATAGGTATATGGATAGGAAAGGAGTGGAGGGTTATGGGCTGAGTGCGGGTAGGTGGGACTAGGTGAGATTAAGAGTTCGGCACGGACTAGGAGGGCCGGAATGGCCTGTTTCCGTGCTGTGATTGTTATATGGTTTATATGGTTTATATGCTTCTTAAATGTCTCACCTTTTCAAGCTTAACCCATGACCTCTGGTTGAAGCACCACCCAACCTCAGTACAAAAAGCATACTTGTATATACACAATCTATAACACTCATAGTGTAGCAAACTCCTATCAAATCTCCTTTAAATCTTCTACATCCTGAAGAATGCTGTCCTAACCCATTTAATCTATCTCAGGTCCACCAGGCACGACAACATCCTTGTAAATTTACTCTGTACTCTTTCAACCTTGCTTACATCTTTCCTGTAGGCACGTAGGTAACCAAAATTGCTTACAATGCTCCAGATTAGGAGTTCATTATACAAGATTATACAAGTTGAACATAACATTCCATTTCCTGTACTTGGTACATTGAGTTATGAAGGCCAGTGTGCCAAAAGCTTTCTTTCCGACCCTATCTACCTCTGACACTATTTTCAATGAAATATGTACCTCTATTCCCACTTCTACCACACTCCACAGTACGCTTCTCTTCTCTGTATAAGACCTTCCCTGGTTGGTCCTACTGAACTGCAACACCTTGCATTTGTTTGCATTAAAATCCACCTGACATTTTCAGCCCATTTTTCCAGCTGATCCAGATCCCTCTGCAAGCGTTGATAGACTTAACTCACTGTCCACTGCACCCCAATCTTTACTTCATCCATAAACGTGCTGATCCAGTTGACCACATTATCATCCAGATCATCAATATAGATGACAGACAACATTTGACCCAGCACCAATCCCTGCGGCACACCTCGAGCCACTGTCCTCCATTCAGAGAGGCAACCATCTGCTACCAGTCTCTGGCTTCTCCCACAAAACCAATGTCTAATCCAATTTACTACCTCATGCTGAATGCCGAGTCACTGAAGCTTTTTGACCAAACTCATATCCGGGACCTTCGCAAATGTCTTGCTGAAGTGGATGCAGTCAACACCCAGTGCCTCATCACACTGCGTAATGATCTGATCTAGATGAACAGTTTGCAAGAGAAGCTTTTCACTGTATCTACGTATATGTGTCAACCAATTCCAATACACCTCTCACTTAAACTGTGCCCTCACTGCATCATAACAGGTTCCTCTTGTCCATACCAAACACCCCATACAACCATATCCAGAACTTCATTCTTTGTCATTTCCACCATCATCACAAGCACACTTTTAGTTCCTCCCTCCACCCCACTCCCTACTTTCTGCTGGGATTGCTCTCTAGATGTCTCCCTTGTCCATTATCAAGTTTTCTTCCTAAAAGTTTGCTGGGAATGCCATACAGTGTTGAAAGTGATCTTTGTATTCATTTGTCCGCAGGCATGTGTTGATGGCTGCAGAGCGGCCAACCCCAATGAGAAAAGGCAATAAGAGATGGAATATTTCCGCTGAGGAAGACCACTAGATGAAAAGAAGAAAAAAAAGAAGAAAAAAAGGGGAAGAGAGGAGCTGAGAATGAAATAATTGACTATGACGATTAATATGAAAACAATTTTCGGCAAGATTTTCAAATGGACCAAGCATTGGGCAGGGATATAACCTTGACAAGGGGACCAAGCTCTTTGAAAGCATAGAGACCAACCTCCTTGATCGGAACTTAATCATCAAGAGATAGCCAGGAAGTCAACCCTTAGCACCAGTGATGGAGCTGAGTGAAAAAGCTAGCTGGGTGTAAAAGATAGGACCTGCCATCAATGTATTAATTGAGCAATTGGTAAACTGAAAAATAAAGTTTTTCTTTGCAAAATATCACAGTCTTAGCAGTGTCTGCTTACCTCTGTTAGTTCATGACCTTGGTGTGAAACACGACAGCACAAGTAGTGCAGACCACTTGGCCCCTCCAATCCTACCCCCATTCACCAGGCCCATGAATGATCTGTACCATAAGCTTTAAATGTACCCACCCCAGTAACTTGACCTCCGCAGCTGTCTGTGGCAATGAATTCCACAGATTCACCACCCTCTGGTGCAAGAATTTCCTTACGTCCCCTCAGCCAGGTCTCAATTCCGCTTCTGCGCCAGTGGCCATTTTCCTCTCCTGCAAAATTCAATCACTGAACAACCTATCGCCCAACCCACAGCTGGTACTCAGCGAGAATGATTACTTTCAGGGTATCTCCTATCTTTTCCCATTGTGAAATATGCTCACCGATCTGTATCCAGTGTAGTCACCGATCCATAGAACAGGGTCGACCCATGACGTGCTGATTTAAACCAGACACCTCACTAATCAAATCCCTTCTGGCTGCACAATTGCCCTCTCCCACCCCCCCCCCAATCTCTGCACACCTGTATGACTTCTCTAAGATTCTGTTAAACACCACTATTGTTAATGGGCAAGTCTCTCTCTTATTTCCCACCTCCCTCCATTTAATATCTCCTATCACATTTCATCTCGTTCAGCTCTTTGCCTCTTCCACCTACCACCTCCCAGATTTTCACATCATTCCCTTTCTCCCCTACCCCCACCAGCCAGCTCCTTTTCTCCCCTCTTCCCATACCCTTTTGTTCCGGCGTCTGTCCTCTTCTTTTCCAGTCCTGATGAAGGGTCTCAGTTTGAAACACCGACCGTTCACTTCCATGCCTAGATGCTGCTTCCCTGCTGAGTTCCTCCAGCATCATGTGTGTGGCTTGAAAGTTCTGCAGAACCTTGTCAGTCTCTGCATAACTCACTGACCTATGAACTCAGTGCCCTGACTAAGATGTTAAGAGGCATTGATCATGTGGATAGTCAGAGGCTTTTTCCCAGGGCTGAAATGGTTGCCACAAGAGGACACAGGTTTAAGGTGCAGGGGAGTAGGTACAGAGAAGATGTCAGGGGTAAGTTTTTCACTCAGAGAGTGGTGAGTGCGTGGAATGGGCTGCCAGCAATGGTGGTGGAGGCAGATATGATAGGGTCTTTTAAGAGGCTTTTAGAAAGGTACTTGGTGCTTAGTAAAATGGCTATAGGAAAGCCTACTAATTTCTAAGGTAGGGACATGTTCTGCATAACTTTGTGGGCCAAAGGGCCTTTATCGTGCTGTAGGTTTTCTATGTTCTTATGAAATAAGTAGTGCAAAAATAGAAAGAAAAAAGCAGTAAGGTAGTGTTCAGTGGTTCAATGTCCATTCAGAAATTGGATGGCAGAGGGGAAGAAGCTGTTTCTGAATCGTTGAGTGTGCCAGCACCGGCAGTCACACACATCATCATGCACTCAGTACTAACCTCCCGAAGCTGCAGGTCCTTCTGTAGAATAACACTCCTAACCACTGGCTTTCCCTCAATGCAGCACATACTCAACACCACCCACTCACCATCAACCTCTCCCTCAGCACTGACCCACCACCCACATTCCAGCACCTCCCCCACATCCCCACATGTTCACCACATTCTGAGTGAGCAGATTTCCCATCTCAGTCTCAGCCTGAGATGTGACCCCTTGTTCTTGCACTTGCAGCTCAAGTTAACATCCTCTGGCCAGATTAGGTACACTCTTCCTCATCCTTCTAAATGCCAAGAGAATACAGGCGTGGGTGACTTACATCCTGGGAAGTAAGCAAGTGACTGCTGAACAAGGACAGTCAATTCCCCTGCCACACCACCTGTGGCTTAACTTCATAAGGAGCTCGGGGAAATTTACCATGTCACCAGACTCTCGCAAATTTCTGAGAATGTACCACGAAGAGCATTCTAACTGGTTGCATCACCGACTGGTATGGAGGGGCCAATGCACAGGATTGCTTTAAGTCGAAAACAGTTGTAGACTCAGTCTATCTGCACTACTTATTTTGTAACTCATAGTAATTTTATGTCTTTGCACTGCACTAATGACACAGAAGGTTAGAGAGCTATGGGTAACCGTAGGTAATTTATTAAGTACATGTTTGACACAGCATTGTGGGCTGAAGGGCCTGTATTATGCTGTAGATTTTCTATGCTTAACAGGAAGGAGTCAATAACCCGACTGGGTGTTTTTTATAGACCACCAAATAGAAACAGAGACATCGAGGAACAGAAAAAGAGAAACAGATTCTGGAAAGGTGTAATAATAACAGAGCTGTTGTTGTGGGAGATTTTAATGCATAAATATGACCTTCATGGAAGAGTCATCAGAAGAAAACCCTTCCTGCGTCCTCACCAGAAAATTCAGGGTTAGAAGTTAGCAAAGAACATCTAAACAAGCCTGATGCATTTTGGAAACAAGTCCTGTGGACTGATGAAGTTAAAACAGAACTTTTTGGCCGCAATGAGCTGTGTTCTCCTCTGGTCCATGTGCCTCGCCCAGCCCAGGAGTACTTTGCCCAGCCCGGTGCTGGGGTTCCCTCATCCGGTGCTGGGGTTCCCTTGTCCCATCCAGGAGTCTCTCATCCTGTCCTGTGCCTCTCCTCGTCCTGTAGCCATGTCTTGTCCTCGCTGGGTTGTGGGTCCGAGCCCGAGTCAAGTCCCAGGTTCTGGGTCCTTGTCCAGTCTCTGGCTTGGAGTCCAAGTCCAGGCTCCTAGTTCCCAGTTCCGTGTCCTGGTTCCGCTAGCCTTGTCAAGTCCAAGCCCAGGGCTGGAATCCTTGTCTCGTCCAGAACCTGTGTCGTGTCCAGCGTCCTTTCTTCCCCAATTTCCTTGCTTCCTTCTCACATCTAGTCCTGTTCCTGGTAGTTCAGTGTCTGTGTCGTGCATTTGGGTCCACTCCCAACGCCCCTCCATATGACAGAACAGTCCAACCAGACTTGGACTCAGCGACACAGACACTGTCATTTAACACTCGCTATCCTCTCTCCTGTTGAATGACCCCCAATCACCTGTGTCACCCATAGTCCGTGTTCCTTAATCCCGGTTTTCCGGCTTTCCCCAGTTTCTGTTGAGGCAGGCAGCTGATTCTTGTTTGGACTGGTTTCATAAATAGCATCAGGATTCAGCCTCTGGCTGCAGGATTGTTCCTGTCCTAACTCCCTGTCTGTATCCCTTCCCTTCATCTTCCTCCTGGAGCTTTGCCTCGCCTCACCTTGCTTTCCCTTGCCTGGAGCCTTGCCTCGCCTCGCCTGTGTTTGGAGCCTCGCCCTGTTTGGAACTGTCTGTCTGTGTCCATGCCTTCGCTAGGTAGATCCAGCCATTTTGCCTCTACCCAGTGCTATCGTGTTTGCTGTTGTGTGCTGGGGCAGCAGGCTGAGGGTAGCAGACACCAACAGAATCAACAAACTCATTTGTAAGGCCAGTGATGTTGTGGGGGTGGAAATGGACTCTCTGACGGTGGTGTCTGAAAAGAGGATGCTGTCCAAGTTGCATGCCATCTTGGACAATGACTCCCATCCACTCCATAATGTACTGGTTAGGCACAGGAGTACATTCGGCCAGAGACTCATTCCACCGAGATGTAACACTGAGCATCATAGGAAGTCATTCCTACCTGTGGCCATCAAACTTCACAACTCTTCCCTTGGAGTGTCAGACACCCTGAGCCAATAGGCTGTTGCTGGACTTATTTCCACTTGTCACAATTAACTTATTATTATTTAATTATTTATGGTTTTATATTGCTATATTTCTTCACTATTCTTGGTTGGTGAGGCTGTAAAGAAACCCAATTTCCTGAGGGATCAATAAAGGATGTCTATCTGTCTATCTGTCTGTCCATGTGCCTCGCCCAGCCCAGGAGTAGATGTGAGAAGGCTTAATAGAGATGGTGATAACCCCCTGACTGACCAAACTTAAGAAATTTCATTTGGGTAGATGCTGCACTATATGTCCCGTTACAAATCAGTACCCTGAAATAACAAATGGTACACAACATATGATTAACAAAATGCTGGTGGAACACAGCAGGCCAGGCGGCATCTATAGGGAGAAGCACTGTCGACGTTTCGGGCTGAGACCCTTCATCAGGACTAACCGAAAGGAAAGATAGTAAGAGATTTGAAAGTAGTGGGGGGAGGGGGAATGCGAAATGATAGGATTTCATCATTTCAGAAACTGTCTGTGCACACAAAGTTGGAGCTCACGCAGTTCAACGGTTCTTCTTCTACCAGCGATCTCCCCTGAGCATCGCCAACCTTCGGACTCCTGCTCCGAGTCCACCCTGTCTGGCGGCCTACCAAATTTCTCCATTAGTGTCTTCTCTCTTCATCTCTCTCTCTCTCTCCCTGTGGCAAAAACCCATGAAATCAACTGCTTCCAGAATCACAAGACACAGCCACATTTCTCCCATTGGATAGCCACTGAATTCCAAAGTCCCGTTATCTCTACTAATAACACAGACGTTGCTGCTACAGAGAAACCATGACCTTAACAGTGGAACATTACATAGAAGGCCATAGTAGTGAAACCTTACAGCATGTTACAGTCAGATCTATCAGTATTACAGTGGAGTAAAGGGGATTACAGAGTCATCTGAGAGGATTTGTTTAAAGTTGAGTAGAAGGTGCAGGAAAGATACATTCCAAAGATGAAAATGGGAGGACAAGACAACCATAGCTGACAAGGGAATCACAATGACAGCATAAATATCGAAGAAGAATTGACCATTCTCAGAACTCGCAACCAATCTTCGTTAACAAAAGTTCTCTCTCCCAACCTTGTTTAATCTTTAGTGAGAAGTTATCTTCTTGTAGTAAAAGTAAATTATAAATTATACCAATAGAACCTCTTACTAAAGGATTCATATTCAAAATAGTGTCCAACTGATCAGATTCTTGCATATATGGAAACTTAGATAAGTATTTTTGTAAAAAAATTTCTAACCTGAAAATATTGCAAATAGTGTGTATGAGAGAGAGAATATTTGCTAATTAACTCTTCAAAAGTCATCAATCGACCATTATAAAATAAATCTGCAAAAAAGATCCCCTGATTTCTCTATAGTAGAAAAATAGGATCAGTTTTTGAAGGTTTAAATACAAAAATCGATATAGAGAGCTAGACAATTTAAATTGTTTAAAATTTTTAAAAAATTGTGAAACTGAAACCAAATCCATAAGGACTGTTTAATAACAGGGTAGAGAATTAAATTTGGAATTTTAGAGAGTTGTAAAGGTAATGGAGCTTCTAATAATGAGGTTAAATGAAATTGTTTAATAGCTTTTAATTCCAAATCAATCCAAGCTGGTTTTTGGCTCTTGTTGAGCCAATATAGCCAAAAACATAATTGTCGAATATTAACAGCCCAATAATACAATCTTAAATTAGGAAGTGCACGTCCACCATCTTTTTTAGATTTTTGTAAATGATACTTATTAATTCCTGGTCTTTTATTGTTCCGAATAAAGGACAAAATAATAGTCAATTTGATCAAACATTTTTTTTGTTAAAAATATAGGTATATTTTGAAAAATATATAAAAATCTAGGTAAAATCATCATTTTCATGGAATGGATACTACCAATTAAAGAAAGTGTAAGTGAGTTCCATCTAGAAAATAATTGTTTCATAAAGGCCATTAAAGGAACTACATTAGCCTTATAAAGATCTTTATATTTTTTAGTAATTATAATACCTAAATATTCAAAAGAATTAACAATTATAAATGGAATATCGTTATATATGAAACAGGAGCATTTATTGGAAACAATTCACTTTTATTTAAGTTAAGTTTATATCCTGAAAATTTTCCAAAATCATTTAGTATTTCCAGAAGATTAGGAATAGATTCTTCAGGGTTTGAAATATAAAACAAAAGATCATCTGCATAAAGGGTGTTACGTACCCGTGGGTATTTTGTACTTGTCACGTGACAGTGGTGTTGAAGCTATACTGGACTTAAGGTAGTGGTCTTGTGATGATGGAGTGACGTCATTTTCCTGCCAGTAGAGGTCATGTGATAGGTATTTTTACAGGGTATAAAAGGAGGACCCCTCCCTGTGAGGAGGAGCAGTTCGTGGCTGGATTTGCCATTTTGATTCCATGCCACTGCGTGGTCCAATATTATGACGCAGTTTGGTTGTACAATGGAGTTTTATTTAATGCCTACAGTTGAAAAGGTCATTGCCGGCAGTTTCTTTATAATACGGCCAGTTAAAAATCAGTGGAGAGTGAAGATCGGAGTTTGGCAGCTAAAAGATCGAGGGAAGTCGATTTCGAAGGTGAAACCGGTTCGACCTTGTTTGATCCTCATTCGGAAGGAATTCGTTGGCTGTCCCTATGTTAATCCCTGCAAAATGTAGCAGAAAGGGTTTGGGTACAGTTCTGTCAAGGAAAGGTCAGTGCCTTTAAGCCGTTTCATTTTCATCTTCATAAAGTCTCCGGGGAAAAGTATAGTTCAATTGGGAACCACAACAACACGACGTGAAAGAGAATTTAAATCATCTAAGAAGTCTCTCCTTTAATGGACTGTAAGCATTTTGAACTTTTGCAGTACTACTTTGAAGAACTGTTTTCGCAACATCGCTTTAAGAACTGTTTTCGCTTTATTCCTTTAAGATCTGTTTAAGCTGCTGCACAGCAGCTGATTTCCGGTTACAATAGTTGTTTGTTTACTTTTGGGGTTTGTTTTTCAGTGTTTAATAAACGTTTTGTTGGTTATAAAAACACCTGCTTCACTTATATATTTATTGTTGCTGAATCCGTAACAAGGGAAATCTGATATATAGTCCCATTTATAGAGATACCATGAATATTTTTAGCTTCATGAAGTGTTCTGGCCAAAGGCTCCAGTACAAGATTAAATAATAAAGGGCTTGATGGACATCGCTGTCTAGTACCTGGTGAAAGTGAAAAATAAGAGTACCTAAGATTATTCATAATAGCAGTAGCAGTAGGATTCTTATAGATCATTTGAATACCTTTAACAGATATGTCCACTCTATCAAAAGCCTTTTCTGCGTCGAGAAATAACACATTGGGTTTTCTTAGATAGTGAAGAATATAGAAAGTTCATCAGTCTCCAAACATTGGAGAAAGAGTTACGGCCTTTAATAAAGCCTGTTTGATGCATAGAAATAATTTTAGTTAAAAAGTAATTCCATACTGTTAGCCATAATCTTAGAAAGAATTGTGCATCCACATTTAGTAATGAAATAGATCTATATGATGAACATCCAGTAGGATCTTTCTCTTTCTGAAGGATTAAGGAAACAGAAGCTTCATAAAAAGAAGAAGGTAAATTACCCTTCTCAAAAGATTCATGAAATATTTCCAAAAGATAAGAAGAAAGTAATTTTTCAAAATTTTTGTAAAAGCCTACTGAATAGCCATCAAGTCCAGGAGCATTACCTGATTGCATTTACAACATAGCTTTCTGAATTTCATGCTCAATAATTGGAGCATCAAGCATCTGTTGATATTCAGCAGTAATTTGGGGAAATTTAATCTTATGTAAAAAACATTTAATACGAAAAATCTACGAAACTGGAACCAAATTTTTAAAGTATGTTTAACAAAAGTGTTCAGAGCTTGTCTACCTATTCTGGAGAGCAAAAACGGAAGGGGAGCTCCTAATAAAGAAGCTAACAAAAACCCCATTACTGAATTTTCCTTCAACTGTAACCATGAAGGGCAAATTTGATCATCTATATCATAAATCCAAAAAGTAATATAACAAATATTAATTGCCCAATAATAAAGTCTAAAGTTTGGTAAGACCAGTCCTCCATCTTTTTTTAGTTTTTGCAATAAAAGTTAATTCACTCTAGAGCTCTTATTATTCCAAACATAAGACAAAATCAGAGAATCTATTTTATCAAAAAATGTTTCTTTTTTAAACCATCAACTTTGGATAAGGATTTTTTAACATGGAAAACTAAGGAAATAAAAACCTTTTTAGATTTGTTTTTACAGGACTGTTTAATGTCCTTTTTGCAGTTAATGGATAAATATGACATCTCTAATACACATTTTTTCAGATCATTACAGGTTAGGAATTTTTTACACGATTTTTTACCGAATTACCCCTTGGCCTGCTCTTTAAATTTGGCTTATGCTATTTTTCAGCTTAAGCCTTTTCAAAAACGATTAATAGCTATCATTTATAAACAGTTAATGAATGCTCGCATGATGCCTGATGATAGGGTTCAACGCATCTGGGAAATAGAACTACAACATTCACTTTCAGATAATCAATGGAGTAAAATTTATTACCTAGTCAATAATTCATCTATCTGTGCACGCCATACCTTAACTTAGATTAAGATAGTACACAGGGCCTATATGTCCCAAGATAAATTGGTGCATAGTTTTCCTAATATAAGCCCTATTTGTGACAGATGTAACACAGAAGTGACTACTCTAACTCATATGTTTCGGTCATGTGTAAGCTTAAATAATTTTTGGAGGGATGTGTTTGGAATATGATCTAAAGCTTTAGATATGGATGTTCAACCCAATTCACTTACAGCAATTTTTGGAATTATTCCAGAGGAAGCAAGCAAAGTGTCTGCTTCCACTCAACATGTGATAGGCCTTTTCAATTTTACTGGCTAGGAGAGCTATCTTGCTATACTGGAAAGACTCTAACCCACCTACTGTTTATTATTGGCTCTCCTCCATTATCTCATGTCTAAGCTTGTAGAAAAGTCGAAGCCGGACATTTGATACATCTTTTAATTTTGAACAAGTCTGGCGAACCTTTATTCAATATTTGCACATGATTTAAATTATTTTTTATGTATTTATTTTTCCTCATTCTCTTTAGGGAAAATCCTTCTGTGTGAAGGTTCGGAGATGACTGGAAGGATGCTTTACTTTTCTCTTTCTCTTTTTTCTAATTTTATCCTCAAATGGACTGCCCAATCTTTCTTTTCCTTTTCTTTTGTTTTAGTTTAGTTAGTGGTGCTTTTTTCCCCCATTATCAAATAAAATTTCCAATTTTTTTATGAGTGTTATGAGGAGTTGCAGTTTTTTGACTATATTGTATATATAACAGCGTACCATTTTACCTATCTGATTTTGACAATATATACTTTCTGTTTCTTTATTGCTGTTTATATGTCTTTTGTATTATCTGTTTGCTAAACTTCTCTTCTGATTTGTATATTTTTTATTGGAAAATCAATAAAAAGATTGAAATGAAAAAATCATTCATTTTAGAGGAATCTGCAGGAAATTGAGATTTACAAAAATCAGAATAAAAATCCTGAAAAAATATTATTAATGTCTTCATGTTTACTTACTGAATCCCCATTATCTTTACAAATCTTTAAAATTTGTCTTTTAGCCCTAGCTGCCCTTAACTGGGAAGCTAAGTGCTTATTATTTTTATCCCCAAAAATATAAAACTGACTTTTCAAGTTAAGCAAATATCCTTCAATAGGATAAGTTAATAATAAATTACGTTGTGATTGTAATTCCACTCTTTTAAACAAATCAATATTTGGAAAGGTTGCATTGATGTTATCTAAATCTTTAATTTTTTTAGAAATTTTATCTAATTCCATTCTTGTCTGTTTCTTCAGTTTAGCTATATATGAAATCATCTGAGCATGTAAATAAGCTTTTAATGTATCCCAAATCACTAACTTTGAAATGTTTCCTGTATTATTAAGGAGATAAAACTCCGTTACCTGAGTTTCAATAAACTCAACAAATTCTGAACTTTGTAACCGATGTTCTGGGAAGCACCAAAGTGGTCTTGTAGAAGCATCATCTTTCAGTTCAAATACTAGGTTTAAAGGAGCATGATCAGAGATAACAATTGCATCATTTTCATATTTCTGAACATTAAATAGAAGTCGAGGGTCACTGTCCCCTAGATACTCACCCTCTGAGAGATCTGTGACCTGACCTGGTTTGTTACCTAATACTAGTTCTAGCACCCTAGTTGGCCTGTCAACATACTGTGACAGGAATCCATCCTGGACACACTTAAACTCTGCCCCATCTAAACCACTGAAACTAATCAGGTACCAATCAGTATTAGGGAAGTTAAAGTCACCCATGATAACAACCATGATAGCACCGTTCCAAAATCTGCCTCCAGATCTGCTCCTCAGTATCTCTGCTACTACCAGGGGGCCTATAGAATACTCCCAATAGAGTACCTTCTCTGTTCCTGTTCCTGACTTCCACCCATACTGACTCAAAAGGGGATCCTGCTACATTACCCACCCTTTCTGTTGCTGTAATAGTATCCCTGATCAGTAATGCCACCCCTCCTCCCCTCCCCCCATCTCTTTTAAGCACTGAAATCCAGGAATATTGAGAATCCATTCCTGCCCTGCTGCTAGCCAAGTCTCTGTAATGACCATTACATCATAATTCCATGTATGTATCCAAGATCTCAGTTCATCACCTTTGTTACTGATGCTTCTTGGATTGAAGTAATGCACTTTAACCCTTCTACCTTACTCCCTTTACACCCTTTATTCTGCTGCTCTTTCCTCATTATGTTAGATCTGGCTTTACTCCATGCACTATACTTTCAGTTCTCACATGACCTTTATCCTCCTCCAGCTCACTATCTGCTCTAACACTCTGGTTCCCCTCCCCCTACAAATCTAGTTGAAACCCCCAGAGCATCACTAGCAAACCTTCCTGCAAGGATATTAGTGCCCCTCCAGTTCAGGTGCAACCCGTCCCTTCGGAATAGGTCCCACCTTCCCTGGAACAAGGCCCAATTTTCCAGAAATGTGAAGCCCTCCCTCCTGCACCCTTAGCCATGTATTTAGCTGCATTATCTTACTATTTCTAGCCTCAGTAGCATGTGTCACCGGTAGCAATCCTGAGATTGCAACCTTGGAGGTCCTGTCCTTCAACTTTGCACCTAACTCCCCTTGTAGGACCTCCTCCTTCTTCCTATCCATGTCATTGGTCCCTACATGGACCACGACATCTGGCTGTTCACCCTCCTTCCTGAGAATACTGAGAATTCGATCTGAGATATCATGGACCCTGGCACCAGGGAGGCAACAGACCATCTGGGATTCTCAATCTCTCCCACAGAACCTCTTATCTGTCCCCCTAACTATTGAATCTTCTATTACTATTGCTCTCCTCTTTTCCCTCCTTGCCTTCTGAGCTGAGGGTCCAGTCTTGGTGCCAGAGACGTGACCACTGCAACTTTCCCCTGGTAGGTCATCCCACCAATGGTATCCAAAATAGTAATCTTATTATTGATGGGAATGGTCATAGGGGTTGGCTCTGCTCTTCCTGTCTATTCCCCTTCCCTCTCCTGACAATCACCCAGCTACATATCTCCTGACTTTTGGGGGTGACTATCTCCCTGAAACTCCTGTCTATTTCTATTTCTGCCTCATGAATGATCCAAAATTCATCCAGCTCCGGCTCGAGTTCCCTAACTTAGTTTGTCAGGAGCTGCACCTTTTACAGGTATAGTCATCAGGGACAATTGTACTCGCCCTGACTTCCCACATACTGCAAACAGAGCACCCAACTGCCCTAACTGCTGCCCCCATTACCTACTTCTAAGTTAATTAGATTAATTAAAGGAGCTTACCTGACCTTTTGAGGATATTTAAGGAGTAAAAGTGAGGATATCGGACTGCTAGAAAATAATAGTGCAGAGGAAGTAATGAGGGACAAAGAAATGGCAGATAAACTTATTAAGTATTTTGTGTCAGTCTTCACTGTGGAAGACACTGCCATGATGCCAGAAATGTGAGTGTCAAGGGGAAGAAGCAAGTGTCACTGCTATTAGGAGAAGATGCTTGGGAAGCTGAAAAGCCTGAAGGTTGACAAGTCACATGGCCAGATGGATACACCCCAGGCTTCTGAAAGAAGTAGCTGAAGAGATTGTGACAATATTAGTAAAGATCTTTCAAGAATCTCTAGATTCTGGAATGGTTGCTGAGGATTGGAAAATTGCAGATGCCACTCCACTCTTTCAAAAGGGAGGGAGGAGGATGAAAGAAAAAAAAAAACTCAGTTCACCTCACTTGGGTGGTTGGAAAGGTGCTGGAATCTATTACTAAGGACGAGGTTTATAATCCTTAATTGTGAACCTCATCCTGAATAATTGGCACTGGATAAAATACAGAAATGTGAGCATGGATTTCTAGAGAAATCATTCCTGATCAATCTGTGGAATTCTTTGAGGAAATAGCATTCAAGATGAACAAAAGGGTATCGACTGATGTCATGCACTTGATTTTTCAGAAGTCCTGTGACAAGGTGCCACACATGAAGCTGCTGAACAAGTTAAGACCACATGATATTACAGGAAAGATTCCAGCATGGATAAAGCATTGGCTGTTGGCAGGAGGCAGAGAGTTGGAATAAAGGGAGTCTTTACTGGATAGCTGCTGGTGACTAGTGGTGTTCCACAGAGGACTGTGTTGGGACTGATTCGTTTCACATTATATGTCAATGAATTGAATGATGAAATTGATGGCTTTGTGGCTAAATTTGCTGGTGATACAAAGATACATGGAGGCAGGTAGTGTTGAAAAAGCCAGGTGTCTGTAGAAGGACTTAGATAACTGGGGAATTGGGGAAAGAAGTGGCAGGTGGAATACATTTTTCAGGAAATGTCTGGTTATGCACTTTGGCAGAAGGAATAAAGACATGGACTATTTTGTAAATGAGGAGAAAATTCAAAATCAGAGTTGTAGAGGGACTTGGGAACCCTCGTTCAGGATTCCCCAAAGTTTAATTTGCAGATTGAGTTGGTAAAGATGGCAAGTGTAATGTTAGAATTCATTTTGAGAGACTGGAATACAAAAGCAAGGATATAATGCTGAGGCTTAAAAGCACTTGGAATATTGCGAGTGCTTTTGAAAACCCTGTCTGAGAAAGGATGTGCTGGCATAGGAATACGTCCAGAGGAGGTTCGCGAGAATGATCCAGGGAATGAAAGGGTTAACATATGAGAAGCATTTGATGGTTCTGGGGGCCTTTATTCACTGGAGCTTAGAAGTATGAGGTGGGATGATATTGAAACCTATAGACTATTGGAACGTCCAGCTTGAGAGGATGTTTCCTATAGTGTGGAAGTCCAGGACCAGAGGCCACATCCTCAGTCTGGAGGGCCATCCTTTTTGAATAGGAAGGAGGAATTTCTTTAGCCAGAGGGTAGTGGATCAATGGAATTCATTGCCATAGGCAGCTGTGGAGGCCAAGTTATTGGGTATATTTAACGTGGAGGTTGATAGGTTCTTGATCAGTCGGTACGAAAGGCTATGGGGAGAAGGCAGGAGAATGAGATTGATCAGGATAATAAATCAGTCATGATGGAATAGTACAGCAAACTTGATGGGCTGAATGTCGTAGTTCTATTCCATGGTCTTATGATCTTATGAGAATATGAAACCATTTCTCAGACAGTTGTAAGGATGGGATGAAGCCAGCACAACATTAAGAATTTTAAATCATTTGGGGGTGGGAGCCAATGTCGGTCAAAGAGGACAGGGGTGAACTTGATTGGATTTAAGCTCCTACGTGGTCTGCTGCAATGAGTTCCCTGGGCCTATGTGGAGCCCCAGAGAGTGTTGGGCTCACAGGTTCTTAAAGCTCCAGCGTGGTCTCCACATCCACTCTGTAGAGGTTTATCGCCATTTGAAAAGTTTCAAGGAGGTCAACTATCACTCTTCTAAATTCTGGTGAGTCGAACTCCAGAGGCATTAAACGCTCCTCATATGACAAGCTGTTCAATCCTGGAATAATTTTTGTGAACCTCGTTTGAACCCTCTACAGTGTCAGCACATCCTTTCTAAGATAAGGGGGCTCAGAACTGCTCACAGTATTCCAAGTGAAGCCTCACCACTGTTTTATAAAGCCCGAAATCAATGTTAACATTGCATTTGCCTTACTCACCACCAACACAACCTGCAAATTAACCTTTAGTTAATCCTGCACAAAGACTCCAAAGTCCCTTTGCACCTCTGATTTTTGAATTTAACTCTTTTTGGAAAATAGTCCGTGCTTTTATTTCTTCTACCAAAATGAATGATCATACATTTCCTGACACAGTGTTCCATCTGCCACTTCATTGCGCATTCTCCTAATCTGTCTAAGTCCTTCTACAGATTCTCGACTTTCTCTCTACTTCCTTTCACTTTCACTCTGTGTTCACAATGGCATATTGAGTCAGGCTTTCATATTTATTTATTTATGCCCCTTGTCAATTTATATGCTTCTAATTGAGTCGTTTCCTTTGCCTCTGATGCTCTAACGAAAACAATACAAATTTGTCCAATATTCTTTTGGCTAACACTCTCTAATCCAGGTAATATCCTGGTGAATCTCTTCTGCAGGTTCTCAACGTGTCTGCAGGGTGTGGAGACCCTTACCCTACATTCTGCCCATCAGAATCCCTATGTCGATATAAAGTGTCTGCAGGGAGTGGTGATCCTTACCCTAAATTCTGTCCCATAAGAATCTGTACGTTGGTATAAAATGTCTGCAGGGACTGGAGACCTTTACCCTACATTCTCTTCCATCACAATCCGTATGTCGGGTATAAAGGGTTTACAGGGAGTGGAGATCCTTACCCTACATTCTGTCCCATCAGAATCCGTATGTCGGGTATAAAGGGTTTACAGGGAGTGGAGATCCTTACCCTACATTCTGTCCCATCAGAATCCGTATGTCGGGTATAAAGGGTTTACAGGGAGTGGAGATCCTTACCCTACATTCTGTCCCATCAGAATCCGTATGTCGGGTATAAAGGGTTTACAGGGAGTGGAGATCCTTACCCTACATTCTGTCCCATCAGAATCCGTATGTCGGGTATAAAGGGTTTACAGGGAGTGGAGATCCTTACCCTACATTCTGTCCCATCAGAATCCGTATGTCGGGTATAAAGGGTTTACAGGGAGTGGAGATCCTTACCCTACATTCTGTCCCATCAGAATCCGTATGTCGGGTATAAAGGGTTTACAGGGAGTGAAGATCCTTACCCTACATTCTGTCCCATCAGAATCCGTATGTCGGGTATAAAGGGTTTACAGGGAGTGAAGATCCTTACCCTACATTCTGTCCCATCAGAATCCGTATGTCGGGTATAAAGGGTTTACAGGGAGTGATAAGGAAGACCGTCAATGATGAACTGCAAGCCAATATCTGGGAACCACAGCACATGGATAAGATCGTCACTTCACTGCTCTTCAATCTACAACAGGTGGAGGGAACCGACAGGTAAGCCATTCTCTTCCTCTATCTCAGCCGCACATGAGCAGGAAGCCATAGAAGCAGAATAAAGCTCTTTGGCTCATCGAGTCTGCTCCACCAATGTGGTCACCTTACCACTCCGAACTGATCACCATTCTCTATCTCCAGAACTCTGTCATCTACCACCAAAATAGGAACTCCTTGTTGATTAAATTCACTTTAACTTTACAAACCTCAAAGCTTCAGTCTAATCACTCATACAGTTTTCCAGACAGACTCATTCAGAAGTCTGAGATGCAAAGGGACTCGTGCAGAATTCACTGAAGGTTAATTTGAAGGTTGAGTTCATGGTAGGAAAGGTAAATACATTGTCAGCATTCATTTTGCAAGGATTAGAATATAAAAGGGTCGGATAACAAGGCTTTGGTAAGGCACTGATGAAACCTCATTTCCGGGAGCTGCTGGGTAGAGCTGCCTACGGTAACATCAAGAATGCTATCAAGCCATCAAGATCTAGGAATAACAGTGCATAGTTCCCTGAAGGTGGAGTCTCATGTAGATAGGATGGTGAAGAAGGCTTTTGGAACGCTGGCCTTTATAAATCAGAGCATTGAGTACAGAAGTTGGGATGTAATGTTAAAATTGTACAAGGCATTGGTAAGGCCAAATTTGGAATATTGTGTACAGTTCTGGTCACCGAATTATAGGAAAGATATCAATAAATTAGAGAGAGTGCAGAGACGATTTACTAGGATGTTACCTGGGTTTCAGCACTTAAGGTTGAACAAGTTAGGTCTCTATTCATTGGAGCGTAGAAGGTTGAGGGGGGATTTGATCGAGGTATTTAAAATTTTGACAGGGATAGATAGAGTTGACGTGAATAGGTTGTTTCCATTGAGAGTAGGGGAGATTCAAATGAGAGGACATGATTTGAGAGATAGGGGGCAAAAGTTTAAGGGAAACACCAGGGGGTATTTCTTTACTCAGAGAGTGATAGCTGTGTGGAATGAGCTTCTTGTAGAAGTAGTAGAGGCCAGTTCAGTTGTGTCATTTAAGGTAAAATTGGATAGGTATATGGACAGGAAAGGAGTGGAGGGTTATGGGCTGAGTGCGGGTAGGAGGGACTAGGTGAGATTAAGAGTTCGGCACGGACTAGGAAGGCTGGAATGGCCTGTTTCCGTGCTGTGATTGTTATATGGTTATATGGTTAAGCCTGTTTTAATATATGCGTTCATCAGGCCAGGCAAATCGTTCCTCAGAGAACCGCATTACCATAAATACCTCCTGTACCCCCTCCTTGTTGGGAGCAGTGAGAAGAGGGCATGATCCTAATTTCATGAACGATGCTGCTTATTTGAGACATTTCTATTTGAAGGGGTCCTGGATGTAGATGGGGGTGGTGGCTTATACCCATGATGATGCTGGCTGAATGATGAGCATCGTTTCAGAAAATGGCCAGTTCCTCCGTCTCAGATATTCTAGAATACAAGAGCAGGGATATGATCCTCCAGAAGGCATAATGACAAACTGCTCTTAAAAGCCATCTCGTAGGCACTTAACAAACTCACTCTCTTGAGATCCATTACCAACCTGATTTTCCCAGTCGACCTTCATGTTGAACTCTCCCATGACTATCATATCATTGCCCTTTTGAGGTGCCTTTTCTATTTTCCATTGTGATTCACGTCCCAGCTACTGTTAGGAGGACAGTATATAACTGCCATTAGGTGCATTTTAACCTTGCGGTTTCTTTTCTCAACTCTCAAGATTTCAACATCTTTCAATTCTATGTCACATCTTTCTACTGATTTGATGCCATTCCTTACCAGTGGAGCCACGCCATCCGCTCTGCCTACCTTCCTATCCCTCTGATATAACATGTAACCTTGAACTTTCAGGTCCAACTACAATCACCCTTCAGCCATGATTCTGTGATAGCAACAACATCAACCCTGACCCTTTGTAACAGTGCAACAAGATCATCCACCTTATTTCCTTATACCCCGTGCATTGAGATATAAGACTTTGAGTACTGAATTTGCCATCCTTTTTGATTCTGCATCCCTAATGCACTGGTAGTCTGCTGTCTGCAAATTTTTCTTAACATCCAGCTGCCCGTACTGACAGTCTGACCGCATGCAATTTTTGCTTTTTTACCATCTGTCCAATCCTGAGTCCCTTCACTCTGGTTCCCACCAGAAAATACTTATTCAATACTACAGTAAAAATTAATCACTCAGAAAACTGTTCTTCAAGCAGAACAAGTCTCAAGTCAAGTCACTTTTATTGTCATTTCAACCATAACTACTGGTACAGTACACAGTAAAAACGAGACAGTGTTTTTCAGGACCATGGTGCTACATGAAACAGTACAAAAACTAAACTGAACTACGGAAAAACAACACAGAAATAAAACTGAACTAGACTACAGACTTACCCAGCACTGCAGAAAGTGCACAAAGCAGTGCAGGCATTGCAATAAATAATAAACAAGACAATAGGCACAGTAGAATCATACTTTGAATAGCCTCCAGAGGCATATTAAACTGTTATGCATATAAAGGCTACTCTAAAGTGCAAGCAGATAATTAATTGTTAAACTGTAATGAACTGGACAGTTAAACAGCCAGATCGAACATATATTTTCAGTCAGTGTCGTGGGGTTTTAGAAATCTACCTGAAATGATCACCAAATCTGAAACCATCTCAGTGAATCTGTAACTCAATGAGTACATGATGTCCTGTAACTCAGGGCTACAGACCAAAGTGGGATTAGTGTAAAGCCTCCTTCTAGACAGAATGGCGTCAATCTGTGCTGCAACTGTCAATGATGGTGTCGATTTACTCTGCTCACATGGTCCATCTGTAAAACAGAATTCAGGATCGACAAAAATGTCAAAAGCAGCAAACTTCATTTATGTAGCATCTTGAACACATCCTAATGTATTTCATAAGAGACATCAGCTCAGCTGGTGGAGGTGAAGAAGCTGTTCCTGAAGCATTGAGTGTGCAATTTTTGGCTCCTATACTTTCTGAATGGCAGCAATGAGAAATGGGCATGTTGATTACAGTAATAGGCAGATGCAACAGGAGTGTTCCCATGCAGGTCTGATAAAGAGCCTGAAAAAGCAACAAGCTTTTTGATGGGAGTCTTTGTTAGTGTACTGCACAGATGTAACAGGAGTGGTAAAGATTTTCGATGAGAAACCCGGTCTCTGTAAAAAAGTGGTACAAACTAGACAAGCAGTCATCGTCAGAGTGGCTTGAGGCAGAGTAGTAAGGCTTTGGCTCAACAAGGGTTCTGTGAGAACAGGCAGAGCCAATGTCCAAGATTTTTGCTCCCAGTATGGATGAGAATGGGGGCTGTAGGAAGGATGAGCACCTAACTGTAGCACCGTATTTCAGGGAGACATTCAAGCAGGGGAGAGAAGATAAATGTACTGATAATTAGGGGTAGTATAGTCAGGGGAATAGATAAAGCTCTCTTTCATGAGGATAGAGCATCCCAAAAGTTGTGTTGCCTGCCTGGTGCCTGGGTTTGGGACATCTTATCTCATCTGCAGAGGAATATTCAGTGGGAGTTTACCACTCCTATATAACATCTTTACCACTCCTATATAACAATATAACAATTACAGCATGGAAACAGGCCATCTCGGCCCTTCTAGTCCGTGCCGAACGCTTACTCTCACCTAATCCCACTGACCTGCACTCAGCCCATAACCCTCCATTCCTTTCCTATCCATATACCTATCCAATTTTGCTTTAAATGACAATACCAAACCTGCCTCTACCACTTCTACTGGAAGCTCATTCCACATAGCTACCACTCTCTGAGTAAAGAAATTCCCCCTCATGTTACCCTTAAGCTTTTGCCCCCTAAGTCTCAACTCGTCCTCTTGTTTGAATCTCCCCTACTCTCAATGGAAAAAGCCTATCCACGTCAACTCTGTCTACCCCCTCATAATTTTAAATACCTCTATCAAGTCCCCCCCTCAACCTTCTATGCACCAAAGAATAAAGACCTAACTTGTTCAATCTTTCCCTGTAACTTAGGTGCTGAAACTCAGGTGACATTCTAGTAAATCTTCTCTGTACTCTCTCTATTTTGTTGACATCTTTCCTATAATTTGGTGACCAGAACTGTACACAATACTCCAAAGTCAGCCTTACCAATGCCTTGTACAATTTTAACATTACATCCCAACTCCTATACTCAATGCTCTGATTTATAAAGGCCAACATACCAAAAGCTTCCTTCACCACCCTATCCACATGAGATTCCACCTTCAGGGAACTATACACCATTATTCGTAGATCACTCTGCTCTACTGCATTCCTCAATGCCCTACCATTTACCATGTATGTCCTATTTGGATTATTCCTACCAAAATGTAGCACCTCACACTTATCAGCATTAAACTCCTTCTGCCATTGCTCAGCCCACTCTTCTAACTGGTCTAAATCTCTCTGCAAATTTTGAAAACCTACTTCATTATCCACAAAGCCACCTAACTTAGTATCATCTGCATACTTACTAATCCAATTTAGTGAGAATGAGCAGTACACCAATCCTCCAGCACCATCCCCGTTTCTAATGACATTTGAAATATTTCTGTCAGAGCCCCTGCTATTTCTACACTAACCTCCCTCAAGGTCCTAGGGAATATCCTTTCAGGATCTGGAGATTTATCCACTCTTATATTCCTTAAAAGCGCCAGTACTGCCTCCTCTTTAATCATCATAGTTTCCATAACTTCCCTACTTGTTTCCCTTACCTTACTCAATTCAATATCCTTCTCCTTAGTGAATACCGAAGAAAAGAAATTGTTCAAAATCTCCCCCATCTCTTTCGGCTCCACTCATAGCTGTCCACTCTGATTCTCTAAGGGACCAATTTTATTCCTCACTATCCTTTTGCTATTAATATAACTGTAGAAACCCTTTGGATTTATTTTCACCTTACTTGCCAATGCAACCTTGTATCTTCTTTTAGCTTTTCTAATTTCTTTCTTAATATTCTTCTTACATTCTTTATATTCCTTGAGCACCTTATTTACTCCATGCTGCCTATATTTATTGTAGATATCTCTCTTTTTCCTAACCAAGTTTCCAATATCACTTGAAAACCATGGCTCACTCAAACTTTTAACCTTTCCTTCCAACCTAACAGGAAGATAAGGATTCCGCACCCTCAAAATTTCATCTTTAAATGACCTCCACTTCTCTATTACATCCTTCCCATAAAGCAAATTGTCCCAATCCACTCTTCTAAATCCTTTTGCATCTCATCAAAGTTAGCCTTTCTCCAATCAAAAATCTCAACCCTGGGTCCAGTCCTATCCTTCTCCATAATTATATTGAAACTAATGGCATTGTGATCACTGGACCCGAAGTGCTCCCCAACACATACCTCCATCACCTGACCTATTTCATTCCCCAGCAGAAGATCCAACACTGCCCCTTCTCTAGTTGGTTCCTCTATGTATTGCTGCAAAAAACTATCCTGCACATATTTTACAAACTCCAAACCATCCATCCATTTTACAGTATGGGCTTCCCAGTCTATGTGTGGAAAATTAAAATCACCCACAATCACAACCCTGTGCTTACTACAAATATCTGCTATCTCTTTGCAAATTTGCTCCTCCAATTCTCTCTCCCCATTAGGTGGTCTATAGTACACCCATATAAGTATTACTACACCTTTCCCATTCCTCAATTCCACCCAAACAGTCTCCCTAGATGAGCCCTCTAATCTATCCTGCCAGAGCACCGCTGTAATATTTTCTCTGACATGCAATGCAACACCTCCTCCTCTTGTCCCTCCGATTCTATCAAACCTGAAGCAACAAAATCCAGGAATATTTAGATGCCAATCACACCCCTCCTGCAACCATGTTTCACTAATAGCTACAAGATAATATTTCCATGTATCAATCCATGCTCTAAGCTCATCCACCTTTCTTACAATGCTCCTAGCATTAAAATAAATGCATTTAAGAAATTCTCCACCTCTTCCTCTCTGTTTATCTCTAACAGTACAAAGAACTTTACTGTCTTCTTTTTCTTCCTTCTCCCATACATCTGTTTCTACATTCTGGTTCCCCTCCCCCCTCATATCTACAAAAGTAGTTTAAATCCACTGGAGCCTCTCCAGCAAACCTACCTGCAAGAATATTTGTCCCTCTCCAGTTCAGATGTAAACCGTCCCGCTGGAATAGGTCACATCTTCCCTGGAAAACTGCCGAATTATCTATAAATCTGAAGCCCTCCCTCCTGCATCATGTCTTCAGCCACGTGTTGATCTGCACTATCTTAATATTTCTAAACCCACCTGCACGTGGCACTGGAAGCAATCCTGAGGTTGCTATCCTGGAGGTGCTGTCCTTTAACTCGACACCTAGCTCCCTAAACTCACCTTTCAGGACCTTCTGACTCTTCCTACCCACATCATTGGTCCCTACGTGGACCACGACATCCGGCTGCTCACCCTCCCTCTTGAGAATACTGAGAACTCGATTTGAGATATCGCGGACCCTGGCACCAGGGAGGCAACATACCATCTGGGATTCTCGATCTCTTCCACAGAACATCCTATCTGTCCCCCTAACTATTAAATCCCCTATCACTACTGCTCTCCTCTTTTCCCCCTTCCCTTCTGAGCTGAGGGTCCAGTCTTGGTGCCAGAGATGCAACCACTGTAGCTTGTCCCTGGTAGGCCATCCCCATCAACAGTATCCAAAACGGTATACTGATTGTTGATGGGAACGACCACAGGGGTGCTCTGCTCTTCCTGTCTATTCCCCTTCCCTCTCCTGACAGTCACCCAACTACCTGTCTCCTGACTCCTAGGGGTGACTATCTCCCTGAAACTCCTGTTTATTTCTGCCTCTGCATCCCGAATGATCCGAAGTTCATCCAGGTCCAACTCCAGTTCCCTAACTCAGTTTGTCAGGAGCTGCAGCTGGAAGCACCTTTTACAGGTGTAGTCATCAGGGACAACTGTGCTCACCCTGACTTCCCACATACTGCAAATGGAGCACTCAACTGCCCTAACTGCTGCCTTCATTACCTACTCCTAAGCTAATTAGATTAATTAAAGGAGCTTACCAGGCCTTACCTCACCTGGAGTGAAGCTCGTTCTCAGCCTCTGCTCGCTATTTAAATTCTCCCGCTGCCTCACGCGCTTGCGCAGTTATGCCCCGTTCAAACCTCACCGATTGTTGCGATTGTTGCATTCTGTTGCAACACTCCTGTTGCATCTGTGCAGTACACTAATCAAAGACTCCCATCGAAAAGCTTGTTGCTTTTTCAAGCTCTTTGTCAGACCTGCATGGGAATGCTCCTGGTGCATCTGCCTATTACTGTAATCAACATGCCCATTTCTCATTGCTGCCATTAAGAAAGTATAGGAGCCAAAAATTGTACTCTCAATGCTTCAGGAACAGCTTCTTCACCTTCAGATTTATGAACAGACAATGAAACCATGAAGACTACCTTACTGATTTTTCCTTGTTTTGCACTACTTATTTAATTTCATTTTTTATATTTTTATAACATTCTTTGGATAATAATAGATTTTAGTTCTAATTTTATAGATTTATAGACCAATAGAGTGCAAAGACCTTCTGCTGCAAAACAAAAAGTTTCATGCTATACGCCAGTGATTTTAAACCTGATACTGATTCTGGTTCATTCTGTTATCTTCATGGATACAAGGAATTTCATTGCACCCTGGTGTGAATGACAATAAACTAATCTGACCTGACATGAGCTGAGCTGATGTCACTTGTCAAGTACGTTAGGATGTGTTCAAGATGCTATATAAATGAAGTTTGCTGCTTTTGACATTTTTGTCGATACTGAATTCTGTTTTACAAACGGGCCATGTGAGCAGAGTAAATCGACACCATCATTGACATTTACAGCACAGATTGACGCCGTTCTGTCTATTGTGATACAGAAGGAGGCTTTACACAAATCCTACTTTGGTCTATAGCCCTGAGTTACAGGACATCATGTACTTATTGAGTTACAGATTCACTGAGACGGTTTCAGATTCTGGGATCATTTCAGGTAGATTTCCAAAACCCCACTACACTGACTGAATATATATATTGGATCTGGCTGTTTAATTGTCCAGTTCTTTACAGTTTAACAATTAGTTAACTGCTTGCACTTTAGAGTAGCCTTTATATGCATAACAGTTTAATATGCCTCTGGAGGCTATTCACAGTATGATTGTGAAAGATTTGCTCTGCTTGAAGTGAAGAACAGTTTTCTCAGTGATTAATTTTTACTGTACTATGGAATAAGTATTTTCAGATTAGATTATTATTATCAATAGATTTAAATGGATTTTTTTTCTTATCTCTGGCTATAAATGAAGCTGTTTTATGCTTGGTGTCATCTTTAGTTTCTCTGTCCTTCAAGGGTTGTTTGTTTCAACTACCCCTTTTTTCCATAAAACCACCAGATATAGGGGCAGATATCTGATATATATAGCATTTGGCCCATCGAGTCTGCCCTGCCATTTCATCACGTCTGATCTATTTTTCCTCTCAGCCCCGAACTCCTGCCTTCCTCCCCACTTCCCTCATCCCCTTATCACTTAGTGCCCTGTCCAATCAAGAATCCATTAATCTCTGCCTTAAATATACATCCAAACTTGGCCTGCACAGCTGCTTGTGGCAACAAATTCTACCGATTCAACACTCTCTGGCTGAAGAAATTCCTCTCCATCTCCGTTCTAAAAGGATGCCCTTCTGTTCTGATGCTGTGTCCTCTGGTCTTAGAGTCTCACATTAGAGGAAACTTTGTCTCCCCATCTACTCCAGCAAGACCTTTCGCCATTCAACAGTCACATCTCATTCTTCTGAATTCCAGTGAATACTGACCCAGAGCCATCAGTCTTCATATAACAAGCAGTTCAATTCTGTAATCTTTTTCATGAAACTCCCTTGAACCCCCTCCAGTTTCAGCACATATTTACTCAGATAAGTGGCACAAAACCACTCGCATACTCCAAGAGAGTGCTTTATAAAGTCTCAACATTACATCCTTGCTTTTATATTCTAGTCTTCAGGTGCCCATCAGGACTGTGTTCTAAGCCCCCTCCTTTACTTTCTGTATATCCATGACTGTGTCATCACCCAGCTCTTCTCCAGCTCTGTATCCCTTTTCCAATCAACTTTCCAGCTCTTAGCTTCATCACTTCCCCTCCTGTCTTCTATCATTTTGGATCTCTCCTTCCCCACCCCCCCCCACTTTCAAATCTCTTTCATTTAGTCCTGACGTGGGGTGTCGGCCGGAAATGTCGACTGAACTTCTTCCTATAGATGCTGCCTGGCCTGCTACGTCCACCAGCATTTTGAGTATGCTGCAGTTGTTAGCGATTTCATTAAAACTGGTGTGGATGAGTGTGTGCCCGGCAGAATGTGTTACTGTACATTCCCAAACCAAAAGCTATGGATGAACCAGGAGGAACATCATCTGCTGAAGGCTAGATCTGGTGCATTTAAGTCTGGTGACCCTGGCCTGTACCAGAAAACCAGGTATGATTTGCAGAGAGCTATTTCAAGGGCAAAGAGACAACTTCAAATGAGGTTGGAGGCGTTGTCGAATGTACGACAACTGGCTGTTGCACTGAACGAGACAAACCCATTTGCAGGACACAGGCACGGAGATATAGTTAGGATGCAGACGTGAACAGCAAACAGGCGGGAGAGCAGGAAGGCAGGAGACAGGCAGAATTTATCTTGACACAGAGCGTAGGAAGTGAAACGGCAGACAAAACTCTTCTCAGCATGGAGAGATGGAGTTTTTCAGGCAACCCTCGGAGCTGAAATAAAACTTTAGAAGACTTATCTTATGCAGAGAAGCTGGGTTTCACAGGTAAACCTCAGAACTGGAGTAAAACTTAGAAAACTCATCTTGACACGAAAAGACTGAGTTTCACAGGTAATTCTCGATACTAGATCAAAACTTAGAACACACACTCCTAAGCGGCCGGGAATCGGTAATTACCACACAGGCAAAACTGACGAACTGGCAACTAGTGGTTGTAATGCCGGGGTTCGTATGCTGCAGGTCTTGCTGGAAACCAGGTGTGTCGTCATCAAATAGAATTAGGAGCAAATGGGAAATTAATCATCGGAACCATGGCACAATCAAAGGAAATTAGGAGAAAATAGGGAATTAACGATCGGGACCGTGACTGAACCCCCCCCCCCCCAACAGGAGACTCCAGGTGAACCACCAGGCTTGTCCAGATTGTGTTGATGGAAATTATGAATGAGGGAAGGGTCCAGGATGAAAGAGTGGGAATCCAGGAGCATTCCTCCAGGCCGTATCCCTCCCACTCGACCAGGTACTGGAGGCCTCTGCCTCGGCGGTGCACATCCAGTATTCACCAGATGGTGTACTCTGGGTAGTTGTCAATGATCCGGGCGGGTGGAGGGAGTTCAGCGGGAGGGCACAAAGGGCTGACAGACACAGGTTTCAATTGGGAGACGTGGAACGTGGGATGAATGTGCATGGATCCGATCAGTTTGAGTCTGACCACCGAGGGGTTGATGATACTCTCAATCTCAAATTGTCCCACGTAGCGAGGGGTGAGTTTCTTGGGTTCATTCTTAAGGGGGATGTCTTTTGACAAGAGCCAAACCTTCTGCCCAGGCCGATAATTGGGTACAGATGTTTGATGGCGATCGGCAATCCTCCGGTTGCAGTCAGCTGAGCGGAGCAGGGCTGCGCATGCATCCTTCCAGGTTTTGCGACACTGGCGGAGATGGGCCAGAACTGAAGGCACAGCAACGTCATCTTCATGTGTATGAAAGAGAGGGGATTGGTAACTGAGGGAGCATTCTGAGGGAGATATTCTGGTGGCTGTGCTGACCAGGGTGTTGTGGGCATACTCGACCCAAACAAGATGGCTGCTCCAGGATGACGGATTGTTGGCAGTTATGCAGTGCAGTGCTGCTTCCAAATCCTGGTTTGTTCGTTCCCTTTGACCGTTAGTGTGCAGATGGAAGCCGGAAGACAGGTTTACTGAGGCTGCAAGGGGCTGACAAAAAGACCTCCAGACCTGAGAGATGAACTGGAGGGCCCTGGTCGGAAAAAATGTCAGAGGGAATTCCATGGATGCAGAAGACTTGATGAACAAAGAGGTCGGCTGTCTAGGTTTAGGAAGGGCTACAAACTGCACGGCTTTGGAGAAGCGGTCCACCACACTGAGTACGGCAGTGTTTCCATGTGAAGGGGGTAGTCCAGTAATGAAATCCAGCGCAATGTGAGACCAAGGGCAGCTAGGGACAGGCAGGGGACGAAGCAACCCAGCAGGTGGTTGATCAGAAACTTTTCTGAGGGCACATACAGAACAGGCAGAGATGAAGGAACAGGTGTCAGTGTCCATGGAGTGCAACCAGAAATGTCTCTTCTAGAAGGGACAGAGTTCGATCGATTCCGGGATGGCAGGCAAAACGAGAATTATGCCCCCACTGGAGAACCTGAGACTGAACAGAGTCAGGCACGAAGAGGCGACTGGGGGTGGGGGGGGGGGGGTGGCATCCATTGCCTGAGTCAGGTTGAGTCTGTTGGGCTTCTTTGACTATGGACTCGATCTCCCAGGTGAGGGAAGCCACCACACAGGATGGTGGAAGGATGTTCTTGAGGTTGGGAAGGCCCTCCTCGGAGACATATTGACGAGAGAGAGCATCGGGCTTCGTGTTCTTGGACCCCGGACGATAGGTGGCTGTGAATCTGAAATGGCCAAAAAATAATGCCCAATGGGCTTGGCAGGAATTCAGATGTTTGGCGGTTTGGATTGTATGCAAGGTTCTTGTGGTCTGTCCAGACAACGAATGGATGTTCAGCTCCCTCCAGACAGTGCCTCCACTCCTCCAAAGCGAGTTTGAGGGCTAGTAACTCCTGGTTCCCTATGTCGTACGTAGTTCCATTCAGCGGGGGATAGATGGCAAGAAAAGAAAGCGCAGGGATGGAGCTTTTGGTCTGGGCCGGAGTGTTGGGAGAGGACCACTCCCACCCCAGAGTTGGAAGCGTTGACTTTCACAATGAATTGGCGGGAGGGGTCAGGTTGGACCAGGATGGGAGCAGAGGTGAAACACCTCTTCAGCTCCGAGAACGCTGAGTCCACTTCGGGGGTCCAGTGAAAAGGAGAGGTGAGTCGAGTAAGGGGCGTTGCCTCCCAGCTGTAATCCCCCATGAAGTGATGATAGAAGTCTGCGAACACCAGAAATTGCTGGAGCTGCTTGAGTGTTGTGGGTTTTGGCCACTCCACCACGGCCTGAATCTTTTCGGGATCCGCCCTCACTTGCCCGATCTCGACGATGTGACCCAAGAAACTGACGGAAGGGACATGAAACTCACACTTCTCAGCCTTCACGAATAGTTTGTTCTCCCAAAGCCTCTGCAGCACCTGATGGACATGGTGGGTGTGTTCCTGAAGACTGCGGGAGAAGATTAAGATGTCATCCAAATAAACAAAAGCAAAATAATTACTAATGTCCCGAAGGACATTGTTTACCAAGGCTTGGAAGATGGCAGGGGCATTGGTGAGACCAAAGTGACCAAGAGGGGTGTTGAAAGCTGTTTCCCACTCGTCTCCCTCCCTTATTCAGACCAGGTGTTAGGCACTTCATAGGTCCAACTGAGAGGAAATGGTGGCTCCGTGAAGGGGCTGGAAAGCAGAGTTGATAAGGGGCAGTGGATTCTTATTCTTTATGGTGATGCCATTCAGACCACGGTAGTCAATGCAGGGGCTCAGTGAGCCATCTTTCTTCCCCACAAAGAAGAAACCTGCGCCTACAGGGGAAGATGAGGGTCGGATAATGCCAGCCGCCAGAGAGTCATTTAGGTAAGCCTCCACTGCGTCCCTTTCTGGCCGGGACAGGGTATACAGCTGACTGGTGGGTAGAGGGTCTCCAGGGAGAAGGTCAATTGCGCAATCGCAAGGGCGGTGTGGAGGCAGGGAAAGATCCCGTTGTTTGCTAAACACTTCACCCAGATTGTGATATTCTGCTGGAACCTTGGAAAAGTCAGGAGTTTAAGCAGCAGACAAGGTCGTGGTGAATTCTACTGGGGAAAGGGCCGATTGTAGACAGGTGGAGTGACAGAACGAACTCCAGCTGACCATCTTCCCGGTGGACCAGTCAATGTGGGGGTTATGGCGGTTTAACCAGGGTTAACCAAGACCAATAGGAGCAATCTCCAGAGACGTTCTGTGGGGGAAAGGCGGTTCCAGGTTCCATCCCAGCTGCTTGGGTTCCTCTCCCGGAGCAGTGGAAACGGCCGAGCTGGGAGCTACTCTAGGGGCAGGAGGAGGAGAGAGCTTTGTTCTGGTGGGAAGCAGTAATGTGTGCCGTAGGGTGGCCACAGGTGGCGGATGACCCATTCTTTCTCTATGGCGTTCTCGGAGACGATTGTCCAACGTGGTGACAAGGGAGATAAAGGAATCCAGGCTATCGGTGTCATCTCTGGCCGCCAACTCATCTTTCGCCATGTTGCTGAGACCATTCCAAAAAACCACCTGGAGTGACTCATCGTCCCACCCCGTGTTGACCATTAACGTCCGGAACTCCACGGAATATTCTACAACACTGCGCGAGCCCTGGTGGAGAATGAGTAGATACTTGGCAGCGTCTTTACCATGGACAGGGTGGTTAATGATCTGCCTCATTTCCGTGATAAAGGTGGCAAAAGAAGAGCCAGTATCCGGTTGATTATCCCAAACAGCTGTGGCAAACGCTAAGGCACTTCCTCGCAACAACCGCATGATGTAAGCAATCTTTGACTTATCCGTGGAGTATGTGGTCGACTGCTGTTTGAAACACCAAGGGGCCCTGAAGGAAGGCCTGGCACTTCCCCAAATCCCCAGCGTAGTGTTCTGGTTCAGGTACGTCAGGTACTGCTGCCTCTTCCTAATCATATTATATCTCTCCAAATGTTCATAAATCCTGCCTCTCAGGATCTTCTCCATTAACTTACCAACCACTGAGGTAAGACTCACTGGTCTATAATTTCCTGGTCTATCTCTACTAATAGATATGGTGGAGGAGCAGGTAGTGTTGGGGAAACAGGTGGAATGCAGAAGGACTTAGCCAGATTAGGAGAATGGGCAAGAAAGTAGCAATGGAAATACAATGTTGGAAAATGCATGGTCATACACAGTAGAAATAAATGTGCAGACTATTTTCTAAAAGGGGAGAAAATCCAGGAATCTGAGCTGCAGGAAGCCCTTGTTCTGAACACCCTGAAGTTTAACTTGCAGATTGAGTTGGAGGTAAGGAAGGCAAATGCCATGTTAGCATTCATTTCAAGCGCTCTAGAATACAAGAGCAAGGGAGTGATGCTGAGGCTTTATAAGGCACTGTTGAGGCCTCACCTTGAGTATTGTGAACAGTTTTGGGCCCCTCATCTTAGGAAAGATGTGCTGGCATTGGAGAGGGTCCAGAGGAGATTCACAAGGATGATTCCAGGAATGAAAGGGTTATCATACCAGGAATGTTTGATAACTCTGGGTCTGCACTCGCTGGAATTCAGAAGGATGAGGGCAGGGTCTTGTTGAAACCTTTCAACATCTGAAAGAGTTGAAAGACAGAGTAGATGTGGAAAGGATGTTTCCCATGGTGGGTAGAGTCTAGGATAAGAGGGCATAGCCTCAGGACAGAGGGGCGCTCTTTCTAAACAGAGATGCCGAGAAATTTCTTTAGCAATAGGGTTGAGGAAGAGATAGAAAAAAAAATTAGCCATGATTAAATGGCAGAGCAGACTCAATGGGCCAGAAGGCCTAATTCTCCTCCGACGTCTGATAGTCTTATAGTCTAAATAACACCAGACTAGACATGAGCAGGCATCATCCCTGATGAACATGCTACTGTTTTGAAGCCCGAGAATATTTTATCATTTGATACAAAATACTTGTTAATTTCATTGCTCCCCATTACTACATCTCCAGCATTATTTTCTAGCAGTCCAATATCTTCTCTCACTGCTTTTTCACACTTTGTATCTGAAGCAACCTTTGGAATCCTCTTTAACATTATTGACTAGCTTACTTTTGTATTACATGTTTACCTTCTTAATGAAGTTTTTGGATTCCCTTTGAATGTGGTGTAGCCTATATCAGTCAGATGGGAGGCACAGTGGAAACTTCCTAATCCTCTAACTTCCCACTAACCTTTGCTCTATTATATGCACTCTCTTTGGCTTTGACTTCTTTTGTGAGCCCCTGTTATTTCATTTTCCCTTTAAAATACTTCTTCCTCTATAGGATGTATGTGTATATCCTGTGCCTTACAAATTGCTTCCATTCCAAAGAGAAATTGCAGCCATTGCTGCTCTGCCGTTATCCCAGACAGTGTTCTTTTCCAATCAATTCTGTAATTCCCTAGCTCCACTGTACTACTGATACATGGGACATTAGTTTCTCTTCTCAAATTTCAATGTGAATTTGATCTAATTATGATGACTTACCCATTGTAATCTGTAGCCCATATCCTTACGACTGCTTCAAAGGTTTCAAAGGTATATTTAATATCAGAGAAATGTATACAATATACATCATGAAGTACTGTTTCCTTACAACCATGAAAGCAGAGGAGTGCCCACAAAGCATGGATGACAGTTAAACATTAGAACCCCAAAGTCCCCACAGCTCCCCTCCCTCCTGCACGTAATTGGCAGCAAGCCCCTCCCCCACTGGCAAAAAAAGCATCAGCACCCACCACCGATCACTCAAGCATGAGCAAAACAACAGCAAAGGCACAGACTTGCAGTACTCCAAAGACTACTTGTTCACCCGCTATTCAACATACCCCATTCCATGTCACATGTAGCACCTGTCTCAGTTGTGCATCATGTTCTTCCTTGGTGGAGCCCCCAGCCAAAGATGTCATTCGTTTATATGAAGGATATTCACGGGAAGTTATGGACCTGCGGTCTAAATTTGTTCCAACCATGAAGATAGCATATGAAAAGGGATTATTCCCATCACTTCAATATCTAGCCCGATTAAAATTATTTCCCAATGATTTGACTCCACCTGTTTTTCTGGACTCAAAGAGGCACTGGACTATGTTAACTCTATTTTGGTTGTAGCCGAGGTTTGAATTGTTCAAGGTCTGCAGAATAATTGTTATTTCGGAAAGAAGGTAAGTTTTGAAGATTTCTGACTTGCTTAAGATATCCTTTGATCAATCGACCATTCAAAGAAGATGTAAACTTTTTGATGTGAATGATGAATGGCTTTTCCGAAATCTGTTTGGTCTACTGAGTGAATTAACACATCAGACAGGTTGTTCGATTATTTGTTTTTATTCTCCTTTTTTCATTAATTAAGTGAGAGTTTTCATAGTTCATAACGACTTTTTCTTATATATATATATAGTCGGGAGTGCTTAGTAGATAGCTTTTTTTCTAAAAACAGGCGTGTAAATTAAATGGAAAATGGTGCTGATTTTTCTTCATTAGAGATTACATAGGCATTTTTTTCTTTGTGTAATTTTATTGTTTTGGCATTTTTGAAGATTGTTTCTGCATTCTCCAGCTGGTTTTTAAGGATTAAGTATAAACACTTATTTTCTCTGAACTTTTATGCCGGATATGGGGAAGCGGATGTTGTAGAGAAATACTGCACAGTACAGGCCCTTTGGCCCATGATGTTCTGCTCTCCTCTGAATCTGCTCCATGATCAATCTAATGCTTCCGTCCTGCAGAGAATTCCATTCATCTTTCATTATGAGCCTATCTAGGAGTCTCTCAAATGTCCTTACTGTGTCTGCCTCTATGGCTACCTATGGCAGATCTTTCCATGCACCCACTGGTCTAAAAAATAACATCTCTGAGATCCCTATACTTTCCTCTAAGCACCATAATATTGTGCCCCCTCGTATTAGCCATTTCTGCTGCAAATCCATTCCATGTTTTAATGATTACTCAGCCTCACCAGTGTCCATTGTTCCAGAACAATAATACTCTGTAAAGCAATGGAAGACATCAAAGTAAATTGATATTTAAATTGCATATATATTAGTTAGAAGCAAGGCATCTAAGTTGGCAGAAGAACCAGTTAACATGACTTGATAGGGTGGTGTGTTGTTTTGTAGTGTCTGGCTTTTTATATTTAGCAAAACATTTTTTCTCCTCTGCATGGTTTTTCTATTTTAAGGCCGTATGGATTTTTTTTTGTAACTGGGTGGAGGAATTAAGGAAAGCTTTTAAAATCACTATTATAAAATGGGCAGCTTGCAAATTCTCTCTCTTTTTTACTCTATGGGGACGCATTTTGGCTTTTTTTTTGCCGAATTTTGGGCTTTTCTGGGTGGTGGGAGGATTGGGGTTAGTTTTGAGTTATAGGATTAACTGTAGGAATAATTTTAGTTATCTCTTTTGTAATTTTTTCCCATTACGGTGTTCCAGAGCATGACAAAAATAGACAAAAACAGACAAACATGCTCTAGTTCTTTCAGATCATGTGCCTTTAAGCTTAGCTTTTGAATTGAATGATGTTTTTATTGCAAATTTGCCTTGGCGTTTTCCAGAAAATTTATTACGAAGTTCGGACTTTGTCAAGTTTATTGAGACTCAGATAAAAGATTATTTTCTTTTTAATAATATGGGAGATGTGTCGAAATTGATTATATGAGATACACTTAAGCATATTTGTGCGGTCAGATAATTTCCTATTTAGCTAAGCTTAAGAAACAGACAAAAATAGAGTTAGATAAGATTTCCAAACAAATTAAAGACTTGGATAATATTTATGCAATCTTTCCTAACATTGATTTATTCAAACAAAGAGTTGAACTCGAGTCACAACATAAATTATTATTAACTTATCCTATTGAAAGAAATTTGGTTAAATTGAATAGTCTATTTTATGTGTTTGCAGATAACAATAATAAGCTATTAGAATCTCAATTAAAAGCAGCTAGAGCTAAAAGACAAATTTTAAAAATTCATAAGGGAGATGGTAGTTTAGCAAGTAATTATGAAGATAATAAAATTTTTCAAGATTTTTATATTGAACTTTATGAATCTCAGTTTCCAGTTGATTCTTCTAAAATGAATGCCTTTTTACAAAAGATTGATTTTCCTTGAATCTCTGTTGAAGATCAACAAATTCTTGATGCTCCTATTACTGAAAATAAAATTCAGAAAGCTATTTTTTCAATGCAATCTGGTAAAGCTCCTGGACTGGATGGTTATTCTGTAGGATTTTATAAAAAATTTGAAAAACTGCTTTCTTCATATATGTTGGAAATGCTTAAAGATATGCTTAAAGCTCTTATAGATAGCGGGGTCAAGGGATATGGGGAGAGGGCAGGAATGGGGTACTGATTGTGTATGATCAGCCATGATCACAGTGAATGGCGGTGCTGGCAAGAAGGGCTGAATGGCCTACTCCTGCACCTACTGTCTATTAAAGATTCTTTTTTGATAGGAGAGTTACCTCCCATATTTTATGAAGCTTCTATTTATTTAATTCTTTAAAAAAATAGCAACCCTACTGATTGTGCTTCAGATAGATCTATTTCACTATTAAATAGGGATGCTAAATTTTTTTCAAAAGCAATGGCTAATCAGCTGGAGAATATTCTAGCTAAAATTATCTTTCAAGACCAGGCAGATCTTGTAAAGGGCTGTTATTCCTTCTCTAATGTTTGGAGACTGTTGTGTTATATTTTCATCCTTTTCTAAGTCTCCTCAATGTGTTGTCTCTCTCGATGCTGAAAAGGCATTTGACAGAGTTGAATGGAAACACTTATTTAATGTTTTAGAGAAATTTGGCTTTGGTATTAATTTTAATAAGTGGATCAGAATGATACATAAAAGCCCGATTGCTACTGTTATTACTAATAATTGCAGATCTCCTTTTCTTTGGCTTTCGCAGAGTACGAGACAAGGATGTCCATTAAGTCCTTTGTTATTTAATTTGGTGCTGGAACCCTTGGCTATTGCACTTTGTGAAGCTAAAGATATTCATGGAATTCTCATAAATGGGATTGTTCATAAGTTCGCCCTTTATGCTGACGATCTCTTAGTTTATATTTCGAATCCTGAGGAATCCATTCCTAGTTTATTGAAAATATTAAACGATTTTGGAAACGATTTGATACACCAAATCTCCTCAGACTCCCAATGAAATATAGTCACTGTCTTACCTTCTTTATACCTGCATCAATATGTTGGGTCCAGGTTAGGTCCTCAGAGATATTGACACCCAGAAACATGAAGTTGATCTCTCTCTCCTCTTCAGATCCCTCTTTGGTGTGTGTTTTCTCATCCTACCCTTTCTGAAGCCTACACTCAGTTTTTTGGTCTTACTGACATTGGGTGCAAGGTTGTTGCTATGACACCACTCCAGAGGGCATACAAGCTCCAGCTTGTACGCCCTCTTGTCACCATCTGAGATTCTGCCTACAATGGTGATATCATCAGCAAAATTATGGATGGCATTTGAGCTCTGTCTAGCTGCACATTCATGGGTGTAGAGAAAGTAGAGCAGTGGGCAAAGCACACATCGCTGATCGCAGGGGAAAGGACAAGGTGAACTCGAAGCAGTTCAGAATGGTTCCCTATCCAAAAGCAAAGGGAGCACGAGCATGACACACATTTTCTGGCTCAAATGGTCTACCCTCAAGAGTGGTGACTGGCAAAGGATGATCTAACTTGGAAATTGAGACTCACCTTTGTCAGACCACACCCAGATCTAAAAAATTACCGGTGGAACTGCTGTCTAAAAAATACCTGAAGGGCCGGTTCCTTGTGGTCCTGGCCAATAAAGAGAGCAAATATACCCCAGATGTCATAGAACTAGGAGGTAACTTTGTAGCTGTCTCTCACCAGAGACAGCTACAAAGGACTAAGAGGTAACTTTTGAACAGACAAAGTTTGCCCTCTAGCAGATGGCCCTTGGATTTTCCTGACTTCTACAAAAAAGTCAAAAGTGTCCAGCGTCTCTGCCATAAAGTCCCAGTCCTTCCCCGTCTCCCTCCTGCACTCCCCCTCCCCCTCCCTCTCTCTCTCCATCCCTCACTCACATACCCTCTCTCTCTCACCTCTCTCCAGGGGTCACTTGTTTGCAATGGACATTTGCAATGAGGTACTTGGATGAGTAGAAAATGTGGGTGAAGATCAGAGTTAGAAGTGGTCATATCTGGGGAATTTACCGCAACACTCTCGCTGGTGTTCTGACATCCAATTATCAAGTCGGATAGCTAAGTTAATTAGTCCATCCAGATCCCGAACAGCTTCATGCTCCGCCAGTTCACCCTTGAGCTTTTAGAACATAGAGCACAACGAGGTGATGAGAAGGTTTATGACCACTTGGAAAAACATAGTCTGACTTTGGGATAGTCAGCATGGCTTTGTGAGGGGCAGCTCATGTCTCATGAGCCTGAATGAATTCTCTGAGGATGTGACAAAGCACATTGATGAAGGTAGAGCTGTGGCTGTGGTGGACTGTATAAGGCTTCTAGGACAGCGTTTGATAAGGTTCCCTTAGTAGGGTCAATAAGAAAGCTGGGAGGCACGAGATCTACGGGATCTTGGCAACGCAGATGAAAAGAAGGCAGAGGGTTCAAAAGTTCAAAGTGCATCCATTGTCCAAGTTTCTATACCATATACAACCTTAAGATTCATTTTCATTTTTGCAGGTCCACAGGAAAACAAAGAAATACAATAATATCCACAAAGAACGGAACAAAGACTGACTGACGTCCAGTGTGCAAAACGGCGCCGTAACCGCCTTCACTCACCTCAGTGCTGGACTGCGGTCTCACTTTCGGGTTCCCTGTAGTTCATGTTCTATGTATTATTTGTTCATTATTTTATTATTGACATGATCTGTCTGCTTTTACACACTGGACTTTCATGAATTCTATGCATTGTGATGCTCTGGGGGAGGGAGCGTGGTCAACAGCCCGCCCTGTATTTCTAATGACCAGCATTGTTTATTGTTTTGTGTTCAAATGTGGTCGAGGGAATACAGTGGGAAGTTCATTCATTTGTAACATTTTAAGTTCAATTAAACAGTTATTGGCTTGTGTATTTGTGGGTCACCCTAACTGTAATTGTAAGACCATAAGACGTCGGAGCTGAATTAGGCCATTCAATCCATCGAGTCTACTCTGCCATTCCATCATGGTTGATCCTGAGTGCCGCTCAACCCCATAAATCTTCCTTCTCGCGATAACTTTTGATGCCCTGACCAATTAGAAAATAATCAATTTTCACTTTAAATGTACCACTGGCCTTGGCCTCCACTGCAGCCTGTGGCAGAACATTCCACAGATTCACTACTCTCTGGCTAAAAAAAAATCCTCCCTGCTTCTGTTCTGAACAGTTGCCTCTCAATTTTGAGACTGTGCCGTCTACTTCTGGACACCCCCACCTAGGAAACATCCTCTCCACATTAACTTTATCTAGTTCTTTCAAGATTCAGCAGGTTTCAATCTGATAACCCCGCATTTCTTCTAAATTCCAGTGAGTACAGGCCCAAAGCTGCCAACTGCTCCTCCTATGTTAACCCCTTCATTCCCAGAAACATCCTTGTGCACCTCCACTGGATTCTCTCCAATGACAACACATCTGTTCTGAGATATGAGCCCCAAAACAGTTGACAATACTCCAAGTGCAGCCTGACTAGTGTCTTATAAAGTCTCAGCACTATCTCCTTGCTTTTATATTATATTCCCCTCGAAATAAATGCCAACATTGCATTTGCCTTCTTTACCACAGCACAACCTTTGAATTAACCTTCTGGTCGTCTTGAATGAGGACTCCTAAGTCCCTTTGCACATCTGATGTTTGAATTTTCTCCCCATTTAGATAATAGTCCACACTATTGTTCCTTTTACCAAAATGTATTACCATACATTTCCCAATATCGTATTCCATCTGCCACTTTTTGGCTCATTTTTTTGAATTGTCAATGTCCAGCTGCACCACTAGTTACTGAATAAGGCCCCCTTTTATTCCCATGCACTGCCTCCTGCCTGTCAGCATTTCCTCTATCCCCGCAGTATCTGTCCTGTGGTGCCACGGGATTTTATCTTGTTATGCAGCCTCGTGTGGCACCTTATCAGATACCTTCTGAAAATGCAAGGAAATGACATGTGACCAGGGTGTGTGATGGTTCCCTCCCTGGTCTATGAGATGGAGCTGCTCTATCTCTGGGTCATGGTGCCCGGTCTGTTTTAATGTTTATCACAATAAAACTGTTGTTGAGTTTGATGAGTTTCCTTGTCTGTCGATATGGACCAAATGCTTGCCACTGTATTTGTTTTCCTGTGGGGGCCTACAAGAAAATGATTATCAAGGTTGTGTATGATTTACTTACTTTGTTAAGAAATTGTACTTCGAACTTTGAACTTTGAAGCCAGTCCAGGATCCCGATGGTTTAAAGCCGGACCCAGCGCGTTCTCTCACCTGTCTCCTGTCGTCTACTCCAAGGTGCGGTATCTGTATTCATGAGAGCGAAGGTTGCTGAATTGCTAGTTTGTTTAGACCGTTCAAAAGTATGTTTCTCAAAGGGAAAGTACAGGCTGCGATTTGTAGTGATGGTAGTTCACAAGGAGATTATCTAGTAGAATATCTGATAGTATTGTGAGCTGCCGCAGTTTGGTGCTGTACACCACCACACAGTACTGGACTGACTTCACAGCCTGTGGACTTGCTTTCGAGGTCCCATCAGTTCATGTTCTCACTGTGAATTGTGAGCACTTTTCTGAGCTGCCATACATTGGAGATATGAATCGCAACGCCAACTTGCATATATTTTTGTGGTGTTCGCCTGGAGGTCGGTGACCGGTCGTGTTCCACAGGGATCTGTTCTGAGATTCCTGCTCTTTCTGATATTTATAAATGATGGGGCTGAAGAAGTGGCAAACTGTGTTAAAACATTTACAGATGACATGAAGATTGGTGTGTTGTGGATAGAGTAGATGTTTGGCATAAGTTACAACAGGACTTTGATAGGTTGCAGAGCTGGGCTGAACAGTGGCAGATGGAGTTCAACCCAGAAAAATAGGAAGTGTTTGACTTTGGATGGTGGAGGGTTAACGGCCGGATTTTTGGGAGGTTGGATGAACAGAGGGATCTTGTTGTCCACATCTATAAACTTGCTGCCTGAATCAAAAGAGTTGTTAAGGAAGCATATGGTGTGTTGGCCAGTAGCTTGAGTTCAAGAAACTCAAGGTGGTGTTGCAGCTCTATAAAACCCTGGGGAGGTCACACTTGGGGTATTGTGTTCAGCTTTAGTCGTCTCATTGTAGGAAGGATTTGGAAGCTTTAGAGGGTGTGCAGAGGAGATTTACAAGGGTGCTGCCTGGATTACAGAGCATGTCTTATGAGGATAGGCTAATCAAGTTGAGATTTTTCTCTCTGGAGTGAAGGAGGGTGAGAGGTGACTTGAGAGGAGTGTACAAGATGATAAACAGTATAGATGGGGTGAATAACCAGAGCCATTTTTCCAGGGCAGAAATCACTTAACCAAGAAGGCATGATTTTAATGTGATTCACAGAAAGCATAGGGGAGGGGTATCGGAGGGTTTTTTTACACAAAGAGTGGTGGGTGTGTGGAATGTGTCACCAAGGGTGGTAGTAGGGGCAGTTACAATCGGGTGATCTAAGAGACCCTGCGATGGGCAGCAGGATGATAGAAAATTACTGGGTGATGTTGGAGGGCAGGGTTAGATTGATCTTGGAGTAGGTTAAAATGTTGTTACCACATGTGGGCTGTAATATTCTCTGTTACTCACTCTCTGTCAGTGAGAGGGGTCTCTGAGGGAGCTGGATTAACATTCATTGTGATATGGCACTGGAAGTGGGGTTCACTGAGGGAGCTGGATTAACATCAGTGGGGATACAGTAAGTGACACAGGGTGCTAGTTAGCAGGAGTCACTGACAGATAGTGTGAGGGAGCTCAGTTAATGTCAATCAGTGACACAGTACACTGGGGCAGAGAAGTTACTGTTGGATGTTGTGAGGGTGCTGGATTATCATCAATCAGAATACCATCAGAGACACAGAGTGCTGGAAGAGAGGAGTCACTGAAGGATGGTGTAAGGGTACTGGTTTAATGTCAGTGGGAATATAGTCTGTGTCACAGGGCACTGGAATGTAGGGGTTAATGACGAATGCTTTCTTTTTTAACCTCGTAGACACTGCTGATCCTGTCTTCTGCTTATGATGTGGCTGTCGATATGGAGAGGTCTCTTGCTTGTTCTGTTTACTCTGTGGGCTGTGTCTGGTGATTTCCTGAATTGCGTAATAGAAAGAAAATGCTCCGATCTGAACGTATTTATGAAGATGAAGGTAAGTTGCAGTGAAGCCAAAGCCTCTGTTGGCCACGATTGCAGACAAAGAACACGGTGTGCCCCTGGTCCCAGACATTGACTCTTTATTCCCTCCCATAGATGTTGCCTGACTGACTGAGTTCCTGCAGACCCTCGCCTTCCCCAGGTCTTTTCTTCTCTCCTGAACTTTACATTTCCAATTGTCTTCATTTTAGTGCACCCCTCACCTGTGGATCTTCCCCCTTTCTTCACTTTCCTCCATGGTCCACTCTCCTCTCATATCAGATGTCTTCTTCAGCCTTCACCTTTCCCACTTATCACCTCCCAGCTTCCCACTTCACCCACCCTCCCCATCACCCCATCAGCCTCTGGCTTATTCTCCTACTTAGTTTGATTTCTTCCCTGTTCCTTTCACGTCCCCATGAAATGTCACAGCCTGAAACATCGACTGATTATTCATTCCCATAGATGCTGCCTAGCTGCTGTGATGCTCCATCATTTTGTGAGTTTTGCTCGCGATCCCAGCATCTCAGAATCTCTTGTGTTGTTGGTATTTACTCTCAAGATTACCCTCATTGAACTGGACACTCAATACAAAGGTTGGGACATAATTTTACAGATGTACAGGACATTGTTAAGACCAGACCTGTGTGTTGGAAGCTTGGGATTTAGCTAGGGTGTGTGCAGAAGAAACCATGTTGCCTTGAGCAAAGGTGGCTGAGGGATAACCTTATAGAGGTTTATAATGTTACCAAAGGCATAGGAAGTCCATAAGATAGAGGAGCAGGATTAGGCCATTCAGCCCATCAAGCCTGCTCTGCCATTCCATCATGTCTGATTTATTGTTGCTCTCAACTTCATTTTCCCTCCTTCTCCCTTTGGTGTCCTGACTAATCAAGAAACTATCAGCCTCCACTTCCAATACCATGACTTTGCCTCCATAGCTGCCTGATGGAACAATTTCCACAGATTCAGTACCCTCCAGCAAAAGAGATTCTCACTGATCTCTGTTCTGAAAAGATGTCCTTGTATTCTGAGACTGTGCCCTCTGGACCTGGACTCTGCCAATATTAGAAACTTTCTCTTCACATCCACTCTATCTAGGCTGTTCAATATTTGAAAGGTTTTAAAGAGACAACCCCCCTCCTGCCCCTCATTCTTCTGAAATCCAGCAAGCCTAGATTCACATGCTATCAAACACTCCTCACATAGTAACCACTTTATTCACAAAATCATTCTCGTCAATCTCCTCTGGACCCAGTCAGCTTTTTCCCAGGATGGGGAAGGTATGAGTCTATAACTTGAGGACATAGGTTGAAGATGGGAAGGATAGGATTTTAAAGTGGACATTGGAGGCAAGGGTTTTTTTCCCTCATATGTCGTGTTGGAAAACTGTAGGTTTAAGGAACATGTGGACAGGTATCTGGACGAGAATGGTTTAGTAGAATATTCAGTCAAACACACTGACATTTGTACAGGTACATGGCAGGAATGGTTTAGTGGGACATTATATCAAACAATGATAATTGGACAGGTACACAAACAGGAACGGTTTGGTAAGATATTAGGTCAAATACAAGGACATTTGGACAGGTACATGAACAGGAATGGTTTAGACAATATGACATTGAGACATAGGAATTGAATTAGGCCATTTGACCCATCGAGTCTGCTCCACCATTCAATCATGGCTGATCCGTTTCTTTATCGCTCCTCAACCCTATTCCCCAGCCTTCTCTCTGTAACCGTTGATTCCATGGCTTCATGGATTGAAAGAACCAATCAATCTCAACCTTAAATACACCCAACAACCTGGCCTCCACAGCTGCCTGTGGTAGCAGATTCCACAAATTTACCACCCTCTGACTAAAGAAATTGCTCCCTATCTCTATTTTAAATGACACCCCTCTATTCTGAGTCTGTGCGTTCTTGTGCTGGACTCTCTCATCATGGGATTTATCCTTTCCATATCTACTCTGGTTTTGGCCTTTCAACATTTGAAAGGTTTCAATGAGTCCTGCCCTCATCCTTCTGAATTCCAGCGAGTGCAGACCCAAAGTCATCAAACATTCCTCATATGATAACCCTTTCATTCCCGCAATCATCCTTGTGATACTCCTCTGAATCCGATCCAATGTCAGCACAACTTTTCTTAGTTGAGGAACCCAAAACTGTTCACAATACTCAAGGTGAGGCCTCACAAATGCCTTATTGGACTTATAGACACAGCAACATATCCCTGTTCTTCTATTCTACACCTCTTGAAATGAATACTAACATTGCATTTGCCTTCCTTGCCACCAACTCAACCTGCAAGTTAACCTTCATGTTGCTCTGTACAAGGACTCCCAAGACTCTTTGCGTCTCAGATGTTTGGATTTTCTCCCCGTTTAGAAAATAGTCTGCACATTTATTTCTACTACCAAAGTCCATGACCATGCATTTTCCAACATTATATTTTGGTGGCCACTTTCTTGCCCATTCTCCAAAGCTTTTTCTTTCCACCTTGATATTGTTCACTGGGTTGCTTTCATATTTCAGCTTGTCCCTTCTAATGAGTCTCTTAGTTGCTTTCTGTATGTTTTTAAAAGCTTCCAAATCCTCTGTCTTCCCACGAATTTTTGGTTTATGGTATGCCTTCTTTTTCAGTTCTACATTAGGTTTAATGCCCCTTGTCAGACACGGTTGTACTATTTTGTCATTAGAGTATTTATTTGTCTTTGGAATACATCTATCCTACACCTTCCTTATTTTCCCCAGAAACTCAGGCCATTGCTGCTCTGCTGACATCCCTGCCAGCAGCTCCTTCCAATTTATTTTGGCCAAGTCCTCTCTCATACCACTGTAATTTCCTTTACTCCACTGAAATACTGCTACATCAGACTTTAATTTCTCCCTATCAAATTTCAAGTTGAACTCAATCATATTGTGATCTCTACCTCCCTAATTGCTTCAATTTCATTACATAACATGCAATGCAGTATGCTCAATGACAAACCACCTTAAAAAGCCACCTCGGGGGATTCAACAAACTCACTCCCTTGAGATACATTGCCATTCTGATTTTCCCAATTGACCAGCATGTTAAAATGTTCCATGACTCTCTTAACATTTCAGTGGTTTAGCTAGATATTAGGTCAAGCACAAAGACATTTGGACAGATATATTGGCAGGAATCACTGAGTACAATATTAGATCAAACAGAAGGATCATTTGACAGGTATATGGCAGGAATGAATTATTGGGATATTTGGTCAAACACAAAGACATTTGGACAAATATATTGGCAGGAATCATTGAGTACAATATTAGATCAAACAGAAGGATAGTTGAAACAGGAACAGTTTAGACCTCATGACCACAAATAAAGGAGCAGAAATAGGCCATTTGGCTCATTGAGTCTGCTCCACCAATTTCATCATGGCTGAACCAATTTTCCTCAAAGCCCCATCTCCAGCCTTCTCTCCGTATCCATTCATGCCCTGTCCAGTCAAGAATCTATCAACCTCTGCTTTAAATATATATAAAGACTTGGTCTCCACAGCTGCCTATGGCAAAGAATTCCACATATTAACCACTCTCTGGCTAAAGAGGTTCTTCCTCAATTTTGCTCCAGAACCATGCCTCTCTAATCTGAGGATGTGTACTCTGGTCTTAGGCTCTCCCGCCAAAGGAAGCATCCTCTCTACAGCCACAATATCAAGGCCATTCATCATTCAATAGATTTCAATGAGATCACCGCTCATTCTTCTGAATTGTAGTGAATACATGCCCAAAGCCATCAGACCTCTTCATATGACAAGCCATTCAAACCTGGAATCACTTTCACAAACTTCCTCTGAACCCTCGCCAGTCTCAGCATATTCTTTCTGAGATAAGGGGTGCAAAACTGCCCACAATACTCCAAGTGAGGCTTTCTAAAATCTCAACATTACATCCTTGCTTTTATATTCTAGTGCTCTTGAAATGAATGCTAACATTGCATTTTCCTTCCTCACCACAAACTCAACCTGCAAATTGACCTTTGGGGGATCCCTGCACATTGATTTTCAAGTCCCCTTGCACCTCCGTTTTTTCATTTCCTCTCCATTTAGAAAACAGTCAGCCCTTTTATTAGCAAACACGAGGAAATCTGCAGATGCTGGAAATTCAAGCAACACATACAAAATGCTGGTGGAACACAGCAGGCCAGGCAGCATCTATAGAGAGAAGCACTGTTGAAGTTTCGGGCCGACACCCTCGGTCAGAACCCTTCCATTACTTCGACCAAAGTGCAAGCCCGAACACTTCCCGACATTGTATTCCATCTGCCATTTCTCTGCCCATTCTCCAAATCTGTTGCAGTCCCCTTATTCCCAAAATGCTTGTGGAATGCAGCAGGCCAGGCAGCATCTATAGGAAGAAGTACAGTCGACGTTTAGGGCCAAAACCCTTCGTCAGGACTAACTGAAAGAAAAGATAGTAAGAGATTTGAAAGTGGGATGGGACGGGGAAGATCTGAAATGATAGAAGACCAGAGGGGGAGGGGTGAAGCTAAGAACTGGAAAGTTGATTGACAAAAGGGATACACAGCTGGTGAAGGGAAAGGATTATGGGATGGGAGGTGTAGGGAGAAAGAAAGGGGAGTAGAGCACCAAAGGGAGATGGAGAGCAGGCAAGGTGTGATTGTGAGAGGGACAGAGAGAGAAAATGAAAAAAGGGGGAGGGATGGGAAATAAATAAATAAATAAACAGATAGATAGATAGATAAATAAGGGATGCGGTATGAAGGGGAGGGGGGATTAACGGAAGTTAGAAAAATCAATGTTCTTGCCATCAGCTTGGAGGCTACCTAGACAGAATATAGGGTGTTGTTCCTCCAGCCCGACTGTGGCTTCATCTTGACAGTACAGGAGGCCATGGATAGACATATCAGAATGGGAATGGGACATGGAATTAAAGTGTGTGGCCACTGGGAGATCCTACTTTCTCTGGCGGACAGAGTGTAGGCGTTCAGCATAACGGTCTCCCAGTCTGCGTCGGGTCACCTCACCTGGAGGTGACACTTCACCTGTGAGTCAGCTGGTGTGATATACTGCGTCCGGTGCTCCCAGTGCGGCCTTTTATTAGCCCCACCAGCCCCATTCTTCTGCCTGCTCTACATAACCCTGACTAATCCAGAAGCTTTCAAGTTCCACTTTACATATACCCAATGACCTGGACTCCATAGCTACTATGGCAATGAATTCACCACCTTCTGTCTAAAGAAATTCCTCCTCATCTCTGTTCTAAGAGACATCCTCTCCAAATCAACTCTGTCTAAGCCCGTCTAGCACCATAGCATGCCCACAACAAATTAACCCTAATCCGTGCATTTTCGGAATGTGGGAGGAAACCGGAAAACCCACACGGCCACGGGCAGAATGTTGAAGCTCCTTCCTGGCGGAGTTGGGAATTGAAGCGTAATTGGTGATCGCCATCATGTAAAGCACTGTACTACTGTACTGCCCAATTTAACCGGTTTCAGATGCAGGGACATAGATTCTGCCTGGCCTGCTGAGTTTCTCCACAGATTTTTTTGTGCTACTGACACATCCAAGCAACTGGTCTCAGCCCGAAATGTCGACTGTACTTCTTCCTATAGATGCTGCCTGGCCTGCTGCGTTCCACCAGCATTTTGTGTGTGTTGCTTGAATTTCCAGCATCTGCAGATTTCCTCATGTTTGCTCCCTTTAGTCCCACTCTTTGCCTGCTGCCAATCAGCCACTGCTATATCCATGCAAGAATCTTCCCTGTAATATAATAGGCTCGTAACTTGAAAATCAGCCTCATATTTGTCACCTGGTCAAATGCCTTCTGAAAATCCGAGGACACATCATCAACCAGTTCTCCTTTGTCTTGTTTGTTCTTCAAAGAATTCCACCAAATTTGTCAGGCAATGTTTTTCCCTAGAGGAAACCATGTCGACAATGGCCTAATTTATCATGTGCCTCCAAGTATGCTGAGAACGCATCCTTAATAATTGACTCCATCATCTTCGCAACCACTGAGATCAGACTAACTGGCCTATAGTTATCTTTCTTCTGCCTCTACCATTTTGAAGAATGGTGTAACAATTTGGAATTTTCCAATCTTCCAGAACCATCCCAGAAACTAGCGATTGTTGAAAGATCATTACACATGCCTCCATGATCTCTTCCACCAACTCTTTCAGAACCTTAGGTTGTACACCTTCTCGTCCAGGTGACTTATCCATCTTCAGACATAGAAACATAGAAAGCCTACAGCCCACAAAGGCATGCCAAACGTCTTTTTACTATAGAAATTATCTACGGTTACCCAGAGCCCTCTATTTTTCTAAGCTCCATGTACCAATCCAGGAGTCTCTTGCTGACAGCCTATTCAATGCACACACCACCCTCTGCATAAAATAACTTACCCCTGACATCTCCTCTGTACCTACCTACAAGCACCTTAAAGCTGTTCCCTCTCATTCTAGCCATTTCAGCCCGTTGAGAAAGACTCTGACTTTCCACATGATCAATGCCTCTCGTCATCACCACTGTCAGGTCACCTCTCATCCTCCGCCGCACAAGAAAAAAAGGCCGAGTTCACTCAACCTATTCTCATAAAGCATGCTTCCCAATCCAGGCAACATACTTGTAAATATCCTCAGCACCCTTTCTATGGTTTCCACATCCTTCCTGTAGTGAGGCAACCAGAATTGAGCACAGTACTCCAAGTGGAGACTGACCAGGGTCCTATATAGCTATGACATTACCTCTCGGCTCTTAAACTCAATCGCATGTTTGATGAAGGCCAATGCACTGTATGCCTTCTTAACCACAAAACTCCATAGCAGTTTTGAGTGTCCTATGGACTCAGACCACAAGATCCCTCTGATCCTCCACACTGCCAAGTGTCTTACCATTAACGCTATATTCTGCCATCATCTTTGACCTACCAAAATGAACCACCTCACACATCTGGGTTGAACTCCATCTGCCACTTCTCAGCCCAGTTTTGCATCATATCAATGTCCCGCTGTAACCTCTGACAGCCCTCCGCACAATCGTTGAGACCCCCAACCTTTGTGTGATCAGCAAACTTTCTAACCCATCCCTCCACTTCCTCATCCCGGTCATTTGTTAAAATCACAAAGAGTAGGGGTCCCAGAACAGATCTCTGAGGCACACCACTGGTCACAGACCTCCATGCAGAATATGACCTGTCTGCATCCAATCTTCGGCTGCTGTGGGCAAGCCAGTTCTGTATCCACAAAGCAATGTACTCTTGGATCCCATGCCTCCTTACATTCTCAATAAGCCTTGCTTGGGGTACCTTATCAAATGCCTTGCTGAAATCTATATACACTACCTTTACTGCTCTACCCTCATCAATGTGTTTAGTCACATCCTCAAAAATTTCGGTGAGGTTCATAAGGCACAACTTGCCTTTGAAAAAGCCATGCTGACAATTCCTAATCATATTATGCCTCTCCAAATTTTCATAAATCCTGCCTCTCAGGATCTTCTCCATCAACTTACCAATCACTGAAGTAAGACTCACTGATCTATAATTTCCAGGGCTCTCCCTACTCTATTTCTTAAATAAGGGAACAACATCCGCAACCCTCCAATCCTCTGGAAATTCTCCCATTCCCATTGATGATGCAAAGATCATCAACAGAGTTTCAGCAATCTTCTCCCTCATCTCCCACAGTAGCCTGGGGTACATCTCATCCTGTCCCAGTGACTTGTCCAACTTGATGCTTTCCAAAACCTCCAGCACATCCTTTTTCTTAATATCTATAATCTCAAGCTTTTCAGTCCACTGTAAATCATCCCTACAATCACCAAGTTCCTTTTCCGTAGTGAATACTGAAGCGAAGTATTCATTAAGTACCTCTGCTGTCTCCTCTGGTTCCATACACACTTTTCCACTGTCACACTTGATTGGTCCTATTCTCTCATGTCTTTTCCTCTTGCTATTCACATACTTGTAGAATGCCTTGAAGTTTTCCTTAATCCTGTCCGCCAAGGCATTCTCATGACTGCTTATGGATCTCCTAACTTCATTCTTAATCTCCTTCTTGCTAGCCTTATAATCTTCAAAATCTCTATCATAACCTAGTTTTTGTACCTTTCATAAGCTTTTCTTTTCTTGTTGACTAGATTTACAATAGCCCTTGTACACCACGGTTCCTGTCCTCTACCATCCTGTCTCTTTGGAATGTAGCTATGTAGATCTCCATGCAAATGTCCCCTGAACGTTTGCAACATTTCTGCCGTATATTTCCCTGACAACATCTGTTTCCAATTTATGTTCCAAGTTCCTGCCTGGTAGCCTCATATTTCCCCTTACTCCACTTAAACTCTCTCCTAACTTGTCTGGTCCTACCCCTCTCCAATGCTATAGTAAAGGAGATAGAATGTGATCACTATCTCTAAAATGTTCTCGCACTGAGAGATCTGACAACTGACCAGATTCATTTCCCAATACCAAATCAAGTACAGCCTCTCCTCTTGTAGGCTTATCTACATATTGTGTCAAGAAACCTTCCTGAACATACCTACCAAACTCCACGCCATCTAAGCACCTTGCTCTGGGGAGATGCCAATCAATATCTGGGAAATTAAAATCTCCCATCATACCAACCCTGTTATTACACCTTTCCAGAATCTGTCTCCCTATCTGCTCCTCGATGTCCCTGTTACTATTGGGTGGTCTATGAAAAACACCCAGTAGAGTTATTGACTCTTCCTGTTTCCAATCTCCACCCACAGAGACTCAGTAGACAACCCCTCAATGACATATCTTTTGTGTAGCCATGACACTATCTCGGATCAACAGTGCCATGCCCCCACCTCTTTTGCCTCCCTCCCTATCCTTTCTGAAACATATAAAGCCTAGCACTTGAAGTAGCCATTCCTGCCCCTGCACCATCCAAGTCTCTGTAATGGCCACAACATCATAGCTCCAGTTACTAATCCATGCTCTAAGCTCATCCGCTTTGTTCATAATACTCCTTGCAGTGAAGTAGACACATCTCAATCCATCGGACTGAATACGTCCCTTCTCCATCACCTGCCTATCTTCCCTCTTGCACTTTCTACAAGTTTTCTCTATTTGTGAGCCAACCGCCTCTTCCTGCATTTCTTCTATTCGGTTCCCACCCCCCAGCAATTCCAGTTTAAACCCTCCCCAACAGCCTTTGCAAACTTCTCCATCACAATATTGGTCCCCCGGGATTCAAGTACAACCCGTCCTTTTTGTACAGGTCACGTCGGCCCCAAAAGAGGTCCCAATGATTCAGAAATCTCAATCCCTGCCCCCTGCTCCAATCCCTCAGCCATGCATTTATCCTCCACCTTATTCTACTCCTATACTCACTGTCATGTGGCACAGGCAGTGATCCTGAGATTACTACCTTTGTGGTCCTGCTTCTCAACTTTATTCCTAACTCCCTGTGGTCTGTTTTCAGGATCTCCTCCCTTTTCCTACCTATGTCATTGGTACCAATATATACCACAACCACTGTCTGTTCTCCTTCCCACTGCAGGATATCTTAGACGCAATCTGAAATATACCGGATCCTGCCACCTGGGAGGCAAACTACCATCCTAGTTTCTTTCTTGTTTCCACAGAATCTGCTGTCTGACTCACTAACTATAGAGACCCCTATCACTGCTGCCATCCTCTTCCTTTCCCTACCCGTCTGAGTCACAGGGCCAAACTCTGTGCCAGACGCGTGGCAAATGTTGCTTCCCCCAGGTAGGCCATTCCCCCCCCACCCCACCAACAGTACTCAAACAGAATTAATTATTGTTCAGTCTGGACAGCCACAGGGTTACTCTCAAGTATCTGAGTCTTGCCCTTCCCTCTCCTGACTGTTACCCACTTATCTGTCTCCCGAAGCCTTGGTGTGACTACTTTCTATACTATCCATCTATCAGTTCCTTTCAGTTTCCCAAGAACATTCTCTATAGTTATAGTTATAGTAACTTCACACATTCCATGCCCCCAATATCTGGAATTTCTACCATACTGTTAGTGTCTTACACCGTGAAGACTGATGCAAAATATTTATTCAGTTCGTCCTCTATTACATTGTTCCCTGTTAATACCTCTCCAGCATTGTTTTCCAGTGGTCCAATATCCACTCTCATCTCTCTTTCACACTTTATGTGTAAGAATATTGATACTAGTTCCAACACTCTGACATTTGATGGGAACCATTTAGCGAAGTATTAGGTCAAACAGAAGGACATTTGGACAGCTACACGGATGGGAACTGTTTACACCATAAGACCATGAGATATAGGAGCAGAAGCTGGCCATTCTGCCCATTGAGGCCTCTCTGCCATTCAATCGGGCTGATCTAATTCTTCCAGTCATCCCCACTCCCCACACCCCATACCTTTTGATGCCCTGGCTAATCAAGAACCTCTCTATCTCTGCCTTAAATATATCCAATGACCTGGCCTCCACAGCCGCTCGTGGCAACAAATTCTACAGATTTACCACCTTCTGAATGAAGTAAATTCTCCGCATCTCAGTTCTAAAAGGACGACTTTCAATCTTGAGGTCATGCTCTCTTGTCCTGGAGTCACCTACCATGTGAAATAACTGCTTTATCTAATCTGTTCAGGCCTTTGAATGTTCAGAATTTTCCATTAGATCCCCCCTCATTCTCCTGAACTCCAGGAAATACAGCTCAAAAGCTGCCAGATGTTCCTCATACGGGAACCCTTTCATTACTAGAATCATTCCCGTGAATCTTCTCTGAACCCTCTCCAATGTCATTATATGCTTTCTAAAATGAGGAGCCCAAAACTGCACACAATACTCCAAGTGTGGTCTCACAAGTGCCTTATAGAGCCTCAACATCACGTCCGTGCTCTTATGTTCTATACCTCTAGAAATGAATGTCAATATTGCATTTGCCTTCTTCACAACTGACTCAACCTGGAGGTTAACATTTCAGGTATTTTACACAAGGACTCCCAAGTCCCTTTACATCTCTGCATTTTGAATGCTCCACCCATCTATATAATAGTCTGCCTGTATATTTCTTCCACCAAAGTGCATGGCTATATGCTTTCCAACATTGTATTTCAACATTAGTTTAGTGAGATATTAGGTCAAACAAAAGGACATTTGGACAGGCACATGGACAGGAATGGTTTTAGTGAGATATTAGTTCAAATATAAGGACATTTGGACAGGTACACGGACAGGAACAGTTCCATACAATATTACAAGATTAGAAGGAACTTGTTTTGCCAGAGAGTGGTGAATCTGTGGAATTCATTGTCAAGGGCAGCTGAGGAAGCAAAGTTGTTGTATGTATTTGAGGTGGAAGTTGATAAGTTCTTCATTAGTCAGGGTGTGAAAGTTTATTGGGGAGAAGACTGCTATGTAAAAGAAAAAAAGAGTCCACGCAGTGAACCTTGCAAGGATTCCATTTGTTAAGGTTACCTCTTTTTCCGCAAAGCCCAAGAACATCATCCCAATTCAAGGCACAATAGTAGCATAGTCGTTAGCATGACGTTATTTCATTTTGGGGTGTTCTGGAGCTCGGAGTTCAATTACTGTACCATTCCATAAGGAGTTTGTAGGTTCTTCCAATGACAGTTATGATTTCCTCCAGGTGCTCTGGTTTCGTCACACATTCCAAAGATGTACTGGTTAGAATGTTAGTTGATTATTATAAATTGTACTATTATTCAGCTAGGGTTAAATAGATGGGAAACGGATTGCTGTGTTTCATGAGCTGAAAGGGCCTATGAGAGGAAGTAGGAATGCAGGGAGCCGAGTCTCTGTACATCTTCCCCCTGAAATGCTGGGTTCTCTCAAGGTCCTCTTATTTCCTCCCACAGTCCAAAACGTAGTGGTAGGTTAGTTGGTCAGTGTAATAGTTGTACCATCAGTAGGATAGGGTTAAATTGGGATTGTTGCGGTTTCTGGGTGGTGTGGTCAAATGGCCAGAAGGACCATTCTGTGTTGTTTCTCTAAATAAATAAAAAACACACACTCTCAACAGTTTAGGAACAGCTTCTTCATCTCCGCCATCAGATTTCTGAATGGTCCAAGATCCCGTGAACACTACCTCACTAAATGGCTCTTCTTGACATTATTGATTTATTTTGTATCTATTATTGTAACTTAGTCTATTTTTATGTGTATTGCACGGTATGGTTGCAGCAAAACAACAAATGTCAGTGATCATCAGCCTGATCCTCACCCACTTGTCCTGACCTATTTCCGAGGAGAAGGTCAAACTTACCTTCTGTCCAGTAAAAGGCCACGATATATTGGCCGAGGAAACATTGTTGAACAAAGTCTACCCAAACTAAGTCTTGAGCACTATGGCAATCCCAGACTTGGTTAGGAAAGTTAAAAGCTCCTCCATCACAAGCCAATACTTCTTGCAATCTCCCTGCTCTAATTTCTGTTGGTCATTGGGGCTTGCAGTACAGCCCCAAAAAGGTGATAAGCAGAGAGCTAAAGAACACTACGGCATGGAAACAGACCATTCAGCCCATCTAGTCCATTCCAAAACCATTTGCCTACTTGCACTGGGACCATAGCTCTCCATACCCCTTCCATCCATGTACCTAACCAAACTTTGCAAATGGTTGACATTGAGCTTGCATGCATCACTTGTGCTGGTAGCTTCTTTCCACACTCTTACAACCCTCTGAGCAAAGAAATTTCACCTCATATGCTTCTTAAATGTCTCACCTTTTCAAGCTTAACCCATGACCTCTGGTTGAAGCACCACCCAACCTCAGTACAAAAAGCATACTTGTATATACACAATCTATAACACTCATAGTGTAGCAAACTCCTATCAAATCTCCTTTAAATCTTCTACATCCTGAAGAATGCTGTCCTAACCCATTTAATCTATCTCAGGTCCACCAGGCGCGACAACATCCTTGTAAATTTACTCTGTACTCTTTCAACCTTGCTTACATCTTTCCTGTAGGCACGTAGGTAACCAAAATTGCTTACAATGCTCCAGATTAGGAGTTCATTATACAAGATTATACGAGTTGAACATAACATTCCATTTCCTGTACTCGGTACATTGAGTTATGAAGGCCAATGTGCCAAAAGCTTTCTTTCCGACCCTATCTACCTCTGACACTATTTTCAATGAAATATGTACCTCTATTCCCACTTCTACCACACTCCACAGTACGCTTCTCTTCTCTGTATAAGACCTTCCCTGGTTGGTCCTACTGAACTGCAACACCTTGCACTTGTTTGCATTAAAATCCACCTGACATTTTCAGCCCATTTTTCCAGCTGATCCAGATCCCTCTGCAAGCGTTGATAGACTTAACTCACTGTCCACTGCACCCCAATCTTTACTTCATCCATAAACGTGCTGATCCAGTTGACCACATTATCATCCAGATCATCAATATAGATGACAGACAACATTTGACCCAGCACCAATCCCTGCGGCACACCTCGAGCCACTGTCCTCCATTCAGAGAGGCAACCATCTGCTACCAGTCTCTGGCTTCTCCCACAAAACCAATGTCTAATCCAATTTACTACCTCATGCTGAATGCCGAGTCACTGAAGCTTTTTGACCAAACTCATATCCGGGACCTTCGCAAATGTCTTGCTGAAGTGGATGCAGTCAACACCCAGTGCCTCATCACACTGCGTAATGATCTGATCTAGATGAACAGTTTGCAAGAGAAGCTTTTCACTGTATCTACGTATATGTGTCAACCAATTCCAATACACCTCTCACTTAAACTGTGCCCTCACTGCATCATAACAGGTTCCTCTTGTCCATACCAAACACCCCATACAACCATATCCAGAACTTCATTCTTTGTCATTTCCACCATCATCACAAGCACACTTTTAGTTCCTCCCTCCACCCCACTCCCTACTTTCTGCTGGGATTGCTCTCTAGATGTCTCCCTTGTCCATTATCAAGTTTTCTTCCTAAAAGTTTGCTGGGAATGCCATACAGTGTTGAAAGTGATCTTTGTATTCATTTGTCCGCAGGCATGTGTTGATGGCTGCAGAGCGGCCAACCCCAATGAGAAAAGGCAATAAGAGATGGAATATTTCCGCTGAGGAAGACCACTAGAAGAAAAGAAGAAAAAAAGAAGAAAAAAAGGGGAAGAGAGGAACTGAGAACGAAATAATTGACTATGACGATTAATATGAAAACAATTTTCGGCAAGATTTTCAAATGGACCAAGCATTGGGCAGGGATATAACCTTGACAAGGGGACCAAGCTCTTTGAAAGCATAGAGACCAACCTCCTTGATCGGAACTTAATCATCAAGAGATAGCCAGGAAGTCAACCCTTAGCACCAGTGATGGAGCTGAGTGAAAAAGCTAGCTGGGTGTAAAAGATAGGACCTGCCATCAATGTATTAATTGAGCAATTGGTAAACTGAAAAATAAAGTTTTTCTTTGCAAAAGATCACAGTCTTAGCAGTGTCTGCTTACCTCTGTTAGTTCATGACCTTGGTGTGAAACATGACAGCACAAGTAGTGCAGACCACTTGGCCCCTCCAATCCTACCCCCATTCACCAGGCCCATGAATGATCTGTACCATAAGCTTTAAATGTACCCACCCCAGTAACTTGACCTCCGCAGCTGTCTGTGGCAATGAATTCCACAGATTCACCACCCTCTAGTGCAAGAATTTCCTTACGTCCCCTCAGCCAGGTCTCAATTCCCCTTCTGCGCCAGTGGCCATTTTCCTCTCCTGCAAAATTCAATCACTGAACAACCTATCGCCCAACCCACAGCTGGTACTCAGCGAGAATGATTACTTTCAGGGTATCTCCTATCTTTTCCCATTGTGAAATATGCTCACCGATCTGTATCCAGTGTAGTCACCGATCCATAGAACAGGGTCGACCCATGACGTGCTGATTTAAACCAGACACCTCGCTAATCAAATCCATTCTGGCTGCACAATAGCCCTCTCCCCCCCGCCCCCCCCAATCTCTGCACACCTGTATGACTTCTCTAAGATTCTGTTAAACACCACTATTGTTAATGGGCAAGTCTCTCTCTTATTTCCCACCTCCCTCCATTTAATATCTCCTATCACATTTCATCTCGTTCAGCTCTTTTCCTCTTCCACCTATCACCTGCCAGATTTTCACATCATTCCCTTTCTCCCCTACCCCCACCAGCCAGCTCCTTTTCTCCCCTCTTCCCATACCCTTTTGTTCCGGCGTCTGTCCTCTTCTTTTCCAGTCCTGATGAAGTGTCTCAGTTTGAAACACCGACCGTTCACTTCCATGCCTAGATGCTGCTTCCCTGCTGAGTTCCTCCAGCATCATGTGTGTGGCTTGAAAGTTCTGCAGAACCTTGTCAGTCTCTGCATAACTCACTGACCTATGAACTCAGTGCCCTGACTAAGATGATAAGAGGCATTGATCATGTGGATAGTCAGAGGCTTTTTCCCAGGGCTGAAATGGTTGCCACAAGAGGACACAGGTTTAAGGTGCAGGGGAGTAGGTACAGAGAAGATGTCAGGGGTAAGTTTTTCACTCAGAGAGTGGTGAGTGCGTGGAATGGGCTGCCAGCAATGGTGGTGGAGGCAGATATGATAGGGTCTTTTAAGAGGCTTTTAGAAAGGTACTTGGTGCTTAGTAAAATGGCTATAGGAAAGCCTACTAATTTCTAAGGTAGGGACATGTTCTGCATAACTTTGTGGGCCAAAGGGCCTTTATCGTGCTGTAGGTTTTCTATGTTCTTATGAAATAAGTAGTGCAAAAATAGAAAGAAAAAAGCAGTAAGGTAGTGTTCAGTGGTTCAATGTCCATTCAGAAATTGGATGGCAGAGGGGAAGAAGCTGTTTCTGAATCGTTGAGTGTGCCAGCACCGGCAGTCACACACATCATCATGCACTCAGTACTAACCTCCCGAAGCTGCAGGTCCTTCTGTAGGATAACACTCCTAACCACTGGCTTTCTCTCAATGCAGCACATACTCAACACCACCCACTCACCATCAACCTCTCCCTCAGCACTGACCCACCACCCACATTCCAGCACCTCCCCCACATCCCCACATGTTCACCACATTCTGAGTGAGCAGATTTTCCATCTCAGTCTCAGCCTGAGATGTGACCCCTTGTTCTTGCACTTGCAGCTCAAGTTACCATCCTCTGGCCAGATTAGGTACACTCTTCCTCATCCTTCTAAATGCCAAGAGAATACAGGCGTGGGTGACTTACATCCTGGGAAGTAAGCAAGTGACTGCTGAACAAGGACAGTCAATTCCCCTGCCACACCACCTGTGGCTTAAATTCATAAGGAGCTCGGGGAAATTTACCATGTCACCAGACTCTCGCAAATTTCTGAGAATGTACCACGAAGAGCATTCTAACTGGTTGCATCACCGACTGGTATGGAGGGGCCAATGCACAGGATTGCTTTAAGTCGAAAACAGTTGTAGACTCAGTCTATCTGCACTACTTATTTTGTAACTCATAGTAATTTTATGTCTTTGCACTGTACTAATGACACAGAGCTATGGGTAACCGTAGGTAATTTATTAAGTACATGTTTGACACAGCATTGTGGGCTGAAGGGCCTGTATTATGCTGTAGATTTTCTATGCTTAACAGGAAGGAGTCAATAACCCGACTGGGTGTTTTTTATAGACCACCAAATAGAAACAGAGACATCGAGGAACAGAAAAAGAGAAACAGATTCTGGAAAGGTGTAATAATAACAGAGTTGTTGTTGTGGGAGATTTTAATGCATAAATATGACCTTCATGGAAGAGTCATCAGAAGAAAACCCTTCCTGCGTCCTCACCAGAAAATTCAGGGTTAGAAGTTAGCAAAGAACATCTAAACAAGCCTGATGCATTTTGGAAACAAGTCCTGTGGACTGATGAAGTTAAAACAGAACTTTTTGGCCGCAATGAGCTGTGTTCTCCTCTGGTCCATGTGCCTCGCCCAGCCCAGGAGTACTTTGCCCAGCCCGGTGCTGGGGTTCCCTCATCCGGTGCTGGGGTTCCCTTGTCCCATCCAGGAGTCTCTCATCCTGTCCTGTGCCTCTCCTCGTCCTGTAGCCATGTCTTGTCCTCGCTGGGTTGTGGAGTCCGAGCCCGAGTCAAGTCCCAGGTTCTGGGTCCTTGTCCAGTCTCTGGCTTGGAGTCCAAGTCCAGGCTCCTAGTTCCCAGTTCCGTGTCCTGGTTCCGCTAGCCTTGTCAAGTCCAAGCCCAGGGCTGGAATCCTTGTCTCGTCCAGAACCTGTGTCGTGTCCAGCGTCCTTTCTTCCCCAATTTCCTTGCTTCCTTCTCACATCTAGTCCTGTTCCTGGTAGTTCAGTGTCTGTGTCGTGCATTTGGGTCCACTCCCAACGCCCCTCCATATGACAGAACAGTCCAACCAGACTTGGACCCAGCGACACAGACACTGTCGTTTAACACTCGCTATCCTCTCTCCTGTTGAATGACCCCCAATCACCTGTGTCGCCCATAGTCTTGGGAAGCATTTTGGATTGCCAGGAGGCTCCCATAGAGTGGGGATACTGTCATGGTCCGGCTCATGAACTCCGCATTCTGGTTCACGGTCCGGTCCGTGTTCCTTAATCCCGGTTTTCCGGCTTTCCCCAGTTTCTGTTGAGGCAGCTGATTATCGTTTGGACTGGCTTCATAAATAGCATCAGGATTCAGCCTCTGGCTGCAGGATTGTTCCTGTCCTAACTCCCTGTCTGTATCCCTTCCCTTCATCTTCCTCCTGGAGCTTTGCCTCGCCTCACCTTGCTTTCCCTTGCCTGGAGCCTTGCCTCGCCTCGCCTGTGTTTGGAGCCTCACCCTGTTTGGAACTGTCTGTCTGTGTCCATGCCTTCGCTAGGTAGATCCAGCCATTTTGCCTCTACCCAGTGCTATCGTGTTTGCTGTTGTGTGCTGGGGCAGCAGGCTGAGGGTAGCAGACACCAACAGAATCAACAAACTCATTTGTAAGGCCAGTGATGTTGTGGGGGTGGAAATGGACTCTCTGACAGTGGTGTCTGAAAAGAGGATGCTGTCCAAGTTGCATGCCATCTTGGACAATAACTCCCATCCACTCCATAATGTATTGGTTAGGCACAGGAGTACATTCGGCCAGAGACTCATTCCACCGAGATGTAACACTGAGCATCATAGGAAGTCATTCCTACCTGTGGCCATCAAACTTCACAACTCTTCCCTTGGAGTGTCAGACACCCTGAGCCAATAGGCTGTTGCTGGACTTATTTCCACTTGTCACAATTAACTTATTATTATTTAATTATTTATGGTTTTATATTGCTATATTTCTTCACTATTCTTGGTTGGTGTGGCTGTAAAGAAACCCAATTTCCTGAGGGATCAATAAAGTATGTCTATCTGTCTGTCTGTCTGTCCATGTGCCTCGCCCAGCCCAGGAGTAGATGTGAGAAGGCTTAATAGAGATGGTGATAACCCCCTGACTAACCAAACTTAAGAAATTTCATTTGGGTAGATGCTGCACTATATGTCCCGTTACAAATCAGTACCCTGAAATAACAAATGGTACACAACATATGATTAACAAAATGCTGGTGGAACACAGCAGGCCAGGCGGCATCTATAGGGAGAAGCACTGTCGACGTTTCGGGCCGAGACCCTTCATCAGGACTAACCGAAAGGAAAGATAGTAAGAGATTTGAAAGTAGTGGGGGGAGGGGGAAATGCGAAATGATAGGATTTCATCATTTCAGAAACTGTCTGTGCACGCAAAGTTGGAGCTCACGCAGTTCAACGGTTCTTCTTCTACCAGCGATCTCCCCTGAGCATCGCCAACCTTCGAACTCCTGCTCCGAGTCCACCCTGTCCGGCGGCCTACCAAATTTCTCCATTAGTGTCTTCTCTCTTCATCTCTCTCTCTCTCTCCCTGTGGCAAAAACCCATGAAATCAACTGCTTCCAGAATCACAAGACACAGCCACATTTCTCCCATTGGATAGCCACTGAATTCCAAAGTCCCGTTATCTCTACTAATAACACAGACGTTGCTGCTACAGAGAAACCATGACCTTAACAATGGAACATTACATAGAAGGCCTCAGTAGTGAAACCTTACAGCATGTTACAGTCAGATCTATCAGTATTACAGTGGAGTAAAGGGGATTACAGAGGCATCTGAGAGGATTTGTTTAAAGTTGAGTAGAAGGTGCAGGAAAGATACATTCCAAAGATGAAAATGGGAGGACAAGACAACCATAGCTGACAAGGGAATCACAATGACAGCATAAAAGCAAAAGAGATTGGCACATATCGAAGAAGAATTGACCATTCTCAGAACTCGCAACCAATCTTCGTTAACAAAAGTTCTCTCTCCCAACCTTGTTTAATCTTTAGTGAGAAGTTATCTTCTTGTAGTAAAAGTAAATTATAAATTATACCAATAGAACCTCTTACTAAAAGATTCATATTCAAAATAGTATCCAACTGATCATATATGGAAACTTAGATAAGTATTTTTGTAAAAAAAATTCTAACCTGAAAATATTGCAAATAGTGTGTATGAGAGAGAGAATATTTGCTAATTAACTCTTCAAAAGTCATCAATCGACCATTACAAAATAAATCTGCAAAAAAGATCCCCTTATTTCTCTATAGTAGAAAAATAGGATCAGTTTTTGAAGGTTTAAATACAAAAATCGATATAGAGAGCTAGACAATTTAAATTGTTTAAAATTTTTTAAAAATTGTGAAACTGAAACCAAATCCATAAGGACTGTTTAATAACAGGGTAGAGAATTAAATTTGGAATTTTAGAGAGTTGTAAAGGTAATGGAGCTTCTAATAATGAGGTTAAATGAAATTGTTTAATAGCTTTTAATTCCAAATCAATCCAAGCTGGTTTTTGGCTCTTGTTGAGCCAATATAGCCAAAAACATAATTGTCGAATATTAACAGCCCAATAATACAATCTTAAATTAGGAAGTGCACGTCCACCATCTTTTTTAGATTTTTGTAAATGATACTTATTAATTCCTGGTCTTTTATTGTTCCGAATAAAGGACAAAATAATAGTCAATTTGATCAAACATTTTTTTTGTTAAAAATATAGGTATATTTTGAAAAATATATAAAAATCTAGGTAAAATCATCATTTTCATGGCATGGATACTACCAATTAAAGAAAGTGTAAGTGAGTTCCATCTAGAAAATAATTGTTTCATAAAGGCCATTAAAGGAACTACATTAGCCTTATAAAGATCTTTATATTTTTTAGTAATTATAATACCTAAATATTCAAAAGAATTAACAATTATAAATGGAATATCGTTATATATGAAACAGGAGCATTTATTGGAAACAATTCACTTTTATTTAAGTTAAGTTTATATCCTGAAAATTTTCCAAAATCATTTAGTATTTCCAGAAGATTAGGAATAGATTCTTCAGGGTTTGAAATATAAAACAAAAGATCATCTGCATAAAGGGTGTTACGTACCCGTGGGTATTTTGTACTTGTCACGTGACAGTGGTGTTGAAGCTATACTGGACTTAAGGTAGTGGTCTTGTGATGGTGGAGTGATGTCATTTTCCTGCCAGTAGAGGTCATGTGATAGGTATTTTTACAGGGTATAAAAGGAGGACCCCTCCCTGTGAGGAGGAGCAGTTCGTGGCTGGATTTGCCATTTTGATTCCATGCCACTGCGTGATCCAATATTATGACGCAGTTTGGTTGTACAATGGAGTTTTATTTAATGCCTACAGTTGAAAAGGTCATTGCCGGCAGTTTCTTTATAATACGGCCAGTTAAAAATCAGTGGAGAGTGAAGATCGGAGTTTGGCAGCTAAAAGATCGAGGGAAGTCGATTTCGACGGTGAAACCGGTTCGACCTTGTTTGATCCTCATTCGGAAGGAATTCGTTGGCTGTCCCTATGTTAATCCCTGCAAAATGTAGCAGAAAGGGTTTGGGTACAGTTCTGTCAAGGAAAGGTCAGTGCCTTTAAGCCGTTTCATTTTCATCTTCATAAAGTCTCCGGGGAAAAGTATAGTTCAATTGGGAACCGCAGCAACACGACGTGAAAGAGAAATTAAATCATCTAAGAAGTCTCTCCTTTAATGGACTGTAAGCATTTTGAACTTTTGCAGTACTACTTTGAAGAACTGTTTTCGCAACATCGCTTTAAGAACTGTTTAAGCTGCTGCACAGCAGCTGATTTCCGGTTACAATAGTTGTTTGTTTACTTTTGGGGGTTTGTTTTTCAGTGTTTAATAAACGTTTTGTTTGTTATAAAAACACCTGCTTCACTTATATATTTATTGTTGCTGAATCCGTAACAAGGGAAATCTGATATATAGTCCCATTTATAGAGATACCATGAATATTTTTAGCTTCATGAAGTGTTCTGGCCAAAGGCTCCAGTACAAGATTAAATAATAAAGGGCTTGATGGACATCGCTGTCTAGTACCTGGTGAAAGTGAAAAATAAGAGTACCTAAGATTATTCATAATAGCAGTAGCAGTAGGATTCTTATAGATCATTTGAATCCATCTGTTAAAATTATTACCAAAACCAATCTTTTTGAATACCTTTAACAGATATGTCCACTCTATCAAAAGCCTTTTCTGCGTCAAGAAATAACACATTGGGTTTTCTTAGATAGTGAAGAATATAGAAAGTTCATCAGTCTCCAAACATTGGAGAAAGAGTTACGGCCTTTAATAAAGCCTGTTTGATGCATAGAAATAATTGTAGTTAAAAAGTAATTCCAAAACTGTTAGCCGTAATCTTAGAAAGAATTGTGCGTCCACATTTAGTAATGAAATAGATCTATATGATGAACATCCAGTAGGATCTTTCTCTTTCTGAAGGATTAAGGAAACAGAAGCTTCATAAAAAGAAGAAGGTAAATTACCCTTCTCAAAAGATTCATGAAATATTTCCAAAAGATAAGAAGAAAGTAATTTTTCAAAATTTTTGTAAAAGCCTACTGAATAGCCATCAAGTCCAGGAGCATTACCTGATTGCATTGACAACATAGCTTTCTGAATTTCATGCTCAATAATTGGAGCATCAAGAATCTGTTGATATTCAGCAGTAATTTGGGGAAATTTAATCTTATGTAAAAAACATTTAATACAAAAAATCTATGAAACTGGAACCAAATTTTTAAAGTATGTTTAACAAAAGTGTTCAGAGCTTGTCTACCTATTCTGGAGAGCAAAAACGGAAGGGGAGCTCCTAATAAAGAAGCTAACAAAAACCCCATTACTGAATTTTCCTTCAACTGTAACCATGAAGGGCAAATTTGATCATCTATATCATAAATCCAAAAAGTAATATAACAAATATTAATTGCCCAATAATAAAGTCTAAAGTTTGGTAAGACCAGTCCTCCATCTTTTTTTAGTTTTTGCAATAAAAGTTAATTCACTCTAGAGCTCTTATTATTCCAAACATAAGACAAAATCAGAGAATCTATTTTATCAAAAAATGTTTCTTTTTTAAACCATCAACTTTGGATAAGGATTTTTTAACATGGAAAACTAAGGAAATAAAAACCTTTTTAGATTTGTTTTTACAGGACTGTTTAATGTCATTTTTGCAGTTAATGGATAAATATGACATCTCTAATACACATTTTTTCAGATCATTACAGGTTAGGAAATTTTTACGCGATTTTTTACCGAATTACCCCTTGGCCTGCTCTTTAAATTTGGCTTATGCTATTTTTCAGCTTAAGCCTTTTCAAAAACGATTAATAGCTATCATTTATACAGTTAATGAATGCTCGCATGATGCCTGATGATAGGGTTCAACGCATCTGGGAAATAGAACTACAACATTCACTTTCAGATAATCAATGGAGTAAAATTTATTACCTAGTCAATAATTCATCTATCTGTGCACGCCATACCTTAACTTAGATTAAGATAGTACACAGGGCCTATATGTCCCAAGATAAATTGGTGCATAGTTTTCCTAATATAAGCCCTATTTGTGACAGATGTAACACAGAAGTGACTACTCTAACTCATATGTTTCGGTCATGTGTAAGCTTAAATAATTTTTGGAGGGATGTGTTTGGAATATGATCTAAAGCTATAGATATGGATGTTCAACCCAATTCACTTACAGCAATTTTTGGAATTATTCCAGAGGAAGCAAGCAAAGTGTCTGCTTCCACTCAACATGTGATAGGCCTTTTCAATTTTACTGGCTAGGAGAGCTATCTTGCTATACTGGAAAGACTCTAACCCACCTACTGTTTATTATTGGCTCTCCTCCATTATCTCATGTCTAAGCTTGTAGAAAAGTCGAAGCCGGACATTTGATACATCTTTTAATTTTGAACAAGTCTGGCGAACCTTTATTCAATATTTGCACATGATTTAAATTATTTTTTATTTATTTATTTTTCCTTATTCTCTTTAGGGAAAATCGTTCTGTGTGAAGGTTCGGAGATGACTGGAAGGATGCTTTACTTTTCTCTTTCTCTTTTTTCTAATTTTATCCTCAAATGGACTGCCCAATCTTTCTTTTCCTTTTCTTTTGTTTTAGTTTAGTTAGTGGTGTTTTTTTCCCCCATTATCAAATAAAATTTCCAATTTTTTTTATGAGTGTTATGAGGAGTTGCAGTTTTTTCACTATATTGTATATATAACAGCGTACCATTTTACCTATCTGATTTTGACAATATATACTTTCTGTTTCTTTATTGCTGTTTATATGTCTTTTGTATTATCTGTTTGCTAAACTTCTCTTCTGATTTGTATATTTTTTATTGGAAAATCAATAAAAAGATTGAAATGAAAAAATCATTCATTTTAGAGGAATCTGCAGGAAATTGAGATTTACAAAAATCAGAATAAAAATCCTGAAAAAATATTATTAATGTCTTCATGTTTACTTACTGAATCCCCATTATCTTTACAAATCTTTAAAATTTGTCTTTTAGCCCTAGCTGCCCTTAACTGGGAAGCTAAGAGCTTATTATTTTTATCCCCAAAAATATAAAACTGACTTTTCAAGTTAAGCCAATATCCTTCAATAGGATAAGTTAATAATAAATTACGTTGTGATTGTAATTCCACTCTTTTAAACAAATCAATATTTGGAAAGGTTGCATTGATGTTATCTAAATCTTTAATTTTTTTTAGAAATTTTATCTAATTACATTCTTGTCTGTTTCTTCAGCTTAGCTATATATGAAATCATATGAGCATGTAAATAAGCTTTTAATGTATCCCAAATCACTAACTTTGAAATGTTTCCTGTATTATTAAGGAGATAAAACTCCGTTACCTGAGTTTCAATAAACTCAACAAATTCTGAACTTTGTAACCGATGTTCTGGGAAGCACCAAAGTGGTCTTGTAGAAGCATCATCTTTCAGTTCAAATACTAGGTTTAAAGGAGCATGATCAGAGATAACAATTGCATCATTTTCATATTTCTGAACATTAAATAGAAGTCGAGGGTCACTGTCCCCTAGATGCTCACCCTCTGAGAGATCTGTGACCTGACCTGGTTTGTTACCTAATACTAGTTCTAGTACCCTAGTTGGCCTGTCAACATACTGTGACAGGAATCCATCCTGGACACACTTAAACTCTGCCCCATCTAAACCACTGAAACTAATCAGGTACCAATCAGTATTAGGGAAGTTAAAGTCACCCATGATAACAACCATGATAGCACCGTTCCAAAATCTGCCTCCAGATCTGCTCCTCAGTATCTCTGCTACTACCAGGGGGCCTATAGAATACTCCCAATAGAGTACCTTCTCTGTTCCTGTTCCTGACTTCCACCCATACTGACTCAAAAGGGGATCCTGCTACATTACCCACCCTTTCTGTTGCTGTAATAGTATCCCTGATCAGTAATGCCACCCCTGCTCCCCTCCCCCCATCTCTTTTAAGCACTGAAATCCAGGAATATTGAGAATCCATTCCTGCCCTGCTGCTAGCCAAGTCTCTGTAATGACCATTACATCATAATTCCATGTATGTATCCAAGATCTCAGTTCATCACCTTTGTTACTGATGCTTCTTGGATTGAAGTAATGCACTTTAACCCTTCTACCTTACTCCCTTTACACCCTTTATTCTGCTGCTCTTTCCTCATTATGTTAGATCTGGCTTTACTCCATGCACTATACTTTCAGTTCTCACATGACCTTTATCCTCCTCCAGCTCACTATCTGCTCTAACACTCTGGTTCCCCTCCCCCTGCAAATCTAGTTGAAACCCCCGGAGCATCACTAGCAAACCTTCCTGCAAGGATATTAGTGCCCCTCCAGTTCAGGTGCAACCCGTCGCTTCGGAATAGGTCCCACCTTCCCTGGAACAAGGCCCAATTTTCCAGAAATGTGAAGCCCTCCCTCCTGCACCCTTAGCCATGTATTTAGCTGCATTATCTTACTATTTCTAGCCTCAGTAGCATGTGTCACCGGTAGCAATCCTGAGATTGCAACCTTGGAGGTCCTGTCCTTCAACTTTGCACCTAACTCCCCTTGTAGGACCTCCTCCTTCTTCCTATCCATGTCATTGGTCCCTACATGGACCACGACATCTGGCTGTTCACCCTCCTTCCTGAGAATACTGAGAATTCGATCTGAGATATCATGGACCCTGGCACCAGGGAGGCAACAGACCATCTGGGATTCTCAATCTCTCCCACAGAACCTCTTATCTGTCCCCCTAACTATTGAATCTTCTATTACTATTGCTCTCCTCTTTTCCCTCCTTGCCTTCTGAGCTGAGGGTCCAGTCTTGGTGCCAGAGACGTGACCACTGCAACTTTCCCCTGGTAGGTCATCCCACCAATGGTATCCAAAATAGTAATCTTATTATTGATGGGAATGGTCATAGGGGTTGGCTCTGCTCTTCCTGTCTATTCCCCTTCCCTCTCCTGACAATCACCCAGCTACATATCTCCTGACTTTTGGGGGTGACTATCTCCCTGAAACTCCTGTCTATTTCTATTTCTGCCGCATGAATGATCCAAAATTCATCCAGCTCCGGCTCGAGTTCCCTAACTTAGTTTGTCAGGAGCTGCACCTTTTACAGGTATAGTCATCAGGAACAATTGTATTCGCCCTGACTTCCCACATACTGCAAACAGAGCACCCAACTGCCCTAACTGCTGCCCCCATTACCTACTTCTAAGTTAATTAGATTAATTAAAGGAGCTTACCTGACCTTTTGAGGATATTTAAGGAGTAAAAGTGAGGATATCGGACTGCTAGAAAATAATAGTGCAGAGGAAGTAATGAGGGACAAAGAAATGGCAGATAAACTTATTAAGTATTTTGTGTCAGTCTTCACTGTGGAAGACACTGCCATGATGCCAGAAATGTGAGTGTCAAGGGGAAGAAGCAAGTGTCACTGCTATTAGGAGAAGATGCTTGGGAAGCTGAAAAGCCTGAAGGTTGACAAGTCACATGGCCAGATGGATACACCCCAGGCTTCTGAAAGAAGTAGCTGAAGAGATTGTGACAATATTAGTAAAGATCTTTCAAGAATCTCTAGATTCTGGAATGGTTGCTGAGGATTGGAAAATTGCAGATGCCACTCCACTCTTTCAAAAGGGAGGGAGGAGGATGAAAGAAAAAAAATAACTCAGTTCACCTCACTTGGGTGGTTGGAAAGGTGCTGGAATCTATTACTAAGGATGAGGTTTATAATCCTTAATTGTGAACCTCATCCTGAATAATTAGCACTGGATAAAATAGAGAAATGTGAGCATGGATTTTTAGAGAAATCATTCCTGATAAATCTGTGGAATTCTTTGAGGAAATAGCATTCAAGATGAACAAAAGGGTATCGACTGATGTCATGCACTTGATTTTTCAGAAGTCCTGTGACAAGGTGCCACACATGAAGCTGCTGAACAAGTTAAGACCCCATGATATTACAGGAAAGATTTCAGCATGGATAAAGCATTGGCTGTTGGCAGGAGGCAGAGAGTTGGAATAAAGGGAGTCTTTACTGGATAGCTGCTGGTGACTAGTGGTGTTCCACAGAGGACTGTGTTGGGACTGATTCGTTTCACATTATATGTCAATGAATTGAATGATGAAATTGATGGCTTTGTGGCTAAATTTGCTGGTGATACAAAGATACATGGAGGCAGGTAGTGTTGAAAAAGCCAGGTGTCTGTAGAAGGACTTAGATAACTGGGGAATTGGGGAAAGAAGTGGCAGGTGGAATACATTTTTCAGGAAATGTCTGGTTATGCACTTTGGCAGAAGGAATAAAGACATGGATTATTTTGTAAATGAGGAGAAAATTCAAAATCAGAGTTGTAGAGGGACTTGGGAACCCTCGTTCAGGATTCCCCAAAGTTTAATTTGCAGATTGAGTTGGTAAAGATAGCAAGTGTAATGTTAGAATTCATTTTGAGAGACTGGAATACAAAAGCAAGGATATAATGCTGAGGCTTAAAAAGCACTTGGAATATTGCGAGTGCTTTTGAAAACCCTGTCTGAGAAAGGATGTGCTGGCATAGGAATACGTCCAGAGGAGGTTCGCGAGAATGATCCAGGGAATGAAAGCATTTGATGGTTCTGGGGGCCTTTATTCACTGGAGCTTAGAAGTATGAGCTGGGATGATATTGAAACCTATAGACTATTGGAACGTCCAGCTTGAGAGGATGTTTCCTATAGTGTGGAAGTCCAGGACCAGAGGCCACATCCTCAGACTGGAGGGCCATCCTTTTTGAATAGGAAGGAGGAATTTCTTTAGCCAAAGGGTAGTGGATCAATGGAATTCATTGCCATAGGCAGCTGTGGATGCCAAGTTATTGGGTATATTTAACGTGGAGGTTGATAGGTTCTTGATCAGTCGGTACGAAAGGCTATGGGGAGAAGGCAGGAGAATGAGATTGATCAGGATAATAAATCAGTCATGATGGAATAGTACAGCAAACTTGATGGGCTGAATGTCGTAGTTCTATTCCATGGTCTTATGATCTTATGAGAATATGAAACCATTTCTCAGACAGTTGTAAGGATGGGATGAAGCCAGCACAACATTAAGAATTTTAAATCATTTGGGGGTGGGAGCCAATGTCGGTCAAAGAGGACAGGGGTGAACTTGATTGGATTTAAGCTCCTACGTGGTCTGTTGCAATGAGTTCCCTGGGCCTATGTGGAGCCCCAGAGAGTGTTGGGCTCACAGGTTCTTAAAGCTCCAGCGTGGTCTCCACATCCACTCTGTAGAGGTTTATCGCCATTTGAAAAGTTTCAAGGAGGTCAACTATCACTCTTCTAAATTCTGGTGAGTCGAACTCCAGAGGCATTAAACGCTCCTCATATGACAAGCTGTTCAATCCTGGAATAATTTTTGTGAACCTCGTTTGAACCCTCTACAGTGTCAGCACATCCTTTCTAAGATAAGGGGGCTCAGAACTGCTCACAGTATTCCAAGTGAAGCCTCACCACTGTTTTATAAAGCCCGAAATCAATGTTAACATTGCATTTGCCTTACTCACCACCAACACAACCTGCAAATTAACCTTTAGTTAATCCTGCACAAAGACTCCAAAGTCCCTTTGCACCTCTGATTTTTGAATTTAACTCTTTTTGGAAAATAGTCCGTGCTTTTATTTCTTCTACCAAAATGAATGATCATACATTTCCTGACACAGTGTTCCATCTGCCACTTCATTGCACATTCTCCTAATCTGTCTAAGTCCTTCTACAGCTTCTCGACTTTCTCTCTACTTCCTTTCACTTTCACTCTGTGTTCACAATGGCATATTGAGTCAGGCTTTCATATTTATTTATTTATGCCCCTTGTCAATTTATATGCTTCTAATTGAGTTGTTTCCTTTGCCTCTGATGCTCTAACGAAAACAATACAAATTTGTCCAATATTCTTTTGGCTAACACTCTCTAATCCAGGTAATATCCTGGTGAATCTCTTCTGCAGGTTCTCAACGTGTCTGCAGGGTGTGGAGACCCTTACCCTACATTCTGCCCATCAGAATCCCTATGTCGATATAAAGTGTCTGCAGGGAGTGGTGATCCTTACCCTAAATTCTGTCCCATAAGAATCTGTACGTTGGTATAAAATGTCTGCAGGGACTGGAGACCTTTACCCTACATTCTCTTCCATCACAATCCGTATGTCAGTATAAAGTATCTGCAGGGAGTGAAGATCCTTACCCTACATTCTGTCCCATCAGAATCCGTATGTCGGGTATAAAGGGTTTACAGGGAGTGGAGATCCTTACCCTACATTCTGTCCCATCAGAATCCGTATGTCGGGTATAAAGGGTTTACAGGGAGTGAAGATCCTTACCCTACATTCTGTCCCATCAGAATCCGTATGTCGGGTATAAAGGGTTTACAGGGAGTGAAGATCCTTACCCTACATTCTGTCCCATCAGAATCCGTATGTCGGGTATAAAGGGTTTACAGGGAGTGAAGATCCTTACCCTACATTCTGTCCCATCAGAATCCGTATGTCGGTTATAAAGGGTTTACAGGGAGTGAAGATCCTTACCCTACATTCTGTCCCATCAGAATCCGTATGTCGGGTATAAAGGGTTTACAGGGAGTGAAGATCCTTACCCTACATTCTGTCCCATCAGAATCCGTATGTCGGGTATAAAGGGTTTACAGGGAGTGAAGATCCTTACCCTACATTCTGTCCCATCAGAATCCGTATGTCGGGTATAAAGGGTTTACAGGGAGTGGAGATCCTTACCCTACATTCTGTCCCATCAGAATCCGTATGTCGGGTATAAAGGGTTTACAGGGAGTGAAGATCCTTACCCTACATTCTGTCCCATCAGAATCCGTATGTCGGGTATAAAGGGTTTACAGGGAGTGGAGATCCTTACCCTACATTCTGTCCCATCAGAATCCGTATGTCGGGTATAAAGGGTTTACAGGGAGTGGAGATCCTTACCCTACATTCTGTCCCATCAGAATCCGTATGTCGGGTATAAAGGGTTTACGGGGAGTGAAGATCCTTACCCTACATTCTGTCCCATCAGAATCCGTATGTCGGGTATAAAGGGTTTACAGGGAGTGAAGATCCTTACCCTACATTCTGTCCCATCAGAATCCGTATGTCGGGTATAAAGGGTTTACAGGGAGTGAAGATCCTTACCCTACATTCTGTCCCATCAGAATCCGTATGTCGGGTATAAAGGGTTTACAGGGAGTGGTGATCCTTACCCTACATTCTGTCCCATCAGAATCCGTATGTCGGGTATAAAGGGTTTACAGGGAGTGAAGATCCTTACCCTACATTCTGTCCCATCAGAATCCGTATGTCGGGTATAAAGGGTTTACAGGGAGTGAAGATCCTTACCCTACATTCTGTCCCATCAGAATCCGTATGTCGGGTATAAAGGGTTTACAGGGAGTGAAGATCCTTACCCTACATTCTGTCCCATCAGAATCCGTATGTCGGGTATAAAGGGTTTACAGGGAGTGGAGATCCTTACCCTACATTCTGTCCCATCAGAATCCGTATGTCGGGTATAAAGGGTTTACAGGGAGTGGAGATCCTTACCCTACATTCTGTCCCATCAGAATCCGTATGTCGGGTATAAAGGTTTTACAGGGAGTGATAAGGAAGACCGTCAATGATGAACTGCAAGCCAATATCTGGGAACCACAGCACATGGATAAGATCGTCACTTCACTGCACTTCAATCTACAACAGGTGGAGGAAACCGACAGGTAAGCCATTCTCTTCCTCTATCTCAGCCGCACATGAGCAGGAAGCCATAGAAGCAGAATAAAGCTCTTTGGCTCATCGAGTCTGCTCCACCAATGTGGTCACCTTACCACTCCGAACTGATCACCATTCTCTATCTCCAGATCTCTGTCATCTACCACCAAAATAGAAACTCCTTGTTGATTAAATTCACTTTAACTTTACAAACCTCAAAGCTTCAGTCTAATCACTCATACAGTTTTCCAGACAGACTCATTCAGAAGTCTGAGATGCAAAGGGACTCGTGCAGAATTCACTGAAGGTTAATTTGAAGGTTGAGTTCATGGTAGGAAAGGTAAATACATTGTCAGCATTCATTTTGCAAGGATTAGAATATAAAAGGGTCAGATAACAAGGCTTTGGTAAGGCACTGATGAAACCTCATTTCCGGGAGCTGCTGGGTAGAGCTGCCTACGGTAATATCAAGAATGCTATCAAGCCATCAAGATCTAGGAATAACAGTGCATAGTTCCCTGAAGGTGGAGTCTCATGTAGATAGGATGGTGAAGAAGGCTTTTGGAACGCTGGCCTTTATAAATCAGAGCATTGAGTACAGAAGTTGGGATGTAATGTTAAAATTGTACAAGGCATTGGTAAGGCCAAATTTGGAATATTGTGTACAGTTCTGGTCACCGAATTATAGGAAAGATATCAATAAATTAGAGAGAGTGCAGAGACGATTTACTAGGATGTTACCTGGGTTTCAGCACTTAAGGTTGAACAAGTTAGGTCTCTATTCATTGGAGCGTAGAAGGTTGAGGGGGGATTTGATCGAGGTATTTAAAATTTTGACAGGGATAGATAGAGTTGACGTGAATAGGTTGTTTCCATTGAGAGTAGGGGAGATTCAAATGAGAGGACATGATTTGAGAGATAGGGGGCAAAAGTTTAAGGGAAACACCAGGGGGTATTTCTTTACTCAGAGAGTGATAGCTGTGTGGAATGAGCTTCTTGTAGAAGTAGTAGAGGCCAGTTCAGTTGTGTCATTTAAGGTAAAATTGGATAGGTATATGGACAGGAAAGGAGTGGAGGGTTATGGGCTGAGTGCGGGTAGGAGGGACTAGGTGAGATTAAGAGTTCGGCACGGACTAGGAAGGCTGGAATGGCCTGTTTCCGTGCTGTGATTGTTATATGGTTATATGGTTAAGCCTGTTTTAATGTATGCGTTCATCAGGCCAGGCAAATCGTTCCTCAGAGAACCGCATTACCATAAATACCTCCTGTACCCCCTCCTTGTTGGGAGCAGTGAGAAGAGGGCATGATCCTAATTTCATGAACGATGCTGCTTATTTGAGACATTTCTATTTGAAGGGGTCCTGGATGTAGATGGGGGTGGTGGCTTATACCCATGATGATGCTGGCTGAATGATGAGCATCGTTTCAGAAAATGGCCAGTTCCTCCGTCTCAGATATTCTAGAATACAAGAGCAGGGATATGATCCTCCAGAAGGCATAATGACAAACTGCTCTTTAAAGCCATCTTGTAGGCACTTAACAAACTCACTCTCTTGAGATCCATTACCAGCCTGATTTTCCCAGTCGACCTTCATGTTGAACTCTCCCATGACTATCATATCATTGCCCTTTTGAGGTGCCTTTTCTATTTTCCATTGTGATTCACGTCCCAGCTACTGTTAGGAGGACAGTATATAACTGCCATTAGGTGCATTTTAACCTTGCGGTTTCTTTTCTCAACTCTCAAGATTTCAACATCTTTCAATTCTATGTCACATCTTTCTACTGATTTGATGCCATTCCTTACCAGTGGAGCCACGCCATCCGCTCTGCCTACCTTCCTATCCCTCTGATATAACATGTAACCTTGAACTCTCAGGTCCAACTACAATCACCCTTCAGCCATGATTCTGTGATAGCAACAACATCAACCCTGACCCTTTGTAACAGTGCAACAAGATCATCCACCTTATTTCCTTATACCCTGTGCATTGAGATATAAGACTTTGAGTACTGCATTTGCCATCCTTTTTGATTCTGCATCCCTAATGCACTGGTAGTCTGCTGTCTGCAAATTTTTCTTAACATCCAGCTGCCCGTACTGACAGTCTGACCGCATGCAATTTTTGCTTTTTTACCATCTGTCCAATCCTGAGTCCCTTCACTCTGGTTCCCATCAGAAAATATTTATTCAATACTACAATAAAAATTAATCACTCAGAAAACTGTTCTTCAAGCAGAACAAGTCTCAAGTCAAGTCACTTTTATTGTCATTTCGACCATAACTACTGGTACAGTACACAGTAAAAACGAGACAGTGTTTTTCAGGACCATGGTGCTACATGAAACAGTACACAAACTACACTGAACTACGGAAAAACAACACAGAAATAAAACTAAACTAGACTACAGACTTACCCAGCACTGCAGAAAGTGCACAAAGCAGTGCGGGCATTGCAATAAATAATAAACAAGACAATAGGCACAGTAGAATCATACTTTGAATAGCCTCCAGAGGCATATTAAACTGTTATGCATATAAAGGCTATTCTAAAGTGCAAGCAGATAATTAATTGTTAAACTGTAATGAACTGGACAGTTAAACAGCCAGATCGAACATATATTTTCAGTCAGTGTCGTGGGGTTTTAGAAATCTAACTGAAATGATCACCAAATCTGAAACCATCTCAGTGAATCTGTAACTCAATGAGTACATGATGTCCTGTAACTCAGGGCTACAGACCAAAGTGGGATTAGTGTAAAGCCTCCTTCTAGACAGAATGGCGTCAATCTGTGCTGCAACTGTCAATGATGGTGTCGATTTACTCTGCTCACATGGTCCATCTGTAAAACAGAATTCAGGATCGACAAAAATGTCAAAAGCAGCAAACTTCATTTATGTAGCATCTTGAACACATCCTAATGTATTTCACAAGAGACATCAGCTCAGCTGGTGGAGGTGAAGAAGCTGTTCCTGAAGCATTGAGTGTGCAATTTTTGGCTCCTATACTTTCTGAATGGCAGCAATGAGAAATGGGCATGTTGATTACAGTAATAGGCAGATGCAACAGGAGCGTTCCCATGCAGGTCTGACAAAGAGCCTGAAAAAGCAACAAGCTTTTTGATGGGAGTCTTTGTTAGTGTACTGCACAGATGTAACAGGAGTGGTAAAGATTTTCGATGAGAAACCCGGTCTCTGTAGAAAAGTGGTACAAACTAGACAAGCAGTCATCGTCAGAGTGGCTTGAGGCAGAGTAGTAAGGCTTTGGCTCAACAAGGGTTCTGTGAGAACAGGCAGAGCTAATGTCCAAGATTTTTGCTCCCAGTATGGATGAGAATGGGGGCTGTAGGAAGGATGAGCACCTAACTGTAGCACCGTATTTCAGGGAGACATTCAAGCAGGGGAGAGAAGATAAATGTACTGATAATTAGGGGTAGTATAGTCAGGGGAATAGATAAAGCTCTCTTTCATGAGGATAGAGCATCCCAAAAGTTGTGTTGCCTGCCTGGTGCCTGGGTTTGGGACATCTTATCTCATCTGCAGAGGAATATTCAGTGGGAGTTTACCACTCCTATATAACAATATAACAATTACAGCACGGAAACAGGCCATCTTGGCCCTTCTAGTCTGTGCCGAATGCTTACTCTCACCTAATCCCACTGACCTGCACTCAGCCCATAACCCTCCATTCCTTTCCTATCCATATACCTATCCAATTTTGCTTTAAATGACAATACCAAACCTGCCTCTACCACTTCTACTGGAAGCTCATTCCACATAGCTACCACTCTCTGAGTAAAGAAATTCCCCCTCATGTTACCCTTAAGCTTTTGCCCCCTAAGTCTCAACTCGTCCTCTTGTTTGAATCTCCCCTACTCTCAATGGAAAAAGCCTATCCACGTCAACTCTGTCTACCCCCTCATAATTTAAAATACCTCTATCAAGTCCCCCCCTCAACCTTCTATGCACCAAAGAATAAGGACCTAACTTGTTCAATCTTTCCCTGTAACTTAGGTGCTGAAACTCAGGTGACATTCTAGTAAATCTTCTCTGTACTCTCTCTATTTTGTTGACATCTTTCCTATAATTTGGTGACCAGAACTGTACACAATACTCCAAAGTCAGCCTTACCAATGCCTTGTACAATTTTAACATTACATCCCAACTCCTATACTCAATGCTCTGATTTATAAAGGCCAACATACCAAAAGCTTCCTTCACCACCCTATCCGCATGAGATTCCACCTTCAGGGAACTATACACCATTATTCGTAGATCACTCTGCTCTACTGCATTCCTCAATGCCCTACCATTTACCATGTATGTCCTATTTGGATTATTCCTACCAAAATGTAGCACCTCACATTTATCAGCATTAAACTCCTTCTGCCATTGCTCAGCCCACTCTTCTAACTGGTCTAAATCTCTCTGCAAATTTTGAAAACCTACTTCATTATCCACAAAGCCACCTAACTTAGTATCATCTGCATACTTACTAATCCAATTTAGTGAGAATGAGCAGTACACCAATCCTCTAGCACCATCCCCGTTTCTAATGACATTTGAAATATTTCTGTCAGAGCCCCTGCTATTTCTACACTAACCTCCCTCAAGGTCCTAGGGAATATCCTTTCAGGATCTGGAGATTTATCCACTCTTATATTCCTTAAAAGCACCAGTACTGCCTCCTCTTTAATCATCATAGTTTCCATAACTTCCCTACTTGTTTCCCTTACCTTACTCAATTCAATATCCTTCTCCTTAGTGAATACCGAAGAAAAGAAATTGTTCAAAATCTCCCCCATCTCTTTCGGGTCCAGTCATAGCTGTCCACTCTGATTCTCTAAGGGACCAATTTTATTCCTCACTATCCTTTTGCTATTAATATAACTGTAGAAACCCTTTGGATTTATTTTCACCTTACTTGCCAATGCAACCTTGTATCTTCTTTTAGCTTTTCTAATTTCTTTCTTAATATTCTTCTTACATTCTTTATATTCCTTGAGCACCTCATTTACTCCATGCTGCCTATATTTATTGTAGATATCTCTCTTTTTCCTAACCAAGTTTCCAATATCCCTTGAAAACCATGGCTCGCTCAAACTTTTAACCTTTCCTTCCAACCTAACAGGAAGATAAGGATTCCGCACCCTCAAAATTTCATCTTTAAATGACCTCCACTTCTCTATTACATCCTTCCCATAAAGCAAATTGTCCCAATCCACTCTTCTAAATCCTTTTGCATCTCATCAAAGTTAGCCTTTCTCCAATCAAAAATCTCAACCCTGGGTCCAGTCCTATCCTTCTCCATAATTATATTGAAACTAATGGCATTGTGATCACTGGACCCGAAGTGCTCCCCAACACATACCTCCATCACCTGACCTATTTCATTCCCTAGCAGAAGATCCAACACTGCCCCTTCTCTAGTTGGTTCCTCTATGTATTGCTGCAAAAAACTATCCTGCACATATTTTACAAACTCCAAACCATCCATCCATTTTACAGTATGGGCTTCCCAGTCTATGTGTGGAAAATTAAAATCTCCCACAATCACAACCCTGTGCTTACTACAAATATCTGCTATCTCTTTGCAAATTTGCTCCTCCAATTCTCTCTCCCCATTAGGTGGTCTATAGTACACCCCTATAAGTATTACTACACCTTTCCCATTCCTCAATTCCACCCAAACAGTCTCCCTAGATGAGCCCTCTAATCTATCCTGCCAGCGCACCGCTGTAATATTTTCTCTGACATGCAATGCAACACCTCCTCCTCTTGTCCCTCCGATTCTATCAAATCTGAAGCAACAAAATCCAGGAATATTTAGATGCCAATCACACCCCTCCTGCAACCATGTTTCACTAATAGCTACAAGATAATATTTCCATGTATCAATCCATGCTCTAAGCTCATCCACCTTTCTTACAATGCTCCTAGCATTAAAATAAATGCATTTAAGAAATTCTCCACCTCTTCCTCTCTGTTTATCTCTAACAGTACAAAGAACTTTACTGTCTTCTTTTTCTTCCTTCTCCCATACATCTGTTTCTACATTCTGGTTCCCCTCCCCCCTCAAATCTACAAAAGTAGTTTAAATCCACTGGAGCCTCTCCAGCAAACCTACCTGCAAGAATATTTGTCCCTCTCCAGTTCAGATGTAAACCGTCCCGCTGGAATAGGTCACATCTTCCCTGGAAAACTGCCGAATTATCTATAAATCTGAAGCCCTCCCTCCTGCATCATGTCTTCAGCCACGTGTTGATCTGCACTATCTTAATATTTCTAAACCCGCCTGCACGTGGCACTGGAAGCAATCCTGAGGTTGCTATCCTGGAGGTGCTGTCCTTTAACTTGACACCTAGCTCCCTAAACTCACCTTTCAGGACCTTTTGACTCTTCCTACCCACATCATTGGTCCCTACGTGGACCACGACATCCGGCTGCTCACCCTCCCTCTTGAGAATACTGAGAACTCGATTTGAGATATCGCGGACCCTGGCACCAGGGAGGCAACATACCATCTGGGATTCTCGATCTCTTCCACAGAACATCCTATCTGTCCCCCTAACTATTAAATCCCCTATCACTACTGCTCTCCTCTTTTCCCCCTTCCCTTCTGAGCTGAGGGTCCAGTCTTGGTGCCAGAGATGCAACCACTGTAGCTTGTCCCTGGTAGGCCATCCCCATCAACAGTATCCAAAACGGTATACTGATTGTTGATGGGAACGACCACAGGGGTGCTCTGCTCTTCCTGTCTATTCCCCTTCCCTCTCCTGACAGTCACCCAACTACCTGTCTCCTGACTCCTAGGGGTGACTATCTCCCTGAAACTCCTGTTTATTTCTGCCTCTGCATCCCGAATGATCCGAAGTTCATCCAGGTCCAACTCCAGTTCCCTAACTCAGTTTGTCAGGAGCTGCAGCTGGAAGCACCTTTTGCAGGTGTAGTCATCAGGGACAACTGTGCTCACCCTGACTTCCCACATACTGCAAATGGAGCACTCAACTGCCCTAACTGCTGCCTTCATTACCTACTCCTAAGCTAATTAGATTAATTAAAGGAGCTTACCAGGCCTTACCTCACCTGGAGTGAAGCTCGTACTCAGCCTCTGCTCGCTATTTAAATTCTCCCGCTGCCTCACGCGCTTGCGCAGTTGTGCCCCGTTCAAACCTCACCGATTGTTGCGATTGTTGCATTCTGTTGCAACACTCCTGTTGCATCTGTGCAGTACACTAATCAAAGACTCCCATCGAAAAGCTTGTTGCTTTTTCAAGCTCTTTGTCAGACCTGCATGGGAATGCTCCTGGTGCATCTGCCTATTACTGTAATCAACATGCCCATTTCTCATTGCTGCCATTAAGAAAGTATAGGAGCCAAAAATTGTACTCTCAATGCTTCAGGAACAGCTTCTTCACCTTCAGATTTATGAACAGACAATGAAACCATGAAGACTACCTTACTGATTTTTCCTTGTTTTGCACTACTTATTTAATTTCATTTTTTATATTTTTATAACATTCTTTGGATAATAATAGATTTTAGTTATAATTTTATAGATTTATAGACCAATAGAGTGCACAGACCTTCTGCTGCAAAACAAAAAGTTTCATGCTATACGCCAGTGATTTTAAACCTGATACTGATTCTGGTTCATTCTGTTATCTTCATGGATACAAGGAATTTCATTGCACCCTGGTGTGAATGACAATAAACTAATCTGACCTGACATGAGCTGAGCTGATGTCACTTGTCAAGTACGTTAGGATGTGTTCAAGATGCTATATAAATGAAGTTTGCTGCTTTTGACATTTTTGTCGATACTGAATTCTGTTTTACAAATGGGCCATGTGAGCAGAGTAAATCGACACCATCATTGACATTTACAGCACAGATTGACGCCGTTCTGTCTATTGTGATACAGAAGGAGGCTTTACACAAATCCCACTTTGGTCTATAGCCCTGAGTTACAGGACATCATGTACTTATTGAGTTACAGATTCACTGAGACGGTTTCAGATTCTGGGATCATTTCAGGTAGATTTCCAAAACCCCACGACACTGACTGAAAATATATATTGGATCTGGCTGTTTAATTGTCCAGTTCTTTACAGTTTAACAATTAGTTAACTGCTTGCACTTTAGAGTAGCCTTTATATGCATAACAGTTTAATATGCCTCTGGAGGCTATTCACAGTATGATTGTGAAAGATTTGCTCTGCTTGAAGTGAAGAACAGTTTTCTCAGTGATTAATTTTTACTGTACTATGGAATAAGTATTTTCAGATTAGATTATTATTATCAATAGATTTAAATGGATTTTTTTTTCTTATCTCTGGCTATAAATGAAGCTGTTTTATGCTTGGTGTCATCTTTAGTTTCTCTGTCCTTCAAGGGTTGTTTGTTTCAACTACCCCTTTTTTCCATAAAACCACCAGATATAGGGGCAGATATCTGATATATATAGCATTTGGCCCATCGAGTCTGCCCTGCCATTTCATCACGTCTGATCTATTTTTCCTCTCAGCCCCGAACTCCTGCCTTCCTCCCCACTTCCCTCATCCCCTTATCACTTAGTGCCCTGTCCAATCAAGAATCCATTAATCTCTGCCTTAAATATACATCCAAACTTGGCCTGCACAGCTGCTTGTGGCAACAAATTCTACCCATTCAACGCTCTCTGGCTGAAGAAATTCCTCTCCATCTCCGTTCTAAAAGGATGCCCTTCTGTTCTGATGCTGTGTCCTCTGGTCTTAGAGTCTCACATTAGAGGAAACTTTGTCTCCCCATCTACTCCAGCAAGACCTTTCGCCATTCAACAGTCACATCTCATTCTTCTGAATTCCAGTGAATACTGACCCAGAGCCATCAGTCTTCATATAACAAGCAGTTCAATTCTGTAATCTTTTTCATGAAACTCCCTTGAAACCCCTCCAGTTTCAGCACATATTTACTCAGATAAGTGGCACAAAACCACTCGCATACTCCAAGAGAGTGCTTTATAACGTCTCAACATTACATCCTTGCTTTTATATTCTAGTCTTCAGGTGCCCATCAGGACTGTATTCTAAGCCCCCTCCTTTACTTTCTGTATATCCATGACTGTGTCATCACCCAGCTCTTCTCCAGCTCTGTATCCCTTTTCCAATCAACTTTCCAGCTCTTAGCTTCATCACTCCTCCTCCTGTCTTCTATCATTTTGGATCTCTCCTTCCCCACCCCCCCCCACTTTCAAATCTCTTTCATTTAGTCCTGACGTGGGGTGTCGGCCGGAAATGTCGACTGAACTTCTTCCTATAGATGCTGCCTGGCCTGCTGCGTCCACCAGCATTTTGAGTATGCTGCAGTTGTTAGCGATTTCATTAAAACTGGTGTGGATGAGTGTGTGCCCGGCAGAATGTGTTACTGTACATTCCCAAACCAAAAGCTATGGATGAACCAGGAGGAACATCATCTGCTGAAGGCTAGATCTGGTGCATTTAAGTCTGGTGACCCTGGCCTGTACCAGAAAACCAGGTATGATTTGCAGAGAGCTATTTCAAGGGCAAAGAGACAACTTCAAATGAGGTTGGAGGCGTTGTCGAATGTACGACAACTGGCTGTTGCACTGAACGAGACAAACCCATTTGCAGGACACAGGCACGCAGATATAGTTAGGATGCAGACGTGAACAGCAAACAGGCGGGAGAGCAGGAAGGCAGGAGACAGGCAGAATTTATCTTGACACGGAGCGTAGGAAGTGAAACGGCAGACAAAACTCTTCTCAGCATGGAGCGATGGAGTTTTTCAGGCAACCCTTGGAGCTGAAATAAAACTTTAGAAGACTTATCTTATGCAGAGAAGCTGGGTTTCACAGGTAAACCTCAGAACTGGAGTAAAACTTAGAAAACTCACCTTGACACGAAAAGACTGAGTTTCACAGGTAATTCTCGATACTAGATCAAAACTTAGAACACACACTCCTAAGCGGCCGGGAATCGGTAATTACCACACAGGCAAAACTGACGAACTGGCAACTAGTGGTTGTAATGCCGGGGTTCGTATGCTGCAGGTCTTGCTGGAAACCAGGTGTGTCGTCATCAAATAGAATTAGGAGCAAATGGGAAATTAATCATCGGAACCATGGCACAATCAAAGGAAATTAGGAGAAAATAGGGAATTAACGATCGGGACCGTGACTGAACCCCACCTCCCCCCCCCAACAGGAGCCTCCAGGTGAACCACCAGACTTGTCCAGATTTCTTGATGGAAATTATGGATGAGGGAAGGGTCCAGGATGAGAGTGGGAATCCAGGAGCATTCCTCCAGGCCGTATCCCTCCCACTCGACCAGGTACTGGAGGCCTCTGCCTCGGTGGTGCACATCCAGTATTCACCAGATGGTGTACTCTGGGTAGTTGTCAATGATCCGGGCGGGTGGAGGGAGTTCAGCGGGAGGGCACAAGGGGCTGACAGACACAGGTTTCAATTGGGAGACGTGGAACGTGGGACGAATGTGCATGGATCCGGTCAGTTTGAGTCTGACCACCGAGGGGTTGATGACACTCTCAATCTCAAATGGTCCCACATAGCGAGGGGTGAGTTTCTTGGGTTCATTCTTAAGGGGGATGTCTTTTGACAAGAGCCAAACCTTCTGCCCAGGCCGATCATTGTGTACAGATGTTTGATGGCGATCGGCAATCCTCCGGTTGCAGTCAGCTGAGCGGAGCAGGGCTGCGCATGCATCCTTCCAGGTTTTGCGACACTGGCGGAGATGGGCCAGAACTGAAGGCACAGCAACGTCATCTTCAGGTGTATGAAAGAGAGGGGATTGGTAACTGAGGGAGCATTCTGAGGGAGATATTCTGGTGGCTGTGCTGACCAGGGTGTTGTGGGCATACTCAACCCAAACAAGATGGCTCCTCCAGGATGACGGATTGTTGGCAGTTATGCAGTGCAGTGCTGCTTCCAAATCCTGGTTTGTTCGTTCCCTTTGACCGTTATTGTGCTGATGGAAGCCAGAAGACAGGTTTACTGAGGCTGCAAGGGGCTGACAAAAAGACCTCCAGACCTGAGAGATGAACTGTAGGGCCCTGGTCGGAAAAAATGTCAGAGGGAATTCCATGGATGCAGAAGACTTGATGAACAAAGAGGTCGGCTGTCTCACGGGCCGCAGGGAGTTTAGGAAGGGCTACAAACTGCACGGCTTTGGAGAAGCGGTCCACCACACTGAGTACGGCAGTGTTTCCATGTGAAGGGGGTAGTCCAGTAATGAAACCCAGCGCAATGTGAGACCAAGGGCAACTAGGGACAGGTAGGGGACGAAGCAACCCAGCAGGTGGTTGATCAGAAACTTTTCTGAGGGCACATACAGAACAGGCAGAGATGAAGGAACAGGTGTCAGTGTCCATGGAGTGCAACCAGAAATGTCTCTTCTAGAAGGGACAGAGTTCGATCGATTCCGGGATGGCAGGCAAAACGAGAATTTTGCCCCCACTGGAGAACCTGAGACTGAACAGAGTCAGGCACGAAGAGGCGACTGGGGGGGGGCATCCATTGCCTGAGTCAGGTTGAGTCTGTTGGGCTTCTTTGACTATGGACTCGATCTCCCAGGTGAGGGAAGCCACCACACAGGATGGTGGAAGGATGTTCTTGAGGTTGGGAAGGCCCTCCTCGGAGACATATTGACGAGAGAGAGCATCGGGCTTCCTGTTCTTGGACCCCGGACGATAGGTGGCTGTGAATCTGAAATGGCCAAAAAATAATGCCCAATGGGCTTGGCAGGAATTCAGATGTTTGGCGGTTTGGATTGTATGCGAGGTTCTTGTGGTCTGTCCAGACAACGAATGGATGTTCAGCTCCCTCCAGACAGTGCCTCCACTCCTCCAAAGCGAGTTTGAGGGCTAGTAACTCCTGGTTCCCTAGGTCGTACGTAGTTCCATTCGGCGGGGGATAGATGGCAAGAAAAGAAAGCGCAGGGATGGAGCTTGAGAGGAAATTAAATTGAATCATACCTGTTCCCGATGATTCCTGGAAAGAAAGAGAGACTGGGTGGTGTGCAGTGTGTGACTTGGGCCAGTAGTCTACCATACAGTGCCCAGGCTTCCAGAGGGGTACTCACTGGTTCACAAGGAATTCCAGCCAAAGAAGCTATGTTTTCATCCAAACATTTCTCCCAGCGCTGGAGTCGACGAGTGCCGACAGAGGCAGGGACTGTTGATTGTAATGTAAAGTAGTTTGCAGCTACATCCGGGTTTGGGGAAGGGAAGGGTATGTTGTCTGGCTCACCAGGGTCCCCCTCTCTACTGGTGAGCTTTCCCTTTTTGGCCGAAGGGGACAGGTAGCACGGAAGCGGCCAGCCCGGCTGTAGTATAGACACTCACCCGCTCTCAATCTCCGGAGTCGTTCTGTGGGGGAAAGGCGGTTCCAGGTTCCATCCCAGCTGCTTGGGTTCCTCTCCCGGAGCAGTGAAAACGGCCGAGCTGGGAGCTACTCTAGGGGCAGGAGGAGGAGAGAGCTTTGTTCTGGTGGGAAGCAGTAATGTGTGCCGTGGGGTGGCCACAAGTGGCGGATGACCCATTCTTTCTCTATGGCGTTCTCGGAGACGATTGTCCAACGTGGTTACAAGGGAGATAAAGGAATCCAGGCTATCGGTGTCATCTCTGGCCGCCAACTCATCTTTCGCCATGTTGCTGAGACCATTCCAAAAAACCACCTGGAGTGACTCATCGTCCCACCCCGTGTTGACCATTAACGTCCGGAACTCCACGGAATATTCTACAACACTGCGCGAGCCCTGGTGGAGAATGAGTAGATACTTGGCAGCGTCTTTACCATGGACAGGGTGGTCAAAGATCTGCCTCATTTCCGTGATAAAGGTGGCAAAAGAAGAGCCAGTATCCGGTTGATTATCCCAAACAGCTGTGGCAAACGCTAAGGCACTTCCTCGCAACAACCGCATGATGTAAGCAATCTTTGACTTATCCGTGGAGTATGTGGACGACTGCTGTTTGAAACACCAAGGAGCCCTGAAGGAAGGCCGGGCACTTCCCCAAATCCCCAGCGTAGTGTTCTGGTTCAGGTACGTCAGGTACTGCTGCCTCTTCCTAATCATATTATATCTCTCCAAATGTTCATAAATCCTGCCTCTCAGGATCTTCTCCATTAACTTACCAACCACTGAGGTAAGACTCACTGGTCTATAATTTCCTGGTCTATCTCTACTAATATATATGGTGGAGGAGCAGGTAGTGTTGGGGAAACAGGTGGAATGCAGAAGGACTTAGCCAGATTAGGAGAATGGGCAAGAAAGTAGCAATGGAAACACAATGTTGGAAAATGCATGGTCATACACAGTAGAAATAAATGTGCAGACTATTTTCTAAAAGGGGAGAAAATCCAGGAATCTGAGCTGCAGGAAGCCCTTGTTCCGAACACCCTGAAGTTTAACTTGCAGATTGAGTTGGAGGTAAGGAAGGCAAATGCCATGTTAGCATTCATTTCAAGCGCTCTAGAATACAAGAGCAAGGGAGTGATGCTGAGGCTTTATAAGGCACTGGTGAGGCCTCACCTTGAGTATTGTGAACAGTTTTGGGCCCCTCATCTTAGGAAAGATGTGCTGGCATTGGAGAGGGTCCAGAGGAGATTCACAAGGATGATTCCAGGAATGAAAGGGTTATCATACCAGGAATGTTTGATAACTCTGTGTCTGCACTCGCTGGAATTCAGAAGGATGAAGGCAAGGTCTTGTTGAAACCTTTCAACATCTGAAAGAGTTGAAAGACAGAGTAGATGTGGAAAGGATGTTTCCCATGGTGGGTAGAGTCTAGGATAAGAGGGCATAGCCTCAGGACAGAGGGGCGCTCTTTCTAAACAGAGATGCCGAGAAATTTCTTTAGCAATAGGGTTGAGGAAGAGATAGAAAAAAAAAATTAGCCATGATTAAATGGCAGAGCAGACTCAATGGGCCAGAAGGCCTAATTCTCCTCCTACGTCTGATAGTCTTATAGTCTAAATAACACCAGACTAGACATGAGCAGGCATCATCCCTGATGAACATGCTACTGTTTTGTAGCCCGAGAATATTTTATCATTTGATACAAAATTCTTGTTAATTTCATTGTTCCCCATTACTACATCTCCAGCATTATTTTCTAGCACTCCAATATCTTCTCTCACTGCTTTTTCACACTTTGTATCTGAAGCAACCTTTGGAATCCTCTTTATCATTATTGACTAGCTTACTTTTGTATTACATGTTTACCTTCTTAATGAAGTTTTTGGATTCCCTTTGAATGCGGTGTAGCCTATATCAGTCAGATGGGAGGCACAGTGGAAACTTCCTAATCCTCTAACTTCCCACTAACTTTTGCTCTATTATATGCACTCTCTTTGGCTTTTATTTTGGCTTTGACTTCTTTTGTGAGCCCCTGTTATTTCATTTTCCCTTTAAAATACTTCTTCCTCTATAGGATGTATGTGTATATCCTGTGCCTTACAAATTGCTTCCATTCCAAAGAGAAATTGCAGCCATTGCTGCTCTGCCGTTATCCCAGACAGTGTTCTTTTCCAATCAATTCTGTAATTCCCTAGCTCCACTGTACTACTGATACATGGGACATTAGTTTCTCTTCTCAAATTTCAATGTGAATTTGATCTAATTATGATGACTTACCCATTGTAATCTGTAGCCATATCCTTACGACTGCTTCAAAGGTTTCAAAGGTATATTTAATATCAGAGAAATGTATACAATATACATCATGAAGTACTGTTTCCTTACAACCATGAAAGCAGAGGAGTGCCCACAAAGCATGGATGACAGTTAAACATTAGAACCCCAAAGTCCCCACAGCTCCCCTCCCTCCTGCACGTAATTGGCAGCAAGCCCCTCCCCCACTGGCAAAAAAAGCATCAGCACCCACCACCGATCACTCAAGCATGAGCAAAACAACAGCAAAGGCACAGACTTGCAGTACTCCAAAGACTACTTGTTCACCCGCTATTCAACATACCCCATTCCATGTCACATGTAGCACCTGTCTCAGTTGTGCATCATGTTCTTCCTTGGTGGAGCCCCCAGCCAAAGATGTCATTCGTTTATATGAAGGATATTCACGGGAAGTTATGGACCTGCGGTCTAAATTTGTTCCAACCATGAAGATAGCATATGAAAAGGGATTATTCCCATCACTTCAATATCTAGCCCGATTAAAATTATTTCCCAATGATTTGACTCCACGTGTTTTTCTGGACTCAAAGAGGCACTGGACTATGTTAACTCTATTTTGGTTGTAGCCGAGGTTTGAATTGTTGAAGGTCTGCAGAATAATTGTTATTTCGGAAAGAAGGTAAGTTTTGAAGATTTCTGATTTGCTTAAGATATCCTTTGATCAATCGACCATTCAAAGAAGATGTAAACTTTTTGATGTGAATGATGAATGGCTTTTCCGAAATCTGTTTGGTCTACTGAGTGAATTAACACATCAGACAGGTTGTTCGATTATTTGTTTTTATTCTCCTTTTTTCATTAATTAAGTGAGAGTTTTCATAGTTCATAACGACTTTTTCTTATATATATATATAGAGTCGGGAGTGCTTAGTAGATAGCTTTTTTTCTAAAAACAGGCGTGTAAATTAAATGGAAAATGGTGCTGATTTTTCTTCATTAGAGATTACATAGGCATTTTTTTCTTTGTGTAATTTTATTGTTTTGGCATTTTTGAAGATTGTTTCTGTATTCTCCAGCTGGTTTTTAAGGATTAAGTATAAACACTTATTTTCTCTGAACTTTTATGCCGGATATGGGGAAGCGGATGTTGTAGAGAAATACTGCACAGTACAGGCCCTTTGGCCCATGATGTTCTGCTCTCCTCTGAATCTGCTCCATGATCAATCTAATGCTTCCGTCCTGCAGAGAATTCCATTCATCTTTCATTATGAGCCTATCTAGGAGTCTCTCAAATGTCCTTACTGTGTCTGCCTCTATGGCTACCTATGGCAGATCTTTCCATGCACCCACTGGTCTATGACTAAAAAATAACATCTCTGAGATCCCTATACTTTCCTCTAAGCACCATAATATTGTGCCCCCTCGTATTAGCCATTTCTGCTGCAAATCCATTCCATGTTTTAATGATTACTCAGCCTCACCAGTGTCCATTGTTCCAGAACAATAATACTCTGTAAAGCAATGGAAGACATCAAAGTAAATTGATATTTAAATTGCATATATATTAGTTAGAAGCAAGGCATCTAAGTTGGCAGAAGAACCAGTTAACATAACTTGATAGGGTGGTGTGTTGTTTTGTAGTGTCTGGCTTTTTATATTTAGCAAAACATTTTTTCTCCTCTGCAGGGTTTTTCTATTTTAAGGCCGTATGGATTTTTTTTTTTGTAACTGGGGGGAGGAATTAAGGAAAGCTTTTAAAATCACTATTATAAAATGGGCAGCTTGCAAATTCTCTTTTTTACTCTATGTGGACGCATTTTGGCTTTTTTTTTGCCGAATTTTGGGCTTTTCTGGGTGGTGGGAGGATTGGGGTTAGTTTTGAGTTATAGGATTAACTGTAGGAATAATTTTAGTTATCTCTTTTGTAATTTTTTCCCATTACGGTGTTCCAGAGCATGACAAAAATAGACAAAAACAGACAAACATGCTCTAGTTCTTTCAGATCATGTGCCTTTAAGCTTAGCTTTTGAATTGAATGATGTTTTTATTGCAAATTTGCCTTGGCGTTTTCCAGAAAATTTATTACGAAGTTCGGACTTTGTCAAGTTTATTGAGACTCAGATAAAAGATTATTTTCTTTTTAATAATATGGGAGATGTGTCAAAATTGATTGTATGAGATACACTTAAGCATATTTGTGTGGTCAGATAACTTCCTATTTAGCTAAGCTTAAGAAACAGACAAAAATAGAGTTAGATAAGATTTCCAAACAAATTAAAGACTTGGATAATATTTATGCAATCTTTCCTAACATTGATTTATTCAAACAAAGAGTTGAACTCGAGTCACAACATAAATTATTATTAACTTATCCTATTGAAAGAAATTTGGTTAAATTGAATAGTCTATTTTATGTGTTTGCAGATAACAATAATAAGCTATTAGAATATCAATTAAAAGCAGTTAGAGCTAAAAGACAAATTTTAAAAATTCGTAAGGGAGATGGTAGTTTAGCAAGTAATTATGAAGATATTAATAAAATTTTTCAAGATTTTTATATTGAACTTTATGAATCTCAGTTTCCAGTTGATTCTTCTAAAATGAATGCTTTTTACAAAAGATTGATTTTCCTTGAATCTCTGTTGAAGATCAACAAATTCTTGATGCTCCTATTACTGAAAATAAAATTCAGAAAGCTATTTTTTCAATGCAATCTGGTAAAGCTCCTGGACTGGATGGTTATTCTGTAGGATTTTATAAAAAATTTGAAAAACTGCTTTCTTCATATATGTTGGAAATGCTTAAAGATATGCTTAAAGCTCTTATAGATAGCGGGGTCAAGGGATATGGGGAGAGGGCAGGAATGGGGTACTGATTGTGTATGATCAGCCATGATCACAGTGAATGGTGGTGCTGGCTAGAAGGGCTGAATGGCCTACTCCTGCACCTACTGTCTATTAAAGATTCTTTTTTGATAGGAGAGTTACCTCCCATATTTTATGAAGCTTCTATTTATTTAATTCTTTAAAAAATAGCAACCCTACTGATTGTGCTTCAGATAGATCTATTTCACTATTAAATAGGGATGCTAAATTTTTTTCAAAAGCAATGGCTAATCAGCTGGAGAGTATTCTAGTTAAAATTGTCTTTCAAGACCAAGCAGATCTTGTAAAGGGCTGTTATTCCTTCTCTAATGTTTGGAGACTGTTGTGTTATATTTTCATCCTTTTCTAAGTCTCCTCAATGTGTTGTCTCTCTCGATGCTGAAAAGGCATTTGACAGAGTTGAATGGAAACACTTATTTAATGTTTTAGAGAAATTTGGCTTTGGTATTAATTTTAATAAGTGGATCAGAATGATACATAAAAGCCCGATTGCTACTGTTATTACTAATAATTGCAGATCTCCTTTTCTTTGGCTTTCGCAGAGTACGAGACAAGGATGTCCATTAAGTCCTTTGTTATTTAATTTGGTGCTGGAACCCTTGGCTATTGCACTTTGTGAAGCTAAGGATATTCATGGAATTCTCATAAATGGGATTGTTCATAAGTTCGCCCTTTATGCTGACGATCTCTTAGTTTATATTTCGAATCCTGAGGAATCCATTCCTAGTTTATTGAAAATATTAAACGATTTTGGAAACGATTTGATACACCAAATCTCCTCAGACTCCCAATGAAATATAGTCACTGTCTTACCTTCTTTATACCTGCATCAATATGTTGGGTCCAGGTTAGGTCCTCAGAGATATTGACACCCAGAAACATGAAGTTGATCTCTCTCTCCTCTTCAGATCCCTCTTTGGTGTGTGTTTTCTCATCCTACCCTTTCTGAAGCCTACACTCAGATTTTTTGGTCTTACTGACATTGGGTGCAAGGTTGTTGCTATGACACCACTCCAGAGGGCATACAAGCTCCAGCTTGTACGCCCTCTTGTCACCATCTGAGATTCTGCCTACAATGGTGATATCATCAGCAAAATTATGGATGGCATTTGAGCTCTGTCTAGCTGCACATTCATGGGTGTAGAGAAAGTAGAGCAGTGGGCAAAGCACACATCGCTGATCGCAGGGGAAAGGACAAGGTGAACTCGAAGCAGTTCAGAATGGTTCCCTATCCAAAAGCAAAGGGAGCACGAGCATGACACACATTTTCTGGCTCAAATGGTCTACCCTCAAGAGTGGTGACTGGCAAAGGATGATCTAACTTGGAAATTGAGACTCACCTTTGTCAGACCACACCCAGATCTAAAAAATTACCGGTGGAACTGCAGTCTAAAAAATACCTGAGGGGCCGGTTCCTTGTGGTCCTGGCCAATAAAGAGAGCAAATATACCCCAGATGTCATAGAACTAGGAGGTAACTTTGTAGCTGTCTCTCACCAGAGACAGCTACAAAGGACTAAGAGGTAACTTTTGAACAAAGTTTGCCCTCTAGCAGATGGCCCTTGGATTTTCCTGACTTCTACAAAAAAGTCAAAAGTGTCCAGCATCTCTGCCATAAAGTCCCAGTCCTTCCCCGTCTCCCTCCTGCACTCCCCCTCCCCCTCCCTCTCTCTCTCTGTCCCTCACTCACATACCCTCTCTCTCTCACCTCTCTCCAGGGGTCAATTGTTTGCAATGGACATTTGCAATGAGGTACTTGGATGAGTAGAAAATGTGGGTGAAGATCAGAGTTAGAAGTGGTCATATCTGGGGAATTTACCGCAACACTCTCGCTGGTGTTCTGACATCCAATTATCAAGTCGGATAGCTAAGTTAATTAGTCCATCCAGATCCCGAACAGCTTCATGCTCCGCCAGTTCACCCTTGAGCTTTTAGAACATAGAGCACAACGAGGTGATGAGAAGGTTTATGAGCACTTGGAAAAACATAGTCTGACTTTGGGATAGTCAGCATGGCTTTGTGAGGGGCAGCTCATGTCTCATGAGCCTGAATGAATTCTCTGAGGATGTGACAAAGCACATTGATGAAGGTAGAGCTGTGGCTGTGGTGGACTGTATAAGGCTTCTAGTACAGCGTTTGATAAGGTTCCCTTAGTAGGGTCAATAAGAAAGCTGGGAGGCACGAGATCTATGGGATCTTGGCAACGCAGATGAAAAGAAGGCAGAGGGTTCAAAAGTTCAAAGTGCATCCATTGTCCAAGTTTCTATACCATATTCAACCTTAAGATTCATTTTCATTTTTGCAGGTCCACAGGAAAACAAAGAAATACAATAATATCCACAAAGAACGGAACAAAGACTGACTGACGTCCAGTGTGCAAAACGGCGCCGTAACCGCCTTCACTCACCTCAGTGCTGGACTGCGGTCTCACTTTCGGGTTCCCTGTAGTTCATGTTCTATGTATTATTTGTTCATTATTTTATTATTGACATGATCTGTCTGCTTTTACACACTGGACTTTCATGAATTCTATGCATTGTGATGCTCTGGGGGAGGGAGCGTGGTCAACAGCCCGCCCTGTATTTCTAATGACCAGCATTGTTTATTGTTTTGTGTTAAAATGTGGTCGAGGGATTACAGTGGGAAGTTCATTCATTTGTAACATTTTAAGTTCAATTAAACAGTTATTGGCTTGTGTATTTGTGGGTCACCCTAACTGTAATTGTAAGACCATAAGACGTCGGAGCTGAATTAGGCCATTCAATCCATCGAGTCTACTCTGCCATTCCATCATGGTTGATCCTGAGTGCCACTCAACCCCATAAATCTTCCTTCTCGCCATAACATTTGATGCCCTGACCAATTAGAAAATAATCAATTTTCACTTTAAATTTTCCCACTGGCCTTGGCCTCCACTGCAGCCTGTGGCAGAACATTCCACAGATTCACTACTCTCTGGCTAAAAAAAAATCCTCCCTGCTTCTGTTCTGAACAGTTGCCTCTCAATTTTGAGACTGTGCCGTCTACTTCTGGACACCCCCACCTAGGAAACATCCTCTCCACATTAACTTTATCTAGTTCTTTCAAGATTCAGCAGGTTTCAATCTGATAACCCCGCATTTCTTCTAAATTCCAGTGAGTACAGGCCCAAAGCTGCCAACTGCTCCTCCTATGTTAACCCCTTCATTCCCAGAATCATCCTTGTGCACCTCCACTGGATTCTCTCCAATGACAACACATCTGTTCTGAGATATGAGCCCCAAAACAGTTGACAATACTCCAAGTGCAGCCTGACTAGTGTCTTATAAAGTCTCAGCACTATCTCCTTGCTTTTATATTCTATTCCCCTCGAAATAAATGCCAACATTGCATTTGCCTTCTTTACCACAGCACAACCTTTGAATTAACCTTCTGGTCGTCTTGAATGAGGACTCCTAAGTCCCTTTGCACATCTGATGTTTGAATTTTCTCCCCATTTAGATAATAGTCCACACTATTGTTCCTTTTACCAAAATGAATTACCATACATTTCCCAATATCGTATTCCATCTGCCACTTTTTGGCTCATTTTTTTGAATTGTCAATGTCCAGCTGCACCACTAGTTACTGAATAAGGCCCCCTTTTATTCCCATGCACTGCCTCCTGCCTGTCAGCATTTCCTCTATCCCCGCAGTATCTGTCCTGTGGTGCCACGGGATTTTATCTTGTTATGCAGCCTCGTGTGGCACCTTATCAGATACCTTCTGAAAATGCAAGGAAATGACATGTGACCAGGGTGTGTGATGGTTCCCTCCCTGGTCTATGAGATGGAGCTGCTCTATCAATGGGTCATGGTGCCCGGTCTGTTTTAATGTTTATCACAATAAAACTGTTGTTGAGTTTGATGAGTTTCCTTGTCTGTCGATATGGACCAAATGCTTGCCACTGTATTTGTTTTCCTGTGGGGGCCTACAAGAAAATGATTATCAAGGTTGTGTATGATTTACTTACTTTGTTAATAAATTGTACTTCGAACTTTGAACTTTGAAGCCAGTCCAGGATCCCGATGGTTTAAAGCCGGACCCAGCGCGTTCTCTCACCTGTCTCCTGTCGTCTACTCCAAGGTGCGGTATCTGTATTCATGAGAGCGAAGGTTGCTGAATTGCTAGTTTGTTTAGACCGTTCAAAAGTATGTTTCTCAAAGGGAAAGTACAGGCTGTGATTTGTAGTGATGGTAGTTCACAAGGAGATTATCTAGTAGAATATCTGATAGTATTGTGAGCTGCCGCAGTTTGGTGCTATACACCACCACACAGTACTGGACTGACTTCACAGCCTGTGGACTTGCTTTCCAGGTCCCATCAGTTCATGTTCTCACTGTGAATTGTGAGCACTTTTCTGAGCTGCCATACATTGGCGATATGAATCGCAACGCCAACTTGCATATATTTTTGTGGTGTTCGCCTGGAGGTCGGTGACCGGTCGTTTTCCACAGGGATCTGTTCTGAGATTCCTGCTCTTTCTGATATTTATAAATGATGGGGCTGAAGAAATGGCAAACTGTGTTAAAACATTTACAGATGACATGAAGATTGGTGTGTTGTGGATAGAGTAGATGTTTGGCATAAGTTACAACAGGACTTTGATAGGTTGCAGAGCTGGGCTGAACAGTGGCAGATGGAGTTCAACCCAGAAAAATAGGAAGTGTTTGACTTTGGATGGTGGAGGGTTAACGGCCGGATTTTTGGGAGGTTGGATGAACAGAGGGATCTTGTTGTCCACGTCTATAAATTTGCTGCCTGAATCAAAAGAGTTGTTAAGGAAGCATATGGTGTGTTGGCCAGTAGCTTGAGTTCAAGAAACTCAAGGTGGTGTTGCAGCTCTATAAAACCCTGGTGAGGTCACACTTGGGGTATTGTGTTCAGCTTTAGTCGTCTCATTGTAGGAAGGATTTGGAAGCTTTAGAGGGTGTGCAGAGGAGATTTACATGGGTGCTGCCTGGATTACAGAGCATGTCTTATGAGGATAGGCTAATCAAGTTGAGATTTTTCTCTCTGGAGTGAAGGAGGGTGAGAGGTGACTTGAGAGGAGTGTACAAGATGATAAATAGTATAGATGGGGTGAATAACCAGAGCCATTTTTCCAGGGCAGAAATCACTTAACCAAGAAGGCATGATTTTAATGTGATTCACAGAAAGCATAGGGGAGGGGTATCGGAGGTTTTTTTTACACAAAGAGTGGTGGGTGTGTGGAATGTGTCACCAAGGGTGGTAGTAGGGGCAGTTACAATCGGGTGATCTAAGAGACCCTGCGATGGGCAGCAGGATGATAGAAAATTACCGGGTGATGTTGGAGGGCAGGGTTAGATTGATCTTGGAGTAGGTTAAAATGTTGTTACCACAGGTGGGCTGTAATATTCTCTGTTACTCACTCTCTGTCAGTGAGAGGGGTCTCTGAGGGAGCTGGATTAACATTCATTGTGATATGGCACTGGAAGTGGGGTTCACTGAGGGAGCTGGATTAACATCAGTGGGGATACAGTAAGCGACACAGGGTGCTAGTTAGCAGGAGTCACTGACAGATAGTGTGAGGGAGCTCAGTTAATGTCAATCAGTGACACAGTACACTGGGGCAGAGAAGTTACTGATGGACATTGTGAGGGTGCTGGATTATCATCAATCGGAATACCATCAGAGACACAGAGTGCTGGAAGAGAGGGGTCACTGAAGGATGGTGTAAGGGTGCTGGTTTAATGTCAGTGGGAATACAGTCTGTGTCACAGGGCACTGGAACGGAGGGGTTAATGACGAATGCTTTATTTTTTAACCTCGTAGACACTGCTGATCCTGTCTTCTGCTTATGATGTGGCTGTCGATATGGAGAGTTCTCTTGCCTGTTCTGTTTACTCTGTGGGCTGTGTCTGGTGATTTGCTGAATTGCGTAATGGAAAAAAAATGCACCGATCTGTCCGTATTTGAGGAGATGATGGTAAGTTGCAGTGAAGCCAAAGCCTCTGTTGGCCACGATTGCAGACAAAGAACACGGTGTGCCCCTGGTCCCAGACATTGACTCTTTATTCCCTCCCATAGATGTTGCCTGACTGACTGAGTTCCTGCAGACCCTCGCCTCCCCCAGGTCTTTTCTTCTCTCCTGAACTTTACATTTCCAATTGTCTTCATTTTAGTGCACCCCTCACCTGTGGATCTTCCCCCTTTCTTCACTTTCCTCCATGGTCCACTCTCCTCTCATATCAGATGTCTTCTTCAGCCTTCACCTTTCCCACTTATCACCTCCCAGCTTCCCACTTCACCCACCCTCCCCATCACCCCATCAGCCTCTGGCTTATTCTCCTACTTAGTTTGATTTCTTCCCTGTTCCTTTCACGTCCCCATGAAGTGTCACAGCCTGAAACATCGACTGATTATTCATTCCCATAGATGCTGCCTAGCTGCTGTGATGCTCCATCATTTTGTGAGTTTTGCTCGCGATCCCAGCATCTCAGAATCTCTTGTGTTGTTGGTATTTACTCTCAGGATTACCCTCATTGAACTGGACACTCAATACAAAGGTTGGGACATAATTTTACAGATGTACAGGACATTGGTAAGACCAGACCTGTGTGTTGGAAGCTTGGGATTTAGCTAGGGTGTGTGCAGAAGAAACCATGTTGCCTTGAGCAAAGGTGGCTGAGGGATAACCTTATAGAGGTTTATAATGTTACCAAAGGCATAGGAAGTCCATAAGATAGAGGAGCAGGATTAGGCCATTCAGCCCATCAAGCCTGCTCTGCCATTCCATCATGTCTGATTTATTGTTGCTCTCAACTTCATTTCCCCTCCTTCTCCCTTTGGTGTCCTGACTAATCAAGAAACTATCAGCCTCCACTTCCAATACCATGACTTTGCCTCCATAGCTGCCTGATGGAACAATTTCCACAGATTCAGTACCCTCCAGCGAAAGAGATTCTCACTGATCTCTGTTCTGAAAAGATGTCCTTGTATTCTGAGACTGTGCCCTCTGGACCTGGACTCTGCCAATATTAGAAACTTTCTCTTCACATCCACTCTATCTAGGCTGTTCAATATTTGAAAGGTTTCAAAGAGACAACCCCCCTCCTGCCCCTCATTCTTCTGAAATCCAGCAAGCCTAGATTCACATGCTATCAAACACTCCTCACATAGTAACCACTTTATTCCCAAAATCATTCTCGTCAATCTCCTCTGGACCCAGTCAGTTTTTTCCCAGGATGGGGAAGGTATGAGTCTATAACTTGAGGACATAGGTTGAAGATGGGAAGGATAGGATTTTAAAGAGGACATTGGAGGCAAGGGTTTTTTTCCCTCATAGGTCGTGTTGGAAAACTGTAGGTTTAAGGAACATGTGGACAGGTAACTGGACGAGAATGGTTTAGTAGAATATTCAGTCAAACACACTGACATTTGTACAGGTACATGGCAGGAATGGTTTAGTGGGACATTATATCAAACAATGATAATTGGACAGGTACACAAACAGGAACGGTTTGGTAAGATATTAGGTCAAATACAAGGACATTTGGACAGGTACATGAACAGGAATGGTTTAGACAATATGACATTGAGACATAGGAATTGAATTAGGCCATTTGACCCATCGAGTCTGCTCCACCATTCAATCATGGCTGATCCGTTTCTTTATCGCTCCTCAACCCTATTCCCCAGCCTTCTCTCTGTAACCGTTGATTCCATGGCTTCATGGATTGAAAGAACCAATCAATCTCCACCTTAAATACACCCAACAACCTGGCCTCCACAGCTGCCTGTGGTAGCAGATTCCACAAATTTACCACCCTCTGACTAAAGAAATTGCTCCCTATCTCTATTTTAAATGACACCCCTCTATTCTGAGTCTGTGCGTTCTTGTGCTGGACTCTCTCATCATGGGAAATATCCTTTCCATATCTACTCTGGTTTTGGCCTTTCAACATTTGAAAGGTTTCAATGAGATCCTGCCCTCATCCTTCTGAATTCCAGCGAGTGCAGACCCAAAGTCATCAAACATTCCTCATATGATAACCCTTTCATTCCCGCAATCATCCTTGTGATCCTCCTCTGCATCCGATCCAATGTCAGCACAACTTTTCTTAGTTGAGGAACCCAAAACTGTTCACAATACTCAAGGTGAGGCCTCACAAATGCCTTATTGGACTTATAGACACAGCAACATATCCCTGTTCTTGTATTCTACACCTCTTGAAATGAATACTAACATTGCATTTGCCTTCCTTGCCACCAACTCGACCTGCAAGTTAACCTTCATGTTGCTCTGTACAAGGACTCCCAAGACTCTTTGCGTCTCAGATGTTTGGATTTTCTCCCCGTTTAGAAAATAGTCTGCACATTTATTTCTACTACCAAAGTCCATGACCATGCATTTTCCAACATTATATTTTGGTGGCCACTTTCTTGCCCATTCTCCAAAGCTTTTTCTTTCCACCTTGATATTGTTCACTGGGTTGCTTTCATATTTCAGCTTGTCCCTTCTAATGAGTCTCTTAGTTGCTTTCTGTATGTTTTTAAAAGCTTCCAAATCCTCTGTCTTCCCACGAATTTTTGGTTTATGGTATGCCTTCTTTTTCAGTTCTACATTAGGTTTAATGCCCCTTGTCAGACACGGTTGTACTATTTTGTCATTAGAGTATTTATTTGTCTTTGGAATACATCTATCCTACACCTTCCTTATTTTCCCCAGAAACTCAGGCCATTGCTGCTCTGCTGACACCCCTGCCAGCAGCTCCTTCCAATTTATTTTGGCCAAGTCCTCTCTCATACCACTGTAATTTCCTTTACTCCACTGAAATACTGCTACATCAGACTTTAATTTCTCCCTATCAAATTTCAAGTTGAACTCAATCATATTGTGATCTCTACCTCCCTAATTGCTTCCATTTCATTACATAACATGCAATGCAGTATGCTCAATGACAAACCACCTTAAAAAGCCACCTCGGGGGATTCAACAAACTCACTCCCTTGAGATACATTGCCATTCTGATTTTCCCAATTGACCAGCATGTTAAAATGTTCCATGACTCTCTTAACATTTCAGTGGTTTAGCTAGATATTAGGTCAAGCACAAAGACATTTGGACAGATATATTGGCAGGAATCACTGAGTACAATATTAGATCAAACAGAAGGATCGTTTGACAGGTATATGGCAGGAATGAATTATTGGGATATTTGGTCAAACACAAAGACATTTGGACAAATATATTGGCAGGAATCATTGAGTACAATATTAGATCAAACAGAAGGATAGTTGAAACAGGAACAGTTTAGACCTCATGACCACAAATAAAGGAGCAGAAATAGGCCATTTGGCTCATTGAGTCTGCTCCACCAATTTCATCATGGCTGAACCAATTTTCCTCAAAGCCCCATCTCCAGCCTTCTCTCCGTATCCATTCATGCCCTGTCCAGTCAAGAATCTATCAACCTCTGCTTTAAATATATATAAAGACTTGGTCTCCACAGCTGCCTATGGCAAAGAATTCCACATATTAACCACTCTCTGGCTAAAGAGGTTCTTCCTCACCTCTGCTCCAGCACCATGCCTCTCTAATCTGAGGCTGTGTACTCTGGTCTTAGGCTCTCCCGCCAAAGGAAGCATCCTCTCTACAGCCACAATATCAAGGCCATTCATCATTCAATAGATTTCAATGAGATCACCGCTCATTCTTCTGAATTGTAGTGAATACATGCCCAAAGCCATCAGACCTCTTCATATGACAAGCCATTCAAACCTGGAATCACTTTCACAAACTTCCTCTGAACCCTCGCCAGTCTCAGCATATTCTTTCTGAGATAAGGGGTGCAAAACTGCCCACAATACTCCAAGTGAGGCTTTCTAAAATCTCAACATTACATCCTTGCTTTTATATTCTAGTGCTCTTGAAATGAATGCTAACATTGCATTTTCCTTCCTCTCCACAAACTCAACCTGCAAATTGACCTTTGGGGGATCCCTGCACATTGATTTTCAAGTCCCCTTGCACCTCCGTTTTTTCATTTCCTCTCCATTTAGAAAACAGTCAGCCCTTTTATTAGCAAACACGAGGAAATCTGCAGATGCTGGAAATTCAAGCAACACATACAAAATGCTGGTGGAACACAGCAGGCCAGGCAGCATCTATAGAGAGAAGCACTGTCGACGTTTCGGGCCGACACCCTCGGTCAGAACCCTTCCATTACTTCGACCAAAGTGCAAGCCCGAACACTTCCCAACATTGTATTCCATCTGCCATTTCTCTGCCCATTCTCCAAATCTGTTGCAGTCCCCTTATTCCCAAAATGCTTGTGGAATGCAACAGGCCAGGCAGCATCTATAGGAAGAAGTACAGTCGACGTTTAGGGCCAAAACCATTCGTCAGGACTAACTGAAAGAAAAGATAGTAAGAGATTTGAAAGTGGGATGGGACGGGGAAGATCTGAAATGATAGAAGACCAGAGGGAGAGGGGTGAAGCTAAGAACTGGAAAGTTGATTGACAAAAGGGATACACAGCTGGTGAAGGGAAAGGATTATGGGATGGGAGGTGTAGGGAGAAAGAAAGGGGAGGAGAGCACCAAAGGGAGATGGAGAGCAGGCAAGGTGTGATTGTGAGAGGGACAGAGAGAGAAAATGAAAAGAGGGGGAGGGATGGGAAATAAATAAATAAATAAACAGATAGATAGATAGATAGATAGATAGATAAATAAGGGATGCGGTATGAAGGGGAGGGGGGATTAACGGAAGTTAGAAAAATCAATGTTCTTGCCATCAGCTTGGAGGCTACCTAGACAGAATATAGGGTGTTGTTCCTCCAGCCCGAGTGTGGCTTCATCTTGACAGTACAGGAGGCCATGGATAGACATATCAGAATGGGAATGGGACATGGAATTAAAGTGTGTGGCCACTGGGAGATCCTACTTTCTCTGGCGGACAGAGTGTAGGCGTTCAGCATAACGGTCTCCCAGTCTGCGTCGGGTCACCTCACCTGGAGGTGACACTTCACCTGTGAGTCAGCTGGTGTGATATACTGCGTCCGGTGCTCCCAGTGCGGCCTTTTATTAGCCCCACCAGCCCCATTCTTCTGCCTGCTCTACATAACCCTGACTAATCCAGAAGCTTTCAAGTTCCACTTTACATATACCCAATGACGTGGACTCCATAGCTACTATGGCAATGAATTCACCACCTTCTGTCTAAAGAAATTCCTCCTCATCTCTGTTCTAAGAGACATCCACTCCAAGTCCACTCTGTCTAAGCCCATCTAGCACCATAGCATGCCCACAACAAATTAACCCTAATCCGTGCATTTTCGGAATGTGGGAGGAAACCGGAACACCCACACGGCCACGGGCAGAATGTTGAAGCTCCTTCCTGGCGGAGTTGGGAATTGAAGTGTAATTGGTGATCGCCATCATGTAAAGCGCTGTACTACTGTACTGCCCACCTTAACCGGTTTCAGATGCAGGGACATAGATTCTGCCTGGCCTGCTGAGTTTCTCCACAGATTTTTTTGTGCTACTGACACATCCAAGCAACTGGTCTCAGCCCGAAACGTCGACTGTACTTCTTCCTATAGATGCTGCCTGGCCTGCTGCGTTCCACCAGCATTTTGTGTGTGTTGCTTGAATTTCCAGCATCTGCAGATTTCCTCATGTTTGCTCCCTTTAGTCCCACTCTTTGCCTGCTGCCAATCAGCCACTGCTGTATCCATGCAAGAATCTTCCCTGTAATATAATAGGCTCGTAACTTGAAAATCAGCCTCATATTTGTCACCTGGTCAAATGCCTTCTGAAAATCCAAAGACACATCATCAACCAGTTCTCCTTTGTCTTGTTTGTTCTTCAAAGAATTCCACCAAATTTGTCAGGCAATGTTTTTCCCTAGAGGAAACCATGTCGACAATGGCCTAATTTATCATGTGCCTCCAAGTATGCTGAGAACGCATCCTTAATAATTGACTCCATCATCTTCGCAACCACTGAGATCAGACTAACTGGCCTATAGTTATCTTTCTTCTGCCTCTACCATTTTGAAGAATGGTGTAACAATTTGGAATTTTCCAATCTTCCAGAACCATCCCAGAAACTAGCGATTGTTGAAAGATCATTACACATGCCTCCATGATCTCTTCCACCAACTCTTTCAGAACCTTAGGTTGTACACCTTCTCGTCCAGGTGACTTATCCATCTTCAGACATAGAAACATAGAAAGCCTACAGCCCACAAAGGCATGCCAAACGTCTTTTTACTATAGAAATTATCTACGGTTACCCAGAGCCCTCTATTTTTCTAAGCTCCATGTACCAATCCAGGAGTCTCTTGCTGACAGCCTATTCAATGCACACACCACCCTCTGCATAAAAAAACTTACCCCTGACATCTCCTCTGTACCTACCTACAAGCACCTTAAAGCTGTTCCCTCTCATTCTAGCCATTTCAGCCCGTTGAGAAAGACTCTGACTTTCCACATGATCAATGCCTCTCGTCATCACCACTGTCAGGTCACCTCTCATCCTCCGCCGCACAAGGAAAAAAGGCCGAGTTCACTCAACCTATTCTCATAAAGCATGCTTCCCAATCCAGGCAACATACTTGTAAATCTCCTCAGCACCCTTTCTATGGTTTCCACATCCTTCCTGTAGTGAGGCGACCAGAATTGAGCACAGTACTCCAAGTGGAGACTGACCAGGGTCCTATATAGCTATGACATTACCTCTCGGCTCTTAAACTCAATCGCATGTTTGATGAAGGCCAATGCACTGTATGCCTTCTTAACCACAAAACTCCATAGCAGTTTTGAGTGTCCTATGGACTCAGACCACAAGATCCCTCTGATCCTCCACACTGCCAAGTGTCTTACCATTAACGCTATATTCTGCCATCATCTTTGACCTACCAAAATGAACCACCTCACACATCTGGGTTGAACTCCATCTGCCACTTCTCAGCCCAGTTTTGCATCATATCAATGTCCCGCTGTAACCTCTGACAGCCCTCCGCACAATCGATGAGACCCCCAACCTTTGTGTCATCAGCAAACTTTCTAACCCATCCCTCCACTTCCTCATCCTGGTCATTTGTTAAAATCACAAAGAGTAGGGGTCCCAGAACAGATCTCTGAGGCACACCACTGGTCACAGACCTCCATGCAGAATATGACCTGTCTGCATCCAATCTTCGGCTGCTGTGGGCAAGCCAGTTCTGTATCCACAAAGCAATGTCCTCTTGGATCCCATGCCTCCTTACTTTCTCAATAAGCCTTGCATGGGGTACCTTATCAAATGCCTTGCTGAAATCTATATACACTACCTTTACTGCTCTACCCTCATCAATGTGTTTAGTCACATCCTCAAAAATTTCAGTGAGGTTCATAAGGCACAACTTGCCTTTGAAAAAGCCATGCTGACAATTCCTAATCATATTATGCCTCTCCAAATTTTCATAAATCCTGCCTCTCAGGATCTTCTCCATCAACTTACCAAGACTCACTGATCTATAATTTCCAGGGCTCTCCCTACTCTATTTCTTAAATAAGGGAACAACATCTGCAACCCTCCAATCCTCTGGAAATTCTCCCATTCCCATTGATGATGCAAAGATCATCAACAGAGGTTCAGCAATCTTCTCCCTCATCTCCCACAGTAGCCTGGGATACATCTCATCCTGTCCCAGTGACTTGTCCAACTTGATGCTTTCCAAAACCTCCAGCACATCCTTTTTCTTAATATCTATAATCTCAAGCTTTTCAGTCCACTGTAAATCATCCCTACAATCACCAAGTTCCTTTTCCGTAGTGAATACTGAAGCGAAGTATTCATTAAGTACCTCTGCTGTCTCCTCTGGTTCCATACACACTTTTCCACTGTCACACTTGATTGGTCCTATTCTCTCATGTCTTTTCCTCTTGCTATTCACATACTTGTAGAATGCCTTGAAGTTTTCCTTAATCCTGTCCGCCAAGGCCTTCTCATGACTGCTTCTGGATCTCCTAATTTCATTCTTAATCTCCTTCTTGCTAGCCTTATAATCTTCAAAATCTCTATCATAACCTAGTTTTTGTACCTTTCATAAGCTTTTCTTTTCTTATTGACTAGATTTACAATAGCCCTTGTACACCACGGTTCCATACCATCCTGTCTCTTTGAAATGTAGCTATGTAGAACTCCATGCAAATGTCCCCTGAACGTTTGCAACATTTCTGCCGTATATTTCCCTGACAACATCTGTTTCCAATTTATGTTCCAAGTTCCTGCCTGGTAGCCTCATATTTCCCCTTACTCCACTTAAACTCTCTCCTAACTTGTCTGGTCCTACCCCTCTCCAATGCTATAGTAAAGGAGATAGAATGTGATCACTATCTCTAAAATGTTCTCCCACTGAGAGATCTGACACCTGACCAGATTCATTTCCCAATACCAAATCAAGTACAGCCTCTCCTCTTGTAGGCTTATCTACATATTGTGTCAAGAAACCTTCCTGAACATACCTACCAAACTCCACGCCATCTAAGCACCTTGCTCTGGGGAGATGCCAATCAATATCTGGGAAATTAAAATCTCCCATCATACCAACCCTGTTATTACACCTTTCCAGAATCTGTCTCCCTATCTGCTCCTCGATGTCCCTGTTACTATTGGGTGGTCTATGAAAAACACCCAGTAGAGTTATTGACTCTTCCTGTTCCCAATCTCCACCCACAGAGACTCAGTAGACAACCCCTCAATGACATATCTTTTGTGTAGCCATGACACTATCTCGGATCAACAGTGCCATGCCCCCACCTCTTTTGCCTCCCTCCCTATCCTTTCTGAAACATATAAAGCCTAGCACTTGAAGTAGCCATTCCTGCCCCTGCACCATCCAAGTCTCTGTAATGGCCACAACATCATAGCTCCAGTTACTAATCCATGCTCTAAGCTCATCCGCTTTGTTCATAATACTCCTTGCAGTGAAATAGACACATCTCAAACCATCGGACTGAATACGTCCCTTCTCCATCACCTGCCTATCTTCCCTCTTGCACTTTCTACAAGTTTTCTCTATTTGTGAGCCAACCGCCTCTTCCTGCATTTCTTCTATTCAGTTCCCACCTCCCAGCAATTCCAGTTTAAACCCTCCCCAACAGCCTTTGCAAACTTCTCCATCACAATATTGGTCCCCCGGGATTCAAGTACAACCCGTCCTTTTTGTACAGGTCACGCCTGCCCCAAAAGAGGTCCCAATGATTCAGAAATCTCAATCTCTGCCCCCTGCTCCAATCCCTCAGCCATGCATTTATCCTCCACCTTATTCTACTCCTATACTCACTGTCATGTGGCACAGGCAGTAATCCTGAGATTACTACCTTTGTGGTCCTGCTTCTCAACTTTATTCCTAACTCCCTGTGGTCTGTTTTCAGGATCTCCTCCCTTTTCCTACCTATGTCATTGGTACCAATATATACCACAACCACTGTCTGTTCTCCTTCCCACTGCAGGATATCGTAGACGCAATCTGAAATATACCGGATCCTGGCACCTGGGAGGCAAACTACCATCCTAGTTTCTTTCTTGTTTCCACAGAATCGTCTGTCTGACTCCCTAACTATAGAGTCCCCTATCACTGCTGCCATCCTCTTCCTTTCCCTGCCCTTCTGAGTCACAGGGCCAAACTCTGTGCCAGACGCGTGGCCAATGTTGCTTCCCCCAGGTAGGCCATCCCCCCCCCACCCACCAACAGTACTCAAACAGAATTAATTATTGTTCAGGCTGGACAGCCACAGGGTTACTCTCAAGTATCTGAGTCTTGCCCTTCCCTTCCCTGACTGTTACCCACTTATCTGTCTCCCGAAGCCTTGGTGTGACTACTTGCTATACTATCCATCTATCAGTTCCTTTCAGTTTCCCAAGAACCTTCTCTATAGTTATAGTTATAGTAACTTCACACATTCCATGCCCCCAATATCTGGAATTTCTACCATACTGTTAGTGTCTTACACCGTGAAGACTGATGCAAAATATTTATTCAGTTCGTCCTCTATTACATTGTTCCCCATTACTACCTCTCCAGCATTGTTTTCCAGTGGTCCAATATCCACTCTCATCTCTCTTTCACACTTTATGTGTAAGAATATTGATACTAGTTCCAACACTCTGACATTTGATGGGAACCGTTTAGCGAGGTATTAGGTCAAACAGAAGGACATTTGGACAGCTACATGGATGGGAACTGTTTACACCATAAGACCATGAGATATAGGAGCAGAAGCTGGCCATTCTGCCCATTGAGGCCTCTCTGCCATTCAATCGGGCTGATCTAATTCTTCCAGTCATCCCCACTCCCCACACCCCATACCTTTTGATGCCCTGGCTAATCAAGAACCTCTCTATCTCTGCCTTAAATATATCCAATGACCTGGCCTCCACAGCCGCTCGTGGCAACAAATTCTACAGATTTACCACCTTCTGAATGAAGTAACTTCTCCGCATCTCAGTTCTAAAAGGACGTCTTTCAATCTTGAGGTCATGCTCTCTTGTCCTGGAGTCACCTACCATGTGAAATAACTGCTTTATCTAATCCTTTCAGGCCTTTGAATGTTCAGAATTTTCCATTAGATCCCCCCTCATTCTCCTGAACTCCAGGAAATACAGCTCAAAAGCTGCCAGATGTTCCTCATACGGGAACCCTTTCATTACTAGAATCATTCCCGTGAATCTTCTCTGAACCCTCTCCAATGTCACTATATGCTTTCTAAAATAAGGAGCCCAAAACTGCACACAATACTCCAAGTGTGGTCTCACAAGTGCCTTATAGAGCCTCAACATCACGTCCGTGCTCTTATGTTCTATACCTCTAGAAATGAATGTCAATATTGCATTTGCCTTCTTCACAACTGACTCAACCTGGAGGTTAACATTTCAGGTATTTTACACAAGGACTCCCAAGTCCCTTTACATCTCTGCATTTTGAATGCTCCACCCATCTATATAATAGTCTGCCTGTATATTTCTTCCACCAAAGTGCATGACTATATGCTTTCCAACATTGTATTTCAACATTAGTTTAGTGAGATATTAGGTCAAACACAAGGACATTTGGACAGGCACATGGACAGGAATGGTTTTAGTGAGATATTACATCAAACACAAGGACATTTGGACAGGAAGGGTTTAATGAGATATTAGTTCAAATACAAGGACATTTGGACAGGTACACGGACAGGAACAGTTCCATACAATATTACAAGATTAGAAGGAACTTGTTTTGCCAGAGAGTGGTGAATCTGTGGAATTCATTGTCACGGGCAGCTGAGGAAGCAAAGTTGTTGTATGTATTTGAGGTGGAAGTTGATAAGTTCTTCATTAGTCAGGGTGTGAAAGTTTATTGGGGAGAAGACTGCTATGTAAAAGAAAAAAAGAGTCTACGCAGTGAACCTTGCAAGGATTCCATTTGTTAAGGTTACCTCTTTTTCCGCAAAGCCCAAGAGCATCATCCCAATTCAAGGCACAATAGTAGCATAGTCGTTAGCATGACGTTATTTCATTTTGGGGTGTTCTGGAGCTCGGAGTTCAATTACTGTACCATTCCATAAGGAGTTTGTAGGTTCTTCCAATGACAGTTATGATTTCCTCCAGGTGCTCTGGTTTCGTCACACATTCCAAAGATGTACTGGTTAGAATGTTAGTTGATTATTATAAATTGTACTATTATTCAGCTAGGGTTAAATAGATGGGAAACGGATTGCTGTGTTTCATGAGCTGAAAGGGCCTATGAGAGGAAGTAGGAATTCAGGGAGCCGAGTCTCTGTACATCTTCCCCCTGAAATGCTGGGTTCTCTCAAGGTCCTCTTATTTCCTCCCACAGTCCAAAGACGTAGTGGTAGGTTAGTTGGTCAGTGTAATAGTTGTACCGTCAGTAGGATAGGGTTAAATTGGGATTGTTGCGGTTTCTGGGTGGTGTGGTCAAATGGCCAGAAGGACCATTCTGTGTTGTTTCTCTAAATAAATAAAAAAACACACTCTCAACAGTTTAGGAACAGCTTCTCTCATCTCCGCCATCAGATTTCTGAATGGTCCAAGATCCCGTGAACACTACCTCACTAAATGGCTCTTCTTGACATTATTGATTTATTTTGTATCTATTATTGTAACTTAGTCTATTTTTATGTGTATTGCATGGTATGGTTGCAGCAAAACAACAAATGTCAGTGATCATCAGCCTGATCCTCACCCACTTGTCCTGACCTATTTCCGAGGAGAAGGTCAAACTTACCTTCTGTCCAGTAAAAGGCCACGATATATTGGCCGAGGAAACATTGTTGAACAAAGTCTACCCAAACTAAGTCTTGAGCACTATGGCAATCCCAGACTCGGATAGGAAAGTTAAAAGCTCCACCATCACAAGCCAATACTTCTTGCAATCTCCCTGCTCTAATTTCTGTTGGTCATTGGGGCTTGCAGTACAGCCCCAAAAAGGTGATAAGCAGAGAGCTAAAGAACACTACGGCACGGAAACAGACCATTCAGCCCATCTAGTCCATTCCAAAACCATTTGCCTACTTGCACTGGGACCATAGCCCTCCATACCCCTTCCATCCATGTACCTAACCAAACTTTGCAAATGGTTGACATTGAGCTTGCATGCATCACTTGTGCTGGTAGCTTCTTTCCACACTCTTACAACCCTCTGAGCAAAGAAATTTCACCTCATATGCTTCTTAAATGTCTCACCTTTTCAAGCTTAACCCATGACCTCTGGTTGAAGCACCACCCAACCTCAGTACAAAAAGCCTACTTGTATATACACAATCTATAACACTCATAGTGTAGCAAACTCCTATCAAATCTCCTTTAAATCTTCTACATCCTGAAGAATGCTGTCCTAACCCATTTAATCTATCTCAGGTCCACCAGGCGCGACAACATCCTTGTAAATTTACTCTGTACTCTTTCAACCTTGCTTACATCTTTCCTGTAGGCACGTAGGTAACCAAAATTGCTTACAATGCTCCAGATTAGGAGTTCATTATACAAGATTATACGAGTTGAACATAACATTCCATTTCCTGTACTCGGTACATTGAGTTATGAAGGCCAATGTGCCAAAAGCTTTCTTTCCGACCCTATCTACCTCTGACACTATTTTCAATGAAATATGTACCTCTATTCCCACTTCTACCACACTCCACAGTACGCTTCTCTTCTCTGTATAAGACCTTCCCTGGTTGGTCCTACTGAACTGCAACACCTTGCACTTGTTTGCATTAAATTCCACCTGACATTTTCAGCCCATTTTTCCAGCTGATCCAGATCCCTCTGCAAGCGTTGATATACTTAACTCACTGTCCACTGCACCCCAATCTTTACTTCATCCATAAACGTGCTGATCCAGTTGACCACATTATCATCCAGATCATCAATATAGATGACAGACAACATTTGACCCAGCACCAATCCCTGCGCACACCATGAGCCACTGTCCTCCATTCAGAGAGGCAACCATCTGCTACCAGTCTCTGGCTTCTCCCACAAAACCAATGTCTAATCCAATTTACTACCTCATGCTGAATGCCGAGTCACTGAAGCTTTTTGACCAAACTCATATCCGGGACCTTCGCAAATGTCTTGCTGAAGTGGATGCAGTCAACACCCAGTGCCTCATCACACTGCGTAATGATCTGATCTAGATGAACAGTTTGCAAGAGAAGCTTTTCACTGTATCTACGTATATGTGTCAACCAATTCCGATACACCTCTCACTTAAACTGTGCCCTCACTGCATCATAACAGGTTCCTCTTGTCCATACCAAACACCCCATACAACCATATCCAGAACTTCATTTTATATCACTCCCACCATCGTCACAAGCACACTTTCAGTACCTCCCTCCACCCCACTCCCTACTTTCTGCAGGGATTGCTCTCTAGATGACTCCTTTGTCCAATATCAAGTTTTCTTCCTAAAAGTTTGCTGGAAATGCAATGGGCACTACAGTGTTGAAAGTGATCTTTGTTTTCATTTGTCTGCAGGTATGTATCGATGGCTGCAAAGCAGCTAACCCCAATTAAAAAAGGCAATATAAGATGGAACATTTCCGCCAGGGAAAACCACATGGAAAACGGAAGCAGAAGAAAAAAACGGGGGAGGGAGGATTCGTGAACAATGTAATTGACAAAGACGATTAATATGAAAACTATTTTCGGCAAGATGTTCAAACAGACCAGGCATTGGAAGCGCAGTGGGCAGGGATATAACCTTGACAAGGCACCCAGTTCCTGGAAAGCATAGAGACCAGCCTCCTTGATCGGAACTTAATTATCAAGGATAGCCAGGAAGTCAACCCTTAGCACCAGTGATGGAGCTGAGTGAAAAAGCTAGCTGGGTGTAAAAGATAGGACCTGCCATCAATGTATTAATTGAGCAATTGGTAAACTGAAAAATAAAGTTATTCTTTGCAAAAGAACACAGTCTTAGCAGTGTCTGCTTACCTCTGTTAGTTCATGACCTTGGTGTGAAACATGACAGCACAAGTAGTGCAGACCACTTGGCCCCTCCAATCCTACCCCCATTCACCAGGCCCATGAATGATCTGTACCATAAGATCACAAGACTATAAGACATTGAAGCAGAAGAAGGCCATTTGGCCCATCAGGTCTGTTCCACCAGTCCATCCTGGTGACTTATTATCCCTCTCAGCTCCATTGTCTTGGCTTATCCCTGTATCCTTTGACGTCCTGATTGATCATGGATCTATAAAGCTCTGCTTTAAATATACCCACCCCAGTAACCTGACCTCCGCAGCTGTCTGTGGCAATGAATTCCACAGATTCATCACCCTCTGGTGTAATAATTTCCTTACGTCCCCTCAGCCAGGTCTCAACTCCCCTTCTGCGCCAGTGGCCATTTTCCTCTCCTGCAAAATTCAATCACTGAACAACCTATCGCCCAACCTACAGCTGGTACTCAGCGAGAATGATTACTTTCAGGGTATCTCCTATCTTTTCCCATTGTGAAATATGCTCACCAATCTGTATCCAGTGTAGTCACCGATCCATAGAACAGGGTCGACCCATGACGTGCTGATTTAAACCAGACACCTCACTAATCAAATCCCTTCTGGCTGCACAATAGTCCTCTCCCACCCCCCCCCCCCCCCCAATCTCTGCACACCTGTATGACTTCTCTAAGATTCGGTTAAACACCACTATTGTTAATGGGCAAGTCTCTCTCTTATTTCCCACCTCCCTCCATTTAATATCTCCTATCACATTTCATCTCGTTCAGCTCTTTGCCTCTTCCACCTATCACCTCCCAGATTTTCACATCATTCTCTTTCTCCCCTACCCCCACCTGCCAGCTCCTTTTCTCCCCTCTTCCCATACCCTTTTGTTCCGGCTTCTGTCCTCTTCTTTTCCAGTCCTGATGAAGAGTCTCAGTTTGAAACACCGACCGTTCACTTCCATGCCTAGATGCTGCTTCCCTGCTGAGTTCCTCCAGCATCATGTGTGTGGCTTGAAAGTTCTGCAGAACCTTGTCAGTCTCTGCATAACTCACTGACCTATGAACTCAGTGCCCTGACTAAGATGATAAGGGGCATTGAACATGTGGATAGTCAGAGGCTTTTTCCCAGGGCTGAAATGGTTGCCACAAGAGGACACAGGTTTAAGGTGCTGGGGAGTAGGTACAGAGGAGTTGTCAGGGGTAAGTTTTCCACTCAGAGAGTGGTGAGTGCGTGGAATGGGCTGCCAGTATCAGTGGTGGAGGCGGATATGATAAGGTCTTTTAAGAGACTTTTGGATAGGTATATGGAGCTCAGAAAAATAGAGGGCTATTGGTAAGCCCTGTAATTTCTAAAGTAGGGACATGTTCTGCACAACATTGTGGGCGAAAGGGCCTGTATTGTGCTGTAGGTTTTCTATGTTTCTAATAAATACAAGCATGCTTTACCCTTCCTAGCCACCCTAGCAACCTGTGTAAGGAGCGATTGGTTTGAACTGTCAGAACCCTCTGTATGGCAACACTGTTAATGGTTCTGGCAGTAACTGTTCACTCTCCCTTTTACATTTTGTCTCAAGAAGTGCCACACCTCACACTTCAATCCATAGTCATACAGACAGAAATGGCCCTTCAACCCAACTGTTCCAGATTTTTTTTTTTTGCTTTCCTCCCTTCTTAAAGAATGGAGTGACGTTTGCTATCTTCCAGTCCTCTGGGACCATGCCAGAATCAAGTGATTCTTGAAGGATCATGACCAATGTATCCGTTATCTCTTCAGCAACCTCTCTCAGGACTCTGGGATGTTGTCCATCTAGCCCAGGTAACTTGTCCACCTTAAGACTTTTGAGTTTGCCTCGCACTTTTTCCTTTGTAATAGCAATGGCACTCACTCCTGCTTCCTGACACTCACAGACCTCCAGCACACTGCTAGTGTCTTCCACAGTGAAGTAAAGTAAAAAGTACTCATTAAGTTCATCTGCCACTTCTATGTTTCTGATTACTACCTCACCAGCATCATTTTCCTGTGGTTCAATATCAACTCTCACCTTCCTTTTACTCTTTATATAACTGAAAAAAAAATCTTTTGGTATCCTTCTTTATATTATTGGCTAGTAGGCCCTTACATTTCATCTTTTCCCATCTTATAGCTTTTTAGTTGCCTTTTGTTGGATTTAACTTCCCACTCACTTTTGCTACCTTATATGCCCTTCCCTTGACTTTTCGTAGTCCTTAACTTCATCAGCCATGGTTGACTACCTTAGCCATTTGAGAATTTTTTCCTCTGTGGGACTTATCTATCCTGTGCCTCGTGGACAATTCCCAAAATTTTCAGCCATCACTGCTTTGCCATCGTACACATCAGTATCCTCCTCCAATGCACCTGGGCAAGCTCCTCTCTCTCTCATGCCTCTGTAATTCCCTTTGTTCCATTGTGATACTGATACATGTGACTTATGCTTCTCCCTCTCAAACTGCAGGATGAATTCAATTGTATTATGATCACTGCCTCATAAGGGTTCTTTTATGTTAAACTCCCCAATAAGATCTGGGTTATTACACAACACCATAACGAAGATACCCTTTCCCTGAGTAGACTCATGAACAAGCTGCTTTAAAAAGCCATCTCATAGGCACTCAACATATTCTCCCTCTTGCGATTTGACACCAACCTGATTTTCCCAATCCCCTTGCATATTGAATCCCCCCATTACAATTATGTTGTTACCCTTATTACATGCCTTTTCCAGCTCCCTTTGCAAGCTCAACCCCACATTTTGGTTACTATTGGGAGGCCTGTATATGATCTCCATAATTTTTTTTACCATTGCAATTTCTTAACTCTGCCCACAAAGATTCAACATTCTCTGACTGTATGTCACCTCTTTTTAAAGATGTAATTTTGTCTCTTGCCAACAGAGCCACACTACGGCATGCGTGTTCCTGCCTGTCCTTTTGATACAAAGTATATCCTTTGATGCTAAGCTCCCAACTATGGTCTTCTTTCAGCCATGACTTAGTGATACCCATAGTGTCATACTGACCAATCCCTAATTGCACCACGAGTTTGTCCACCTTATTTCGATTACTATGCATATTTAAATACAGCACCTTCAGTCCTGCATTCTTTGCCCTTTTGAATTTTGCCTCTGTGGTACAATTTAACTCTTTGTTCTGTTTGCACTTGTACCCAATCATTGGCTTGTCCTTCCTTACGTTCATGTTACACGCATCATCTACTTGTAAACCTGTTGGCTCATCCTCAGCTCCATCATCCTGGTTCCCATCACCCTGCCTGCCATATTATATTAAACCATATTTTATTAACGTGCTGTTGCGTGGCCAAGTGGTTAAACCATTGGTCTAGTGATCTGAAGGTCGCTAGTTCGAGCCTCAGCTGAGGCAGCGTGTTGTGTCCTTGATCAAGGCACTGAACCACACATTGCTCTGCAACGACACCAGTGCCAGGCTATATCAGCCCTTGCCCTTCCCTTGGACAACATCGTTGGCGTGGAGAGGGGAGACTTGCAGTATGGGCAACTGCTGGTCTTCCATACAACCTTGCCCAGGCCTTAGTCAACATCTAAATCGATGGACAGCCGAAGAAGATATTAAACCATTCCCAACGGCGCTAGTAAAATTTACAGCTTTACTATCCTACCTACCTATAATACCACTTTCAAGGAATTATAGATGTATCTGCATTCCCAGATCACCCTGCTCTACCACACTCGTCAGTACGCTACCGCTCACCGTGCAAGTCCTACCTGGTTTGTCAATGAATTTAAATTTGAATGAATTTGAGAGTGGCTCAGTGGCTCAGTCCTCTGTCAATGGTTCTCTGTTTTCCAGTGGTCCAATATCCACTCTCATCTCTCTTTCACACTTTATGTGTAAGAATATTGATACTAGTTCCAACACTCTGACATTTGATGGGAACCATTTAGCGAGGTATTAGGTCAAACAGAAGGACATTTGGACAGCTACACGGATGGGAACTGTTTACACCATAAGACCATGAGATATAGGAGCAGAAGCTGGCCATTCTGCCCATTGAGGCCTCTCTGCCATTCAATCGGGCTGATCTAATTCTTCCTGTCATCCCCACTCCCCACACCCCATACCTTTTGATGCCCTGGCTAATCAAGAACCTCTCTATCTCTGCCTTAAATATATCCAATGACCTGGCCTCCACAGCCGCTCATGGCAACAAATTCTACAGATTTACCACCTTCTGAATGAAGTAACTTCTCCGCATCTCAGTTCTAAAAGGACGTCTTTCAATCTTGAGGTCATGCTCTCTTGTCCTGGAGTCACCTACCATGTGAAATAACTGCTTTATCTAATCTGTTCAGGCCTTTGAATGTTCAGAATTTTCCATTAGATCCCCCCTCATTCTCCTGAACTCCAGGAAATACAGCTCAAAAGCTGCCAGATGTTCCTCATACGGGAACCCTTTCATTACTAGAATCATTCCCGTGAATCTTCTCTGAACCCTCTCCAATGTCATTATATGCTTTCTAAAATAAGGAGCCCAAAACTGCACACAATACTCCAAGTGTGGTCTCACAAGTGCCTTATAGAGCCTCAACATCACGTCCGTGCTCTTATGTTCTATACCTCTAGAAATGAATGTCAATATTGCATTTGCCTTCTTCACAACTGACTCAACCTGGAGGTTAACATTTCAGGTATTTTACACAAGGACTCCCAAGTCCCTTTACATCTCTGCATTTTGAATGCTCCACCCATCTATATAATAGTCTGCCTGTATATTTCTTCCACCAAAGTGCATGACTATATGCTTTCCAACATTGTATTTCAACATTAGTTTAGTGAGATATTAGGTCAAACACAAGGACATTTGGACAGGCACATGGACAGGAATGGTTTTAGTGAGATATTACATCAAACACAAGGACATTTGGACAGGTACACGGACAGGAACAGTTCCATACAATATTACAAGATTAGAAGGAACTTGTTTTGCCAGAGAGTGGTGAATCTGTGGAATTCATTGTCACGGGCAGCTGAGGAAGCAAAGTTGTTGTATGTATTTGAGGTGGAAGTTGATAAGCTCTTCATTAGTCAGGGTGTGAAAGTTTATTGGGGAGAAGACTGCTATGTAAAAGAAAAAAAGAGTCCACGCAGTGAACCTTGCAAGGATTCCATTTGTTAAGGTTACCTCTTTTTCTGCAAAGCCCAAGAGCATCAACCCAATTCAAGGCACAATAGTAGCATAGTCGTTAGCATGACATTATTTCATTTTGGGGTGTTCTGGAGCTCGGAGTTCAATTACTGTACCATTCCATAAGGAGTTTGTAGGTTCTTCCAATGACAGTTATGATTTCCTCCAGGTGCTCTGGTTTCGTCACACATTCCAAAGATGTACTGGTTAGAATGTTAGTTGATTATTATAAATTGTACTATTATTCAGCTAGGGTTAAATAGATGGGAAACGGATTGCTGTGTTTCATGAGCTGAAAGGGCCTATGAGAGGAAGTAGGAATTCAGGGAGCCGAGTCTCTGTACATCTTCCCCCTGAAATGCTGGGTTCTCTCAAGGTCCTCTTATTTCCTCCCACAGTCCAAAGACGTAGTGGTAGGTTAGTTGGTCAGTGTAATAGTTGTACCGTCAGTAGGATAGGGTTAAATTGGGATTGTTGCGGTTTCTGGGTGGTGTGGTCAAATGGCCAGAAGGACCATTCTGTGTTGTTTCTCTAAATAAATAAAAAACACACACTCTCAACAGTTTAGGAACAGCTTCTTCATCTCCGCCATCAGATTTCTGAATGGTCCAAGATCCCGTGAACACTACCTCACTAAATGGCTCTTCTTGACATTATTGATTTATTTTGTATCTATTATTGTAACTTAGTCTATTTTTATGTGTATTGCACGGTATGGTTGCAGCAAAACAACAAATGTCAGTGATCATCAGCCTGATCCTCACCCACTTGTCCTGACCTATTTCCGAGGAGAAGGTCAAACTTACCTTCTGTCCAGTAAAAGGCCACGATATATTGGCCGAGGAAACATTGTTGAACAAAGTCTACCCAAACTAAGTCTTGAGCACTATGGCAATCCCAGACTCGGTTAGGAAAGTTAAAAGCTCCACCATCACAAGCCAATACTTCTTGCAATCTCCCTGCTCTAATGTCTGTTGGTCATTGGGGCTTGCAGTACAGCCCCAAAAAGGTGATAAGCAGAGAGCTAAAGAACACTACGGCACAGAAACAGACCATTCAGCCCATCTAGTCCATTCCAAAACCATTTGCCTACTTGCACTGGGACCATAGCCCTCCATACCCCTTCCATCCATGTACCTAACCAAACTTTGCAAATGGTTGACATTGAGCTTGCATGCATCACTTGTGCTGGTAGCTTCTTTCCACACTCTTACAACCCTCTGAGCAAAGAAATTTCACCTCATATGCTTCTTAAATGTCTCACCTTTTCAAGCTTAACCCATGACCTCTGGTTGAAGCACCACCCAACCTCAGTACAAAAAGCCTACTTGTATATACACAATCTATAACACTCATAGTGTAGCAAACTCCTATCAAATCTCCTTTAAATCTTCTACATCCTGAAGAATGCTGTCCTAACCCATTTAATCTATCTCAGGTCCACCAGGCGCGACAACATCCTTGTAAATTTACTCTGTACTCTTTCAACCTTGCTTACACCTTTCCTGTAGGCACGTAGGTAACCAAAATTGCTTACAATGCTCCAGATTAGGAGTTCATTATACAAGATTATACGAGTTGAACATAACATTCCATTTCCTGTACTCGGTACATTGAGTTATGAAGGCCAGTGTGCCAAAAGCTTTCTTTCCGACCCTATCTACCTCTGACACTATTTTCAATGAAATATGTACCTCTATTCCCACTTCTACCACACTCCACAGTACGCTTCTCTTCTCTGTATAAGACCTTCCCTGGTTGGTCCTACTGAACTGCAACACCTTGCACTTGTTTGCATTAAATTCCACCTGACATTTTCAGCCCATTTTTCCAGCTGATCCAGATCCCTCTGCAAGCGTTGATATACTTAACTCACTGTCCACTGCACCCCAATCTTTACTTCATCCATAAACGTGTTGATCCAGTTGACCACATTATCATCCAGATCATCAATATAGATGACAGACAACATTTGACCCAGCACCAATCCCTGCGGCACACCACGAGCCACTGTCCTCCATTCAGAGAGGCAACCATCTGCTACCAGTCTCTGGCTTCTCCCACAAAACCAATGTCTAATCCAATTTACTACCTCATGCTGAATGCCGAGTCACTGAAGCTTTTTGACCAAACTCATATCCAGGACCTTCGCAAATGTCTTGCTGAAGTGGATGCAGTCAACACCCATTGCCTCATCACACTGCGTAATGATCTGATCTAGATGAACAGTTTGCAAGAGAAGCTTTTCACTGTATCTACGTATATGTGTCAACCAATTCCACTACACCTCTCACTTAAACTGTGCCCTCACTGCATCATAACAGGTTCCTCTTGTCCATACCAAACACCCCATACAACCATATCCAGAACTTCATTCTTTGTCATTTCCACCATCATCACAAGCACACTTTTAGTTCCTCCCTCCACCCCACTCCTTACTTTCTGCTGGGATTGCTCTCCAGATGTCTCCCTTGTCCATTATCAAGTTTTCTTCCTAAAGTTTGCTGGGAATGCCATACAGTGTTGAAAGTGATCTTTGTTTTCATTTGTCCGCAAGCATGTGTTGATGGCTGCAGAGCGGCCAACCCCAATGAGAAAAGGCAATATGAGATGGAATATTTCCGCTGAGGAAGACCACTAGAAGAAGAGAAGAAAAAAAAGAAGAAAAAAAGGGGAAGAGAGGAACTGAGAACGAAATAATTGACTATGACGATTAATATGAAAACAATTTTCGGCAAGATTTTCAAATGGACCAAGCATTGGGCAGGGATATAACCTTGACAAGGGGACCAAGCTCTTTGAAAGCATAGAGACCAACCTCCTTGATCGGAACTTAATCATCAAGAGGTAGCCAGGAAGTCAACCCTTAGCACCAGTGATGGAGCTGAGTGAAAAAGCTAGCTGGGTGTAAAAGATAGGACCTGCCATCAATGTATTAATTGAGCAATTGGTAAACTGAAAAATAAAGTTTTTCTTTGCAAAAGATCACAGTCTTAGCAGTGTCTGCTTACCTCTGTTAGTTTATGACCTTGGTGTGAAACATGACAGCACAAGTAGTGCAGACCACTTGGCCCCTCCAATCCTACCCCCATTCACCAGGCCCATGAATGATCTGTACCATAAGCTTTAAATGTACCCACCCCAGTAACTTGACCTCCGCAGCTGTCTGTGGCAATGAATTCCACAGATTCACCACCCTCTGGTGCAAGAATTTCCTTACGTCCCCTCAGCCAGGTCTCAATTCCCCTTCTGCGCCAGTGGCCATTTTCCTCTCCTGCAAAATTCAATCACTGAACAACCTATCGCCCAACCCACAGCTGGTACTCAGCGAGAATGATTACTTTCAGGGTATCTCCTATCTTTTCCCATTGTGAAATATGCTCACCAATCTGTATCCAGTGTAGTCACCGATCCATAGAACAGGGTCGACCCATGACGTGCTGATTTAAACCAGACACCTCACTAATCAAATCCCTTCTGGCTGCACAATAGCCCTCTCCCCCCCCCCCCCCCAATCTCTGCACACCTGTATGACTTCTCTAAGATTCTGTTAAACACCACTATTGTTAATGGGCAAGTCTCTCTCTTATTTCCCACCTCCCTCCATTTAATATCTCCTATCACATTTCATCTCGTTCAGCTCTTTGCCTCTTCCACCTATCACCTCCCAGATTTTCACATCATTCCCTTTCTCCCCTACCCCCACCAGCCAGCTCCTTTTCTCCCCTCTTCCCATACCCTTTTGTTCCGGCGTCTGTCCTCTTCTTTTCCAGTCCTGATGAAGAGTCTCAGTTTGAAACACCGACCGTTCACTTCCATGCCTAGATGCTGCTTCCCTGCTGAGTTCCTCCAGCATCATGTGTGTGGCTTGAAAGTTCTGCAGAACCTTGTCAGTCTCTGCATAACTCACTGACCTATGAACTCAGTGCCCTGACTAAGATGTTAAGAGGCATTGATCATGTGGATAGTCAGAGGTTTTTTCCCAGGGCTGAAATGGTTGCCACAAGAGGACACAGGTTTAAGGTGCAGGGAGTAGGTACAGATAAGATGTCAGAGGTAAGTTTTTCACTCAGAGAGTGGTGAGTGCGTGGAATGGGCTGCCAGCAATGGTGGTGGAGGCAGATATGATAGGGTCTTTTAAGAGGCTTTTAGAAAGGTACTTGGTGCTTAGTAAAATGGCTATAGGAAAGCCTACTAATTTCTAAGGTAGGGACATGTTCTGCATAACTTTGTGGGCCAAAGGGCCTTTATCGTGCTGTAGGTTTTCTATGTTCTTATGAAATAAGTAGTGCAAAAATAGAAAGAAAAAAGCAGTAAGGTAGTGTTCAGTGGTTCAATGTCCATTCAGAAATTGGATGGCAGAGGGGAAGAAGCTGTTTCTGAATCGTTGAGTGTGCCAGCACCGGCAGTCACACACATCATCATGCACTCAGTACTAACTCCCGAAGCTGCAGGTCCTTCTGTAGAATAACACTCCTAACCACTGGCTTTCCCTCAATGCAGCACATACTCAACACCACCCACTAACCATCAACCTCTCCCTCAGCACTGACCCACCACCCACATTCCAGCACCTCCCCCACATCCCCACATGTTCACCACATTCTGAGTGAGCAGATTTCCCATCTCAGTCTCAGCCTGAGATGTGACCCCTTGTTCTTGCACTTGCAGCTCAAGTTAACATCCTCTGGCCAGATTAGGTACACTCTTCCTCATCCTTCTAAATGCCAAGAGTATACAGGCGTGGGTGACTCAATGCCCTACATCCTGGGAAGTAAGCAAGTGACTGCTGAACAAGGACAGTCAGTTCCCCTGCCACACCACCTGTGGCTTAACTTCATAAGGAGCTCGGGGAAATTTACCATGTCACCAGACTCTCGCAAATTTCTGACAATGTACCACGAAGAGCATTCTAACTGGTTGCATCACCGACTGGTATGGAGGGGCCAATGCACAGGATTGCTTTAAGTCGAAAACAGTTGTAGACTCAGTCTATCTGCACTACTTATTTTGTAACTCATAGTAATTTTATGTCTTTGCACTGCACTAATGACACAGAAGGTTAGAGAGCTATGGGTAACCGTAGGTAATTTCTTAAGTACATGTTTGACACAGCATTGTGGGCCGAAGGGCCTGTATTATGCTGTAGATTTTCTATGCTTAACAGGAAGGAGTCAATAACCCGACTGGGTGTTTTTTATAGACCACCAAATAGAAACAGAGACATCGAGGAACAGAAAAAGAGAAACAGATTCTGGAAAGGTGTAATAATAACAGAACTGTTGTTGTGGGAGATTTTAATGCATAAATATGACCTTCATGGAAGAGTCATCAGAAGAAAACCCTTCCTGCGTCCTCACCAGAAAATTCAGGGTTAGAAGTAAGCAAAGAACATCTAAACAAGCCTGATGCATTGTGGAAACAAGTCCTGTGGACTGATGAAGTTAAAACAGAACTTTTTGGCCGCAATGAGCTGTGTTCTCCTCTGGTCCATGTGCCTCGCCCAGCCCAGGAGTACTTTGCCCAGCCCGGTGCTGGGGTTCCCTCATCCGGTGCTGGGGTTCCCTTGTCCCATCCAGGAGTCTCTCATCCTGTCCTGTGCCTCTCCTCGTCCTGTAGCCATGTCTTGTCCTCGCTGGGTTGTGGAGTCCGAGCCCGAGTCAAGTCCCAGGTTCTGGGTCCTTGTCCAGTCTCTGGCTTGGAGTCCAAGTCCAGGCTCCTAGTTCCCAGTTCCGTGTCCTGGTTCTGCTAGCCTTGTCAAGTCCAAGCCCAGGGCTGGAATCCTTGTCTCGTCCAGAACCTGTGTCGTGTCCAGCGTCCTTTCTTCCCCAATTTCCTTGCTTCCTTCTCACATCTAGTCCTGTTCCTGGTAGTTCAGTGTCTGTGTCGTGCATTTGGGTCCACTCCCAATGCCCCTCCATATGACAGAACAGTCCAACCAGACTTGGACCCAGCAACACAGACACTGTCGTTTAACACTCGCTATCCTCTCTCCTGTTGAATGACCCCCAATCACCTGTGTCACCCATAGTCTTGGGAAGCATTTTGGGTTGCCAGGAGGCTCCCATAGAGTGGGGATACTGTCATGGTCCGGCTCATGAACTCCGCATTCTGGTTCACGGTCCGGTCCGTGTTCCTTAATCCCGGTTTTCCGGCTTTCCCCAGTTTCTGTTGAGGCAGGCAGCTGATTCTTGTTTGGACTGGCTTCATAAATAGCATCAGGATTCAGCCTCTGGCTGCAGGATTGTTCCTGTCCTAACTCCCTGTCTGTATCCCTTCCCTTCATCTTCCTCCTGGAGCTTTGCCTCGCCTCACCTTGCTTTCCCTTGCCTGGAGCCTTGCCTCGCCTCGCCTGTGTTTGGAGCCTCGCCCTGTTTGGAACTGTCTGTCTGTGTCCATGCCTTCGCTAGGTAGATCCAGCCATTTTGCCTCTACCCAGTGCTATCGTGTTTGCTGTTGTGTGCTGGGGCAGCAGGCTGAGGGTAGCAGACACCAACAGAATCAACAAACTCATTTGTAAGGCCAGTGATGTTGTGGGGGTGGAAATGGACTCTCTGACGGTGGTGTCTGAAAAGAGGATGCTGTCCAAGTTGCATGCCATCTTGGACAATAACTCCCATCCACTCCATAATGTATTGGTTAGGCACAGGAGTACATTCGGCCAGAGACTCATTCCACCGAGATGTAACACTGAGCATCATAGGAAGTCATTCCTACCTGTGGCCATCAAACTTCACAACTCTTCCCTTGGAGTGTCAGACACCCTGAGCCAATAGGCTGTTGCTGGACTTATTTCCACTTGTCACAATTAACTTAATATTATTTAATTATTTATGGTTTTATATTGCTATATTTTTTCACTATTCTTGGTTGGTGTGGCTGTAAAGAAACCCAATTTCCTGAGGGATCAATAAAGTATGTCTATCTGTCTGTCTGTCTGTCCATGTGCCTCGCCCAGCCCAGGAGTAGATGTGAGAAGGCTTAATAGAGATGGTGATAGCCCCCTGACTAACCAAACTTAAGAAATTTCATTTGGGTAGATGCTGCACTATATCTCCCGTTACAAATCAGTACCCTGAAATAACAAACGGTACACAACATATGATTAACAAAATGCTGGTGGAACACAGCAGGCCAGGCGGCATCTATAGGGAGAAGCACTGTCGACGTTTCGGGCCGAGACCCTTCATCAGGACTAACCGAAAGGAAAGATAGTAAGAGATTTGAAAGTAGTGGGGGGAGGGGGAAATGCAAAATGATAGGATTTCATCATTTCAGAAACTGTCTGTGCACACAAAGTTGGAGCTCACGCAGTTCAACGGTTCTTCTTCTACCAGCGATCTCCCCTGAGCATCGCCAACCTTCGGACTCCTGCTCCGAGTCCACCCTGTCCGGCGGCCTACCAAATTTCTCCATTAGTGTCTTCTCTCTTCATCTCTCTCCTCTCTCTCCCTGTGGCAAAAACCCATGAAATCAACTGCTTCCAGAATCACAAGACACAGCCACATTTCTCCCATTGGATAGCCACTGAATTCCAAAGTCCCATTATCTCTACTAATAACACAGACGTTGCTGCTACAGAGAAACCATGACCTTAACAGTGGAACATTACATAGAAGGCCATAGTAGTGAAACCTTACAGCATGTTACAGTCAGATCTATCAGTATTACAGTGGAGTAAAGGGGATTACAGAGGCATCTGAGAGGATTTGTTTAAAGTTGAGTAGAAGGTGCAGGAAAGATACATTCCAAAGATGAAAATGGGAGGACAAGACAACCATAGCTGACAAGGGAATCACAATGACAGCATAAAAGCAAAAGAGATTGGCACATATCGAAGAAGAATTGACCATTCTCAGAACTCGCAACCAATCTTCGTTAACAAAAGTTCTCTCTCCCAACCTTGTTTAATCTTTAGTGAGAAGTTATCTTCTTGTAGTAAAAGTAAATTATAAATTATACCAATAGAACCTCTTACTAAAGGATTCATATTCAAAATAGTATCCAACTGATCAGATTCTTGCATATATGGAAACTTAGATAAGTATTTTTGTAAAAAAATTTCTAACCTGAAAATATTGCAAATAGTGTGTATGAGAGAGAGAATATTTGCTAATTAACTCTTCAAAAGTCATCAATCGACCATTACAAAATAAATCTGCAAAAAAGATCCCCTTATTTCTCTATAGTAGAAAAATAGGATCAGTTTTTGAAGGTTTAAATACAAAAATCGATATAGAGAGCTAGACAATTTAAATTGTTTAAAATTTTTTAAAAATTGCGAAACTGAAACCAAATCCATAAGGACTGTTTCATAACGGTAGAGAATTAAATTTGGAATTTTAGAGAGTTGTAAAGGTAATGGAGCTTCTAATAATGAGGTTAAATGAAATTGTTTAATAGCTTTTAATTCCAAATCAATCCAAGCTGGTTTTTTGGCTCTTGTTGAGCCAATATAGCCAAAAACATAATTGTCAAATATTAACAGCCCAATAATACAATCTTAAATTAGGAAGTGCAAGTCCACCATCTTTTTTAGAGTTTTGTAAATGATACTTATTAATTCCTGGTCTTTTATTGTTCCGAATAAAGGACAAAATAATAGTCAATTTGATCAAACATTTTTTTTTGTTAAAAATATAGGTATATTTTGAAAAATATATAAAAATCTAGGTAAAATCATCATTTTCATGGCATGGATACTACCAATTAAAGAAAGTGTATGTGAGTTCCATCTAGAAAATAATTGTTTCATAAAGGCCATTAAAGGAACTACATTAGCCTTATAAAGATCTTTATATTTTTTAGTAATTATAATACCTAAATATTCAAAATAATTAACAATTATAAATGGAATATCGTTATATATGAAACAGGAGCATTTATTGGAAACAATTCACTTTTATTTAAGTTAAGTTTATATCCTGAAAATTTTCCAAAATCATTTAGTATTTCCAGAAGATTAGGAATAGATTCTTCAGGGTTTGAAATATAAAACAAAAGATCATCTGCATAAAGGGTGTTACGTACCCGTGGGTATTTTGTACTTGTCACGTGACAGTGGTGTTGAAGCTATACTGGACTTAAGGTAGTGGTCTTGTGATGGTGGAGTGACGTCATTTTCCTGCCAGTAGAGGTCATGTGATAGGTATTTCTACAGGGTATAAAAGGAGGACCCCTCCCTGTGAGGAGGAGCAGTTCGTGGCTGGATTTGCCATTTTGATTCCATGCCACTGCGTGGTCCAATATTATGACGCAGTTTGGTTGTACAATGGAGTTTTATTTAATGCCTACAGTTGAAAAGGTCATTGCCGGCAGTTTCTTTATAATATGGCCAGTTAAAAATCAGTGGAGAGTGAAGATCGGAGTTTGGCAGCTAAAAGATCGAGGGAAGTCGATTTCGACGGTGAAACCGGTTCGACCTTGTTTGATCCTCATTCGGAAGGAATTCGTTGGCTGTCCCTATGTTAATCCCTGCAAAATGTAGCAGAAAGGGTTTGGGTACAGTTCTGTCAAGGAAAGGTCAGTGCCTTTAAGCCGTTTCATTTTCATCTTCATAAAGTCTCCGGGGAAAAGTATAGTTCAATTGGGAACCACAACAACACGACGTGAAAGAGAATTTAAATCATCTAAGAAGTCTCTCCTTTAATGGACTGTAAGCATTTTGAACTTTTGCAGTACTACTTTGAAGAACTGTTTTCGCAACATCGCTTTAAGAACTGTTTTCGCTTTATTCCTTTAAGAACTGTTTAAGCTGCTGCACAGCAGCTGATTTCCGGTTACAATAGTTGTTTGTTTACTTTTGGGGGTTTGTTTTTCAGTGTTTAATAAACGTTTTGTTTGTTATAAAAACACCTGCTTCACTTATATATTTATTGTTGCTGAATCCGTAACAAGGGAAATCTGATATATAGTCCCATTTATAGAGATACCATGAATATTTTTAGCTTCATGAAGTGTTCTGGCCAAAGGCTCCAGTACAAGATTAAATAATAAAGGGCTTGATGGACATCGCTGTCTAGTACCTGGTGAAAGTGAAAAATAAGAGTACCTAAGATTATTCATAATAGCAGTAGCAGTAGGATTCTTATAGAGCATTTGAATCCATCTGTTAAAATTATTACCAAAACCAATCTTTTTGAATACCTTTAACAGATATGTCCACTCTATCAAAAGCCTTTTCTGCATCGAGAAATAACACATTGGGTTTTCTTAGATAGTGAAGAATATAGAAAGTTCATCAGTCTCCAAACATTGGAGAAAGAGTTACGGCCTTTAATAAAGCCTGTTTGATGCATAGAAATAATTGTAGTTAAAAAGTAATTCCAAAACTGTTAGCCGTAATCTTAGAAAGAATTGTGCATCCACATTTAGTAATGAAATAGATCTATATGATGAACATCCAGTAGGATCTTTCTCTTTCTGAAGGATTAAGGAAACAGAAGCTTCATAAAAAGAAGAAGGTAAATTACCCTTCTCAAAAGATTCATGAAATATTTCCAAAAGATAAGAAGAAAGTAATTTTTCAAATTTTTTGTAAAAGCCTACTGAATAGCCATCAAGTCCAGGAGCATTACCTGATTGCATTGACAACATAGCTTTCTGAATTTCATGCTCAATAATTGAAGCATCAAGCATCTGTTGATATTCAGCAGTAATTTGGGGAAATTTAATCTTATGTAAAAAACATTTAATACAAAAAATCTACGAAACTGGAACCAAATTTTTAAAGTATGTTTAACAAAAGTGTTCAGAGCTTGTCTACCTATTCTGGAGAGCAAAAACGGAAGGGGAGCTCCTAATAAAGAAGCTAACAAAAACCCCATTACTGAATTTTCCTTCAACTGTAACCATGAAGGGCAAATTTGATCATCTATATCATAAATCCAAAAAGTAATATAACAAATATTAATTGCCCAATAATAAAGTCTAAAGTTTGGTAAGACCAGTCCTCCATCTTTTTTTAGTTTTTGCAATAAAAGTTAATTCACTCTAGAGCTCTTATTATTCCAAACATAAGACAAAATCAGAGAATCTATTTTATCAAAAAATGTTTCTTTTTTAAACCATCAACTTTGGATAAGGATTTTTTAACATGGAAAACTAAGGAAATAAAAACCTTTTTAGATTTGTTTTTACAGGACTGTTTAATGTCCTTTTTGCAGTTAATGGATAAATATGACATCTCTAATACACATTTTTTCAGATCATTACAGGTTAGGAATTTTTTACACGATTTTTTACCGAATTACCCCTTGGCCTGCTCTTTAAATTTGGCTTATGCTATTTTTCAGCTTAAGCCTTTTCAAAAACGATTAATAGCTATCATTTATAAACAGTTAATGAATGCTCGCATGATGCCTGATGATAGGGTTCAACGCATCTGGGAAATAGAACTACAACATTCACTTTCAGATAATCAATGGAGTAAAATTTATTACCTAGTCAATAATTCATCTATCTGTGCACGCCATACCTTAACTTAGATTAAGATAGTACACAGGGCCTATATGTCCCAAGATAAATTGGTGCATAGTTTTCCTAATATAAGCCCTATTTGTGACAGATGTAACACAGAAGTGACTACTCTAACTCATATGTTTCGGTCATGTGTAAGCTTAAATAATTTTTGGAGGGATGTGTTTGGAATATGATCTAAAGCTTTAGATATGGATGTTCAACCCAATTCACTTACAGCAATTTTTGGAATTATTCCAGAGGAAGCAAGCAAAGTGTCTGCTTCCACTCAACATGTGATAGGCCTTTTCAATTTTACTGGCTAGGAGAGCTATCTTGCTATACTGGAAAGACTCTAACCCACCTACTGTTTATTATTGGCCATCCTCCATTATCTCATGTCTAAGCTTGTAGAAAAGTCGAAGCCGGACATTTGATACATCTTTTAATTTTGAACAAGTCTGGCGAACCTTTATTCAATATTTTCACATGGTTTAAATTATTTTTTATTTATTTATTTTTCCTTATTCTCTTTAGGGAAAATCCTTCTGTGTGAAGGTTCGGAGATGACTGGAAGGATGCTTTACTTTTCTCTTTCTCTTTTTTCTAATTTTATCCTCAAATGGACTGCCCAATCTTTCTTTTCCTTTTCTTTTGTTTTAGTTTAGTTAGTGGTGTTTTTTTCCCCCATTATCAAATAAAATTTCCAATTTTTTTTATGAGTGTTATGAGGAGTTGCAGTTTTTTGACTATATTGTATATATAACAGCGTACCATTTTACCTATCTGATTTTGACAATATATACTTTCTGTTTCTTTATTGCTGTTTATATGTCTTTTGTATTATCTGTTCGCTAAACTTCTCTTCTGATTTGTATATTTTTTATTGGAAAATCAATAAAAAGATTGAAATGAAAAAATCATTCATTTTAGAGGAATCTGCAGGAAATTGAGATTTACAAAAATCAGAATAAAAATCCTGAAAAAATATTATTAATGTCTTCATGTTTCCTTACTGAATCCCCATTATCTTTACAAATCTTTAAAATTTGTCTTTTAGCCCTAGCTGCCCTTAACTGGGAAGCTAAGAGCTTATTATTTTTATCCCCAAAAATATAAAACTGACTTTTCAAGTTAAGCAAATATCCTTCAATAGGATAAGTTAATAATAAATTACGTTGTGATTGTAATTCCACTCTTTTAAACAAATCAATATTTGGAAAGGTTGCATTGATGTTATCTAAATCTTTAATTTTTTTAGAAATTTTATCTAATTCCATTCTTGTCTGTTTCTTCAGTTTAGCTATATATGAAATCATCTGAGCATGTAAATAAGCTTTTAATGTATCCCAAATCACTAACTTTGAAATGTTTCCTGTATTATTAAGGAGATAAAACTCCGTTACCTGAGTTTCAATAAACTCAACAAATTCTGAACTTTGTAACCGATGTTCTGGGAAGCACCAAAGTGGTCTTGTAGAAGCATCATCTTTCAGTTCAAATACTAGGTTTAAAGGAGCATGATCAGAGATAACAATTGCATCATTTTCATATTTCTGAACATTAAATAGAAGTCGAGGGTCACTGTCCCCTAGATGCTCACCCTCTGAGAGATCTGTGACCTGACCTGGTTTGTTACCTAATACTAGTTCTAGTACCCTAGTTGACCTGTCAACATACTGTGACAGGAATCCATCCTGGACACACTTAAACTCTGCCCCATCTAAACCACTGAAACTAATCAGGTACCAATCAGTATTAGGGAAGTTAAAGTCACCCATGATAACAACCATGATAGCACCGTTCCAAAATCTGCCTCCAGATCTGCTCCTCAGTATCTCTGCTACTACCAGGGGGCCTATAGAATACTCCCAATAGAGTACCTTCTCTGTTCCTGTTCCTTACTTCCACCCATACTGACTCAAAAGGGGATCCTGCTACATTACCCACCCTTTCTGTTGCTGTAATAGTATCCCTGATCAGTAATGCCACCCCTCCTCCCCTCCCCCCATCTCTTTTAAGCACTGAAATCCAGGAATATTGAGAATCCATTCCTGCCCTGCTGCTAGCCAAGTCTCTGTAATGACCATTACATCATAATTCCATGTATGTATCCAAGATCTCAGTTCATCACCTTTGTTACTGATGCTTCTTGGATTGAAGTAATGCACTTTAACCCTTCTACCTTACTCCCTTTACACCCTTTATTCTGCTGCTCTTTCCTCATTATGTTAGATCTGGCTTTACTCCATGCACTATACTTTCAGTTCTCACATGACCTTTATCTTCCTCCAGCTCACTATCTGCTCTAACACTCTGGTTCCCCTCCCCCTGCAAATCTAGTTGAAACCCCCGGAGCATCACTAGCAAACCTTCCTGCAAGGATATTAGTGCCCCTCCAGTTCAGGTGCAACCCGTCCCTTCGGAATAGGTCCCACCTTCCCTGGAACAAGGCCCAATTTTCCAGAAATGTGAAGCCCTCCCTCCTGCACCCTTAGCCATGTATTTAGCTGCATTATCTTACTATTTCTAGCCTCAGTAGCATGTGTCACCGGTAGCAATCCTGAGATTGCAACCTTGGAGGTCCTGTCCTTCAACTTTGCACCTAACTCCCCTTGTAGGACCTCCTCCTTCTTCCTATCCATGTCATTGGTCCCTACATGGACCACGACATCTGGCTGTTCACCCTCCTTCCTGAGAATACTGAGAATTCGATCTGAGATATCATGGACCCTGGCACCAGGGAGGCAACAGACCATCTGGGATTCTCAATCTCTCCCACAGAACCTCTTATCTGTCCCCCTAACTATTGAATCTTCTATTACTATTGCTCTCCTCTTTTCCCTCCTTGCCTTCTGAGCTGAGGGTCCAGTCTTGGTGCCAGAGACGTGACCACTGCAACTTTCCCCTGGTAGGTCATCCCACCAATGGTATCCAAAATAGTAATCTTATTATTGATGGGAATGGTCATAGGGGTTGGCTCTGCTCTTCCTGTCTATTCCCCTTCCCTCTCCTGACAATCACCCAGCTACATATCTCCTGACTTTTGGGGGTGACTATCTCCCTGAAACTCCTGTCTATTTCTATTTCTGCCTCATGAATGATCCAAAATTCATCCAGCTCCGGCTCGAGTTCCCTAACTTAGTTTGTCAGGAGCTGCACCTTTTACAGGTATAGTCATCAGGGACAATTGTACTCGCCCTGACTTCCCACATACTGCAAACAGAGCTCCCAACTGCCCTAACTGCTGCCCCCATTACCTACTTCTAAGTTAATTAGATTAATTAAAGGAGCTTACCTGACCTTTTGAGGATATTTAAGGAGTAAAAGTGAGGATATCGGACTGCTAGAAAATAATAGTGCAGAGGAAGTAATGAGGGACAAAGAAATGGCAGATAAACTTATTAAGTATTTTGTGTCAGTCTTCACTGTGGAAGACACTGCCATGATGCCAGAAATGTGAGTGTCAAGGGGAAGAAGCAAGTGTCACTGCTATTAGGAGAAGATGCTTGGGAAGCTGAAAAGCCTGAAGGTTGACAAGTCACATGGCCAGATGGATACACCCCAGGCTTCTGAAAGAAGTAGCTGAAGAGATTGTGACAATATTAGTAAAGATCTTTCAAGAATCTCTAGATTCTGGAATGGTTGCTGAGGATTGGAAAATTGCAGATGCCACTCCACTCTTTCAAAAGGGAGGGAGGAGGATGAAAGAAAAAAAATAACTCAGTTCACCTCACTTGGGTGGTTGGAAAGGTGCTGGAATCTATTACTAAGGATGAGGTTTATAATCCTTAATTGTGAACCTCATCCTGAATAATTAGCACTGGATAAAATAGAGAAATGTGAGCATGGATTTCTAGAGAAATCATTCCTGATAAATCTGTGGAATTCTTTGAGGAAATAGCATTCAAGATGAACAAAAGGGTATCGACTGATGTCATGCACTTGATTTTTCAGAAGTCCTGTGACAAGGTGCCACACATGAAGCTGCTGAACAAGTTAAGACCCCATGATATTACAGGAAAGATTTCAGCATGGATAAAGCATTGGCTGTTGGCAGGAGGCAGAGAGTTGGAATAAAGGGTGTCTTTACTGGATAGCTGCTGGTGACTAGTGGTGTTCCACAGAGGACTGTGTTGGGACTGATTCGTTTCACATTATATGTCAATGAATTGAATGATGAAATTGATGGCTTTGTGGCTAAATTTGCTGGTGATACAAAGATACATGGAGGCAGGTAGTGTTGAAAAAGCCAGGTGTCTGTAGAAGGACTTAGATAACTGGGGAATTGGGGAAAGAAGTGGCAGGTGGAATACATTTTTCAGGAAATGTCTGGTTATGCACTTTGGCAGAAGGAATAAAGACATGGATTATTTTGTAAATGAGGAGAAAATTCAAAATCAGAGTTGCAGAGGGACTTGGGAACCCTCGTTCAGGATTCCCCAAAGTTTAATTTGCAGATTGAGTTGGTAAAGATAGCAAGTGTAATGTTAGAATTCATTTTGAGAGACTGGAATACAAAAGCAAGGATATAATGCTGAGGCTTAAAAAGCACTTGGAATATTGCGAGTGCTTTTGAAAACCCTGTCTGAGAAAGGATGTGCTGGCATAGGAATACGTCCAGAGGAGGTTCGCGAGAATGATCCAGGGAATGAAAGGGTTAACATATGAGAAGCATTTGATGGTTCTGGGGGCCTTTATTCACTGGAGCTTAGAAGTATGAGGTGGGATGATATTGAAACCTATAGACTATTGGAACGTCCAGCTTGAGAGGATGTTTCCTATAGTGTGGAAGTCCAGGACCAGAGGCCACATCCTCAGTCTGGAGGGCCATCCTTTTTGAATAGGAAGGAGGAATTTCTTTAGCCAGAGGATAGTGGATCAATGGAATTCATTGCCATAGGCAGCTGTGGAGGCCAAGTTATTGGGTATATTTAACGTGGAGGTTGATAGGTTCTTGATCAGTCGGTACGAAAGGCTATGGGGAGAAGGCAGGAGAATGAGATTGATCAGGATAATAAATCAGTCATGATGGAATAGTACAGCAAACTTGATGGGCTGAATGTCGTAGTTCTATTCCATGGTCTTATGATCTTATGAGAATATGAAACCATTTCTCAGACAGTTGTAAGGATGGGATGAAGCCAGCACAACATTAAGAATTTTAAATCATTTGGGGGTGGGAGCCAATGTCGGTCAAAGAGGACAGGGGTGAACTTGATTGGATTTAAGCTCCTACGTGGTCTGCTGCAATGAGTTCCCTGGGCCTATGTGGAGCCCCAGAGAGTGTTGGGCTCACAGGTTCTTAAAGCTCCAGCGTGGTCTCCACATCCACTCTGTAGAGGTTTATCGCCATTTGAAAAGTTTCAAGGAGGTCAACTATCACTCTTCTAAATTCTGGTGAGTCGAACTCCAGAGGCATTAAACGCTCCTCATATGACAAGCTGTTCAATCCTGGAATAATTTTTGTGAACCTCGTTTGAACCCTCTACAGTGTCAGCACATCCTTTCTAAGATAAGGGGGCTCAGAACTGCTCACAGTATTCCAAGTGAAGCCTCACCACTGTTTTATAAAGCCCGAAATCAATGTTAACATTGCATTTGTCTTACTCACCACCAACACAACCTGCAAATTAACCTTTAGTTAATCCTGCACAAAGACTCCAAAGTCCCTTTGCACCTCTGATTTTTGAATTTAACTCTTTTTGGAAAATAGTCCGTGCTTTTATTTCTTCTACCAAAATGAATGATCATACATTTCCTGACACAGTGTTCCATCTGCCACTTCATTGCGCATTCTCCTAATCTGTCTAAGTCCTTCTACAGTTTCTCGACTTTCTCTCTACTTCCTTTCACTTTCACTCTGTGTTCACAATGGCATATTGAGTCAGGCTTTCATATTTATTTATTTATGCCCCTTGTCAATTTATATGCTTCTAATTGAGTCGTTTCCTTTGCCTCTGATGCTCTAACGAAAACAATACAAATTTGTCCAATATTCTTTTGGCTAACACTCTCTAATCCAGGTAATATCCTGGTGAATCTCTTCTGCAGGTTCTCAACGTGTCTGCATGGTGTGGAGACCCTTACCCTACATTCTGCCCATCAGAATCCCTATGTCGATATAAAGTGTCTGCAGGGAGTGGTGATCCTTACCCTAAAATCTGTCCCATAAGAATCTGTACGTTGGTATAAAATGTCTGCAGGGACTGGAGACCTTTACCCTACATTCTCTTCCATCACAATCCGTATGTCAGTATAAAGTATCTGCAGGGAGTGAAGATCCTTACCCTACATTCTGTCCCATCAGAATCCGTATGTCGGGTATAAAGGGTTTACAGGGAGTGAAGATCCTTACCCTACATTCTGTCCCATCAGAATCCGTATGTCGGGTATAAAGGGTTTACAGGGAGTGAAGATCCTTACCCTACATTCTGTCCCATCACAATCCGTATGTCGGGTATAAAGGGTTTACAGGGAGTGGAGATCCTTACCCTACATTCTGTCCCATCAGAATCCGTATGTCGGGTATAAAGGGTTTACAGGGAGTGAAGATCCTTACCCTACATTCTGTCCCATCAGAATCCGTATGTCGGGTATAAAGGGTTTACAGGGAGTGAAGATCCTTACCCTACATTCTGTCCCATCAGAATCCGTATGTCGGGTATAAAGGGTTTACAGGGAGTGGAGATCCTTACCCTACATTCTGTCCCATCAGAATCCGTATGTCGGGTATAAAGGGTTTACAGTGAGTGAAGATCCTTACCCTACATTCTGTCCCATCAGAATCCGTATGTCGGGTATAAAGGGTTTACAGGGAGTGAAGATCCTTACCCTACATTCTGTCCCATCAGAATCCGTATGTCGGGTATAAAGGGTTTACAGGGAGTGAAGATCCTTACCCTACATTCTGTCCCATCAGAATCCGTATGTCGGGTATAAAGGGTTTACAGTGAGTGAAGATCCTTACCCTACATTCTGTCCCATCAGAATCCGTATGTCGGGTATAAAGGGTTTACAGGGATTGAAGATCCTTACCCTACATTCTGTCCCATCAGAATCCGTATGTCGGGTATAAAGGGTTTACAGGGAGTGAAGATCCTTACCCTACATTCTGTCCCATCAGAATCCGTATGTCGGGTATAAAGGGTTTACAGGGAGTGAAGATCCTTACCCTACATTCTGTCCCATCACAATCCGTATGTCGGGTATAAAGGGTTTACAGGGAGTGAAGATCCTTACCCTACATTCTGTCCCATCAGAATCCGTATGTCGGGTATAAAGTATCTGCAGGGAGTGAAGATCCTTACCCTACATTCTGTCCCATCAGAATCCGTATGTCGGGTATAAAGGGTTTACAGGGAGTGGAGATCCTTACCCTACATTCTGTCCCATCAGAATCCGTATGTCGGGTATAAAGTATCTGCAGGGAGTGAAGATCCTTACCCTACATTCTGTCCCATCAGAATCCGTATGTCGGGTATAAAGGGTTTACAGGGAGTGAAGATCCTTACCCTACATTCTGTCCCATCAGAATCCGTATGTCGGGTATAAAGGGTTTACAGGGAGTGAAGATCCTTACCCTACATTCTGTCCCATCAGAATCCGTATGTCGGGTATAAAGGGTTTACAGGGAGTGGAGATCCTTACCCTACATTCTGTCCCATCAGAATCCGTATGTCGGGTATAAAGGGTTTACAGGGAGTGGAGATCCTTACCCTACATTCTGTCCCATCAGAATCCGTATGTCGGGTATAAAGGGTTTACAGGGAGTGAAGATCCTTACCCTACATTCTGTCCCATCAGAATCCGTATGTCGGGTATAAAGGGTTTACAGGGAGTGAAGATCCTTACCCTACATTCTGTCCCATCAGAATCCGTATGTCGGGTATAAAGGGTTTACAGGGAGTGAAGATCCTTACCCTACATTCTGTCCCATCAGAATCCGTATGTCGGGTATAAAGGGTTTACAGGGAGTGAAGATCCTTACCCTACATTCTGTCCCATCAGAATCCGTATGTCGGGTATAAAGGGTTTACAGGGAGTGAAGATCCTTACCCTACATTCTGTCCCATCAGAATCCGTATGTCGGGTATAAAGGGTTTACAGGGAGTGGAGATCCTTACCCTACATTCTGTCCCATCAGAATCCGTATGTCGGGTATAAAGGGTTTACAGGGAGTGGAGATCCTTACCCTACATTCTGTCCCATCAGAATCCGTATGTCGGGTATAAAGGGTTTACAGGGAGTGAAGATCCTTACCCTACATTCTGTCCCATCAGAATCCGTATGTCGGGTATAAAGGGTTTACAGGGAGTGATAAGGAAGACCGTCAATGATGAACTGCAAGCCAATATCTGGGAACCACAGCACATGGATAAGATCGTCACTTCACTGCTCTTCAATCTACAACAGGTGGAGGAAACCGACAGGTAAGCCATTCTCTTCCTCTATCTCAGCCGCACATGAGCAGGAAGCCATAGAAGCAGAATAAAGCTCTTTGGCTCATCGAGTCTGCTCCACCAATGTGGTCACCTTACCACTCCGAACTGATCACCATTCTCTATCTCCAGATCTCTGTCATCTACCACCAAAATAGAAACTCCTTGTTGATTAAATTCACTTTAACTTTACAAACCTCAAAGCCTCAGTCTAATCACTCATACAGTTTTCCAGACAGACTCATTCAGAAGTCTGAGATGCAAAGGGACTCGTGCAGAATTCACTGAAGGTTAATTTGAAGGTTGAGTTCATGGTAGGAAAGGTAAATACATTGTCAGCATTCATTTTGCAAGGATTAGAATATAAAAGGGTCGGATAACAAGGCTTTGGTAAGGCACTGATGAAACCTCATTTCCGGGAGCTGCTGGGTAGAGCTGCCTACGGTAACATCAAGAATGCTATCAAGCCATCAAGATCTAGGAATAACAGTGCATAGTTCCCTGAAGGTGGAGTCTCATGTAGATAGGATGGTGAAGAAGGCTTTTGGAACGCTGGCCTTTATAAATCAGAGCATTGAGTACAGAAGTTGGGATGTAATGTTAAAATTGTACAAGGCATTGGTAAGGCCAAATTTGGAATATTGTGTACAGTTCTGGTCACCGAATTATAGGAAAGATATCAATAAATTAGAGAGAGTGCAGAGACGATTTACTAGGATGTTACCTGGGTTTCAGCACTTAAGGTTGAACAAGTTAGGTCTCTATTCATTGGAGCGTAGAAGGTTGAGGGGGGATTTGATCGAGGTATTTAAAATTTTGACAGGGATAGATAGAGTTGACATGAATAGGTTGTTTCCATTGAGAGTAGGGGAGATTCAAATGAGAGGACATGATTTGAGAGATAGGGGGCAAAAGTTTAAGGGAAACACCAGGGGGTATTTCTTTACTCAGAGAGTGATAGCTGTGTGGAATGAGCTTCTTGTAGAAGTAGTAGAGGCCAGTTCAGTTGTGTCATTTAAGGTAAAATTGGATAGGTATATGGACAGGAAAGGAGTGGAGGGTTATGGGCTGAGTGCGGGTAGGAGGGACTAGGTGAGATTAAGAGTTCGGCACGGACTAGGAAGGCTGGAATGGCCTGTTTCCGTGCTGTGATTGTTATATGGTTATATGGTTAAGCCTGTTTTAATATATGCGTTCATCAGGCCAGGCAAATCGTTCCTCAGAGAACCGCATTACCATAAATACCTCCTGTACCCCCTCCTTGTTGGGAGCAGTGAGAAGAGGGCATGATCCTAATTTCATGAACGATGCTGCTTATTTGAGACATTTCTATTTGAAGGGGTCCTGGATGTAGATGGGGGTGGTGGCTTATACCCATGATGATGCTGGCTGAATGATGAGCATCGTTTCAGAAAATGGCCAGTTCCTCCGTCTCAGATATTCTAGAATACAAGAGCAGGGATATGATCCTCCAGAAGGCATAATGACAAACTGCTCTTAAAAGCCATCTCATAGGCACTTAACAAACTCACTCTCTTGAGATCCATTACCAGCCTGATTTTCCCAGTCGACCTTCATGTTGAACTCTCCCATGACTATCATATCATTGCCCTTTTGAGGTGCCTTTTCTATTTTCCATTGTGATTCACGTCCCAGCTACTGTTAGGAGGACAGTATATAACTGCCATTAGGTGCATTTTAACCTTGCGGTTTCTTTTCTCAACTCTCAAGATTTCAACATCTTTCAATTCTATGTCACATCTTTCTACTGATTTGATGCCATTCCTTACCAGTGGAGCCACGCCATCCGCTCTGCCTACCTTCCTATCCCTCTGATATAACATGTAACCTTGAACTTTCAGGTCCAACTACAATCACCCTTCAGCCATGATTCTGTGATAGCAACAACATCAACCCTGACCCTTTGTAACAGTGCAACAAGATCATCCACCTTATTTCCTTATACCCCGTGCATTGAGATATAAGACTTTGAGTACTGAATTTGCCATCCTTTTTGATTCTGCATCCCTAATGCACTGGTAGTCTGCTGTCTGCAAATTTTTCTTAACATCCAGCTGCCCGTCTGACCGCATGCAATTTTTGCTTTTTTACCATCTGTCCAATCCTGAGTCCCTTCACTCTGGTTCCCATCAGAAAATATTTATTCAATACTACAATAAAAATTAATCACTCAGAAAACTGTTCTTCAAGCAGAACAAGTCTCAAGTCAAGTCACTTTTATTGTCATTTCGACCATAACTACTGGTACAGTACACAGTAAAAACGAGACAGTGTTTTTCAGGACCATGGTGCTACATGAAACAGTACAAAAACTACACTGAACTACGGAAAAACAACACAGAAATAAAACTAAACTAGACTACAGACTTACCCAGCACTGCAGAAAGTGCACAAAGCAGTGCAGGCATTGCAATAAATAATAAACAAGACAATAGGCACAGTAGAATCATACTGTGAATAGCCTCCAGAGGCATATTAAACGGTTATGCATATAAAGGCTACTCTAAAGTGCAAGCAGATAATTAATTGTTAAACTGTAATGAACTGGACAGTTAAACAGCCAGATCGAACATATATTTTCAGTCAGTGTCGTGGGGTTTTAGAAATCTAACTGAAATGATCACCAAATCTGAAACCATCTCAGTGAATCTGTAACTCAATGAGTACATGATGTCCTGTAACTCAGGGCTACAGACCAAAGTGGGATTAGTGTAAAGCCTCCTTCTAGACAGAATGGCGTCAATCTGTGCTGCAACTGTCAATGATGGTGTCGATTTACTCTGCTCACATGGTCCATCTGTAAAACAGAATTCAGGATCGACAAAAATGTCAAAAGCAGCAAACTTCATTTATGTAGCATCTTGAACACATCCTAATGTATTTCATAAGAGACATCAGCTCAGCTGGTGGAGGTGAAGAAGCTGTTCCTGAAGCATTGAGTGTGCAATTTTTGGCTCCTATACTTTCTGAATGGCAGCAATGAGAAATGGGCATGTTGATTACAGTAATAGGCAGATGCAACAGGAGTGTTCCCATGCAGGTCTGATAAAGAGCCTGAAAAAGCAACAAGCTTTTTGATGGGAGTCTTTGTTAGTGTACTGCACAGATGTAACAGGAGTGGTAAAGATTTTCGATGAGAAACCCGGTCTCTGTAAAAAAGTGGTACAAACTAGACAAGCAGTCATCGTCAGAGTGGCTTGAGGCAGAGTAGTAAGGCTTTGGCTCAACAAGGGTTCTGTGAGAACAGGCAGAGCCAATGTCCAAGATTTTTGCTCCCAGTATGGATGAGAATGGGGGCTGTAGGAAGGATGAGCACCTAACTGTAGCACCGTATTTCAGGGAGACATTCAAGCAGGGGAGAGAAGATAAATGTACTGATAATTAGGGGTAGTATAGTCAGGGGAATAGATAAAGCTCTCTTTCATGAGGATAGAGCATCCCAAAAGTTGTGTTGCCTGCCTGGTGCCTGGGTTTGGGACATCTTATCTCATCTGCAGAGGAATATTCAGTGGGAGTTTACCACTCCTATATAACAATATAACAATTACAGCACGGAAACAGGCCATCTTGGCCCTTCTAGTCTGTGCCGAATGCTTACTCTCACCTAATCCCACTGACCTGCACTCAGCCCATAACCCTCCATTCCTTTCCTATCCATATACCTATCCAATTTTGCTTTAAATGACAATACCAAACCTGCCTCTACCACTTCTACTGGAAGCTCATTCCACATAGCTACCACTCTCTGAGTAAAGAAATTCCCCCTCATGTTACCCTTAAGCTTTTGCCCCCTAAGTCTCAACTCGTCCTCTTGTTTGAATCTCCCCTACTCTCAATGGAAAAAGCCTATCCACGTCAACTCTGTCTACCCCCTCATAATTTTAAATACCTCTATCAAGTCCCCCCCTCAACCTTCTATGCACCAAAGAATAAGGACCTAACTTGTTCAATCTTTCCCTGTAACTTAGGTGCTGAAACTCAGGTGACATTCTAGTAAATCTTCTCTGTACTCTCTCTATTTTGTTGACATCTTTCCTATAATTTGGTGACCAGAACTGTACACAATACTCCAAAGTCAGCCTTACCAATGCCTTGTACAATTTTAACATTACATCCCAACTCCTATACTCAATGCTCTGATTTATAAAGGCCAACATACCAAAAGCTTCCTTCACCACCCTATCCGCATGAGATTCCACCTTCAGGGAACTATACACCATTATTCGTAGATCACTCTGCTCTACTGCATTCCTCAATGCCCTACCATTTACCATGTATGTCCTATTTGGATTATTCCTACCAAAATGTAGCACCTCACACTTATCAGCATTAAACTCCTTCTGCCATTGCTCAGCCCACTCTTCTAACTGGTCTAAATCTCTCTGCAAATTTTGAAAACCTACTTCATTATCCACAAAGCCACCTAACTTAGTATCATCTGCATACTTACTAATCCAATTTAGTGAGAATGAGCAGTACACCAATCCTCTAGCACCATCCCCGTTTCTAATGACATTTGAAATATTTCTGTCAGAGCCCCTGCTATTTCTACACTAACCTCCCTCAAGGTCCTAGGGAATATCCTTTCAGGATCTGGAGATTTATCCACTCTTATATTCCTTAAAAGCACCAGTACTGCCTCCTCTTTAATCATCATAGTTTCCATAACTTCCCTACTTGTTTCCCTTACCTTACTCAATTCAATATCCTTCTCCTTAGTGAATACCGAAGAAAAGAAATTGTTCAAAATCTCCCCCATCTCTTTCGGGTCCACTCATAGCTGTCCACTCTGATTCTCTAAGGGACCAATTTTATTCCTCACTATCCTTTTGCTATTAATATAACTGTAGAAACCCTTTGGATTTATTTTCACCTTACTTGCCAATGCAACCTTGTATCTTCTTTTAGCTTTTCTAATTTCTTTCTTAATATTCTTCTTACATTCTTTATATTCCTTGAGCACCTCATTTACTCCATGCTGCCTATATTTATTGTAGATATCTCTCTTTTTCCTAACCAAGTTTCCAATATCCCTTGAAAACCATGGCTCGCTCAAACTTTTAACCTTTCCTTCCAACCTAACAGGAAGATAAGGATTCCGCACCCTCAAAATTTCATCTTTAAATGACCTCCACTTCTCTATTACATCCTTCCCATAAAGCAAATTGTCCCAATCCACTCTTCTAAATCCTTTTGCATCTCATCAAATTTAGCCTTTCTCCAATCAAAAATCTCAACCCTGGGTCCAGTCCTATCCTTCTCCATAATTATATTGAAACTAATGGCATTGTGATCACTGGACCCGAAGTGCTCCCCAACACATACCTCCATCACCTGACCTATTTCATTCCCTAGCAGAAGATCCAACACTGCCCCTTCTCTAGTTGGTACCTCTATGTATTGCTGCAAAAAACTATCCTGCACATATTTTACAAACTCCAAACCATCCATCCATTTTACAGTATGGGCTTCCCAGTCTATGTGTGGAAAATTAAAATCACCCACAATCACAACCCTGTGCTTACTACAAATATCTGCTATCTCTTTGCAAATTTGCTCCTCCAATTCTCTCTCCCCATTAGGTGGTCTATAGTACACCCCTATAAGTATTACTACACCTTTCCCATTCCTCAATTCCACCCAAACAGTCTCCCTAGATGAGCCCTCTAATCTATCCTGCCAGCGCACCGCTGTAATATTTTCTCTGACATGCAATGCAACACCTCCTCCTCTTGTCCCTCCGATTCTATCAAACCTGAAGCAACAAAATCCAGGAATATTTAGATGCCAATCACACCCCTCCTGCAACCATGTTTCACTAGTAGCTACAAGATAATATTTCCATGTATCAATCCATGCTCTAAGCTCATCCACCTTTCTTACAATGCTCCTAGCATTAAAATAAATGCATTTAAGAAATTCTCCACCTCTTCCTCTCTGTTTATCTCTAACAGTACAAAGAACTTTACTGTCTTCTTTTTCTTCCTTCTCCCATACATCTGTTTCTACATTCTGGTTCCCCTCCCCCCTCATATCTACAAAAGTAGTTTAAATCCACTGGAGCCTCTCCAGCAAACCTACCTGCAAGAATATTTGTCCCTCTCCAGTTCAGATGTAAACCGTCCCGCTGGAATAGGTCACATCTTCCCTGGAAAACTGCCGAATTATCTATAAATCTGAAGCCCTCCCTCCTGCATCATGTCTTCAGCCACGTGTTGATCTGCACTATCTTAATATTTCGAAACCCGCCTGCACGTGGCACTGGAAGCAATCCTGAGGTTGCTATCCTGGAGGTGCTGTCCTTTAACTTGACACCTAGCTCCCTAAACTCACCTTTCAGGACCTTCTGACTCTTCCTACCCACATCATTGGTCCCTACGTGGACCACGACATCCGGCTGCTCACCCTCCCTCTTGAGAATACTGAGAACTCGATTTGAGATATCGCGGACCCTGGCACCAGGGAGGCAACATACCATCTGGGATTCTCGATCTCTTCCACAGAACATCCTATCTGTCCCCCTAACTATTAAATCCCCTATCACTACTGCTCTCCTCTTTTCCCCCTTCCCTTCTGAGCTGAGGGTCCAGTCTTGGTGCCAGAGATGCAACCACTGTAGCTTGTCCCTGGTAGGCCATCCCCATCAACAGTATCCAAAACGGTATACTGATTGTTGATGGGAACGACCACAGGGGTGCTCTGCTCTTCCTGTCTATTCCCCTTCCCTCTCCTGACAGTCACCCAACTACCTGTCTCCTGACTCCTAGGGGTGACTATCTGCCTGAAACTCCTGTTTATTTCTGCCTCTGCATCCCGAATGATCCGAAGTTCATCCAGGTCCAACTCCAGTTCCCTAACTCAGTTTGTCAGGAGCTGCAGCTGGAAGCACCTTTTGCAGGTGTAGTCATCAGGGACAACTGTGCTCACCCTGACTTCCCACATACTGCAAATGGAGCACTCAACTGCCCTAACTGCTGCCTTCATTACCTACTCCTAAGCTAATTAGATTAATTAAAGGAGCTTACCAGGCCTTACCTCACCTGGAGTGAAGCTCGTACTCAGCCTCTGCTCGCTATTTAAATTCTCCCGCTGCCTCACGCGCTTGCGCAGTTGTGCCCCGTTCAAACCTCACCGATTGTTGCGATTGTTGCATTCTGTTGCAACACTCCTGTTGCATCTGTGCAGTACACTAATCAAAGACTCCCATCGAAAAGCTTGTTGCTTTTTCAAGCTCTTTGTCAGACCTGCATGGGAATGCTCCTGGTGCATCTGCCTATTACTGTAATCAACATGCCCATTTCTCATTGCTGCCATTAAGAAAGTATAGGAGCCAAAAATTGTACTCTCAATGCTTCAGGAACAGCTTCTTCACCTTCAGATTTATGAACAGACAATGAAACCATGAAGACTACCTTACTGATTTTTCCTTGTTTTGCACTACTTATTTAATTTCATTTTTTATATTTTTATAACATTCTTTGGATAATAATAGATTTTAGTTATAATTTTATAGATTTATAGACCAATAGAGTGCACAGACCTTCTGCTGCAAAACAAAAAGTTTCATGCTATACGCCAGTGATTTTAAACCTGATACTGATTCTGGTTCATTCTGTTATCTTCATGGATACAAGGAATTTCATTGCACCCTGGTGTGAATGACAATAAACTAATCTGACCTGACATGAGCTGAGCTGATGTCACTTGTCAAGTACGTTAGGATGTGTTCAAGATGCTATATAAATGAAGTTTGCTGCTTTTGACATTTTTGTCGATACTGAATTCTGTTTTACAAACGGGCCATGTGAGCAGAGTAAATCGACACCATCATTGACATTTACAGCACAGATTGACGCCGTTCTGTCTATTGTGATACAGAAGGAGGCTTTACACAAATCCCACTTTGGTCTATAGCCCTGAGTTACAGGACATCATGTACTTATTGAGTTACAGATTCACTGAGACGGTTTCAGATTCTGGGATCATTTCAGGTAGATTTCCAAAACCCCACGACACTGACTGAAAATATATATTGGATCTGGCTGTTTAATTGTCCAGTTCTTTACAGTTTAACAATTAGTTAACTGCTTGCACTTTGGAGTAGCCTTTATATGCATAACAGTTTAATATGCCTCTGGAGGCTATTCACAGTATGATTGTGAAAGATTTGCTCTGCTTGAAGTGAAGAACAGTTTTCTCAGTGATTAATTTTTACTGTACTATGGAATAAGTATTTTCAGATTAGATTATTATTATCAATAGATTTAAATGGATTTTTTTTCTTATCTCTGGCTATAAATGAAGCTGTTTTATGCTTGGTGTCATCTTTAGTTTCTCTGTCTTTCAAGGGTTGTTTGTTTCAACTACCCCTTTTTTCCATAAAACCACCAGATATAGGGGCAGATATCTGATATATATAGCATTTGGCCCATCGAGTCTGCCCTGCCATTTCATCACGTCTGATCTATTTTTCCTCTCAGCCCCGAACTCCTGCCTTCCTCCCCACTTCCCTCATCCCCTTATCACTTAGTGCCCTGTCCAATCAAGAATCCATTAATCTCTGCCTTAAATATACATCCAAACTTGGCCTGCACAGCTGCTTGTGGCAACAAATTCTACCCATTCAACACTCTCTGGCTGAAGAAATTCCTCTCCATCTCCGTTCTAAAAGGATGCCCTTCTGTTCTGATGCTGTGTCCTCTGGTCTTAGAGTCTCACATTAGAGGAAACTTTGTCTCCCCATCTACTCCAGCAAGACCTTTCGCCATTCAACAGTCACATCTCATTCTTCTGAATTCCAGTGAATACTGACCCAGAGCCATCAGTCTTCATATAACAAGCAGTTCAATTCTGTAATCTTTTTCATGAAACTCCCTTGAACCCCCTCCAGTTTCAGCACATATTTACTCAGATAAGTGGCACAAAACCACTCGCATACTCCAAGAGAGTGCTTTATAAAGTCTCAACATTACATCCTTGCTTTTATATTCTAGTCTTCAGGTGCCCGTCAGGACTGTGTTCTAAGCCCCCTCCTTTACTTTCTGTATATCCATGACTGTGTCATCACCCAGCTCTTCTCCAGCTCTGTATCCCTTTTCCAATCAACTTTCCAGCTCTTAGCTTCATCACTCTCCCTCCTGTCTTCTATCATTTTGGATCTCTCCTTCCCCACCCCCCCCCCACTTTCAAATCTCCTTCATTTAGTCCTGACGTGGGGTGTCAGCCGGAAATGTCGACTGAACTTCTTCCTATAGATGCTGCCTGGCCTGCTGCGTCCACCAGCATTTTGAGTATGCTGCAGTTGTTAGCGATTTCATTAAAACTGGTGTGGATGAGTGTGTGCCCGGCAGAATGTGTTACTGTACATTCCCAAACCAAAAGCTATGGATGAACCAGGAGGAACATCATCTGCTGAAGGCTAGATCTGTTGCATTTAAGTCTGGTGACCCTGGCCTGTACCAGAAAACCAGGTATGATTTGCAGAGAGCTATTTCAAGGGCAAAGAGACAACTTCAAATGAGGTTGGAGGCGTTGTCAAATGTACGACAACTGGCTGTTGCACTGAACGAGACAAACCCATTTGCAGGACACAGGCACGGAGATATAGTTAGGATGCAGACGTGAACAGCAAACAGGCGGGAGAGCAGGAAGGCAGGAGACAGGCAGAATTTATCTTGACACAGAGCGTAGGAAGTGAAACGGCAGACAAAACTCTTCTCAGCATGGAGAAATGGAGTTTTTCAGGCAACCCTCGGAGCTGAAATAAAACTTTAGAAGACTTATCTTATGCAGAGAAGCTGGGTTTCACAGGTAAACCTCAGAACTGGAGTAAAACTTAGAAAACTCACCTTGACACGAAAAGACTGAGTTTCACAGGTAATTCTCGATACTAGATCAAAACTTAGAACACACACTCCTAAGCGGGATGGCAGGCAAAATGAGAATTATGCCCCCACTGGGGAACCTGAGACTGAACAGAGTCAGGCACGAAGAGGCAATTGGGGGGGCTATCCATTGGCTGAGTCAGGTTGAGTCTGTTGGGCTTCTTTGACTATGAACTCGATCTCCCAGGTGAGGGAAGCCACCACACAGGATGGTGGAAGGATGTTCTTGAGGTTGGGAAGGCCCTCCTCGGAGACATATTGACGAGAGAGAGCATCGGGCTTCCTGTTCTTGGACCCCGGACGATAGGTGGCTGTGAATCTGAAATGGCCAAAAAATAATGCCCAATGGGCTTGGCAGGAATTCAGATGTTTGGCGGTTTGGATTGTATGCGAGGTTCTTGTGGTCTGTCCAGACAACGAATGGATGTTCAGCTCCCTCCAGACAGTGCATCCACTCCTCCAAAGCGAGTTTGAGGGCTAGTAACTCCTGGTTCCCTACGTCGTACGTAGTTCCATTCGGCGGGGGATAGATGGCAAGAAAAGAAAGCGCAGGGATGGATCTTTTGGTCTGGGCCAGAGTGTTGGGAGAGGACCACTCCCACCCCAGAGTTGGAAGCGTTGACTTTCACAATGAATTGGCGGGAGGGGTCAGGTTGGACCAGGATGGGAGCAGAGGTGAAACACCTCTTCAGCTCCGAGAAGGCTGAGTCCACTTCGGGGGTCCAGTGAAAAGGAGAGTTGAGTTGAGTAAGGGGCGTTGCCTCCCAGCTGTAATCCCCCATGAAGTGATGATAGAAGTCTGCGAACACCAGAAATTGCTGGAGCTGCTTGAGTGTTGTGGGTTTTGGCCACTCCACCACGGCCTGGATCTTTTCGGGATCCGCCCTCACTTGCCCGATCTCGACGATGTGCCCCAAGAAACTGATGGAAGGGACATGAACCTCACACTTCTCAGCCTTCATGAATAGTTTGTTCTCCCAAAGCCTCTGCAGCACCTGATGGACATGGTGGGTGTGTTCCTGAAGACTGCGGGAGAAGATTAAGATGTCATCCAAATAAACAAAAGCAAAACAATTACTAATGTCCCTAAGGACATCGTTTACCAAGGCTTGGAAGATGGCAGGGGCATTGGTGAGACCAAAGTGACCAAGAGGGGTGTTGAAAGCTGTTTCCCACTCATCTCCCTCCCTTATCCTGACCTGGTGGTAGGCACTTCATAGGTCCAACTGAGAGGAAATGGTGACTCCGTGAAGGGGCTCGAAAGCAGAGTTGATAAGGGGCAGTGGATTCTTATTCTTTATGGTGATGCCATTCAGGCCACGGTAGTCAATGCAGGGGCTCAGTGAGCCATCTTTCTTCCCCACAAAGAAGAAACCTGCGCCTACAGGGGAAGATGAGGGTCGGATAATGCCAGCCGCCAGAGAGTCATTTAGGTAAGCCTCCACTGCGTCCCTTTCTGGCCGGGACAGGGTATACAGCTGACTGGTGGGTAGAGGGGCTCCAGGGAGAAGGTCAATTGCGCAATCGCAAGGGCGGTGTGGAGGCAGAGAAAGATCCCGTTGTTTGCTAAACACTTCACCCAGATTGTGATATTCTGCTGAAACCTTGGATAAGTCGGGGTTTTCAGCAGAAGACAAGGTCGTGGGGAATTCTACTGGGGAAAGGGCCGATTGTAGACAGGTGGAGTGACAGAACGAACTCCAGCTGACCATCTTCCCGGTGGACCAGTCAATGTGGGGGTTATGGCGGTTTAACCAGGGTTATCCAAGACCAATAGGAGCTTGAGAGGAAATTAAATTGAATCATACCTGTTCCCGATGATTCCTGGAAAGAAAGAGAGACTGGGTGGTGTGCAGTGTGTGACTTGGGCCAGTAGTCTACCATACAGTGCCCAGGCTTCCAGAGGGGTACTCACTGGTTCACAAGGAATTCCAGCCAAAGAAGCTATGTTTTCATCCAAACGTTTCTCCCAGCGCTGGAGTCGACGAGTGCCGACAGAGGCAGGGACTGTTGATTGTAATGTAAAGTAGTTTGCAGCTACATCCGGGTTCGGGGAAGGGAAGGGTATGTTGTCTGGCTCACCAGGGTCCCCCTCTCTACTGGTGAGCTTTCCCTTTTTGGCCGAAGGGGACAGGTAGCACGGAAGCGGCCAGCCCGGCTGTAGTATAGACACTCACCCGCTCTCAATCTCCGGAGTCGTTCTGTGGGGGAAAGGCGGTTCCAGGTTCCATCCCAGCTGCTTGGGTTCCTCTCCCGTAGCGGTGGAAACGGCCGAGCTGGGAGCTACTCTAGGGGCAGGAGGAGGAGAGAGCTTTGTTCTGGTGGGAAGCAGTAATGTGCGCCGTGGGGTGGCCACAGGTGGCGGATGACCCATTCTTTCTCTATGGCGTTCTCGGAGACGATTGTCCAACGGGGTGACAAGGGAGATAAAGGAATCCAGGCTATCGGTGTCATCTCTGGCCATCAACTCATCTTTCGCCATGTTGCTGAGACCATTCCAAAAAACCACCTGGAGTGACTCATCGTCCCACCCCGTGTTGACCATTAACGTCCGGAACTCCACGGAATATTCTACAACACTGCGCGAGCCCTGGTGGAGAATGAGTAGATACTTGGCAGCGTCTTTACCATGGACAGGGTGGTCAAAGATCTGCCTCATTTCCGTGATAAAGGTGGCAAAAGAGGAGCCAGTATCCGGTTGATTATCCCAAACAGCTGTGGCAAACGCTAAGGCACTTCCTCGCAACAACCGCATGATGTAAGCAATCTTTGACTTATCCGTGGAGTATGTGGACGACTGCTGTTTGAAACACCAAGGAGCCCTGAAGGAAGGCCCGGCACTTCCCCAAATCCCCAGCGTAGTGTTCTGGTTCAGGTATGTGAGGTTTTATGGGCAGGGGGGTTGCTGACACGTAGGGGGTTGCCAGTACAGGCTGTTTGGGCTGGTTAGACAGGGCTCCAGGAGTGGATGGAATAAAGTGAATGGATACACAGTCCACCTGGTTACCGATCTTTGTTACGTCAGCAGACAGGGAACAAAGGTCTCCATGGACACCCGGAGGAGGTGGTCGTGCAGACCCAGTAGGGAACCCTGGCTGGCAATGGCTTGTTGCAGCATATTCGTTTTTGCTGTGTCCATGGTGGCCAGATTGTTCTGTTGCACTGAACGAGGCGAGCCCAAGTGCAGGACACAGGCACGGAGATATAGTTAGGATGCAGACGTGAACGGCAAACAGGCAGGAGAGCAGGAAGGCAGGAGACAGGCAGAATTTATCTTGACACGTGTGTAGAACGGGAAACGGCAGACAAAACTCTTCTCAGCATGGAGAGACGGAGTTACTTAGGCAACCCTAGGTGCTGAAGTAAAACTTTAGAAAACATATCTTGATGCGGTGAGGCTGGGTTTCACAGGTAAACCTTGGAACTGGAGTAAAACTTGGAGAACTGATCTTGACACGAAAAGACTGAGTTTCACAGGTAATTCTTGCTACCGGAGCAAAACTTAGAACACACAGTCCTAAGCAGTCGGGAAACATTAATTACCACACAGGCAAAACCAACGATCTGGCAACTAGTGGTTGTAACGCCAGAGTTCCTATGCTGCCAGTCCTGATGGAAACCAGGTGTGCTGTCATCAAAGAGAATTAGGAGCAAATGGGAAATTAATATAGAAAACCTAGAGCACAATACAGTCCCTTCAGCCCACATGTCCCTACCCTAGAAATTACCAGGCTTACCTATAGCCGTCTAGTTTTTCTAATCTCCATGTACCTATCCAAGAGCCTCTTAAAAGATCCTATCATATCTGCCTCCACCACCTTTGCCAGCAGCCCATTCTATGCACTCACAACTCTCTGAGTAAAAAACTTACCACTGAAATCTCCTCTGTACCTACTCCCCAGCACCTTAAACCCGTGTCCACTTGATTCCATTTCAGCTCTGGGAAAAAGCCTTTGAATATCCACATGATCAATGCCTCTCAACACCTTATACACCTCTATCAGGTCACCTTCATTCTCCACTCCAAGGAGAAAAGGCCGAGTTCACACAACATATTCTTATAAGGCATACTCCCCAATCCAGGCAACATCTTTGTAAATCTCATCGGCACCCTTTCTATGGCTTCCACATCCTTCCTGTAGTGTGACGACCAAAACAATACAGTACTCCAAGTGGGGTCTGACCAGGGTCCTATATATCTACATTACCTCTCAGTTCCTAAATTCATATCCACGATTGATGAAGGCCAATGCACCATACGCCTTCTTAACCACTGAGACAACCTGCGCAGCTGCTTTGAGCAGCCTATGGACTCAGACACCAAGATCCCTCTGATCCTCCACACTGCCAAGAGTCTGACCATTATTACTATATTCTGCCATCATATTTGACCTACCAAAATGAAGCACTTCACAGTTATCTGGGTTGAACTCCATCTGCCACTTCTCAGCCCAGTTTTGCATTCTATCAATGTCCCGCGGTAACCTCTGACAGCCCTCCACACCATCCACAACACCTCCAACCTTAGTGTCATCAGCAAGTTTACTAACCGACCCCTCCACCTCATCATCCAGGTAATTTATAGAAATCACAAAGAGTAATGGTCCCAGAACAGATCCCTGAGGCACTCCCGTGGTGACTGACTTTCATGTAGAATATGACCAGTCTACAACCACTATTTGCCTTCTGTGGGCAAGCCAGTTCTCCATCCACAGAGCAATGTCCCCTTGGATCCCAAGCCTACTTACTTTCTCAATAAGCCTTGCATGGAGTACCTTAACTAATGTCTTGCTGAAATCCATATACACTACATCTACTGCTCTTCCTTCATTAGTATGTTTAGTTACATCCTCAAAAAATTCAATCAGGCTCGTAGGGCACGACCTGCCCTTGACAAAGCCGTGCTGCCTCTTCCTAATCATATTATACCTCTCCAAATGTTCATAAATCCTGCCTCTCAGGATCTTCTCCATTAACTTACCAACCACTGAGGTAAGACTCACTGGTCTATAATTTCCTGGTCTATCTCTACTAATAGATATGGTGGAGGAGCAGGTAGTGTTGGGGAAACAGGTGGGATGCAGAAGGACTTAGCCAGATTAGGAGAATGGTCAAGAAAGTAGCAATGGAAATACAATGTTGGAAAATGCATGGTCATACACTTTGATAGTAGAAATAAATGTGCAGACTATTTTCTAAAAGGGGAGAAAATCCAGGAATCTGAGCTGCAGGAAGCCCTTGTTCCGAACACCCTGAAGTTTAACTTGCAGATTGAGTTGGAGGTAAGGAAGGCAAATGCCATGTTAGCATTCATTTCAAGCGCTCTAGAATACAAGAGCAAGGGAGTGATGCTGAGGCTTTATAAGGCACTGGTGAGGCCTCACCTTGAGTATTGTGAACAGTTTTGGGCCCCTCATCTTAGGAAAGATGTGCTGGCATTGGAGAGGGTCCAGAGGAGATTCACAAGGATGATTCCAGGAATGAAAGGGTTATCATACCAGGAATGTTTGATAACTCTGGGTCTGCACTCGCTGGAATTCAGAAGGATGAGGGCAGGGTCTTGTTGAAACCTTTCAACATCTGAAAGAGTTGAAAGACTGAGTAGATGTGGAAAGGATGTTTCCCATGGTGGGTAGAGTCTAGGATAAGAGGGCATAGCCTCAGGACAGAGGGGCGCTCTTTCTAAACAGAGATGCCGAGAAATTTCTTTAGCAATAGGGTTGAGGAAGAGATAGAAAAAAAAAATTAGCCATGATTAAATGGCAGAGCAGACTCAATGGGCCAGAAGGCCTAATTCTCCTCCTATGTCTGATGGTCTTATAGTCTAAATAACACCAGACTAGACATGAGCAGGCATAATCCCTGATGAACATGCTACTGTTTTGAAGCCCGAGAATATTTTATCATTTGATACAAAATTCTTGTTAATTTCATTGCTCCCCATTACTACATCTCCAGCATTATTTTCTAGCAGTCCAATATCTTCTCTCACTGCTTTTTCACACTTTGTATCTGAAGCAACCTTTGGAATCCTCTTTATCATTATTGACTAGCTTACTTTTGTATTACATGTTTACCTTCTTAATGAAGTTTTTGGATTCCCTTTGAATGCGGTGTAGCCTATATCAGTCAGATGGGAGGCACAGTGGAAACTTCCTAATCCTCTAACTTCCCACTAACCTTTGCTCTACTATATGCACTCTCTTTGGCTTTGACTTCATTTGTGAGCCCCTGTTATTTCATTTTCCCTTTAAAATACTTCTTCCTCTATAGGATGTATGTGTATATCCTGTGCCTTACAAATTGCTTCCATTCCAAAGAGAAATTGCAGCCATTGCTGCTCTGCCGTTATCCCAGACAGTATTCTTTTCCAATCAATTCTGTAATTCCCTAGCTCCACTGTACTACTGATACATGGGACTTTAGTTTCTCTTCTCAAATTTCAATGTAAATTTGATCTAATTATGATGACTTACCCATTGTAATCTGTAGCCCATATCCTTACGACTGCTTCAAAGGTTTCAAAGGTATATTTAATATCAGAGAAATGTATACAATATACATCATGAAGTACTGTTTCCTTACAACCATGAAAGCAGAGGAGTGCCCACAAAGCATGGATGACAGTTAAACATTAGAACCCCAAAGTCCCCACAGCTCCCCTCCCTCCTGCACATAATTGGCAGCAAGCCCCTCCCCCACTGGCAAAAAAAGCATCAGCACCCACCACCGATCACTCAAGCATGAGCAAAACAACAGCAAAGGCACAGACTTGCAGTACTCCAAAGACTACTTGTTCACCCGCTATTCAACATACCCTATTCCATGTCACATGTAGCACCTGTCTCAGTTGTGCATCATGTTCTTCCTTGGTGGAGCCCCCAGCCAAAGATGTCATTCGTTTATGTGAAGGTTATTCACAGGAAGTTATGGATCTGCGGTCTAAATTTGTTCCAACCATGAAGATAGCATATGAAAAGGGATTATTCCCATCACTTCAATATCTAGCCCGATTAAAATTATTTCCCAATGATTTGACTCCACGTGTTTTTCTGGACTCAAAGAGGCACTGGACTATGTTAACTCTATTTTGGTTGTAGCCGAGGTTTGAATTGTTCAAGGTCTGCAGAATAATTGTTATTTCGGAAAGAAGGTAAGCTTTGAAGATTTCTGATTTGCTTAAGATATCCTTTGATCAATCGACCATTCAAAGAAGATGTAAACTTTTTGATGTGAATGATGAGTGGCTTTTCCGAAATCTGTTTGGTCTACTGAGTGAATTAACACATCGGACAGGTTGTTCGATTATTTGTTTTTATTCTCCTTTTTTCATTAATTAAGTGAGAGTTTTCATAGTTCATAATGACTTTTTCTTATATATATATAGTCGGGAGTGCTTAGTAGATAGCTTTTTTTCTAAAAACAGGCGTGTAAATTAAATGGAAAATGGTGCTGATTTTTCTTCATTAGAGATTACATAGGCATTTTTCTCTTTGTGTAATTTTATTGTTTTGGCATTTTTGGAGATTGTTTCTGCATTCCCCAGCTGGTTTTTAAGGATTAAGTATGAACACTTATTTTCTCTGAACTTTTATTCCGGATATGGGGAAGCAGATGTTGTAGAGAAATACTGCACAGTACAGGCCCTTTGGCCCATGATGTTCTGCTCTCCTCTGAATCTGCTCCATGATCAATCTAATGCTTCCGTCCTGCAGAGAATTCCATTCATCTTTCATTATGAGCCTATCTAGGAGTCTCTCAAATGTCCTTACTGTGTCTGCCTCTATGGCTACCTATGGCAGATCTTTCCATGCACCCACTGGTCTATGACTAAAAAATAACATCTCTGAGATCCCTATACTTTCCTCTAAGCACCATAATATTGTGCCCCCTCGTATTAGCCATTTCTGCTGCAAATCCATTCCATGTTTTAATGATTACTCAGCCTCACCAGTGTCCATTGTTCCAGAACAATAATACTCTGTAAAGCAATGGAAGACATCAAAGTAAATTGATATTTAAATTGCATATATATTAGTTAGAAACAAGGCATCTAAGTTGGCAGAAGAACCAGTTAACATGACTTGATAGGGTGGTGTGTTGTTTTGTAGTGTCTGGCTTTTTATATTTAGCAAAACATTTTTTCTCCTCTGCAGGGTTTTTCTATTTTAAGGCCGTATGGATTTTTTTTTGTAACTGGGGGGAGGAATTAAGGAAAGCTTTTAAAATCACTATTATAAAATGGGCAGCTTGCAAATTCTCTCTCTTTTTTACTCTATGGGGACGCATTTTGGCTTTTTTTTTGCCGAATTTTGGGCTTTTCTGGGTGGTGGGAGGATTGGGGTTAGTTTTGAGTTATAGGATTAACTGTAGGAATAATTTTAGTTATCTCTTTTGTAATTTTTTCCCATTACGGTGTTCCGGAGCATGACAAAAATAGACAAAAACAGACAAACATGCTCTAGTTCTTTCAGATCATGTGCCTTTAAGCTTAGCTTTTGAATTGAATGATGTTTTTATTGCAAATTTGCCTTGGCGTTTTCCAGAAAATTTATTACGAAGTTCGGACTTTGTCAAGTTTATTGAGACTCAGATAAAAGATTATTTTCTTTTTAATAATATGGGAGATGTGTCGAAATTGATTATATGAGATACACTTAAGCATATTTGTGCGGTCAGATAATTTCCTATTTAGCTAAGCTTAAGAAACAGACAAAAATAGAGTTAGATAAGATTTCCAAACAAATTAAAGACTTGGATAATATTTATGCAATCTTTCCTAACATTGATTTATTCAAACAAAGAGTTGAACTCGAGTCACAACATAAATTATTATTCACTTATCCTATTGAAAGAAATTTGGTTAAATTGAATAGTCTATTTTATGTGTTTGCAGATAACAATAATAAGCTATTAGAATCTCAATTAAAAGCAGCTAGAGCTAAAAGACAAATTTTTAAAATTCGTAAGGGAGATGGTAGTTTAGCAAGTAATTATGAAGATATTAATAAAATTTTTCAAGATTTTTATATTGAACTTTATGAATCTCAGTTTCCAGTTGATTCTTCTAAAATGAATGCCTTTTTACAAAAGATTGATTTTCCTTGAATCTCTGTTGAAGATCAACAAATTCTTGATGCTCCTATTACTGAAAATAAAATTCAGAAAGCTATTTTTTCAATGCAATCTGGTAAAGCTCCTGGACTGGATGGTTATTCTGTAGGATTTTATAAAAAATTTGAAAAACTGCTTTCTTCATATATGTTGGAAATGCTTAAAGATATGCTTAAAGCTCTTATAGATAGCGGGGTCAAGGGATATGGGGAGAGGGCAGGAATGGGGTACTGATTGTGTATGATCAGCCATGATCACAGTGAATGGCGGTGCTGGCTAGAAGGGCCGAATGGCCTACTCCTGCACCTACTGTCTATTAAAGATTCTTTTTTGATAGGAGAGTTACCTCCCATATTTTATGAAGCTTCTATTTATTTAATTCTTTAAAAAATAGCAACCCTACTGATTGTGCTTCAGATAGATCTATTTCACTATTAAATAGGGATGCTAAATTTTTTTCAAAAGCAATGGCTAATCAGCTGGAGAATATTCTAGTTAAAATTATCTTTCAAGACCAAGCAGATCTTGTAAAGGGCTGTTATTCCTTCTCTAATGTTTGGAGACTGTTGTGTTATATTTTCATCCTTTTCTAAGTCTCCTCAATGTGTTGTCTCTCTCGATGCTGAAAAGGCATTTGACAGAGTTGAATGGAAACACTTATTTAATGTTTTAGAGAAATTTGGCTTTGGTATTAATTTTAATAAGTGGATCAGAATGATACATAAAAGCCCGATTGCTACTGTTATTACTAATAATTGCAGATCTCCTTTTCTTTGGCTTTCGCAGAGTACGAGACAAGGATGTCCATTAAGTCCTTTGTTATTTAATTTGGTGCTGGAACCCTTGGCTATTGCACTTTGTGAAGCTAAGGATATTCATGGAATTCTCATAAATGGGATTGTTCATAAGTTCGCCCTTTATGCTGACGATCTCTTAGTTTATATTTCGAATCCTGAGGAATCCATTCCTAGTTTATTGAAAATATTAAACGATTTTGGAAACGATTTGACACACCAAATCTCCTCAGACTCCCAATGAAATATAGTCACTGTCTTACCTTCTTTATACCTGCATCAATATGTTGGGTCCAGGTTAGGTCCTCAGAGATATTGACACCCAGAAACATGAAGTTGATCTCTCTCTCCTCTTCAGATCCCTCTTTGGTGTGTGTTTTCTCATCCTACCCTTTCTGAAGCCTACACTCAGTTTTTTGGTCTTACTGACATTGGGTGCAAGGTTGTTGCTATGACACCACTCCAGAGGGCATACAAGCTCCAGCTTGTACGCCCTCTTGTCACCATCTGAGATTCTGCCTACAATGGTGATATCATCAGCAAAATTATGGATGGCATTTGAGCTCTGTCTAGCTGCACATTCATGGGTGTAGAGAAAGTAGAGCAGTGGGCAAAGCACACATCGCTGATCACAGGGGAAAGGACAAGGTGAACTCGAAGCAGTTCAGAATGGTTCCCTATCCAAAAGCAAAGGGAGCACGAGCATGACACACATTTTCTGGCTCAAATGGTCTACCCTCAAGAGTGGTGACTGGCAAAGGATGATCTAACTTGGAAATTGAGACTCACCTTTGTCAGACCACACCCAGATCTAAAAAATTACCGGTGGAACTGCAGTCTAAAAAATACCTGAAGGGCCGGTTCCTTGTGGTCCTGGCCAATAAAGAGAGCAAATATACCCCAGATGTCATAGAACTAGGAGGTAACTTTTGAACAGACAAAGTTTGCCCTCTAGCAGATGGCCCTTGGATTTTCCTGACTTCTACAAAAAAGTCAAAAGTGTCCAGCATCTCTGCCATAAAGTCCCAGTCCTTCCCCGTCTCCCTCCTGCACTCCCCCTCCCTCTCTCTCTCCGTCCCTCACTCACATACCCTCTCTCTCTCACCTCTCTCCAGGGGTCACTTGTTTGCAATGGACATTTGCAATCAGGTACTTGGATGAGTAGAAAATGTGGGTGAAGATCAGAGTTAGAAGTGGTCATATCTGGGGAATTTACCGCAACACTCTCGCTGGTGTTCTGACATCCAATTATCAAGTCGGATAGCTAAGTTAATTAGTCCATCCAGATCCCGAACAGCTTCATGCTCCGCCAGTTCACCCTTGAGCTTTTAGAACATAGAGCACAACGAGGTGATGAGAAGGTTTATGAGCACTTGGAAAAACATAGTCTGACTTTGGGATAGTCAGCATGGCTTTGTGAGGGGCAGCTCATGTCTCATGAGCCTGAATGAATTCTCTGAGGATGTGACAAAGCACATTGATGAAGGTAGAGCTGTGGCTGTGGTGGACTGTATAAGGCTTTTAGTACAGCGTTTGATAAGGTTCCCTTAGTAGGGTCAATAAGAAAGCTGGGAGGCACGAGATCTACGGGATCTTGGCAACGCAGATGAAAAGAAGGCAGAGGGTTCAAAAGTTCAAAGTGCATCCATTGTCCAAGTTTCTATACCATATACAACCTTAAGATTCATTTTCATTTTTGCAGGTCCACAGGAAAACAAAGAAATACAATAATATCCACAAAGAACGGAACAAAGACTGACTGACGTCCAGTGTGCAAAACGGCACCGTAACCACCTTCACTCGCCTCAGTGCTGGACTGCGGTCTCACTTTCGGGGTCCCTGCAGTTCATGTTCTATGTATTATTTGTTCATTATTTTATTATTGACATGATCTGTCTGCTTTTACACACTGGACTTTCATGAATTCTATGCATTGTGATGCTCTGGGGGAGGGAGCGTGGTCAACAGCCCGCCCTGTATTTCTAATGACCAGCATTGTTTATTGTTTTGTGTTAAAATGTGGTCGAGGGATTACAGTGGGAAGTTCATTCATTTGTAACATTTTAAGTTCAATTAAACAGTTATTGGCTTGTGTATTTGTGGGTCACCCTAACTGTAATTGTAAGACCATAAGACGTCGGAGCTGAATTAGGCCATTCAATCCATCGAGTCTACTCTGCCATTCCATCATGGTTGATCCTGAGTGCCACTCAACCCCATAAATCTTCCTTCTCGCCATAACTTTTGATGCCCTGACCAATTAGAAAATAATCAATTTTCACTTTAAATGTACCACTGGCCTTGGCCTCCACTGCAGCCTGTGGCAGAACATTCCACAGATTCACTACTCTCTAGCTAAAAAAAAATCCTCCTTGCTTCTGTTCTGAACAGTTGCCTCTCAATTTTGAGACTGTGCCGTCTACTTCTGGACACCCCCACCTAGGAAACATCCTCTCCACATTAACTTTATCTAGTTCTTTCAAGATTCAGCAGGTTTCAATCTGATAACCCCGCATTTCTTCTAAATTCCAGTGAGTACAGGCCCAAAGCTGCCAACTGCTCCTCCTATGTTAACCCCTTCATTCCTAGAATCATCCTTGTGCACCTCTACTGGATTCTCTCCAATGACAACACATCTGTTCTGTTGACATAACAGTTGACAATACTCCAAAACAGTTGACAATACTCCAAGTGCAGCCTGACTAGTGTCTTATAAAGTCTCAGCACTATCTCCTTGCTTTTATATTCTATTCCCCTCGAAATAAATGCCAACATTGCATTTGCCTTCTTTACCACAGCACAACCTTTAAATTAACCTTCTGGTCGTCTTGAATGAGGACTCCTAAGTCCCTTTGCACATCTGATGTTTGAATTTTCTCCCCATTTAGATAATAGTCCACACTACTGTTCCTTTTACCAAAATGTATTACCATACATTTCCCAATATCGTATTCCATCTGCCACTTTTTTGCTCATTTTTTTGAATTGTCAATGTCCAGCTGCACCACTAGTTACTGAATAAGGCCCCCTTTTATTCCCATGCACTGCCTCCTGCCTGTCAGCATTTCCTCTATCCCCGCAGTATCTGTCCTGTGGTGCCACGGGATTTTATCTTGTTATGCAGCCTCGTGTGGCACCTTATCAGATACCTTCTGAAAATGCAAGGAAATGACATGTGACCAGGGTGTGTGATGGTTCCCTCCCTGGTCTATGAGATGGAGCTGCTCTATCTCTGGGTCATGGTGCCCGGTCTGTTTTAATGTTTATCACAATAAAACTGTTGTTGAGTTTGATGAGTTTCCTTGTCTGTCGATATGGACCAAATGCTTGCCACTGTATTTGTTTTCCTGTGGGGGCCTACAAGAAAATGATTATCAAGGTTGTGTATGATTTACTTACTTTGTTAAGAAATTGTACTTCGAACTTTGAACTTTGAAGCCAGTCCAGGATCCCGATGGTTTAAAGCCGGACCCAGCGCGTTCTCTCACCTGTCTTCTGTCGTCTACTCCAAGGTGCGGTATCTGTATTCATGAGAGCGAAGGTTGCTGAATTGCTAGTTTGTTTAGACCGTTCAAAAGTATGTTTCTCAAAGGGAAAGTACAGGCTGTGATTTGTAGTGATGGTAGTTCACAAGGAGATTATCTAGTAGAATATCTGATAGTATTGTGAGCTGCCGCAGTTTGGTGCTATACACCACCACACAGTACTGGACTGACTTCACAGCCTGTGGACTTGCTTTCGAGGTCCCATCAGTTCATGTTCTCACTGTGAATTGTGAGCACTTTTCTGAGCTGCCATACATTGGCGATATGAATCGCAACGCCAACTTGCATATATTTTTGTGGTGTTCGCCTGGAGGTCGGTGACCGGTCGTGTTCCACAGGGATCTGTTCTGAGATTCCTGCTCTTTCTGATATTTATAAATGATGGGGCTGAAGAAGTGGCAAACTGTGTTAAAACATTTACAGATGACATGAAGATTGGTGTGTTGTGGATAGAGTAGATGTTTGGCATAAGTTACAACAGGACTTTGATAGGTTGCAGAGCTGGGCTGAACAGTGGCAGATGGAGTTCAACCCAGAAAAATAGGAAGTGTTTGACTTTGGATGGTGGAGGGTTAACGGCCGGATTTTTGGGAGGTTGGATGAACAGAGGGATCTTGTTGTCCACGTCTATAAATTTGCTGCCTGAATCAAAAGAGTTGTTAAGGAAGCATATGGTGTGTTGGCCAGTAGTTTGAGTTCAAGAAACTCAAGGTGGTGTTGCAGCTCTATAAAACCCTGGTGAGGTCACACTTGGGGTATTGTGTTCAGCTTTAGTCGTCTCATTGTAGGAAGGATTTGGAAGCTTTAGAGGGTGTGCAGAGGAGATTTACAAGGGTGCTGCCTGGATTACAGAGCATGTCTTATGAGGATAGGCTAATCAAGTTGAGATTTTTCTCTCTGGAGTGAAGGAGGGTGAGAGGTGACTTGAGAGGAGTGTACAAGATGATAAACAGTATAGATGGGGTGAATAACCAGAGCCATTTTTCCAGGGCAGAAATCATTTAACCAAGAAGGCATGATTTTAATGTGATTCACAGAAAGGATAGGGGAAGGGTATCGGAGGGTTTTTTTACACAAAGAGTGGTGGGTGTGTGGAATGTGTCACCAAGGGTGGTAGTAGGGGCAGTTACAATCGGGTGATCTAAGAGACCCTGCGATGGGCAGCAGGATGATAGAAAATTACCGGGTGATGTTGGAGGGCAGGGTTAGATTGATCTTGGAGTAGGTTAAAATGTTGTTACCACAGGTGGGCTGTAATATTCTCTGTTACTCACTCTCTGTCAGTGAGAGGGGTCTCTGAGGGAGCTGGATTAACATTCATTGTGATATGGCACTGGAAGTGGGGTTCACTGAGGGAGCTGGATTAACATCAGTGGGGATACAGTAAGCGACACGGTGCTAGTTAGCAGGAGTCACTGACAGATAGTGTGAGGGAGCTCAGTTAATGTCAATCAGTGACACAGTACACTGGGGCAGAGAAGTTACTGATGGATGTTGTGAGGGTGCTGGATTATCATCAATCGGAATACCATCAGAGACACAGAGTGCTGGAAGAGAGGGGTCACTGAAGGATGGTGTAAGGGTACTGGTTTAATGTCAGTGGGAATATAGTCTGTGTCACAGGGCACTGGAATGGAGGGGTTAATGACGAATGCTTTCTTTTTTAACCTCGTAGGCACTGCTGATCCTGTCTTCTGCTTATGATGTGGCTGTCGATATGGAGAGGTCTCTTGCTTGTTCTGTTTACTCTGTGGGCTGTGTCTGGTGATTTTCTGAATTGCGTAATAGAAAGAAAATGCTCCGATCTGAACGTATTTATGAAGATGAAGGTAAGTTGCAGTGAAGCCAAAGCCTCTGTTGGCCACGATTGCAGACAAAGAACATGGTGTGCCCCTGGTCCCAGACATTGACTCTTTATTCCCTCCCATAGATGTTGCCTGACTGACTGAGTTCCTGCAGACCCTCGCCGTCCCCAGGTCTTTTCTCCTCTCCTGAACTTTACATTTCCAATTGTCTTCATTTTAGTGCACCCCTCACCTGTGGATCTTCCCCCTTTCTTCACTTTCCTCCATGGTCCACTCTCCTCTCATATCAGATGTCTTCTTCAGCCTTCACCTTTCCCACTTATCACCTCCCAGCTTCCCACTTCACCCACCCTCCCCATCACCCCATCAGCCTCTGGCTTATTCTCCTACTTAGTTTGATTTCTTCCCTGTTCCTTTCACGTCCCCATGAAGTGTCACAGCCTGAAACATCGACTGATTATTCATTCCCATAGATGCTGCCTAGCTGCTGTGATGCTCCATCATTTTGTGAGTTTTGCTCGCGATCCCAGCATCTCAGAATCTCTTGTGTTGTTGGTATTTACTCTCAGGATTACCCTCATTGAACTGGACACTCAATACAAAGGTTGGGACATAATTTTACAGATGTACAGGACATTGGTAAGACCAGACCTGTGTGTTGGAAGCTTGGGATTTAGCTAGGGTGTGTGCAGAAGAAACCATGTTGCCTTGAGCAAAGGTGGCTGAGGGATAACCTTATAGAGGTTTATAATGTTACCAAAGGCATAGGAAGTCCATAAGATAGAGGAGCAGGATTAGGCCATTCAGCCCATCAAGCCTGCTCTGCCATTCCATCATGTCTGATTTATTGTTGCTCTCAACTTCATTTTCCCTCCTTCTCCCTTTGGTGTCCTGACTAATCAAGAAACTATCAGCCTCCACTTCCAATACCATGACTTTGCCTCCATAGCTGCCTGATGGAACAATTTCCACAGATTCAGTACCCTCCAGCGAAAGAGATTCTCACTGATCTCTGTTCTGAAAAGATGTCCTTGTATTCTGAGACTGTGCCCTCTGGACCTGGACTCTGCCAATATTAGAAACTTTCTCTTCACATCCACTCTATCTAGGCTGTTCAATATTTGAAAGGTTTCAAAGAGACAACCCCCCTGCTGCCCCTCATTCTTCTGAAATCCAGCAAGCCTAGATTCACATGCTATCAAACACTCCTCACATAGTAACCACTTTATTCCCAAAATCATTCTCGTCAATCTCCTCTGGACCCAGTCAGTTTTTTCCCAGGATGGGGAAGGTACGAGTCTATAACTTGAGGACATAGGTTGAAGATGGGAAGGATAGGATTTTAAAGAGGACATTGGAGGCAAGGGTTTTTTTCCCTCATATGTCGTGTTGGAAAACTGTAGGTTTAAGGAACATGTGGACAGGTATCTGGACGAGAATGGTTTAGTAGAATATTCAGTCAAACACACTGACATTTGTACAGGTACATGGCAGGAATGGTTTAGTGGGACATTATATCAAACAATGATAATTGGACAGGTACACAAACAGGAACGGTTTGGTAAGATATTAGGTCAAATACAAGGACATTTGGACAGGTACATGAACAGGAATGGTTTAGACAATATGACATTGAGACATAGGAATTGAATTAGGCCATTTGACCCATCGAGTCTGCTCCACCATTCAATCATGGCTGATCCGTTTCTTTATCGCTCCTCAACCCTATTCCCCAGCCTTCTCTCTGTAACCGTTGATTCCATGGCTTCATGGATTGAAAGAACCAACCAATCTCAACCTTAAATACACCCAACAACCTGACCTCCACAGCTGCCTGTGGTAGCAGATTCCACAAATTTACCACCCTCTGACTAAAGAAATTGCTCCCTATCTCTATTTTAAATGATGCCCCTCCATTCTGAGTCCGTGCGTTCTTGTGCTGGACTCTCATCATGGGAAATATCCTTTCCATATCTACTCTGGTTTTGGCCTTTCAACATTTGAAAGGTTTCAATGAGATCCTGCCCTCATCATTCTGAATTCCAGCGAGTGCAGACCCAAAGTCATCAAACATTCCTCATATGATAACCCTTTCATTCCCGCAATCATCCTTGTGATACTCCTCTGAATCCGATCCAATGTCAGCACAACTTTTCTTAGTTGAGGAACCCAAAACTGTTCACAATACTCAAGGTGAGGCCTCACAAATGCCTTATTGGACTTATAGACACAGCAACATATCCCTGTTCTTGTATTCTACACCTCTTGAAATGAATACTAACATTGCATTTGCCTTCCTTGCCACCAACTCAACCTGCAAGTTAACCTTCATGTTGCTCTGTACAAGGACTCCCAAGACTCTTTGCATCTCAGATGTTTGGATTTTCTCCCCGTTTAGAAAATAGTCTGCACATTTATTTCTACTACCAAAGTCCATGACCATGCATTTACCAACATTATATTTTGGTGGCCACTTTCTTGCCCATTCTCCAAAGCTTTTTCTTTCCACCTTGATATTGTTCACTGGGTTGCTTTCATATTTCAGCTTGTCCCTTCTAATGAGTCTCTTAGTTGCTTTCTGTATGTTTTTAAAAGCTTCCAAATCCTCTGTCTTCCCACGAATTTTTGGTTTATGGTATGCCTTCTTTTTCAGTTCTACATTAGGTTTAATGCCCCTTGTCAGACACGGTTGTACTATTTTGTCATTAGAGTATTTATTTGTCTTTGGAATACATCTATCCTACACCTTCCTTATTTTCCCCAGAAACTCAGGCCATTGCTGCTCTGCTGACATCCCTGGCAGCAGCTCCTTCCAATTTATTTTGGCCAAGTCCTCTCTCATACCACAGTAATTTCCTTTACTCCATTGAAATACTGCTACATCAGACTTTAATTTCTCCCTATCAAATTTCAAGTTGAACTCAATCATATTGTGATCTCTACCTCCCTAATTGCTTCCATTTCATTACATAACATGCAATGCAGTATGCTCAATGACAAACCACCTTAAAAAGCCACCTCGGGGGATTCAACAAACTCACTCTCTTGAGATACATTGCCATTCTGATTTTCCCAATTGACCAGCATGTTAAAATGTTCCATGACTCTCTTAACATTTCAGTGGTTTAGCTAGATATTAGGTCAAGCACAAAGACATTTGGACAGATATATTGGCTGGAATCACTGAGTACAATATTAGATCAAACAGAAGGATAGTTGAAACAGGAACAGTTTAGACCTCATGACCACAAATAAAGGAGCAGAAATAGGCCATTTGGCTCATTGAGTCTGCTCCACCAATTTCATCATGGCTGAACCAATTTTCCTCAAAGCCCCATCTCCAGCCTTCTCTCCGTATCCATTCATGCCCTGTCCAGTCAAGAATCTATCAACCTCTGCTTTAAATATATATAAAGACTTGGTCTCCACAGCTGCCTATGGCAAAGAATTCCACATATTAACCACTCTCTGGCTAAAGAGGTTCTTCCTCAATTCTGCTCCAGCACCATGCCTCTCTAATCTGAGGCTGTGTACTCTGGTCTTAGGCTCTCCCGCCAAAGGAAGCATCCTCTCTACAGCCACAATATCAAGGCCATTCATCATTCAATAGATTTCAATGAGATCACCGCTCATTCTTCTGAATTGTAGTGAATACATGCCCAAAGCCATCAGACCTCTTCATATGACAAGCCATTCAAACCTGGAATCACTTTCACAAACTTCCTCTGAACCCTCGCCAGTCTCAGCATATTCTTTCTGAGATAAGGGGTGCAAAACTGCCCACAATACTCCAAGTGAGGCTTTCTAAAATCTCAACATTACATCCTTGCTTTTATATTCTAGTGCTCTTGAAATGAATGCTAACATTGCAGAGACAGAGAAACAGTTTCAGTGACAGGTTACTATCGATGCAATGCTCCTCAGACGGGATGAAGAGGTCAATACTCCCCAATGCCATTAGGCTTTACAATTCTACCGCCAGGACTTAAGAACTTTTTAAAAGCTATTATTAATGCTTTTTGAGATGGTGATTTAGATGCATATCATATTTTTTAATTTTTAAATTCAACCTGCAAATTGACCTTTGGGGGATCCCTGCACATTGATTTTCAAGTCCCCTTGCACCTCCGTTTTTTCATTTCCTCTCCATTTAGAAAACAGTCAGCCCTTTTATTAGCAAACACGAGGAAATCTGCAGATGCTGGAAATTCAAGCAACACATACAAAATGCTGGTGGAACACAGCAGGCCAGGCAGCATCTATAGAGAGAAGCAATGTCGACGTTTCGGGCCGACACCCTCGGTCAGAACCCTTCCATTACTTCGACCAAAGTGCAAGCCCGAACACTTCCCAACATTGTATTCCATCTGCCATTTCTCTGCCCATTCTCCAAATCTGTTGCAGTCCCCTTATTCCCAAAATGCTTGTGGAATGCAACAGGCCAGGCAGCATCTATAGGAAGAAGTACAGTCGACGTTTAGGGCCAAAACCCTTCGTCAGGACTAACTGAAAGAAAAGATAGTAAGAGATTTGAAAGTGGGATGGGACGGGGAAGATCTGAAATGATAGAAGACCAGAGGGGGAGGGGTGAAGCTAAGAACTGGAAAGTTGATTGACAAAAGGGATACACAGCTGGTGAAGGGAAAGGATTATGGGATGGGAGGTGTAGGGAGAAAGAAAGGGGAGGAGAGCACCAAAGGGAGATGGAGAGCAGGCAAGGTGTGATTGTGAGAGGGACAGAGAGAGAAAATGAAAAAAGGGGGAGGGATGGGAAATAAATAAATAAATAAACAGATAGATAGATAGATAGATAGATAAATAAGGGATGCGGTATGAAGGGGAGGAGGGATTAACGGAAGTTAGAAAAATCAATGTTCTTGCCATCAGCTTGGAGGCTACCTAGACAGAATATAAGGTGTTGTTCCTCCAGCCCGAGTGTGGCTTCATCTTGACAGTACAGGAGGCCATGGATAGACATATCAGAATGGGAATGGGACATGGAATTAAAGTGTGTGGCCACTGGGAGATCCTACTTTCTCTGGCGGACAGAGTGTAGGCGTTCAGCATAACGGTCTCCCAGTCTGCGTCGGGTCACCTCACCTGGAGGTGACACTTCACCTGTGAGTCAGCTGGTGTGATATACTGCGTCCGGTGCTCCCAGTGCGGCCTTTTATTAGCCCCACCAGCCCCATTCTTCTGCCTGCTCTACATAACCCTGACTAATCCAGAAGCTTTCAAGTTCCACTTTACATATACCCAATGACCTGGACTCCATAGCTACTATGGCAATGAATTCACCACCTTCTGTCTAAAGAAATTCCTCCTCATCTCTGTTCTAAGAGACATCCTCTCCAAGTCCACTCTGTCTAAGCCCGTCTAGCACCATAGCATGCCCACAACAAATTAACCCTAATCCGTGCATTTTCGGAATGTGGGAGGAAACCGGAACACCCACACGGCCACGGGCAGAATGTTGAAGCTCCTTCCTGGCGGAGTTGGGAATTGAAGCGTAATTGGTGATCGCCATCATGTAAAGCGCTGTACTACTGTACTGCCCACTTTAACCGGTTTCAGATGCAGGGACATAGATTCTGCCTGGCCTGCTGAGTTTCTCCACAGATTTTGTTGTGCTACTGACACATCCAAGCAACTGGTCTCAGCCCGAAACGTCGACTGTACTTTTTCCTATAGATGCTGCCTGGCCTGCTGCGTTCCACCAGCATTTTGTGTGTGTTGCTTGAATTTCCAGCATCTGCAGATTTCCTCATGTTTGCTCCCTTTAGTCCCACTCTTTGCCTGCTGCCAATCAGCCACTGCTATATCCATGCAAGAATCTTCCCTGTAATATAATAGGCTCGTAACTTGAAAATCAGCCTCATATTTGTCACCTGGTCAAATGCCTTCTGAAAATCCAAAGACACATCATCAACCAGTTCTCCTTTGTCTTGTTTGTTCTTCAAAGAATTCCACCAAATTTGTCAGGCAATGTTTTTCCCTAGAGGAAACCATGTCGACAATGGCCTAATTTATCATGTGCCTCCAAGTATGCTGAGAACGCATCCTTAATAATTGACTCCATCATCTTCGCAACCACTGAGATCAGACTAACTGGCCTATAGTTATCTTTCTTCTGCCTCTACCATTTTGAAGAATGGTGTAACAATTTGGAATTTTCCAATCTTCCAGAACCATCCCAGAAACTAGCGATTGTTGAAAGATCATTACACATGCCTCCATGATCTCTTCCACCAACTCTTTCAGAACCTTAGGTTGTACACCTTCTCGTCCAGGTGACTTATCCATCTTCAGACATAGAAACATAGAAAGCCTACAGCCCACAAAGGCATGCCAAACGTCTTTTTACTATAGAAATTATCTACGGTTACCCAGAGCCCTCTATTTTTCTAAGCTCCATGTACCAATCCAGGAGTCTCTTGCTGACAGCCTATTCAATGCACACACCACCCTCTGCATAAAAAAACTTACCCCTGACATCTCCTCTGTACCTACCTACAAGCACCTTAAAGCTGTTCCCTCTCATTCTAGCCATTTCAGCCCGTTGAGAAAGACTCTGACTTTGCACATGATCAATGCCTCTCGTCATCACCACTGTCAGGTCACCTCTCATCCTCCGCCGCACAAGGAAAAAAGGCCGAGTTCACTCAACCTATTCTCATAAAGCATGCTTCCCAATCCAGGCAACATACTTGTAAATCTCCTCAGCACCCTTTCTATGGTTTCCACATCCTTCCTGTAGTGAGGCGACCAGAATTGAGCACAGTACTCCAAGTGGAGACTGACCAGGGTCCTATATAGCTATGACATTACCTCTCGGCTCTTAAACTCAATCGCATGTTTGATGAAGGCCAATGCACTGTATGCCTTCTTAACCACAAAACTCCATAGCAGTTTTGAGTGTCCTATGGACTCAGACCACAAGATCCCTCTGATCCTCCACACTGCCAAGTGTCGTACCATTAACGCTATATTCTGCCATCATCTTTGACCTACCAAAATGAACCACCTCACACATCTGGGTTGAACTCCATCTGCCACTTCTCAGCCCAGTTTTGCATCATATCAATGTCCCGCTGTAACCTCTGACAGCCCTCCGCACAATCGATGAGACCCCCAACCTTTGTGTCATCAGCAAACTTTCTAACCCATCCCTCCACTTCCTCATCCCGGTCATTTGTTAAAATCACAAAGAGTAGGGGTCCCAGAACAGATCTCTGAAGCACACCACTGGTCACAGACCTCCATGCAGAATATGACCTGTCTGCATCCAATCTTCGGCTGCTGTGGGCAAGCCAGTTCTGTATCCACAAAGCAATGTCCTCTTGGATCCCATGCCTCCTTACTTTCTCAATAAGCCTTGCATGGGGTACCTTATCAAATGCCTTGCTGAAATCTATATACACTACCTTTACTGCTCTACCCTCATCAATGTGTTTAGTCACATCCTCAAAAATTTCAGTGAGGTTCATAAGGCACAACTTGCCTTTGAAAAAGCCATGCTGACAATTCCTAATCCTATTATGCCTCTCCAAATTTTCATAAATCCTGCCTCTCAGGATCTTCTCCAACAACTTACCAATCACTGAAGTAAGACTCACTGATCTATAATTTCCAGGGCTCTCCCTACTCTATTTCTTACATAAGGGAACAACATCCGCAACCCTCCAATCCTCTGGAAATTCTCCCATTCCCATTGATGATGCAAAGATCATCAACAGAGGTTCAGCAATCTTCTCCCTCATCTCCCACAGTAGCCTGGGGTACATCTCATCCTGTCCCAGTGACTTGTCCAACTTGATGCTTTCCAAAACCTCCAGCACATCCTTTTTCTTAATATCTATAATCTCAAGCTTTTCAGTCCACTGTAAATCATCCCTACAATCACCAAGTTCCTTTTCCGTAGTGAATACTGAAGTGAAGTATTCATTAAGTACCTCTGCTGTCTCCTCTGGTTCCATACACACTTTTCCACTGTCACACTTGATTGGTCCTATTCTCTCATGTCTTTTCCTCTTGCTATTCACATACTTGTAGAATGCCTTGAAGTTTTCCTTAATCCTGTCCACCAAGGCCTTCTCATGACTGCTTCTGGATCTCCTAATTTCATTCTTAATCTCCTTCTTGCTAGCCTTATAATCTTCAAAATCTCTATCATAACCTAGTTTTTGTACCTTTCATAAGCTTTTCTTTTCTTATTGACTAGATTTACAATAGCCCTTGTGCACCACGGTCCCTGTCCTCTACCATCGTGTATCTTTGGAATGTAGCTATGTAGAACTCCATGCAAATGTCCCCTGAACGTTTGCAACATTTCTGCCGTATATTTCCCTGACAACATCTGTTTCCAATTTATGTTCCAAGTTCCTGCCTGGTAGCCTCATATTTCCCCTTACTCCACTTAAACACTCTCCTAACTTGTCTGGTCCTACCCCTCTCCAATGCTATAGTAAAAGAGATAGAATGTGATCACTATCTCTAAAATGTTCTCCCACTGAGAGATCTGACACCTGACCAGATTCATTTCCCAATACCAAATCAAGTACAGCCTCTCCTCTTGTAGGCTTATCTACATATTGTGTCAAGAAACCTTCCTGAACATACCTACCAAACTCCACGTCATCTAAGCACCTTGCTCTGGGGAGATGCCAATCAATATCTGGGAAATTAAAATCTCCCATCATACCAACCCTGTTATTACACCTTTCCAGAATCTGTCTCCCTATCTGCTCCTCGATGTCCCTGTTACTATTGGGTGGTCTATGAAAAACACCCAGTAGAGTTATTGAGTCTTCCTGTTCCCAATCTCCACCCACAGAGACTCAGTAGACAACCCCTCAATGACATATCTTTTGTGTAGCCATGACACTATCTCGGATCAACAGTGCCATGCCCCCACCTCTTTTGCCTCCCTCCCTATCCTTTCTGAAACATATAAAGCCTAGCACTTGAAGTAGCCATTCCTGCCCCTGCACCATCCAAGTCTCTGTAATGGCCACAACATCATAGCTCCAGTTACTAATCCATGCTCTAAGCTCATCCGCTTTGTTCATAATACTCCTTGCAGTGAAATAGACACATCTCAAACCATCGGACTAAATACGTCCTTTCTCCATCACCTGCCTATCTTCCCTCTTGCACTTTCTACAAGTTTTCTCTATTTGTGAGCCAACCGCCTCTTCCTGCATTTCTTCTATTCGGTTCCCACCCCCCAGCAATTCCAGATTAAACCCTCCCCAACAGCCTTTGCAAACTTCTCCATCACAATATTGGTCCCCCGGGATTCAAGTACAACCCGTCCTTTTTGTACAGGTCATGCCTGCCCCAAAAGAGGTCCCAATGATTCAGAAATCTCAATCCCTGCCCCCTGCTCCAATCCCTCAGCCATGCATTTATCCTCCACCTTATTCTACTCCTATACTCACTGTCACGTGGCACAGGCAGTGATCCTGAGATTACTACCTTTGTGGTCCTGCTTCTCAACTTTATTCCTAACTCCCTGTGGCCTGTTTTCAGGATCTCCTCCCTTTTCCTACCTATGTCATTGGTACCAATATATACCACAACCACTGTCTGTTCTCCTTCCCACTGCAGGATATCGTAGACGCAATCTGAAATATACCGGATCCTGGCACCTGGGAGGCAAACTACCATCCTAGTTTCTTTCTTGTTTCCACAGAATCTTCTGTCTGACTCCCTAACTATAGAGTCCCCTATCACTGCTGCCATCCTCTTCCTTTCCCTACCCGTCTGAGTCACAGGGCCAAACTCTGTGCCAGACGCGTGGCCAATGTTGCTTCCCCCAGGTAGGCCATTCCCCCCCTCCCACCCCACCAACAGTACTCAAACAGAATTAATTATTGTTCAGGCTGGACAGCCACAGGGTTACTCTCAAGTATCTGAGTCTTGCCCTTCCCTCTCCTGACTGTTACCCACTTATCTGTCTCCCGAAGCCTTGGTGTGACTACTTGCTATACTATCCATCTATCAGTTCCTTTCAGTTTCCCAAGAACCTTCTCTATAGTTACAGTTATAGTAACTTCACACATTCCATGCCCCCAATATCTGGAATTTCTACCATACTGTTAGTGTCTTACACCGTGAAGACTGATGCAAAATATTTATTCAGTTCGTCCTCTATTACATTGTTCCCCGTTAATACCTCTCCAGCATTGTTTTCCAGTGGTCCAATATCCACTCTCACCTCTCTTTCACACTTTATGTGTAAGAATATTGATACTAGTTCCAACACTCTGACATTTGATGGGAACCATTTAGCGAGGTATTAGGTCAAACAGAAGGACATTTGGACAGCTACACGGATGGGAACTGTTTACACCATAAGACCATGAGATATAGGAGCAGAAGCTGGCCATTCTGCTCATTGAGGCCTCTCTGCCATTCAATCGGGCTGATCTAATTCTTCCAGTCATCCCCACTCCCCACACCCCATACCTTTTGATGCCCTGGCTAATCAAGAACCTCTCTATCTCTGCCTTAAATATATCCAATGACCTGGCCTCCACAGCCGCTCATGGCAACAAATTCTACAGATTTACCACCTTCTGAATGAAGTAACTTCTCCGCATCTCAGTTCTAAAAGGACGTCTTTCAATCTTGAGCTCATGCTCTCTTGTCCTGGAGTCACCTACCATGTGAAATAACTGCTTTATCTAATCTGTTCAGGCCTTTGAATGTTCAGAATTTTCCATTAGATCCCCCCTCATTCTCCTGAACTCCAGGAAATACAGCTCAAAAGCTGCCAGATGTTCCTCATACGGGAACCCTTTCATTACTAGAATCATTCCCGTGAATCTTCTCTGAACCCTCTCCAATGTCATTATATGCTTTCTAAAATAAGGAGCCCAAAACTGCACACAATACTCCAAGTGTGGTCTCACAAGTGCCTTATAGAGCCTCAACATCACGTCCGTGCTCTTATGTTCTATACCTCTAGAAATGAATGTCAATATTGCATTTGCCTTCTTCACAACTGACTCAACCTGGAGGTTAACATTTCAGGTATTTTACACAAGGACTCCCAAGTCCCTTTACATCTCTGCATTTTGAATGCTCCACCCATCTATATAATAGTCTGCCTGTATATTTCTTCCACCAAAGTGCATGACTATATGCTTTCCAACATTGTATTTCAACATTAATTTAGTGAGATATTAGGTCAAACACAAGGACATTTGGACAGGCACATGGCCAGGAATGGTTTTAGTGAAATATTACATCAAACACAAGGACATTTGGACAGGAAGGGTTTAATGAGATATTAGTTCAAATACAAGGACATTTGGACAGGTACACAGACAGGAACAGTTCCATACAATATTACAAGATTAGAAGGAACTTGTTTTGCCAGAGAGTGGTGAATCTGTGGAATTCATTGTCACGGGCAGCTGAGGAAGCAAAGTTGTTGTATGTATTTGAGGTGGAAGTTGATAAGTTCTTCATTAGTCAGGGTGTGAAAGTTTATTGGGGAGAAGACTGCTATGTAAAAGAAAAAAAGAGTCCACGCAGTGAACCTTGCAAGGATTCCATTTGTTAAGGTTACCTCTTTTTCCGCAAAGCCCAAGAACATCATCCCAATTCAAGGCACAATAGTAGCATAGTCGTTAGCATGACGTTATTTCATTTTGGGGTGTTCTGGAGCTCGGAGTTCAATTACTGTACCATTCCATAAGGAGTTTGTAGGTTCTTCCAATGACAGTTATGATTTCCTCCAGGTGCTCTGGTTTCGTCACACATTCCAAAGATGTACTGGTTAGAATGTTAGTTGATTATTATAAATTGTACTATTATTCAGCTAGGGTTAAATAGATGGGAAACGGATTGCTGTGTTTCATGAGCTGAAAGGGCCTATGAGAGGAAGTAGGAATGCAGGGAGCCGAGTCTCTGTACATCTTCCCCCTGAAATGCTGGGTTATCTCAAGGTCCTCTTATTTCCTCCCACAGTCCAAAGACGTAGTGGTAGGTTAGTTGGTCAGTGTAATAGTTGTACCGTCAGTAGGATAGGGTTAAATTGGGATTGTTGCGGTTTCTGGGTGGTGTGGTCAAATGGCCAGAAGGACCATTCTGTGTTGTTTCTCTAAATAAATAAAAAACACACACTCTCAACAGTTTAGGAACAGCTTCTTCATCTCCGCCATCAGATTTCTGAATGGTCCAAGATCCCGTGAACACTACCTCACTAAATGGCTCTTCTTGACATTATTGATTTATTTTGTATCTATTATTGTCTATTTTTAGTCTATTTTTATGTGTATTGCACTGTATGGTTGCAGCAAAACAACAAATGTCAGTGATCATCAGCCTGATCCTCACCCACTTGTCCTGACCTATTTCCGAGGAGAAGGTCAAACTTACCTTCTGTCCAGTAAAAGGCCACGATATATTGGCCGAGGAAACATTGTTGAACAAAGTCTACCCAAACTAAGTCTTGAGATCTATGGCAATCCCAGACTCGGTTAGGAAAGTTAAAAGCTCCACCATCACAAGCCAATACTTCTTGCAATCTCCCTGCTCTAATTTCTGTTGGTCATTGGGGGCTTGCAGTACAGCCCCAAAAAGGTGATAAGCAGAGAGCTAAAGAACACTACAGCACAGAACCAGACCATTTGGCCCATCTAGTCCATTCCAAAATGATTTGCCTACTTGCACTGGGACCATAGCCCTCCATACCCCTTCCATCCATGTACCTAACCAAACTTTGCAAATGGTTGACATTGAGCTTGCATGCATCACTTGTGCTGGTAGCTTCTTTCCACACTCTTACAACCCTCTGAGCAAAGAAATTTCACCTCATCTGCTTCTTAAATGTCTCACCTTTTCAAGCTTAACCCATGACCTCTGGTTGAATCACCACCCAACCTCAGTACAAAAAGCCTACTTGTATATACACAATCTATAACACTCATAGTGTAGCAAACTCCTATCAAATCTCCTTTAAATCTTCTACATCCTGAAGAATGCTGTCCTAACCCATTTAATCTATCTCAGGTCCACCAGGCGCGACAACATCCTTGTAAATTTACTCTGTACTCTTTCAACCTTGCTTACGTCTTTCCTGTAGGCACATAGGTAACCAACATTGCTTACAATGCTCCAGATTAGGAGTTCATTATACAAGATTATACAAGTTGAACATAACATTCCATTTCCTGTACTCGGTACATTGAGTTATGAAGGCCAATGTGCCAAAAGCTTTCTTTCCGACCCTATCTACCTCTGACACTATTTTCAATGAAATATGAACCTCTATTCCCACTTCTACCACACTCCACAGTACGCTTCTCTTCTCTGTATAAGACCTTCCCTGGTTGGTCCTACTGAACTGCAACACCTTGCACTTGTTTGCATTAAATTCCACCTGACATTTTCAGCCCATTTTTCCAGCTGATCCAGATCCCTCTGCAAGTGTTGATAGACTTAACTCACTGTCCACTGCACCCCAATCTTTACTTCATCCATAAACGTGCTGATCCAGTTGACCACATTATCATCCAGATCATCAATATAGATGACAGACAACATTTGACCCAGCACCAATCCCTGCGGCACACCACGAGCCACTGTCCTCCATTCAGAGAGGCAACCATCTGCTACCAGTCTCTGGCTTCTCCCACAAAACCAATGTCTAATCCAATTTACTACCTCATGCTGAATGCCGAGTCACTGAAGCTTTTTGACCAAACTCATATCCGGGACCTTCGCAAATGTCTTGCTGAAGTGGATGCAGTCAACACCCAGTGCCTCATCACACTGCGTAATGATCTGATCTAGATGAACAGTTTGCAAGAGAAGCTTTTCACTGTATCTACGTATATGTGTCAACCAATTCCAATACACCTCTCACTTAAACTGTGCCCTCACTGCATCATAACAGGTTCCTCTTGTCCATACCAAACACCCCATACAACCATATCCAGAACTTAATTCTTTGTCATTTCCACCATCATCACAAGCACACTTTTAGTTCCTCCCTCCACCCCACTCCCTACTTTCTGCTGGGATTGCTCTCTAGATGTCTCCCTTGTCCATTATCAAGTTTTCTTCCTAAAAGTTTGCTGGGAATGCCATACAGTGTTGAAAGTGATCTTTGTTTTCATTTGTCCGCAGGCATGTGTTGATGGCTGCAGAGCGGCCAACCCCAGTTAGTAAAGGCAATATGAGATGGAATATTTCCGCTGAGGAAGACCACTAGAAGAAGAGAAGAAAAAAAAGAAGAAAAAAAGGGGAAGAGAGGAACTGAGAACGAAATAATTGACTATGACGATTAATATGAAAACAATTTTCGGCAAGATTTTCAAATGGACCAAGCATTGGGCAGGGATATAACCTTGACAAGGGGACCAAGCTCTTTGAAAGCATAGAGACCAACCTCCTTGATCGGAACTTAATCATCAAGAGATAGCCAGGAAGTCAACCCTTAGCACCAGTGATGGAGCTGAGTGAAAAAGCTAGCTGGGTGTAAAAGATAGGACCTGCCATCAATGTATTAATTGAGCAATTGGTAAACTGAAAAATAAAGTTTTTCTTTGCAAAAGATCACAGTCTTATCAGTGTCTGCTTACCTCTGTTAGTTCATGATCTTGGTGTGAAACACGACAGCACAAGTAGTGCAGACCACTTGGCCCCTCCAATCCTACCCCCATTCACCAGGCCCATGAATGATCTGTACCATAAGCTTTAAATGTACCCACCCCAGTAACTTGACCTCCGCAGCTGTCTGTGGCAATGAATTCCACAGATTCACCACCCTCTGGTGCAAGAATTTCCTTATGTCCCCTCAGCCAGGTCTCAATTCCCCTTCTGCGCCAGTGGCCATTTTCCTCTCCTGCAAAATTCAATCACTGAACAACCTATCGCCCAACCTACAGCTGGTACTCAGCGAGAATGATTACTTTCAGGGTATCTCCTATCTTTTCCCATTGTGAAATATGCTCACCGATCTGTATCCAGTGTAGTCACCGATCCATAGAACAGGGTCGACCCATGACGTGCTGATTTAAACCAGACACCTCACTAATCAAATCCCTTCTGGCTGCACAATAGCCCTCTCCCACCACCCCCCCCCCCAATCTCTGCACACCTGTATGACTTCTCTAAGATTCTGTTAAACACCACTATTGTTAATGGGCAAGTCTCTCTCTTATTTCCCACCTCCCTCCATTTAATATCTCCTATCACATTTCATCTTGTTCAGCTCTTTGCCTCTTCCACCTATCACCTCCCAGATTTTCACATCATTCCCTTTCTCCCCTACCCCCACCAGCCAGCTCCTTTTCTCCCCTCTTCCCATACCCTTTTGTTCCGGCGTCTGTCCTCTTCTTTTCCAGTCCTGATGAAGAGTCTCAGTTTGAAACACCGACCGTTCACTTCCATCCCTAGATGCTGCTTCCCTGCTGAGTTCCTCCAGCATCATGTGTGTGGCTTGAAAGTTCTGCAGAACCTTGTCAGTCTCTGCATAACTCACTGACCTATGAACTCAGTGCCCTGACTAAGATGATAAGAGGCATTGATCATGTGGATAGTCAGAGGCTTTTTCCCAGGGCTGAAATGGTTGCCACAAGAGGACACAGGTTTAAGGTGCAGGGGAGTAGGTACAGAGAAGATGTCAGGGGTAAGTTTTTCACTCAGAGAGTGGTGAGTGCGTGGAATGGGCTGCCAGCAATGGTGGTGGAGGCAGATATGATAGGGTCTTTTAAGAGGCTTTTAGAAAGGTACTTGGTGCTTAGTAAAATGGCTATAGGAAAGCCTACTAATTTCTAAGGTAGGGACATGTTCGGCATAACTTTGTGGGCCAAAGGGCCTTTATCGTGCTGTAGGTTTTCTATGTTCTTATGAAATAAGTAGTGCAAAAATAGAAAGAAAAAAGCAGTAAGGTAGTGTTCAGTGGTTCAATGTCCATTCAGAAATTGGATGGCAGAGGGGAAGAAGCTGTTTCTGAATCGTTGAGTTTGCCAGCACCGGCAGTCACACACATCATCATGCACTCAGTACTAACCTCCCGAAGCTGCAGGTCCTTCTGTAGAATAACACTCCTAACCACTGGCTTTCCCTCAATGCAGCACATACTCAACACCACCCACTCACCATCAACCTCTCCCTCAGCACTGACCCACCACCCACATTCCAGCACCTCCCCCACATGTTCACCACATTCTGAGTGAGCAGATTTCCCATCTCAGTCTCAGCCTGAGATGTGGCCCCTTGTTCTTGCACTTGCAGCTCAAGTTAACATCCTCTGGCCAGATTAGGTACACTCTTCCTCATCCTTCTAAATGCCAAGAGAATACAGGCGTGGGTGACTTACATCCTGGGAAGTAAGCAAGTGACTGCTGAACAAGGACAGTCAATTCCCCTGCCACACCACCTGTGGCTTAACTTCATAAGGAGCTCGGGGAAATTTACCATGTCACCAGACTCTCGCAAATTTCTGAGAGCATTCTAACTGGTTGCATCACCGACTGGTATGGAGGGGCCAATGCACAGGATTGCTTTAAGTCGAAAACAGTTGTAGACTCAGTCTATCTGCACTACTTATTTTGTAACTCATAGTAATTTTATGTCTTTGCACTGCACTAATGACACAGAAGGTTAGAGAGCTATGGGTAACCGTAGGTAATTTCTTAAGTACATGTTTGACACAGCATTGTGGGCCGAAGGGCCTGTATTATGCTGTAGATTTTCTATGCTTAACAGGAAGGAGTCAATAACCCGACTGGATGTTTTTTATAGACCACCAAATAGAAACAGAGACATCGAGGAACAGAAAAAGAGAAACAGATTCTGGAAAGGTGTAATAATAACAGAGTTGTTGTTGTGGGAGATTTTAATGCATAAATATGACCTTCATGGAAGAGTCATCAGAAGAAAACCCTTCCTGCGTCCTCACCAGAAAATTCAGGGTTAGAAGTAAGCAAAGAACATCTAAACAAGCCTGATGCATTGTGGAAACAAGTCCTGTGGACTGATGAAGTTAAAACAGAACTTTTTAGCCGCAATGAGCTGTGTTCTCCTCTGGTCCATGTGCCTCGCCCAGCCCAGGAGTACTTTGCCCAGCCCGGTGCTGGGGTTCCCTCATCCGGTGCTGGGGTTCCCTTGTCCCATCCAGGAGTCTCTCATCCTGTCCTGTGCCTCTCCTCGTCCTGTAGCCATGTCTTGTCCTCGCTGGGTTGTGGAGTCCGAGCCCGAGTCAAGTCCCAGGTTCTGGGTCCTTGTCCAGTCTCTGGCTTGGAGTCCAAATCCAGGCTCCTAGTTCCCAGTTCCGTGTCCTGGTTCCGCTAGCCTTGTCAAGTCCAAGCCCAGGGCTGGAATCCTTGTCTCGTCCAGAACCTGTGTCGTGTCCAGCGTCCTTTCTTCCCCAATTTCCTTGCTTCCTTCTCACATCTAGTCCTGTTCCTGGTAGTTCAGTGTCTGTGTCGTGCATTTGGGTCCACTCCCAATGCCCCTCCATATGACAGAACAGTCCAACCAGACTTGGACCCAGCGACACAGACACTGTTGTTTAACTCTCGCTATCCTCTCTCCTGTTGAATGACCCCCAATCACCTGTGTCGCCCATAGTCTTGGGAAGCATTTTGGGTTGCCAGGAGGCTCCCATAGAGCGGGGATACTGCCATGGTCCGGCTCATGAACTCCGCATTCTGGTTCACGGTCCGGTCCGTGTTCCTTAATCCCGGTTTTCCGGCTTTCCCCAGTTTCTGTTGAGGCAGCTGATTCTCGTTTGGACTGGCTTCATAAATAGCATCAGGATTCAGCCTCTGGCTGCAGGATTGTTCCTGTCCTAACTCCCTGTCTGTATCGCTTCCCTTCATCTTCCTCCTGGAGCTTTGCCTCGCCTCACCTTGCTTTCCCTTGCCTCACCTTGCTTTCCCTTGCCTGGAGCCTTGCCTCGCCTCACCTCGCCTGTGTTTGGAGCCTCACCCTGTTTGGAACTGTCTGTCTGTGTCCATGCCTTCGCTAGGTAGAGCCAGCCATTTTGCCTCTACCCAGTGTTGGTACCCAGTGCTATCGTGTTTGCTGTTGTGTGCTGGGGCAGCAGGCTGAGGGTAGCAGACACCAACAGAATCAACAAACTCATTTGTAAGGCCAGTGATGTTGTGGGGGTGGAAATGGACTCTCTGACGGTGGTGTCTGAAAAGAGGATGCTGTCCAAGTTGCATGCCATCTTGGACAATAACTCCCATCCACTCCATAATGTATTGGTTAGGCACAGGAGTACATTCGGCCAGAGACTCATTCCACCGAGATGTAACACTGAGCATCATAGGAAGTCATTCCTACCTGTGGCCATCAAACTTCACAACTCTTCCCTTGGAGTGTCAGACACCCTGAGCCAATAGGCTGTTGCTGGACTTATTTCCACTTGTCACAATTAACTTAATATTATTTAATTATTTATGGTTTTATATTGCTATATTTCTTCACTATTCTTGGTTGGTGTGGCTGTAAAGAAACCCAATTTCCTGAGGGATCAATAAAGTATGTCTATCTGTCTGTCTGTCTGTCCATGTGCCTCGCCCAGCCCAGGAGTAGATGTGAGAAGGCTTAATAGAGATGGTGATAGCCCCCTGACTAACCAAACTTAAGAAATTTCATTTGGGTAGATGCTGCACTATATGTCCCGTTACAAATCAGTACCCTGAAATAACAAACGGTACACAACATATGATTAACAAAATGCTGGTGGAACACAGCAGGCCAGGCGGCATCTATAGGGAGAAGCACTGTCGACGTTTCGGGCCGAGACCCTTCATCAGGACTAACCGAAAGGAAAGATAGTAAGAGATTTGAAAGTAGTGGGGGGAGGGGGAAATGCGAAATGATAGGATTTCATCATTTCAGAAACTGTCTGTGCACACAAAGTTGGAGCTCACGCAGTTCAACGGTTCTTCTTCTACCAGCGATCTCCCCTGAGCATCGCCAACCTTCAGACTCCTGCTCCGAGTCCACCCTGTCCGGCGGCCTACCAAATTTCTCCATTAGTGTCTTCTCTCTTCATCTCTCTCTCTCTCCCTGTGGCAAAAACCCATGAAATCAACTGCTTCCAGAATCACAAGACACAGCCACATTTCTCCCATTGGATAGCCACTGAATTCCAAAGTCCCGTTATCTCTACTAATAACACAGACGTTGCTGCTACAGAGAAACCATGACCTTAACAGTGGAACATTACATAGAAGGCCATAGTAGTGAAACCTTACAGCATGTTACAGTCAGATCTATCAGTATTACAGTGGAGTAAAGGGGATTACAGAGGCATCTGAGAGGATTTGTTTAAAGTTGAGTAGAAGGTGCAGGAAAGATACATTCCAAAGATGAAAATGGGAGGACAAGACAACCATAGCTGACAAGGGAATCACAATGACAGCATAAAAGCAAAAGAGATTGGCACATAATGAAGAAGAATTGACCATTCTCAGAACTCGCAACCAATCTTCGTTAACAAAAGTTCTCTCTCCCAACCTTGTTTAATCTTTAGTGAGAAGTTATCTTCTTGTAGTAAAAGTAAATTATAAATTATACCAATAGAACCTCTTACTAAAAGATTCATATTCAAAATAGTATCCAACTGATCATATATGGAAACTTAGATAAGTATTTTTGTAAAAAAAATTCTAACCTGAAAATATTGCAAATAGTGTGTATGAGAGAGAGAATATTTGCTAATTAACTCTTCAAAAGTCATCAATCGACCATTACAAAATAAATCTGCAAAAAAGATCCCCTTATTTCTCTATAGTAGAAAAATAGGATCAGTTTTTGAAGGTTTAAATACAAAAATCGATATAGAGAGCTAGACAATTTAAATTGTTTAAAATTTTTTAAAAATTGTGAAACTGAAACCAAATCCATAAGGACTGTTTAATAACAGGGTAGAGAATTAAATTTGGAATTTTAGAGAGTTGTAAAGGTAATGGAGCTTCTAATAATGAGGTTAAATGAAATTGTTTAATAGCTTTTAATTCCAAATCAATCCAAGCTGGTTTTTGGCTCTTGTTGAGCCAATATAGCCAAAAACATAATTGTCGAATATTAACAGCCCAATAATACAATCTTAAATTAGGAAGTGCACGTCCACCATCTTTTTTAGATTTTTGTAAATGATACTTATTAATTCCTGGTCTTTTATTGTTCCGAATAAAGGACAAAATAATAGTCAATTTGATCAAACATTTTTTTTGTTAAAAATATAGGTATATTTTGAAAAATATATAAAAATCTAGGTAAAATCATCATTTTCATGGCATGGATACTACCAATGAAAGAAAGTGTAAGTGAGTTCCATCTAGAAAATAATTGTTTCATAAAGGCCATTAAAGGAACTACATTAGCCTTATAAAGATCTTTATATTTTTTAGTAATTATAATACCTAAATATTCAAAAGAATTAACAATTATAAATGGAATATCGTTATATATGAAACAGGAGCATTTATTGGAAACAATTCACTTTTATTTAAGTTAAGTTTATATCCTGAAAATTTTCCAAAATCATTTAGTATTTCCAGAAGATTAGGAATAGATTCTTCAGGGTTTGAAATATAAAACAAAAGATCATCTGCATAAAGGGTGTTACGTACCCGTGGGTATTTTGTACTTGTCACGTGACAGTGGTGTTGAAGCTATACTGGACTTAAGGTAGTGGTCTTGTGATGGTGGAGTGACGTCATTTTCCTGCCAGTAGAGGTCATGTGATAGGTATTTTTACAGGGTATAAAAGGAGGACCCCTCCCTGTGAGGAGGAGCAGTTCGTGGCTGGATTTGCCATTTTGATTCCATGCCACTGCGTGGTCCAATATTATGACGCAGTTTGGTTGTACAATGGAGTTTTATTTAATGCCTACAGTTGAAAAGGTCATTGCCGGCAGTTTCTTTATAATACGGCCAGTTAAAAATCAGTGGAGAGTGAAGATCGGAGTTTGGCAGCTAAAAGATCGAGGGAAGTCGATTTCGACGGTGAAACCGGTTCGACCTTGTTTGATCCTCATTCGGAAGGAATTCGTTGGCTGTCCCTATGTTAATCCCTGCAAAATGTAGCAGAAAGGGTTTGGGTACAGTTCTGTCAAGGAAAGGTCAGTGCCTTTAAGCCGTTTCATTTTCATCTTCATAAAGTCTCCGGGGAAAAGTATAGTTCAATTGGGAACCACAACAACACGACGTGAAAGAGAATTTAAATCATCTAAGAAGTCTCTCCTTTAATGGACTGTAAGCATTTTGAACTTTTGCAGTACTACTTTGAAGAACTGTTTTCGCAACATCGCTTTAAGAACTGTTTTCGCTTTATTCCTTTAAGAACTGTTTAAGCTGCTGCACAGCAGCTGATTTCCGGTTACAATAGTGTTTGTTTACTTTTGGGGGTTTGTTTTTCAGTGTTTAATAAACGTTTTGTTTGTTATAAAAACACCTGCTTCACTTATATATTTATTGTTGCTGAATCCGTCACAAGGGAAATCTGATATATAGTCCCATTTATAGAGATACCATGAATATTTTTAGCTTCATGAAGTGTTCTGGCCAAAGGCTCCAGTACAAGATTAAATAATAAAGGGCTTGATGGACATCGCTGTCTAGTACCTGGTGAAAGTGAAAAATAAGAGTACCTAAGATTATTCATAATAGCAGTAGCAGTAGGATTCTTATAGATCATTTGAATCCATCTGTTAAAATTATTACCAAAACCAATCTTTTTGAATACCTTTAACAGATATGTCCACTCTATCAAAAGCCTTTTCTGCGTCGAGAAATAACACATTGGGTTTTCTTAGATAGTGAAGAATATAGAAAGTTCATCAGTCTCCAAACATTGGAGAGAGAATTACGGCCTTTAATAAAGCCTGTTTGATGCATAGAAATAATTGTAGTTAAAAAGTAATTCCAAAACTGTTAGCCGTAATCTTAGAAAGAATTGTGCATCCACATTTAGTAATGAAATAGATCTATATGATGAACATCCAGTAGGATCTTTCTCTTTCTGAAGGATTAAGGAAACAGAAGCTTCATAAAAAGAAGAAGGTAAATTACCCTTCTCAAAAGATTCATGAAATATTTCCAAAAGATAAGAAGAAAGTAATTTTTCAAAATTTTTGTAAAAGCCTACTGAATAGCCATCAAGTCCAGGAGCATTACCTGATTGCATTGACAACATAGCTTTCTGAATTTCATGCTCAATAATTGGAGCATCAAGCATCTGTTGATATTCAGCAGTAATTTGGGGAAATTTAATCTTATGTAAAAAACATTTAATACAAAAAATCTACGAAACTGGAACCAAATTTTTAAAGTATGTTTAACAAAAGTGTTCAGAGCTTGTCTACCTATTCTGGAGAGCAAAAACAGAAGGGGAGCTCCTAATAAAGAAGCTAACAAAAACCCCATTACTGAATTTTCCTTCAACTGTAACCATGAAGGGCAAATTTGATCATCTATATCATAAATCCAAAAAGTAATATAACAAATATTAATTGCCCAATAATAAAGTCTAAAGTTTGGTAAGACCAGTCCTCCATCTTTTTTTAGTTTTTGCAATAAAAGTTAATTCACTCTAGAGCTCTTATTATTCCAAACATAAGACAAAATCAGAGAATCTATTTTATCAAAAAATGTTTCTTTTTTAAACCATCAACTTTGGATAAGGATTTTTTAACATGGAAAACTAAGGAAATAAAAACCTTTTTAGATTTGTTTTTACAGGACTGTTTAATGTCCTTTTTGCAGTTAATGGATAAATATGACATCTCTAATACACATTTTTTCAGATCATTACAGGTTAGGAATTTTTTACGCGATTTTTTACCGAATTACCCCTTGGCCTGCTCTTTAAATTTGGCTTATGCTATTTTTCAGCTTAAGCCTTTTCAAAAACGATTAATAGCTATCATTTATAAACAGTTAATGAATGCTCGCATGATGCCTGATGATAGGGTTCAACACATCTGGGAAATAGAACTACAACATTCACTTTCAGATAATCAATGGAGTAAAATTTATTACCTAGTCAATAATTCATCTATCTGTGCACGCCATACCTTAACTTAGATTAAGATAGTACACAGGGCCTATATGTCCCAAGATAAATTGGTGCATAGTTTTCCTAATATAAGCCCTATTTGTGACAGATGTAACACAGAAGTGACTACTCTAACTCATATGTTTTGGTCATGTATAAGCTTAAATAATTTTTGGAGGGATGTGTTTGGAATATGATCTAAAGCTATAGATATGGATGTTCAACCCAATTCACTTACAGCAATTTTTGGAATTATTCCAGAGGAAGCAAGCAAAGTGTCTGCTTCCACTCAACATGTGATAGGCCTTTTCAATTTTACTGGCTAGGAGAGCTATCTTGCTATACTGGAAAGACTCTAACCCACCTACTGTTTATTATTGGCCATCCTCCATTATCTCATGTCTAAGCTTGTAGAAAAGTCGAAGCCGGACATTTGATACATCTTTTAATTTTGAACAAGTCTGGCGAACCTTTATTCAATATTTTCACATGATTTAAATTATTTTTTATTTATTTATTTTTCCTTATTCTCTTTAGGGAAAATCCTTCTGTGTGAAGGTTTGGAGATGACTGGAAGGATGCTTTACTTTTCTCTTTCTCTTTTTTCTAATTTTATCCTCAAATGGACTGCCCAATCTTTCTTTTCCTTTTCTTTTGTTTTAGTTTAGTTAGTGGTGTTTTTTTCCCCTATTATCAAATAAAATTTCCAATTTTTTTTATGAGTGTTATGAGGAGTTGCAGTTTTTTGACTATATTGTATATATAACAGCGTACCATTTTACCTATCTGATTTTGACAATATATACTTTCTGTTTCTTTATTGCTGTTTATATGTCTTTTGTATTATCTGTTTGCTAAACTTCTCTTCTGATTTGTATATTTTTTATTGGAAAATCAATAAAAAGATTGAAATGAAAAAGTCATTCATTTTAGAGGAATCTGCAGGAAATTGAGATTTACAAAAATCAGAATAAAAATCCTGAAAAAATATTATTAATGTCTTCATGTTTACTTACTGAATCCCCATTATCTTTACAAATCTTTAAAATTTGTCTTTTAGCCCTAGCTGCCCTTAACTGGGAAGCTAAGAGCTTATTATTTTTATCCCCAAAAATATAAAACTGACTTTTCAAGTTAAGCAAATATCCTTCAATAGGATAAGTTAATAATAAATTACGTTGTGATTGTAATTCCACTCTTTTAAACAAATCAATATTTGGAAAGGTTGCATTGATGTTATCTAAATCTTTAATTTTTTTAGAAATTTTATCTAATTCCATTCTTGTCTGTTTCTTCAGTTTAGCTATATATGAAATCATCTGAGCATGTAAATAAGCTTTTAATGTATCCCAAATCACTAACTTTGAAATGTTTCCTGTATTATTAAGGAGATAAAACTCCGTTAACTGAGTTTCAATAAACTCAACAAATTCTGAACTTTGTAACCGATGTTCTGGGAAGCACCAAAGTGGTCTTGTAGAAGCATCATCTTTCAGTTCAAATACTAGGTTTAAAGGAGCATGATCAGAGATAACAATTGCATCATTTTCATATTTCTGAACATTAAATAGAAGTCGAGGGTCACTGTCCCCTAGATGCTCACCCTCTGAGAGATCTGTGACCTGACCTGGTTTGTTACCTAATACTAGTTCTAGTACCCTAGTTGGCCTGTCAACATACTGTGACAGGAATCCATCCTGGACACACTTAAACTCTGCCCCATCTAAACCACTGAAACTAATCAGGTACCAATCAGTATTAGGGAAGTTAAAGTCACCCATGATAACAACCATGATAGCACCGTTCCAAAATCTGCCTCCAGATCTGCTCCTCAGTATCTCTGCTACTACCAGGGGGCCTATAGAATACTCCCAATAGAGTACCTTCTCTGTTCCTGTTCCTGACTTCCACCCATACGGACTCAAAAGGGGATCCTGCTACATTACCCACCCTTTCTGTTGCTGTAATAGTATCCCTGATCAGTAATGCCACCCCTCCTCCCCTCCCCCCATCTCTTTTAAGCACTGAAATCCAGGAATATTGAGAATCCATTCCTGCCCTGCTGCTAGCCAAGTCTCTGTAATGACCATTACATCATAATTCCATGTATGTATCCAAGATCTCAGTTCATCACCTTTGTTACTGATGCTTCTTGGATTGAAGTAATGCACTTTAACCCTTCTACCTTACTCCCTTTACACCCTTTATTCTGCTGCTCTTTCCTCAAAGCCTCTTTATGTTAGATCTGGCTTTACTCCATGCACTATACTTTCAGTTCTCACATGACCTTTATCCTCCTCCAGCTCACTATCTGCTCTAACACTCTGGTTCCCCTCCCCCTGCAAATCTAGTTGAAACCCCCGGAGCATCACTAGCAAACCTTCCTGCAAGGATATTAGTGCCCCTCCAGTTCAGGTGCAACCCGTCCCTTCGGAATCGGTCCCACCTTCCCTGGAACAAGGCCCAATTTTCCAGAAATGTGAAGCCCTCCCTCCTGCACCCTTAGCCATGTATTTAGCTGCATTATCTTACTATTTCTAGCCTCAGTAGCATGTGTCACCGGTAGCAATCCTGAGATTGCAACCTTGGAGGTCCTGTCCTTCAACTTTGCACCTAACTCCCCTTGTAGGACCTCCTCCTTCTTCCTATCCATGTCATTGGTCCCTACATGGACCACGACATCTGGCTGTTCACCCTCCTTCCTGAGAATACTGAGAATTCGATCTGAGATATCATGGACCCTGGCACCAGGGAGGCAACAGACCATCTGGGATTCTCAATCTCTCCCACAGAACCTCTTATCTGTCCCCCTAACTATTGAATCTTCTATTACTATTGCTCTCCTCTTTTCCCTCCTTGCCTTCTGAGCTGAGGGTCCAGTCTTGGTGCCAGAGACGTGACCACTGCAACTTTCCCCTGGTAGGTCATCCCACCAATGGTATCCAAAATAGTAATCTTATTATTGATGGGAATGGTCATAAGAATGCTCTTCCTGTCTAGTCCCCTTCCCTCTCCTGACAATCACCCAGCTACATATCTCCTGACTTTTGGGGGTGACTATCTCCCTGAAACTCCTGTCTATTTCTATTTCTGCCTCATGAATGATCCAAAATTCATCCAGCTCCGGCTCGAGTTCCCTAACTTAGTTTGTCAGGAGCTGCACCTTTTACAGGTATAGTCATCAGGGACAATTGTACTCGCCCTGACTTCCCACATACTGCAAACAGAGCTCCCAACTGCCCTAACTGCTGCCCCCATTACCTACTTCTAAGTTAATTAGATTAATTAAAGGAGCTTACCTGACCTTTTGAGGATATTTAAGGAGTAAAAGTGAGGATATCGGACTGCTAGAAAATAATAGTGCAGAGGAAGTAATGAGGGACAAAGAAATGGCAGATAAACTTATTAAGTATTTTGTGTCAGTCTTCACTGTGGAAGACACTGCCATGATGCCAGAAATGTGAGTGTCAAGGGGAAGAAGCAAGTGTCACTGCTATTAGGAGAAGATGCTTGGGAAGCTGAAAAGCCTGAAGGTTGACAAGTCACATGGCCAGATGGATACACCCCAGGCTTCTGAAAGAAGTAGCTGAAGAGATTGTGACAATATTAGTAAAGATCTTTCAAGAATCTCTAGATTCTGGAATGGTTGCTGAGGATTGGAAAATTGCAGATGCCACTCCACTCTTTCAAAAGGGAGGGAGGAGGATGAAAGAAAAAAAAAAAACTCAGTTCACCTCACTTGGGTGGTTGGAAAGGTGCTGGAATCTATTACTAAGGACGAGGTTTATAATCCTTAATTGTGAACCTCATCCTGAATAACTGGCACTGGATAAAATAGAGAAATGTGAGCATGGATTTCTAGAGAAATCATTCCTGATAAATCTGTGGAATTCTTTGAGGAAATAGCATTCAAGATGAACAAAAGGGTATCGACTGATGTCATGCAGTTGATTTTTCAGAAGTCCTGTGACAAGGTGCCACACATGAAGCTGCTGAACAAGTTAAGACCCCATGATATTACAGGAAAGATTTCAGCATGGATAAAGCATTGGCTGTTGGCAGGAGGCAGAGAGTTGGAATAAAGGGAGTCTTTACTGGATAGCTGCTGGTGACTAGTGGTGTTCCACAGAGGACTGTGTTGGGACTGATTCGTTTCACATTATATGTCAATGAATTGAATGATGAAATTGATGGCTTTGTGGCTAAATTTGCTGGTGATACAAAGATACATGGAGGCAGGTAGTGTTGAAAAAGCCAGGTGTCTGTAGAAGGACTTAGATAACTGGGGAATTGGGGAAAGAAGTGGCAGGTGGAATACATTTTTCAGGAAATGTCTGGTTATGCACTTTAGCAGAAGGAATAAAGACATGGATTATTTTGTAAATGAGGAGGAAATTCAAAATCAGAGTTGTAGAGGGACTTGGGAACCCTCGTTCAGGATTCCCCAAAGTTTAATTTGCAGATTGAGTTGGTAAAGATGGCAAGTGTAATGTTAGAATTCATTTTGAGAGACTGGAATACAAAAGCAAGGATATAATGCTGAGGCTTAAAAAGCACTTGGAATATTGCGAGTGCTTTTGAAAACCCTGTCTGAGAAAGGATGTGCTGGCATAGGAATACGTCCAGAGGAGGTTCGCGAGAATGATCCAGGAAATGAAAGGGTTAACATATGAGAAGCATTTGATGGTTCTGGGGGCCTTTATTCACTGGAGCTTAGAAGTATGAGGTGGGATGATATTGAAACCTATAGACTATTGGAACGTCCAGCTTGAGGGGATGTTTCCTATAGTGTGGAAGTCCAGGACCAGAGGCCACATCCTCAGACTGGAGGGCCATCCTTTTTGAATAGGAAGGAGGAATTTCTTTAGCCAGAGGGTAGTGGATCAATGGAATTCATTGCCATAGGCAGCTGTGGAGGCCAAGTTATTGGGTATATTTAACGTGGAGGTTGATAGGTTCTTGATCAGTCGGTACGAAAGGCTATGGGGAGAAGGCAGGAGAATGAGATTGATCAGGATAATAAATCAGTCATGATGGAATAGTACAGCAAACTTGATGGGCTGAATGTCGTAGTTCTATTCCATGGTCTTATGATCTTATGAGAATATGAAACCATTTCTCAGACAGTTGTAAGGATGGGATGAAGCCAGCACAACATTAAGAATTTTAAATCATTTGGGGGTGGGAGCCAATGTCGGTCAAAGAGGACAGGGGTGAACTTGATTGGATTTAAGCTCCTACGTGGTCTGCTGCAATGAGTTCCCTGGGCCTATGTGGAGCCCCAGAGAGTGTTGGGCTCACAGGTTCTTAAAGCTCCAGCGTGGTCTCCACATCCACTCTGTAGAGGTTTATCGCCATTTGAAAAGTTTCAAGGAGGTCAACTATCACTCTTCTAAATTCTGGTGAGTCGAACTCCAGAGGCGTTAAACGCTCCTCATATGACAAGCTGTTCAATCCTGGAATAATTTTTGTGAACCTCGTTTGAACCCTCTACAGTGTCAGCACATCCTTTCTAAGATAAGGGGGCTCAGAACTGCTCACAGTATTCCAAGTGAAGCCTCACCACTGTTTTATAAAGCCCGAAATCAATGTTAACATTGCATTTGCCTTACTCACCACCAACACAACCTGCAAATTAACCTTTAGTTAATCCTGCACAAAGACTCCAAAGTCCCTTTGCACCTCTGATTTTTGAATTTAACTCTTTTTGGAAAATAGTCCGTGCTTTTATTTCTTCTACCAAAATGAATGATCATACATTTCCTGACACAGTGTTCCATCTGCCACTTCATTGCGCATTCTCGTAATCTGTCTAAGTCCTTCTACAGCTTCTCGACTTTCTCTCTACTTCCTTTCACTTTCACTCTGTGTTCACAATGGCATATTGAGTCAGGCTTTCATATTTATTTATTTATGCCCCTTGTCAATTTATATGCTTCTAATTGAGTCGTTTCCTTTGCCTCTGATGCTCTAACGAAAACAATACAAATTTGTCCAATATTCTTTTGGCTAACACTCTCTAATCCAGGTAATATCCTGGTGAATCTCTTCTGCAGGTTCTCAACATGTCTGCAGGGTGTGGAGACCCTTACCCTACATTCTGCCCATCAGAATCCGTATGTCGGGTATAAAGGGTTTACAGGGAGTGGAGATCCTTACCCTACATTCTGTCCCATCAGAATCCGTATGTCGGGTATAAAGGGTTTACAGGGAGTGGTGATCCTTACCCTACATTCTGTCCCATCAGAATCCGTATGTCGGGTATAAAGGGTTTACAGGGAGTGAAGATCCTTACCCTACATTCTGTCCCATCAGAATCCGTATGTCGGGTATAAAGGGTTTACAGGGAGTGGTGATCCTTACCCTACATTCTGTCCCATCAGAATCCGTATGTCGGGTATAAAGGGTTTACAGGGAGTGGTGATCCTTACCCTACATTCTGTCCCATCAGAATCCGTATGTCGGGTATAAAGGGTTTACAGGGAGTGGAGATCCTTACCCTACATTCTGTCCCATCAGAATCCGTATGTCGGGTATAAAGGGTTTACAGGGAGTGAAGATCCTTACCCTACATTCTGTCCCATCAGAATCCGTATGTCGGGTATAAAGGGTTTACAGGGAGTGAAGATCCTTACCCTACATTCTGTCCCATCAGAATCCGTATGTCGGGTATAAAGGGTTTACAGGGAGTGAAGATCCTTACCCTACATTCTGTCCCATCAGAATCCGTATGTCGGGTATAAAGGGTTTACAGGGAGTGATAAGGAAGACCGTCAATGATGAACTGCAAGCCAATATCTGGGAACCACAGCACATGGATAAGATCGTCACTTCACTGCTCTTCAATCTACAACAGGTGGAGGAAACCGACAGGTAAGCCATTCTCTTCCTCTATCTCAGCCGCACATGAGCAGGAAGCCATAGAAGCAGAATAAAGCTCTTTGGCTCATCGAGTCTGCTCCACCAATGTGGTCACCTTACCACTCCGAACTGATCACCATTCTCTATCTCCAAATCTCTGTCATCTACCACCAAAATAGGAACTCCTTGTTGATTAAATTCACTTTAACTTTACAAACCTCAAAGCTTCAGTCTAATCACTCATCCAGTTTTCCAGACAGACTCATTCAGAAGTCTGAGATGCAAAGGGACTCGTGCAGAATTCACTGAAGGTTAATTTGAAGGTTGAGTTCATGGTAGGAAAGGTAAATACATTGTCAGCATTCATTTTGCAAGGATTAGAATATAAAAGGGTCGGATAACAAGGCTTTGGTAAGGCACTGATGAAACCTCATTTCCGGGAGCTGCTGGGTAGAGCTGCCTACGGTAACATCAAGAATGCTATCAAGCCATCAAGATCTAGGAATAACAGTGCATAGTTCCCTGAAGGTGGAGTCTCATGTAGATAGGATGGTGAAGAAGGCTTTTGGAACGCTGGCCTTTATAAATCAGAGCATTGAGTACAGAAGTTGGGATGTAATGTTAAAATTGTACAAGGCATTGGTAAGGCCAAATTTGGAATATTGTGTACAGTTCTGGTCACCGAATTATAGGAAAGATATCAATAAATTAGAGAGAGTGCAGAGACGATTTACTAGGATGTTACCTGGGTTTCAGCACTCAAGTTACAGAGAAAGGTTGAACAAGTTAGGTCTCTATTCATTGGAGCGTAGAAGGTTGAGGGGGGATTTGATCGAGGTATTTAAAATTTTGACAGGGATAGATAGAGTTGACGTGAATAGGTTGTTTCCATTGAGAGTAGGGGAGATTCAAATGAGAGGACATGATTTGAGAGATAGGGGGCAAAAGTTTAAGGGAAACACCAGGGGGTATTTCTTTACTCAGAGAGTGATAGCTGTGTGGAATGAGCTTCTTGTAGAAGTAGTAGAGGCCAGTTCAGTTGTGTCATTTAAGGTAAATTTGGATAGGTATATGGACAGGAAAGGAGTGGAGGGTTATGGGCTGAGTGCGGGTAGGAGGGACTAGGTGAGATTAAGAGTTCGGCACGGACTAGGAAGGCTGGAATGGCCTGTTTCCGTGCTGTGATTGTTATATGGTTATATGGTTAAGCCTGTTTTAATGTATGCGTTCATCAGGCCAGGCAAATCGTTACTCAGAGAACCGCATTACCATAAATACCTCCTGTACCCCCTCCTTGTTGGGAGCAGTGAGAAGAGGGCATGATCCTAATTTCATGAACGATGCTGCTTATTTGAGACATTTCTATTTGAAGGGGTCCTGGATGTAGATGGGGGTGGTGGCTTATACCCATGATGATGCTGGCTGAATGATGAGCATCGTTTCAGAAAATGGCCAGTTCCTCCGTCTCAGATATTCTAGAATACAAGAGCAGGGATATGATCCTCCAGAAGGCATAATGACAAACTGCTCTTAAAAGCCATCTTGTAGGCACTTAACAAACTCACTCTCTTGAGATCCATTACCAGCCTGATTTTCCCAGTCGACCTTCATGTTGAACTCTCCCATGACTATCATATCATTGCCCTTTTGAGGTGCCTTTTCTATTTTCCATTGTGATTCACGTCCCAGCTACTGTTAGGAGGACAGTATATAACTGCCATTAGGTGCATTTTAACCTTGCGGTTTCTTTTCTCAACTCTCAAGATTTCAACATCTTTCAATTCTATGTCACATCTTTCTACTGATTTGATGCCATTCCTTACCAGTGGAGCCACGCCATCCGCTCTGCCTACCTTCCTATCCCTCTGATATAACATGTAACCTTGAACTTTCAGGTCCAACTACAATCACCCTTCAGCCATGATTCTGTGATAGCAACAACATCAACCCTGACCCTTTGTAACAGTGCAACAAGATCATCCACCTTATTTCCTTATACCCCGTGCATTGAGATATAAGACTTTGAGTACGGAATTTGCCATCCTTTTTGATTCTGCATCCCTAATGCACTGGTAGTCTGCTGTCTGCAAATTTTTCTTAACATCCAGCTGCCCGTACTGACAGTCTGACCGCATGCAATTTTTGCTTTTTTACCATCTGTCCAATCCTGAGTCCCTTCACTCTGGTTCCCATCAGAAAATACTTATTCAATACTACAGTAAAAATTAATCACTCAGAAAACTGTTCTTCAAGCAGAACAAGTCTCAAGTCAAGTCACTTTTATTGTCATTTCGACCATAACTACTGGTACAGTACACAGTAAAAACGAGACAGTGTTTTTCAGGACCATGGTGCTACATGAAACAGTACACAAACTACACTGAACTACGGAAAAACAACACAGAAATAAAACTAAACTAGACTACAGACTTACCCAGCACTGCAGAAAGTGCACAAAGCAGTGCAGGCATTGCAATAAATAATAAACAAGACAATAGGCACAGTAGAATCATACTTTGAATAGCCTCCAGAGGCATATTAAACTGTTATGCATATAAAGGCTACTCTAAAGTGCAAGCAGATAATTAATTGTTAAACTGTAAAGAACTGGACAGTTAAACAGCCAGATCGAACATATATTTTCAGTCAGTGTCGTGGGGTTTTAGAAATCTAACTGAAATGATCACCAAATCTGAAACCATCTCAGTGAATCTGTAACTCAATGAGTACATGATGTCCTGTAACTCAGGGCTACAGACCAAAGTGGGATTAGTGTAAAGCCTCCTTCTAGACAGAACGGCGTCAATCTGTGCTGCAACTGTCAATGATGGTGTCGATTTACTCTGCTCACATGGTCCATCTGTAAAACAGAATTCAGGATCGACAAAAATGTCAAAAGCAGCAAACTTCATTTATGTAGCATCTTGAACACATCCTAATGTATTTCATAAGAGACATCAGCTCAGCTGGTGGAGGTGAAGAAGCTGTTCCTGAAGCATTGAGTGTGCAATTTTTGGCTCCTATACTTTCTGAATGGCAGCAATGAGAAATGGGCATGTTGATTACAGTAATAGGCAGATGCAACAGGAGCGTTCCCATGCAGGTCTGACAAAGAGCCTGAAAAAGCAACAAGCTTTTTGATGGGAGTCTTTGTTAGTGTACTGCACAGATGTAACAGGAGTGGTAAAGATTTTCGATGAGAAACCCGGTCTCTGTAGAAAAGTGGTACAAACTAGACAAGCAGTCATCGTCAGAGTGGCTTGAGGCAGAGTAGTAAGGCTTTGGCTCAACAAGGGTTCTGTGAGAACAGGCAGAGCTAATGTCCAAGATTTTTGCTCCCAGTATGGATGAGAATGGGGGCTGTAGGAAGGATGAGCACCTAACTGTAGCACCGTATTTCAGGGAGACATTCAAGCAGGGGAGAGAAGATAAATGTACTGATAATTAGGGGTAGTATAGTCAGGGGAATAGATAAAGCTCTCTTTCATGAGGATAGAGCATCCCAAAAGTTGTGTTGCCTGCCTGGTGCCTGGGTTTGGGACATCTTATCTCATCTGCAGAGGAATATTCAGTGGGAGTTTACCACTCCTATATAACAATATAACAATTACAGCACGGAAACAGGCCATCTTGGCCCTTCTAGTCTGTGCCGAATGCTTACTCTCACCTAATCCCACTGACCTGCACTCAGCCCATAACCCTCCATTCCTTTCCTATCCATATACCTATCCAATTTTGCTTTAAATGACAATACCAAACCTGCCTCTACCACTTCTACTGGAAGCTCATTCCACATAGCTACCACTCTCTGAGTAAAGAAATTCCCCCTCATGTTACCCTTAAGCTTTTGCCCCCTAAGTCTCAACTCGTCCTCTTGTTTGAATCTCCCCTACTCTCAATGGAAAAAGCCTATCCACGTCAACTCTGTCTACCCCCTCATAATTTAAAATACCTCTATCAAGTCCCCCCCTCAACCTTCTATGCACCAAAGAATAAGGACCTAACTTGTTCAATCTTTCCCTGTAACTTAGGTGCTGAAACTCAGGTGACATTCTAGTAAATCTTCTCTGTACTCTCTCTATTTTGTTGACATCTTTCCTATAATTTGGTGACCAGAACTGTACACAATACTCCAAAGTCAGCCTTACCAATGCCTTGTACAATTTTAACATTACATCCCAACTCCTATACTCAATGCTCTGATTTATAAAGGCCAACATACCAAAAGCTTCCTTCACCACCCTATCCGCATGAGATTCCACCTTCAGGGAACTATACACCATTATTCGTAGATCACTCTGCTCTACTGCATTCCTCAATGCCCTACCATTTACCATGTATGTCCTATTTGGATTATTCCTACCAAAATGTAGCACCTCACATTTATCAGCATTAAACTCCTTCTGCCATTGCTCAGCCCACTCTTCTAACTGGTCTAAATCTCTCTGCAAATTTTGAAAACCTACTTCATTATCCACAAAGCCACCTAACTTAGTATCATCTGCATACTTACTAATCCAATTTAGTGAGAATGAGCAGTACACCAATCCTCTAGCACCATCCCCATTTCTAATGACATTTGAAATATTTCTGTCAGAGCCCCTGCTATTTCTACACTAACCTCCCTCAAGGTCCTAGGGAATATCCTTTCAGGATCTGGAGATTTATCCACTCTTATATTCCTTAAAAGCACCAGTACTGCCTCCTCTTTAATCATCATAGTTTCCATAACTTCCCTACTTGTTTCCCTTACCTTACTCAATTCAATATCCTTCTCCTTAGTGAATACCGAAGAAAAGAAATTGTTCAAAATCTCCCCCATCTCTTTCGGCTCCACTCATAGCTGTCCACTCTGATTCTCTAAGGGACCAATTTTATTCCTCACTATCCTTTTGCTATTAATATAACTGTAGAAACCCTTTGGATTTATTTTCACCTTACTTGCCAATGCAACCTTGTATCTTCTTTTAGCTTTTCTAATTTCTTTCTTAATATTCTTCTTACATTCTTTATATTCCTTGAGCACCTCATTTACTCCATGCTGCCTATATTTATTGTAGATATCTCTCTTTTTCCTAACCAAGTTTCCAATATCCCTTGAAAACCATGGCTCGCTCAAACTTTTAACCTTTCCTTCCAACCTAACAGGAAGATAAGGATTCCGCACCCTCAAAATTTCATCTTTAAATGACCTCCACTTCTCTATTACATCCTTCCCATAAAGCAAATTGTCCCAATCCACTCTTCTAAATCCTTTTGCATCTCATCAAAGTTAGCCTTTCTCCAATCAAAAATCTCAACCCTGGGTCCAGTCCTATCCTTCTCCATAATTATATTGAAACTAATGGCATTGTGATCACTGGACCCGAAGTGCTCCCCAACACATACCTCCATCACCTGACCTATTTCATTCCCTAGCAGAAGATCCAACACTGCCCCTTCTCTAGTTGGTTCCTCTATGTATTGCTGCAAAAAACTATCCTGCACATATTTTACAAACTCCAAACCATCCATCCATTTTACAGTATGGGCTTCCCAGTCTATGTGTGGAAAATTAAAATCACCCACAATCACAACCCTGTGCTTACTACAAATATCTGCTATCTCTTTGCAAATTTGCTCCTCCAATTCTCTCTCCCCATTAGGTGGTCTATAGTACACCCCTATAAGTATTACTACACCTTTCCCATTCCTCAATTCCACCCAAACAGTCTCCCTAGATGAGCCCTCTAATCTATCCTGCCAGCGCACCGCTGTAATATTTTCTCTGACATGCAATGCAACACCTCCTCCTCTTGTCCCTCCGATTCTATCAAACCTGAAGCAACAATATCCAGGAATATTTAGATGCCAATCACACCCCTCCTGCAACCATGTTTCACTAATAGCTACAAGATAATATTTCCATGTATCAATCCATGCTCTAAGCTCATCCACCTTTCTTACAATGCTCCTAGCATTAAAATAAATGCATTTAAGAAATTCTCCACCTCTTCCTCTCTGTTTATCTCTAACAGTACAAAGAACTTTACTGTCTTCTTTTTCTTCCTTCTCCCATACATCTGTTTCTACATTCTGGTTCCCCTCCCCCCTCATATCTACAAAAGTAGTTTAAATCCACTGGAGCCTCTCCAGCAAACCTACCTGCAAGAATATTTGTCCCTCTCCAGTTCAGATGTAAACCGTCCCGCTGGAATAGGTCACATCTTCCCTGGAAAACTGCCGAATTATCTATAAATCTGAAGCCCTCCCTCCTGCATCATGTCTTCAGCCACGTGTTGATCTGCACTATCTTAATATTTCTAAACCCACCTGCACGTGGCACTGGAAGCAATCCTGAGGTTGCTATCCTGGAGGTGCTGTCCTTTAACTTGACACCTACTCCCTAAACTCACCTTTCAGGACCTTCTGACTCTTCCTACCCACATCATTGGTCCCTATATGGACCACGACATCCGGCTGCTCACCCTTCCTCTTGAGAATACTGAGAACTCGATTTGAGATATCGCGGACCCTGGCACCAGGGAGGCAACATACCATCTGGGATTCTCGATCTCTTCCACAGAACATCCTATCTGTCCCCCTAACTATTAAATCCCCTATCACTACTGCTCTCCTCTTTTCCCCCTTCCCTTCTGAGCTGAGGGTCCAGTCTTGGTGCCAGAGATGCAACCACTGCAGCTTGTCCCTGGAAGGCCATCCCCATCAACAGTATCCAAAACGGTATACTGATTGTTGATGGGAACGACCACAGGGGTGCTCTGCTCTTCCTGTCTATTTCCCTTCCTTCTCCTGACAGTCACCCAACTACCTGTCTCCTGACTCCTAGGGGTGACTATCTCCCTGAAACTCCTGTTTATTTCTGCCTCTGCATCCCGAATGATCCGAAGTTCATCCAGGTCCAACTCCAGTTCCCTAACTCAGTTTGTCAGGAGCTGCAGCTGGAAGCACCTTTTGCAGGTGTAGTCATCAGGGACAACTGTGCTCACCCTGACTTCCCACATACTGCAAATGGAGCACTCAACTGCCCTAACTGCTGCCTTCATTACCTACTCCTAAGCTAATTAGATTAATTAAAGGAGCTTACCAGGCCTTACCTCACCTGGAGTGAAGCTCGTTCTCAGCCTCTGCTCGCTATTTAAATTCTCCCGCTGCCTCACGCGCTTGCGCAGTTATGCCCCGTTCAAACCTCACCGATTGTTGCGATTGTTGCATTCTGTAGCAACACTCCTGTTGCATCTGTGCAGTACACTAATCAAAGACTCCCATCGAAAAGCTTGTTGCTTTTTCAAGCTCTTTGTCAGACCTGCATGGGAATGCTCCTGGTGCATCTGCCTATTACTGTAATCAACATGCCCATTTCTCATTGCTGCCATTAAGAAAGTATAGGAGCCAAAAATTGTACTCTCAATGCTTCAGGAACAGCTTCTTCACCTTCAGATTTATGAACAGACAATGAAACCATGAAGACTACCTTACTGATTTTTCCTTGTTTTGCACTACTTATTTAATTTCATTTTTTATATTTTTATAACATTCTTTGGATAATAATAGATTTTAGTTATAATTTTATAGATTTATAGACCAATAGAGTGCAAAGACCTTCTGCTGCAAAACAAAAAGTTTCATGCTATACGCCAGTGATTTTAAACCTGATACTGATTCTGGTTCATTCTGTTATCTTCATGGATACAAGGAATTTCATTGCACCCTGGTGTGAATGACAATAAACTAATCTGACCTGACATGAGCTGAGCTGATGTCACTTGTCAAGTACGTTAGGATGTGTTCAAGATGCTATATAAATGAAGTTTGCTGCTTTTGACATTTTTGTCGATACTGAATTCTGTTTTACAAACGGGCCATGTGAGCAGAGTAAATCGACACCATCATTGACATTTACAGCACAGATTGACGCCGTTCTGTCTATTGTGATACAGAAGGAGGCTTTACACAAATCCCACTTTGGTCTATAGCCCTGAGTTACAGGACATCATGTACTTACTGAGTTACAGATTCACTGAGACGGTTTCAGATTCTGGGATCATTTCAGGTAGATTTCCAAAACCCCACTACACTGACTGAAAATATATATTGGATCTGGCGGTTTAATTGTCCAGTTCTTTACAGTTTAACAATTAGTTAACTGCTTGCACTTTAGAGTAGCCTTTATATGCATAACAGTTTAATATGCCTCTGGAGGCTATTCACAGTATGATTGTGAAAGATTTGCTCTGCTTGAAGTGAAGAACAGTTTTCTCAGTGATTAATTTTTACTGTACTATGGAATAAGTATTTTCAGATTAGATTATTATAATCAATAGATTTAAATGGATTTTTTTTCTTATCTCTGGCTATAAATGAAGCTGTTTTATGCTTGGTGTCATCTTTAGTTTCTCTGTCCTTCAAGGGTTGTTTGTTCCAACTACCCCTTTTTTCCATAAAACCACCAGATATAGGGGCAGATATCTGATATATATAGCATTTGGCCCATCGAGTCTGCCCTGCCATTTCATCACGTCTGATCTATTTTTCCTCTCAGCCCCGAACTCCTGCCTTCCTCCCCACTTCCCTCATCCCCTTATCACTTAGTGCCCTGTCCAATCAAGAATCCATTAATCTCTGCCTTAAATATACATCCAAACTTGGCCTGCACAGCTGCTTGTGGCAACAAATTCTACCCATTCAACACTCTCTGGCTGAAGAAATTCCTCTCCATCTCCGTTCTAAAAGGATGCCCTTCTGTTCTGATGCTGTGTCCTCTGGTCTTAGAGTCTCACATTAGAGGAAACTTTGTCTCCCCATCTACTCCAGCAAGACCTTTCGCCATTCAACAGTCACATCTCATTCTTCTGAATTCCAGTGAATACTGACCCAGAGCCATCAGTCTTCATATAACAAGCAGTTCAATTCTGTAATCTTTTTCATGAAACTCCCTTGAACCCCCTCCAGTTTCAGCACATATTTACTCAGATAAGTGGCACAAAACCACTCGCATACTCCAAGAGAGTGCTTTATAAAGTCTCAACATTACATCCTTGCTTTTATATTCTAGTCTTCAGGTGCCCGTCAGGACTGTGTTCTAAGCCCCCTCCTTTACTTTCTGTATATCCATGACTGTGTCATCACCCAGCTCTTCTCCAGCTCTGTATCCCTTTTCCAATCAACTTTCCAGCTCTTAGCTTCATCACTCCCCCTCCTGTCTTCTATCATTTTGGATCTCTCCTTCCCCACCCCCCCCCCACTTTCAAATCTCTTTCATTTAGTCCTGACGTGGGGTGTCGGCCGGAAATGTCGACTGAACTTCTTCCTATAGATGCTGCCTGGCCTGCTGCGTCCACCAGCATTTTGAGTATGCTGCAGTTGTTAGCGATTTCATTAAAACTGGTGTGGATGAGTGTGTGCCCGGCAGAATGTGTTACTGTACATTCCCAAACCAAAAGCTATGGATGAACCAGGAGGAACATCATCTGCTGAAGGCTAGATCTGTTGCATTTAAGTCTGGTGACCCTGGCCTGTACCAGAAAACCAGGTATGATTTGCAGAGAGCTATTTCAAGGGCAAAGAGACAACTTCAAATGAGGTTGGAGGCGTTGTCGAATGTACGACAACTGGCTGTTGCACTGAACGAGACAAACCCATTTGCAGGACACAGGCACGGAGATATAGTTAGGATGCAGACGTGAACAGCAAACAGGCGGGAGAGCAGGAAGGCAGGAGACAGGCAGAATTTATCTTGACACAGAGCGTAGGAAGTGAAACGGCAGACAAAACTCTTCTCAGCATGGAGAGATGGAGTTTTTCAGGCAACCCTCAGAGCTGAAATAAAACTTTAGAAGACTTATCTTATGCAGAGAAGCTGGGTTTCACAGGTAAACCTCAGAACTGGAGTAAAACTTAGAAAACTCACCTTGACACGAAAAGACTGAGTTTCACAGGTAATTCTCGGTACTAGATCAAAACTTAGAACACACACTCCTAAGCGGCCGGGAATCGGTAATTACCACACAGGCAAAACTGACGAACTGGCAACTAGTGGTTGTAATGCCGGGGTTCGTATGCTGCAGGTCTTGCTGGAAACCAGGTGTGTCGTCATCAAATAGAATCAGGAGCAAATGGGAAATTAATCATCGGAACCATGGCACAATCAAAGGAAATTAGGAGAAAATAGGGAATTAACGATCGGGACCGTGACTGAACCCCCCCCTCCCCCCCCCCAACAGGAGCCTCCAGGTGAACCACCAGGCTTGTCCAGATTTCTTGATGGAAATTATGGATGAGGGAAGGGTCCAGGATGAAAGAGTGGGAATCCAGGAGCATTCCTCCAGGCCGTATCCCTCCCACTCGACCAGGTACTGGAGGCCTCTGCCTCGGCGGTGCACATCCAGTATTCACCAGATGGTGTACTCTGGGTAGTTGTCAATGATCCGGGCGGGTGGAGGGAGTTCAGCGGGAGGGCACAAAGGGCTGACAGACACAGGTTTCAATTGGGAGACGTGGAACGTGGGACGAATGTGCATGGATCCGGTCAGTTTGAGTCTGACCACCGAGGGGTTGATGATACTCTCAATCTCAAATGGTCCCACGTAGCGAGGGGTGAGTTTCTTGGGTTCATTCTTAAGGGGGATGTCTTTTGACAAGAGCCAAACCTTCTGCCCAGGCCGATAATTGGGTACAGATGTTTGATGGCGAACAGCAATCCTCCGGTTGCAGTCAGCTGAGCGGAGCAGGGCTGCGCATGCATCCTTCCAGGTTTTGCGACACTGGCGGAGATGGGCCAGAACTGAAGGCACAGCAACGTCATCTTCATGTGCAGGAAAGAGAGGGGATTGGTAACTGAGGGAGCATTCTGAGGGAGATATTCTGGTGGCTGTGCTGACCAGGGTGTTGTGGGCATACTCGACCCAAACAAGATGGCTGCTCCAGGATGACGGATTGTTGGCAGTTATGCAGTGCAGTGCTGCTTCCAAATCCTGGTTTGTTCGTTCCCTTTGACCGTTAGTGTGCAGATGGAAGCCGGAAGACAGGTTTACTGAGGCTGCAAGGGGCTGACAAAAAGACCTCCAGACCTGAGAGATGAACTGGAGGGCCCTGGTCGGAAAAAATGTCAGAGGGAATTCCATGGATGCAGAAGACTTGATGAACAAAGAGGTCGGCTGTCTCATGGGCCGCAGGGAGTTTAGGAAGGGCTACAAACTGCACGGCTTTGGAGAAGCGGTCCACCACACTGAGTACGGCAGTGTTTCCATGTGAAGGGGGTAGTCCAGTAATGAAATCCAGCTCAATGTGAGACCAAGGGCAGCTAGGGACAGGTAGGGGACGAAGCAACCCAGCAGGTGGTTGATCAGAAACTTTTCTGAGGGCACATACAGAACAGGCAGAGATGAAGGAACAGGTGTCAGTGTCCATGGAGTGCAACCAGAAATGTCTCTTCTAGAAGGGACAGAGTTCGATCGATTCCGGGATGGCAGGCGAAACGAGAATTATGCCCCCACTGGAGAACCTGAGACTGAACAGAGTCAGGCACGAAGAGGCGACTGGGGGTGGGGGGGGGGTGGCATCCATTGCCTGAGTCAGGTTGAGTCTGTTGGGCTTCTTTGACTATGGACTCGATCTCCCAGGTGAGGGAAGCCACCACACAGGATGGTGGAAGGATGTTCTTGAGGTTGGGAAGGCCCTCCTCGGAGACATATTGACGAGAGAGAGCATCGGGCTTCCTGTTCTTGGACCCCGGACGATAGGTGGCTGTGAATCTGAAATGGCCAAAAAATAATGCCCAATGGGCTTGGCAGGAATTCAGATGTTTGGCGGTTTGGATTGTATGCGAGGTTCTTGTGGTCTGTCCAGACAACGAATGGATGTTCAGCTCCCTCCAGACAGTGCCTCCACTCCTCCAAAGCGAGTTTGAGGGCTAGTAACTCCTGGTTCCCTATGTCGTACGTAGTTCCATTCAGCGGGGGATAGATGGCAAGAAAAGAAAGCGCAGGGATGGAGCTTTTGGTCTGGGCCGGAGTGTTGGGAGAGGTCCACTCCCACCCCAGAGTTGGAAGCGTTGACTTTCACAATGAATTGGCGGGAGGGGTCAGGTTGGACCAGGATGGGAGCAGAGGTGAAACACCTCTTCAGCTCCGAGAAGGCTGAGTCCACTTCGGGGGTCCAGTGAAAAGGAGAGGTGAGTCGAGTAAGGGGCGTTGCCTCCCAGCTGTAATCCCCCATGAAGTGATGATAGAAGTCTGCGAACACCAGAAATTGCTGGAGCTGCTTGAGTGTTGTGGGTTTTGGCCACTCCACCACGGCCTGGATCTTTTCGGGATCCGCCCTCACTTGCCCGATCTCGACGATGTGCCCCAAGAAACTGACGGAAGGGACATGAAACTCACACTTCTCAGCCTTCACGAATAGTTTGTTCTCCCAAAGCCTCTGCAGCACCTGATGGACATGGTGGGTGTGTTCCTGAAGACTGCGGGAGAAGATTAAGATGTCATCCAAATAAACAAAAGCAAAACAATTACTAATGTCCCTAAGGACATCGTTTACCAAGGCTTGGAAGATGGCAGGGGCATTGGTGAGACCAAAGGGACCAAGAGGGGTGTTGAAAGCTGTTTCCCACTCGTCTCCCTCCCTTATCCAGACCAGGTGGTAGGCACTTCATAGGTCCAACTGAGAGGAAATGGTGGCTCCGTGAAGGGGCTGGAAAGCAGAGTTGATAAGGGGCAGTGGATTCTTATTCTTTATGGTGATGCCATTCAGGCCACGGTAGTCAATGCAGGGGCTCAGTGAGCCATCTTTCTTCCCCACAAAGAAGAAACCTGCGCCTACAGGGGAAGATGAGGGTCGGATAATGCCAGCCGCCAGAGAGTCATTTAGGTAAGCCTCCACTGCGTCCCTTTCTGGCCGGGACAGGGTATACAGCTGACTGGTGGGTAGAGGGGCTCCAGGGAGAAGGTCAATTGCGCAATCGCAAGGGCGGTGTGGAGGCAGGGAAAGATCCCGTTGTTTGCTAAACACTTCACCCAGATTGTGATATTCTGCTGGAACCTTGGAAAAGTCAGGGGTTTAAGCAGCAGACAAGGTCGTGGTGAATTCTACTGGGGAAAGGGCCGATTGTAGACAGGTGGAGTGACAGAACGAACTCCAGCTGACCATCTTCCCGGTGGACCAGTCAATGTGGGGGTTATGGCGGTTTAACCAGGGTTAACCAAGACCAATAGGAGCAATCTCCAGAGTCGTTCTGTGGGGGAAAGGCGGTTCCAGGTTCCATCCCAGCTGCTTGGGTTCCTCTCCCGGAGCGGTGGAAACGGCCGAGCTGGGAGCTACTCTAGGGGCAGGAGGAGGAGAGAGCTTTGTTCTGGTGGGAAGCAGTAATGTGTGCCGTGGGGTGGCCACAGGTGGCGTATGACCCATTCTTTCTCTATGGCGTTCTCGGAGACGATTGTCCAACGTGCTGACAAGGGAGATAAAGGAATCCAGGCTATCGGTGTCATCTCTGGCCGCCAACTCATCTTTCGCCATGTTGCTGAGACCATTCCAAAAAACCACCTGGAGTGACTCATCGTCCCACCCCGTGTTGACCATTAACGTCCGGAACTCCACGGAATATTCTACAACACTGCGCGAGCCCTGGTGGAGAATGAGTAGATACTTGGCAGCGTCTTTACCATGGACAGGGTGGTTAATGATCTGCCTCATTTCCGTGATAAAGGTGGCAAAAGAAGAGCCAGTATCCGGTTGATTATCCCAAACAGCTGTGGCAAACGCTAAGGCACTTCCTCGCAACAACCGCATGATGTAAGCAATCTTTGACTTATCCGTGGAGTATGTGGTCGACTGCTGTTTGAAACACCAAGGGGCCCTGAAGGAAGGCCCGGCACTTCCCCAAATCCCCAGCGTAGTGTTCTGGTTCAGGTACGTCAGGTACTGCTGCCTCTTCCTAATCATATTATATCTCTCCAAATGTTCATAAATCCTGCCTCTCAGGATCTTCTCCATTAACTTACCAACCACTGAGGTAAGACTCACTGGTCTATAATTTCCTGGTCTATCTCTACTAATAGATATGGTGGAGGAGCAGGTAGTGTTGGGGAAACAGGTGGAATGCAGAAGGACTTAGCCAGATTAGGAGAATGGGCAAGAAAGTAGCAATGGAAATACAATGTTGGAAAATGCATGGTCATACACAGTAGAAATAAATGTGCAGACTATTTTCTAAAAGGGGAGAAAATCCAGGAATCTGAGCTGCAGGAAGCCCTTGTTCTGAACACCCTGAAGTTTAACTTGCAGATTGAGTTGGAGGTAAGGAAGGCAAATGCCATGTTAGCATTCATTTCAAGCGCTCTAGAATACAAGAGCAAGGGAGTGATGCTGAGGCTTTATAAGGCACTGGTGAGGCCTCACCTTGAGTATTGTGAACAGTTTTGGGCCCCTCATCTTAGGAAAGATGTGCTGGCATTGGAGAGGGTCCAGAGGAGATTGACAAGGATGATTCCAGGAATGAAAGGGTTATCATACCAGGAATGTTTGATAACTCTGGGTCTGCACTCGCTGGAATTCAGAAGGATGAGGGCAGGGTCTTGTTGAAACCTTTCAACATCTGAAAGAGTTGAAAGACAGAGTAGATGTGGAAAGGATGTTTCCCATGGTGGGTAGAGTCTAGGATAAGAGGGCATAGCCTCAGGACAGAGGGGCGCTCTTTCTAAACAGAGATGCCGAGAAATTTCTTTAGCAATAGGGTTGAGGAAGAGATAGAAAAAAAAATTAGCCATGATTAAATGGCAGAGCAGACTCAATGGGCCAGAAGGCCTAATTCTCCTCCGACGTCTGATAGTCTTATAGTCTAAATAACACCAGACTAGACATGAGCAGGCATCATCCCTGATGAACATGCTACTGTTTTGAAGCCCGAGAATATTTTATCATTTGATACAAAATACTTGTTAATTTCATTGCTCCCCATTACTACATCTCCAGCATTATTTTCTAGCAGTCCAATATCTTCTCTCACTGCTTTTTCACACTTTGTATCTGAAGCAACCTTTGGAATCCTCTTTAACATTATTGACTAGCTTACTTTTGTATTACATGTTTACCTTCTTAATGAAGTTTTTGGATTCCCTTTGAATGTGGTGTAGCCTATATCAGTCAGATGGGAGGCACAGTGGAAGCTTCCTAATCCTCTAACTTCCCACTAACCTTTGCTCTATTATATGCACTCTCTTTGGCTTTGACTTCTTTTGTGAGCCCCTGTTATTTCATTTTCCCTTTAAAATACTTCTTCCTCTATAGGATGTATGTGTATATCCTGTGCCTTACAAATTGCTTCCATTCCAAAGAGAAATTGCAGCCATTGCTGCTCTGCCGTTATCCCAGACAGTGTTCTTTTCCAATCAATTCTGTAATTCCCTAGCTCCACTGTACTACTGATACATGGGACATTAGTTTCTCTTCTCAAATTTCAATGTGAATTTGATCTAATTATGATGACTTACCCATTGTAATCTGTAGCCCATATCCTTACGACTGCTTCAAAGGTTTCAAAGGTATATTTAATATCAGAGAAATGTATACAATATACATCATGAAGTACTGTTTCCTTACAACCATGAAAGCAGAGGAGTGCCCACAAAGCATGGATGACAGTTAAACATTAGAACCCCAAAGTCCCCACAGCTCCCCTCCCTCCTGCACGTAATTGGCAGCAAGCCCCTCCCCCACTGGCAAAAAAAGCATCAGCACCCACCACCGATCACTCAAGCATGAGCAAAACAACAGCAAAGGCACAGACTTGCAGTACTCCAAAGACTACTTGTTCACCCGCTATTCAACATACCCCATTCCATGTCACATGTAGCACCTGTCTCAGTTGTGCATCATGTTCTTCCTTGGTGGAGCCCCCAGCCAAAGATGTCATTCGTTTATATGAAGGATATTCACGGGAAGTTATGGACCTGCGGTCTAAATTTGTTCCAACCATGAAGATAGCATATGAAAAGGGATTATTCCCATCACTTCAATATCTAGCCCGATTAAAATTATTTCCCAATGATTTGACTCCACCTGTTTTTCTGGACTCAAAGAGGCACTGGACTATGTTAACTCTATTTTGGTTGTAGCCGAGGTTTGAATTGTTCAAGGTCTGCAGAATAATTGTTATTTCGGAAAGAAGGTAAGTTTTGAAGATTTCTGATTTGCTTAAGATATCCTTTGATCAATCGACCATTCAAAGAAGATGTAAACTTTTTGATGTGAATGATGAATGGCTTTTCCGAAATCTGTTTGGTCTACTGAGTGAATTAACACATCAGACAGGTTGTTCGATTATTTGTTTTTATTCTCCTTTTTTCATTAATTAAGTGAGAGTTTTCATAGTTCATAACGACTTTTTCTTATATATATATATAGTCGGGAGTGCTTAGTAGATAGCTTTTTTTCTAAAAACAGGCGTGTAAATTAAATGGAAAATGGTGCTGATTTTTCTTCATTAGAGATTACATAGGCATTTTTTTCTTTGTGTAATTTTATTGTTTTGGAATTTTTGAAGATTGTTTCTGCATTCTCCAGCTGGTTTTTAAGGATTAAGTATAAACACTTATTTTCTCTGAACTTTTATGCCGGATATGGGGAAGCGGATGTTGTAGAGAAATACTGCACAGTACAGGCCCTTTGGCCCATGATGTTCTGCTCTCCTCTGAATCTGCTCCATGATCAATCTAATGCTTCCGTCCTGCAGAGAATTCCATTCATCTTTCATTATGAGCCTATCTAGGAGTCTCTCAAATGTCCTTACTGTGTCTGCCTCTATGGCTACCTATGGCAGATCTTTCCATGCACCCACTGGTCTATGACTAAAAAATAACATCTCTGAGATCCCTATACTTTCCTCTAAGCACCATAATATTGTGCCCCCTCGTATTAGCCATTTCTGCTGCAAATCCATTCCATGTTTTAATGATTACTCAGCCTCACCAGTGTCCATTGTTCCAGAACAATAATACTCTGTAAAGCAATGGAAGACATCAAAGTAAATTGATATTTAAATTGCATATATATTAGTTAGAAGCAAGGCATCTAAGTTGGCAGAAGAACCAGTTAACATAACTTGATAGGGTGGTGTGTTGTTTTGTAGTGTCTGGCTTTTTATATTTAGCAAAACATTTTTTCTCCTCTGCAGGGTTTTTCTATTTTAAGGCCGTATGGATTTTTTTTTTGTAACTGGGGGGAGGAATTAAGGAAAGCTTTTAAAATCACTATTATAAAATGTGCAGCTTGCAAATTCTCTCTCTTTTTTACTCTATGGGGACGCATTTTGGCTTTTTTTTTTGCCGAATTTTGGGCTTTTCTGGGTGGTGGGAGGATTGGGGTTAGTTTTGAGTTATAGGATTAACTGTAGGAATAATTTTAGTTATCTCTTTTGTAATTTTTTCCCATTACGGTGTTCCAGAGCATGACAAAAATAGACAACAACAGACAAACATGCTCTAGTTCTTTCAGATCATGTGCCTTTAAGCTTAGCTTTTGAATTGAATGATGTTTTTATTGCAAATTTGCCTTGGCGTTTTCCAGAAAATTTATTACGAAGTTCGGACTTTGTCAAGTTTATTTGAGACTCAGATAAAAGATTATTTTCTTTTTAATAATATGGGAGATGTGTCGAAATTGATTATATGAGATACACTTAAGCATATTTGTGCGGTCAGATAATTTCCTATTTAGCTAAGCTTAAGAAACAGACAAAAATAGAGTTAGATAAGATTTCCAAACAAATTAAAGACTTGGATAATATTTATGCAATCTTTCCTAACATTGATTTATTCAAACAAAGAGTTGAACTCGAGTCACAACATAAATTATTATTAACTTATCCTATTGAAAGAAATTTGGTTAAATTGAATAGTCTATTTTATGTGTTTGCAGATAACAATAATAAGCTATTAGAATCTCAATTAAAAGCAGCTAGAGCTAAAAGACAAATTTTAAAAAATCATAAGGGAGATGGTAGTTTAGCAAGTAATTATGAAGATAATAAAATTTTTCAAGATTTTTATATTGAACTTTATGAATCTCAGTTTCCAGTTGATTCTTCTAAAATGAATGCCTTTTTACAAAAGATTGATTTTCCTTGAATCTCTGTTGAAGATCAACAAATTCTTGATGCTCCTATTACTGAAAATAAAATTCAGAAAGCTGTTTTTTCAATGCAATCTGGTAAAGCTCCTGGACTGGATGGTTATTCTGTAGGATTTTATAAAAAATTTGAAAAACTGCTTTCTTCATATATGTTGGAAATGCTTAAAGATATGCTTAAAGCTCTTATAGATAGCGGGGTCAAGGGATATGGGGAGAGGGCAGGAATGGGGTACTGATTGTGTATGATCAGCCATGATCACAGTGAATGGCGGTGCTGGCTAGAAGGGCTGAATGGCCTACTCCTGCACCTACTGTCTATTAAAGATTCTTTTTTGATAGGAGAGTTACCTCCCATATTTTATGAAGCTTCTATTTATTTAATTCTTTAAAAAAATAGCAACCCTACTGATTGTGCTTCAGATAGATCTATTTCACTATTAAATAGGGATGCTAAATTTTTTTCAAAAGCAATGGCTAATCAGCTGGAGAATATTCTAGCTAAAATTATCTTTCAAGACCAGGCAGATCTTGTAAAGGGCTGTTATTCCTTCTCTAATGTTTGGAGACTGTTGTGTTATATTTTCATCCTTTTCTAAGTCTCCTCAATGTGTTGTCTCTCTCGATGCTGAAAAGGAATTTGACAGAGTTGAATGGAAACACTTATTTAATGTTTTAGAGAAATTTGGCTTTGGTATTAATTTTAATAAGTGGATCAGAATGATACATAAAAGCCCGATTGCTACTGTTATTACTAATAATTGCAGATCTCCTTTTCTTTGGCTTTCGCAGAGTACGAGACAAGGATGTCCATTAAGTCCTTTGTTATTTAATTTGGTGCTGGAACCCTTGGCTATTGCACTTTGTGAAGCTAAGGATATTCATGGAATTCTCATAAATGGGATTGTTCATAAGTTCGCCCTTTATGCTGACGATCTCTTAGTTTATATTTCGAATCCTGAGGAATCTATTCCTAGTTTATTGAAAATATTAAACGATTTTGGAAACGATTTGATACACCAAATCTCCTCAGACACCCAATGAAATATAGTCACTGTCTTACCTTCTTTATACCTGCATCAATATGTTGGGTCCAGGTTAGGTCCTCAGAGATATTGACACCCAGAAACATGAAGTTGATCTCTCTCTCCTCTTCAGATCCCTCTTTGGTGTGTGTTTTCTCATCCTACCCTTTCTGAAGCCTACACTCCGTTTTTTGGTCTTACTGACATTGGGTGCAAGGTTGTTGCTATGACACCACTCCAGAGGGCATACAAGCTCCAGCTTGTACGCCCTCTTGTCACCATCTGAGATTCTGCCTACAATGGTGATATCATCAGCAAAATTATGGATGGCATTTGAGCTCTGTCTAGCTGCACATTCATGGGTGTAGAGAAAGTAGAGCAGTGGGCAAAGCACACATCGCTGATCGCAGGGGAAAGGACAAGGTGAACTCGAAGCAGTTCAGAATGGTTCCCTATCCAAAAGCAAAGGGAGCACGAGCATGACACATATTTTCTGGCTCAAATGGTCTACCCTCAAGAGTGGTGACTGGCAAAGGATGATCTAACTTGGAAATTGAGACTCACCTTTGTCAGACCACACCCAGATCTAAAAAATTACCGGTGGAACTGCAGTCTAAAAAATACCTGAGGGGCCGGTTCCTTGTGGTCCTGGCCAATAAAGAGAGCAAATATACCCCAGATGTCATAGAACTAGGAGGTAACTTTGTAGCTGTCTCTCACCAGAGACAGCTACAAAGGACTAAGAGGTAACTTTTGAACAAAGTTTGCCCTCTAGCAGATGGCCCTTGGATTTTCCTGACTTCTACAAAAAAGTCAAAAGTGTCCAGCATCTCTGCCATAAAGTCCCAGTCCTTCCCCGTCTCCCTCCTGCACTCCCCCTCCCCCTCCCTCTCTCTCTCTGTCCCTCACTCACATACCCTCTCTCTCTCACCTCTCTCCAGGGGTCAATTGTTTGCAATGGACATTTGCAATGAGGTACTTAGATGAGTAGAAAATGTGGGTGAAGATCAGAGTTAGAAGTGGTCATATCTGGGGAATTTACCGCAACACTCTCGCTGGTGTTCTGACATCCAATTATCAAGTCGGATAGCTAAGTTAATTAGTCCATCCAGATCCCGAACAGCTTCATGCTCCGCCAGTTCACCCTTGAGCTTTTAGAACATAGAGCACAACGAGGTGATGAGAAGGTTTATGAGCACTTGGAAAAACATAGTCTGACTTTGGGATAGTCAGCATGGCTTTGTGAGGGGCAGCTCATGTCTCATGAGCCTGAATGAATTCTCTGAGGATGTGACAAAGCACATTGATGAAGGTAGAGCTGTGGCTGTGGTGGACTGTATAAGGCTTCTAGTACAGCGTTTGATAAGGTTCCCTTAGTAGGGTCAATAAGAAAGCTGGGAGGCACGAGATCTATGGGATCTTGGCAACGCAGATGAAAAGAAGGCAGAGGGTTCAAAAGTTCAAAGTGCATCCATTGTCCAAGTTTCTATACCATATTCAACCTTAAGATTCATTTTCATTTTTGCAGGTCCACAGGAAAACAAAGAAATACAATAATATCCACAAAGAACGGAACAAAGACTGACTGACGTCCAGTGTGCAAAACGGCGCCGTAACCGCCTTCACTCACCTCAGTGCTGGACTGCGGTCTCACTTTCGGGTTCCCTGTAGTTCATGTTCTATGTATTATTTGTTCATTATTTTATTATTGACATGATCTGTCTGCTTTTACACACTGGACTTTCATGAATTCTATGCATTGTGATGCTCTGGGGGAGGGAGCGTGGTCAACAGCCCGCCCTGTATTTCTAATGACCAGCATTGTTTATTGTTTTGTGTTAAAATGTGGTCGAGGGATTACAGTGGGAAGTTCATTCATTTGTAACATTTTAAGTTCAATTAAACAGTTATTGGCTTGTGTATTTGTGGGTCACCCTAACTGTAATTGTAAGACCATAAGACGTCGGAGCTGAATTAGGCCATTCAATCCATCGAGTCTACTCTGCCATTCCATCATGGTTGATCCTGAGTGCCACTCAACCCCATAAATCTTCCTTCTCGCCATAACATTTGATGCCCTGACCAATTAGAAAATAATCAATTTTCACTTTAAATGTACCACTGGCCTTGGCCTCCACTGCAGCCTGTGGCAGAACATTCCACAGATTCACTACTCTCTGGCTAAAAAAAAATCCTCCCTGCTTCTGTTCTGAACAGTTGCCTCTCAATTTTGAGACTGTGCCGTCTACTTCTGGACACCCCCACCTAGGAAACATCCTCTCCACATTAACTTTATCTAGTTCTTTCAAGATTCAGCAGGTTTCAATCTGATAACCCCGCATTTCTTCTAAATTCCAGTGAGTACAGGCCCAAAGCTGCCAACTGCTCCTCCTATGTTAACCCCTTCATTCCCAGAATCATCCTTGTGCACCTCCACTGGATTCTCTCCAATGACAACACATCTGTTCTGAGATATGAGCCCCAAAACAGTTGACAATACTCCAAGTGCAGCCTGACTAGTGTCTTATAAAGTCTCAGCACTATCTCCTTGCTTTTATATTCTATTCCCCTCGAAATAAATGCCAACATTGCATTTGCCTTCTTTACCACAGCACAACCTTTGAATTAACCTTCTGGTCGTCTTGAATGAGGACTCCTAAGTCCCTTTGCACATCTGATGTTTGAATTTTCTCCCCATTTAGATAATAGTCCACACTATTGATCCTTTTACCAAAATGAATTACCATACATTTCCCAATATCGTATTCCATCTGCCACTTTTTGGCTCATTTTTTTGAATTGTCAATGTCCAGCTGCACCACTAGTTACTGAATAAGGCCCCCTTTTATTCCCATGCACTGCCTCCTGCCTGTCAGCATTTCCTCTATCCCCGCAGTATCTGTCCTGTGGTGCCACGGGATTTTATCTTGTTATGCAGCCTCGTGTGGCACCTTATCAGATACCTTCTGAAAATGCAAGGAAATGACATGTGACCAGGGTGTGTGATGGTTCCCTCCCTGGTCTATGAGATGGAGCTGCTCTATCTCTGGGTCATGGTGCCCGGTCTGTTTTAATGTTTATCACAATAAAACTGTTGTTGAGTTTGATGAGTTTCCTTGTCTGTCGATATGGACCAAATGCTTGCCACTGTATTTGTTTTCCTGTGGGGGCCTACAAGAAAATGATTATCAAGGTTGTGTATGATTTACTTACTTTGTTAATAAATTGTACTTCGAACTTTGAACTTTGAAGCCAGTCCAGGATCCCGATGGTTTAAAGACGGACCCAGCGCGTTCTCTCACCTGTCTCCTGTCGTCTACTCCAAGGTGCGGTATCTGTATTCATGAGAGCGAAGGTTGCTGAATTGCTAGTTTGTTTAGACCGTTCAAAAGTATGTTTCTCAAAGGGAAAGTACAGGCTGTGATTTGTAGTGATGGTAGTTCACAAGGAGATTATCTAGTAGAATATCTGATAGTATTGTGAGCTGCCGCAGTTTGGTGCTATACACCACCACACAGTACTGGACTGACTTCACAGCCTGTGGACTTGCTTTCCAGGTCCCATCAGTTCATGTTCTCACTGTGAATTGTGAGCACTTTTCTGAGCTGCCATACATTGGCGATATGAATCGCAACGCCAACTTGCATATATTTTTGTGGTGTTCGCCTGGAGGTCGGTGACCGGTCGTTTTCCACAGGGATCTGTTCTGATTTTCCTGCTCTTTCTGATATTTATAAATGATGGGGCTGAAGAAGTGGCAAACTGTGTTAAAACATTTACAGATGACATGAAGATTGGTGTGTTGTGGATAGAGTAGATGTTTGGCATAAGTTACAACAGGACTTTGATAGGTTGCAGAGCTGGGCTGAACAGTGGCAGATGGAGTTCAACCCAGAAAAATAGGAAGTGTTTGACTTTGGATGGTGGAGGGTTAACGGCCGGATTTTTGGGAGGTTGGATGAACAGAGGGATCTTGTTGTCCACGTCTATAAATTTGCTGCCTGAATCAAAAGAGTTGTTAAGGAAGCATATGGTGTGTTGGCCAGTAGCTTGAGTTCAAGAAACTCAAGGTGGTGTTGCAGCTCTATAAAACCCTGGTGAGGTCACACTTGGGGTATTGTGTTCAGCTTTAGTCGTCTCATTGTAGGAAGGATTTGGAAGCTTTAGAGGGTGTGCAGAGGAGATTTACAAGGGTGCTGCCTGGATTACAGAGCATGTCTTATGAGGATAGGCTAATCAAGTTGAGATTTTTCTCTCTGGAGTGAAGGAGGGTGAGAGGTGACTTGAGAGGAGTGTACAAGATGATAAACAGTATAGATGGGGTGAATAACCAGAGCCATTTTTCCAGGGCAGAAATCACTTAACCAAGAAGGCATGATTTTAATGTGATTCACAGAAAGCATAGGGGAGGGGTATCGGAGGTTTTTTTTACACAAAGAGTGGTGGGTGTGTGGAATGTGTCACCAAGGGTGGTAGTAGGGGCAGTTACAATCGGGTGATCTAAGAGACCCTGCGATGGGCAGCAGGATGATAGAAAATTACCGGGTGATGTTGGAGGGCAGGGTTAGATTGATCTTGGAGTAGGTTAAAATGTTGTTACCACAGGTGGGCTGTAATATTCTCTGTTACTCACTCTCTGTCAGTGAGAGGGGTCTCTGAGGGAGCTGGATTAACATTCATTGTGATATGGCACTGGAAGTGGGGTTCACTGAGGGAGCTGGATTAACATCAGTGGGGATACAGTAAGTGACACAGGGTGCTAGTTAGCAGGAGTCACTGACAGATAGTGTGAGGGAGCTCAGTTAATGTCAATCAGTGACACAGTACACTGGGGCAGAGAAGTTACTGATGGACATTGTGAGGGTGCTGGATTATCATCAATCGGAATACCATCAGAGACACAGAGTGCTGGAAGAGAGGGGTCACTGAAGGATGGTGTAAGGGTGCTGGTTTAATGTCAGTGGGAATACAGTCTGTGTCACAGGGCACTGGAACGGAGGGGTTAATGACGAATGCTTTATTTTTTAACCTCGTAGACACTGCTGATCCTGTCTTCTGCTTATGATGTGGCTGTCGATATGGAGAGTTCTCTTGCCTGTTCTGTTTACTCTGTGGGCTGTGTCTGGTGATTTGCTGAATTGCGTAATGGAAAAAAAATGCACCGATCTGTCCGTATTTGAGGAGATGATGGTAAGTTGCAGTGAAGCCAAAGCCTCTGTTGGCCACGATTGCAGACAATGAACACGGTGTGCCCCTGGTCCCAGACATTGACTCTTTATTCCCTCCCATAGATGTTGCCTGACTGACTGAGTTCCTGCAGACCCTTGTCTCCCCCAGGTCTTTTCTTCTCTCCTGAACTTTACATTTCCAATTGTCTTCATTTTAGTGCACCCCTCACCTGTGGATCTTCCCCCTTTCTTCACTTTCCTCCATGGTCCACTCTCCTCTCATATCAGATGTCTTCTTCAGCCTTCACCTTTCCCACTTATCACCTCCCAGCTTCCCACTTCACCCACCCTCCCCATCACCCCATCAGCCTCTGGCTTATTCTCCTACTTAGTTTGATTTCTTCCCTGTTCCTTTTACGTCCCCATGAAGTGTCACAGCCTGAAACATCGACTGATTATTCATTCCCATAGATGCTGCCTAGCTGCTGTGATGCTCCATCATTTTGTGAGTTTTGCTCGCGATCCCAGCATCTCAGAATCTCTTGTGTTGTTGGTATTTACTCTCAGGATTACCCTCATTGAACTGGACACTCAATACAAAGGTTGGGACATAATTTTACAGATGTACAGGACATTGGTAAGACCAGACCTGTGTGTTGGAAGCTTGGGATTTAGCTAGGGTGTGTGCAGAAGAAACCATGTTGCCTTGAGCAAAGGTGGCTGAGGGATAACCTTATAGAGGTTTATAATGTTACCAAAGGCATAGGAAGTCCATAAGATAGAGGAGCAGGATTAGGCCATTCAGCCCATCAAGCCTGCTCTGCCATTCCATCATGTCTGATTTATTGTTGCTCTCAACTTCATTTCCCCTCCTTCTCCCTTTGGTGTCCTGACTAATCAAGAAACTATCAGCCTCCACTTCCAATACCATGACTTTGCCTCCATAGCTGCCTGATGGAACAATTTCCACAGATTCAGTACCCTCCAGCGAAAGAGATTCTCACTGATCTCTGTTCTGAAAAGATGTCCTTGTATTCTGAGACTGTGCCCTCTGGACCTGGACTCTGCCAATATTAGAAACTTTCTCTTCACATCCACTCTATCTAGGCTGTTCAATATTTGAAAGGTTTCAAAGAGACATCCCCCCTCCTGCTCCTCATTCTTCTGAAATCCAGCAAGCCTAGATTCACATGCTATCAAACACTCCTCACATAGTAACCACTTTATTCCCAAAATCATTCTCGTCAATCTCCGCTGGACCCAGTCAGTTTTTTCCCAGGATGGGGAATCTATGAGTCTATAACTTGAGGACATAGGTTGAAGATGGGAAGGATAGGATTTTAAAGAGGACATTGGAGGCAAGGGTTTTTTTCCCTCATAGGTTGTGTTGGAAAACTGTAGGTTTAAGGAACATGTGGACAGGTATCTGGACGAGAATGGTTTAGTAGAATATTCAGTCAAACACACTGACATTTGTACAGGAACATGGCAGGAATGGTTTAGTGGGACATTATATCAAACAATGATAATTGGACAGGTACACAAACAGGAACGGTTTAGTAAGATATTAGATCAAATACAAGGACATTTGGACAGGTACATGAACAGGAATGGTTTAGACAATATGACATTGAGACATAGGAATTGAATTAGGCCATTTGACCCATCGAGTCTGCTCCACCATTCAATCATGGCTGATCCGTTTCTTTATCGCTCCTCAACCCTATTCCCCAGCCTTCTCTCTGTAACCGTTGATTCCATGGCTTCATGGATTGAAAGAACCAATCAATCTCAACCTTAAATACACCCAACAACCTGGCCTCCACAGCTGCCTGTGGTAGCAGATTCCACAAATTTACCACCCTCTGACTAAAGAAATTGCTCCCTATCTCTATTTTAAATGACACCCCTCTATTCTGAGTCTGTGCGTTCTTGTGCTGGACTCTCTCATCATGGGAAATATCCTTTCCATATCTACTCTGGTTTTGGCCTTTCAACATTTGAAAGGTTTCAATGGGATCCTGCCCTCATCCTTCTGAATTCCAGCGAGTGCAGACCCAAAGTCATCAAACATTCCTCATATGATAACCCTTTCATTCCCGCAATCATCCTTGTGATACTCCTCTGAATCCGACCCAATGTCAGCACAACTTTTCTTAGTTGAGGAACCCAAAACTGTTCACAATACTCAAGGTGAGGCCTCACAAATGCCTTATTGGACTTATAGACACAGCAACATATCCCTGTTCTTGTATTCTACACCTCTTGAAATGAATACTAACATTGCATTTGCCTTCCTTGCCACCAACTCAACCTGCAAGTTAACCTTCATGTTGCTCTGTACAAGGACTCCCAAGACTCTTTGCGTCTCAGATGTTTGGATTTTCTCCCCGTTTAGAAAATAGTCTGCACATTTATTTCTACTACCAAAGTCCATGACCATGCATTTTCCAACATTATATTTTGGTGGCCACTTTCTTGCCCATTCTCCAAAGCTTTTTCTTTCCACCTTGATATTGTTCACTGGCTTGCTTTCATATTTCAGCTTGTCCCTTCTAATGAGTCTCTTAGTTGCTTTCTGTATGTTTTTATAAGCTTCCAAATCCTCTGTCTTCCCACTAATTTTTGGTTTATGGTATGCCTTCTTTTTCAGTTCTACATTAGGTTTAATGCCCCTTGTCAGACACGGTTGTACTATTTTGTCATTAGAGTATTTATTTGTCTTTAGAATACATCTATCCTACACCTTCCTTATTTTCCCCAGAAACTCAGGCCATTGCTGCTCTGCTGACATCCCTGCCAGCAGCTCCTTCCAATTTACTTTGGCCAACTCCTCTCTCATACCACTGTAATTTCCCTTACTCCACTGAAACACTGCTACATCAGACTTTAATTTCTCCCTATCAAATTTCAAGTTGAACTCAATCATATTGTGATCTCTACCTCCCTAATTGCTTCCATTTCATTACATAACATGCAATGCAGTATGCTCAATGACAAACCACCTTAAAAAGCCACCTCGGGGGATTCAACAAACTCACTCTCTTGAGATACATTGCCATTCTGATTTTCCCAATTGACCAGCATGTTAAAATGTTCCATGACTCTCTTAACATTTCAGTGGTTTAGCTAGATATTAGGTCAAGCACAAAGACATTTGGACAGATATATTGGCAGGAATCACTGAGTACAATATTAGATCAAACAGAAGGATCGTTTGACAGGTATATGGCAGGAATGAATTATTGGGATATTTGGTCAAACACAAAGACATTTGGACAAATATATTGGCAGGAATCATTGAGTACAATATTAGATCAAACAGAAGGATAGTTGAAACAGGAACAGTTTAGACCTCATGACCACAAATAAAGGAGCAGAAATAGGCCATTTGGCTCATTGAGTCTGCTCCACCAATTTCATCATGGCTGAACCAATTTTCCTCAAAGCCCCATCTCCAGCCTTCTCTCCGTATCCATTCATGCCCTGTCCAGTCAAGAATCTATCAACCTCTGCTTTAAATATATATAAAGACTTGGTCTCCACAGCTGCCTATGGCAAAGAATTCCACATATTAACCACTCTCTGGCTAAAGAGGTTCTTCCTCACCTCTGCTCCAGCACCATGCCTCTCTAATCTGAGGCTGTGTACTCTGGTCTTAGGCTCTCCCGCCAAAGGAAGCATCCTCTCTACAGCCACAATATCAAGGCCATTCATCATTCAATAGATTTCAATGAGATCACCGCTCATTCTTCTGAATTGTAGTGAATACATGCCCAAAGCCATCAGACCTCTTCATATGACAAGCCATTCAAACCTGGAATCACTTTCACAAACTTCCTCTGAACCCTCGCCAGTCTCAGCATATTCTTTCTGAGATAAGGGGTGCAAAACTGCCCACAATACTCCAAGTGAGGCTTTCTAAAATCTCAACATTACATCCTTGCTTTTATATTCTAGTGCTCTTGAAATGAATGCTAACATTGCATTTTCCTTCCTCACCACAAACTCAACCTGCAAATTGACCTTTGGGGGATCCCTGCACATTGATTTTCAAGTCCCCTTGCACCTCCGTTTTTTCATTTCCTCTCCATTTAGAAAACAGTCAGCCCTTTTACTAGCAAACACGAGGAAATCTGCAGATGCTGGAAATTCAAGCAACACACACAAAATGCTGGTGGAACACAGCAGGCCAGGCAGCATCTATAGAGAGAAGCACTGTCGACGTTTCGGGCCGACACCCTCGGTCAGAACCCTTCCATTACTTCGACCAAAGTGCAAGCCCGAACACTTCCCGACATTGTATTCCATCTGCCATTTCTCTGCCCATTCTCCAAATCTGTTGCAGTCCCCTTATTCCCAAAATGCTTGTGGAATGCAACAGGCCAGGCAGCATCTATAGGAAGAAGTACAGTCGACGTTTAGGGCCAAAACCCTTCGTCAGGACTAACTGAAAGAAAAGATAGTAAGAGATTTGAAAGTGGGATGGGACGGGGAAGATCTGAAATGATAGAAGATCAGAGGGAGAGGGGTGAAGCTAAGAACTGGAAAGTTGATTGACAAAAGGGATACACAGCTGGCGAAGGGAAAGGATTATGGGATGGGAGGTCTAGGGAGAAAGAAAGGGGAGTAGAGCACCAAAGGGAGATGGAGAGCAGGCAAGGTGTGATTGTGAGAGGGACAGAGAGAGAAAATGAAAAAAGGGGGAGGGATGGGAAATAAATAAATAAATAAACAGATAGATAGATAGATAGATAGATAGATAAATAAGGGATGCGGTATGAAGGGGAGGGGGGATTAACGGAAGTTAGAAAAATCAATGTTCTTGCCATCAGCTTGGAGGCTACCTAGACAGAATATAAGGTGTTGTTCCTCCAGCCCGAGTGTGGCTTCATCTTGACAGTACAGGAGGCCATGGATAGACATATCAGAATGGGAATGGGACATGGAATTAAAGTGTGTGGCCACTGGGAGATCCGACTTTCTCTGGCGGACAGAGTGTAGGCGTTCAGCATAACGGTCTCCCAGTCTGCGTCGGGTCACCTCACCTGGAAGTGACACTTCACCTGTGAGTCAGCTGGTGTGATATACTGCGTCCGGTGCTCCCAGTGCGGCCTTTTATTAGCCCCACCAGCCCCATTCTTCTGCCTGCTCTACATAACCCTGACTAATCCAGAAGCTTTCAAGTTCCACTTTACATATACCCAATGACCTGGACTCCATAGCTACTATGGCAATGAATTCACCACCTTCTGTCTAAAGAAATTCCTCCTCATCTCTGTTCTAAGAGACATCCTCTCCAAGTCCACTCTGTCTAAGCCCGTCTAGCACCATAGCATGCCCACAACAAATTAACCCTAATCCGTGCATTTTCGGAATGTGGGAGGAAACCGGAACACCCACACGGCCACGGGCAGAATGTTGAAGCTCCTTCCCGGCGGAGTTGGGAATTGAAGTGTAATTGGTGATCGCCATCATGTAAAGCGCTGTACTACTGTACTGCCCACTTTAACCGGTTTCAGATGCAGGGACATAGATTCTGCCTGGCCTGCTGAGTTTCTCCACAGATTTTTTTGTGCTACTGACACATCCAAGCAACTGGTCTCAGCCCGAAACGTCGACTGTACTTCTTCCTATAGATGCTGCCTGGCCTGCTGCGTTCCACCAGCATTTTGTGTGTGTTGCTTGAATTTCCAGCATCTGCAGATTTCCTCATGTTTGCTCCCTTTAGTCCCACTCTTTGCCTGCTGCCAATCAGCCACTGCTATATCCATGCAAGAATCTTCCCTGTAATATAATAGGCTCGTAACTTGAAAATCAGCCTCATATTTGTCACCTGGTCAAATGCCTTCTGAAAATCCAAGGACACATCATCAACCAGTTCTCCTTTGTCTTGTTTGTTCTTCAAAGAATTCCACCAAATTTGTCAGGCAATGTTTTTCCCTAGAGGAAACCATGTCGACAATGGCCTAATTTATCATGTGCCTCCAAGTATGCTGAGAACGCATCCTTAATAATTGACTCCATCATCTTCGCAACCACTGAGATCAGACTAACTGGCCTATAGTTATCTTTCTTCTGCCTCTACCATTTTGAAGAATGGTGTAACAATTTGGAATTTTCCAATCTTCCAGAACCATCCCAGAAACTAGCGATTGTTGAAAGATCATTACACATGCCTCCATGATCTCTTCCACCAACTCTTTCAGAACCTTAGGTTGTACACCTTCTGGTCCAGGTGACTTATCCATCTTCAGACATAGAAACATAGAAAGCCTACAGCCCACAAAGGCATGCCAAACGTCTTTTTACTATAGAAATTATCTACGGTTACCCAGAGCCCTCTATTTTTCTAAGCTCCATGTACCAATCCAGGAGTCTCTTGCTGACAGCCTATTCAATGCACACACCACCCTCTGCATAAAAAAACTTACCCCTGACATCTCCTCTGTACCTACCTACAAGCACCTTAAAGCTGTTCCCTCTCATTCTAGCCATTTCAGCCCGTTGAGAAAGACTCTGACTTTCCACATGATCAATGCCTCTCGTCATCACCACTGTCAGGTCACCTCTCATCCTCCGCCGCACAAGGAAAAAAGGCCGAGTTCACTCAACCTATTCTCATAAAGCATGCTTCCCAATCCAGGCAACATACTTGTAAATCTCCTCAGCACCCTTTCTATGGTTTCCACATCCTTCCTGTAGTGAGGCGACCAGAATTGAGCACAGTACTCCAAGTGGAGACTGACCAGGGTCCTATATAGCTATGACATTACCTCTCGGCTCTTAAACTCAATCGCATGTTTGATGAAGGCCAATGCACTGTATGCCTTCTTAACCACAAAACTCCATAGCAGTTTTGAGTGTCCTATGGACTCAGACCACAAGATCCCTCTGATCCTCCACACTGCCAAGTGTCTTACCATTAACGCTATATTCTGCCATCATCTTTGACCTACCAAAATGAACCACCTCACACATCTGGGTTGAACTCCATCTGCCACTTCTCAGCCCAGTTTTGCATCATATCAATGTCCCGCTATAACCTCTGACAGCCCTCCGCACAATCGATGAGACCCCCAACCTTTGTGTCATCAGCAAACTTTCTAACCCATCCCTCCACTTCCTCATCCCGGTCATTTGTTAAAATCACAAAGAGTAGGGGTCCCAGAACAGATCTCTGAGGCACACCACTGGTCACAGACCTCCATGCAGAATATGACCTGTCTGCATCCAATCTTCGGCTGCTGTGGGCAAGCCAGTTCTGTATCCACAAAGCAATGTCCTCTTGGATCCCATGCCTCCTTACATTCTCAATAAGCCTTGCATGGGGTACCTTATCAAATGCCTTGCTGAAATCTATATACACTACCTTTACTGCTCTACCCTCATCAATGTGTTTAGTCACATCCTCAAAAATTTCAGTGAGGTTCATAAGGCACAACTTGCCTTTGAAAAAGCCATGCTGACAATTCCTAATCATATTATGCCTCTCCAAATTTTCATAAATCCTGCCTCTCAGGATCTTCTCCATCAACTTACCAATCACTGAAGTAAGACTCACTGATCTATAATTTCCAGGGCTCTCCCTACTCTATTTCTTAAATAAGGGAACAACATCCGCAACCCTCCAATCCTCTGGAAATTCTCCCATTCCCATTGATGATGCAAAGATCATCAACAGAGGTTCAGCAATCTTCTCCCTCATCTCCCACAGTAGCCTGGGGTACATCTCATCCTGTCCCAGTGACTTGTCCAACTTGATGCTTTCCAAAACCTCCAGCACATCCTTTTTCTTAATATCTATAATCTCAAGCTTTTCAGTCCACTGTAAATCATCCCTACAATCACCAAGTTCCTTTTCCGTAGTGAATACTGAAGCGAAGTATTCATTAAGTACCTCTGCTGTCTCCTCTGGTTCCATACACACTTTTCCACTGTCACACTTGATTGGTCCTATTCTCTCATGTCTTTTCCTCTTGCTATTCACATACTTGTAGAATGCCTTGAAGTTTTCCTTAATCCTGTCCGCCAAGGCCTTCTCATGACTGCTTCTGGATCTCCTAATTTCATTCTTAATCTCCTTCTTGCTAGCCTTATAATCTTCAAAATCTCTATCATAACCTAGTTTTTGTACCTTTCATAAGCTTTTCTTTTCTTATTGACTAGATTTACAATAGCCCTTGTACACCACGGTTCCATACCATCCTGTCTCTTTGGAATGTAGCTATGTAGAACTCCATGCAAATGTCCCCTGAACGTTTGCAACATTTCTGCCGTATATTTCCCTGACAACATCTGTTTCCAATTTATGTTCCAAGTTCCTGCCTGGTAGCCTCATATTTCCCCTTACTCCACTTAAACTCTCTCCTAACTTGTCTGGTCCTACCCCTCTCCAATGCTATAGTAAAGGAGATAGAATGTGATCACTATCTCTAAAATGTTCTCCCACTGAGAGATCTGACACCTGACCAGATTCATTTCCCAATACCAAATCAAGTACAGCCTCTCCTCTTGTAGGCTTATCTACATATTGTGTCAAGAAACCTTCCTGAACATACCTACCAAACTCCACGCCATCTAAGCACCTTGCTCTGGGGAGATGCCAATCAATATCTGGGAAATTAAAATCTCCCATCATACCAACCCTGTTATTACACCTTTCCAGAATCTGTCTCCCTATCTGCTCCTCGATGTCCCTGTTACTATTGGGTGGTCTATGAAAAACACCCAGTAGAGTTATTGAGTCTTCCTGTTCCCAATCTCCACCCACAGAGACTCAGTAGACAACCCCTCAATGACATATCTTTTGTGTAGCCATGACACTATCTCGGATCAACAGTGCCATGCCCCCACCTCTTTTGCCTCCCTCCCTATCCTTTCTGAAACATATAAAGCCTAGCACTTGAAGTAGCCATTCCTGCCCCTGCACCATCCAAGTCTCTGTAATGGCCACAACATCATAGCTCCAGTTACTAATCCATGCTCTAAGCTCATCCGCTTTGTTCATAATACTCCTTGCAGTGAAATAGACACATCTCAAACCATCGGACTGAATACGTCCCTTCTCCATCACCTGCCTATCTTCCCTCTTGCACTTTCTACAAGTTTTCTCTATTTGTGAGCCAACCGCCTCTTCCTGCATTTCTTCTATTCAGTTCCCACCTCCCAGCAATTCCAGTTTAAACCCTCCCCAACAGCCTTTGCAAACTTCTCCATCACAATATTGGTCCCCCGGGATTCAAGTACAACCCGTCCTTTTTGTACAGGTCACGCCTGCCCCAAAAGAGGTCCCAATGATTCAGAAATCTGAATCTCTGCCCCCTGCTCCAATCCCTCAGCCATGCATTTATCCTCCACCTTATTCTACTCCTATACTCACTGTCATGTGGCACAGGCAGTAATCCTGAGATTACTACCTTTGTGGTCCTGCTTCTCAACTTTATTCCTAACTCCCTGTGGTCTGTTTTCAGGATCTCCTCCCTTTTCCTACCTATGTCATTGGTACCAATATATACCACAACCACTGTCTGTTCTCCTTCCCACTGCAGGATATCGTAGACGCAATCTGAAATATACCGGATCCTGGCACCTGGGAGGCAAACTACCATCCTAGTTTCTTTCTTGTTTCCACAGAATCGTCTGTCTGACTCCCTAACTATAGAGTCCCCTATCACTGCTGCCATCCTCTTCCTTTCCCTACCCTTCTGAGTCACAGGGCCAAACTCTGTGCCAGACGCGTGGCCAATGTTGCTTCCCCCAGGTAGGCCACCCCCCCCCACCCACCAACAGTACTCAAACAGAATTAATCATTGTTCAGGCTGGACAGCCACAGGGTTACTCTCAAGTATCTGAGTCTTGCCCTTCCCTCCCCAGACTGTTACCCACTTATCTGTCTCCCGAAGCCTTGGTGTGACTACTTGCTATACTATCCATCTATCAGTTCCTTTCAGTTTCCCAAGAACCTTCACTATAGTTATAGTTATAGTAACTTCACACATTCCATGCCCCCAATATCTGGAATTTCTACCATACTGTTAGTGTCTTACACCGTGAAGACTGATGCAAAATATTTATTCAGTTCGTCCTCTATTACATTGTTCCCCATTACTACCTCTCCAGCATTGTTTTCCAGTGGTCCAATATCCACTCTCATCTCTCTTTCACACTTTATGTGTAAGAATATTGATACTAGTTCCAACACTCTGACATTTGATGGGAACCATTTAGCGAGGTATTAGGTCAAACAGAAGGACATTTGGACAGCTACACGGATGGGAACTGTTTACACCATAAGACCATGAGATATAGGAGCAGAAGCTGGCCATTCTGCCCATTGAGGCCTCTCTGCCATTCAATCGGGCTGATCTAATTCTTCCAGTCATCCCCACTCCCCACACCCCATACCTTTTGATGCCCTGGCTAATCAAGAACCTCTCTATCTCTGCCTTAAATATATCCAATGACCTGGCCTCCACAGCCGCTCATGGCAACAAATTCTACAGATTTACCACCTTCTGAATGAAGTAACTTCTCCGCATCTCAGTTCTAAAAGGACGTCTTTCAATCTTGAGGTCATGCTCTCCTGTCCTGGAGTCACCTACCATGTGAAATAACTGCTTTATCTAATCTGTTCAGGCCTTTGAATGTTCAGAATTTTCCATTAGATCCCCCCTCATTCTCCTGAACTCCAGGAAATACAGCTCAAAAGCTGCCAGATGTTCCTCATACGGGAACCCTTTCATTACTAGAATCATTCCCGTGAATCTTCTCTGAACCCTCTCCAATGTCATTATATGCTTTCTAAAATAAGGAGCCCAAAACTGCACACAATACTCCAAGTGTGGTCTCACAAGTGCCTTATAGAGCCTCAACATCACGTCCGTGCTCTTATGTTCTATACCTCTAGAAATGAATGTCAATATTGCATTTGCCTTCTTCACAACTGACTCAACCTGGAGGTTAACATTTCAGGTATTTTACACAAGGACTCCCAAGTCCCTTTACATCTCTGCATTTTGAATGCTCCACCCATCTATATAATAGTCTGCCTGTATATTTCTTCCACCAAAGTGCATGACTATATGCTTTCCAACATTGTATTTCAACATTAGTTTAGTGAGATATTAGGTCAAACACAAGGACATTTGGACAGGCACATGGACAGGAATGGTTTTAGTGAGATATTACATCAAACACAAGGACATTTGGACACAAGGGTTTAATGAGATATTAGTTCAAATACAAGGACATTTGGACAGGTACACGGACTGGAACAGTTCCATACAATATTACAAGATTAGAAGGAACTTGTTTTGCCAGAGAGTGGTGAATCTGTGGAATTCATTGTCACGGGCAGCTGAGGAAGCAAAGTTGTTGTATGTATTTGAGGTGGAAGTTGATAAGTTCTTCATTAGTCAGGGTGTGAAAGTTTATTGGGGAGAAGACTGCTATGTAAAAGAAAAAAAGAGTCCACGCAGTGAACCTTGCAAGGATTCCATTTGTTAAGGTTACCTCTTTTTCCGCAAAGCCCAAGAGCATCATCCCAATTCAAGGCACAATAGTAGCATAGTCGTTAGCATGACGTTATTTCATTTTGGGGTGTTCTGGAGCTCAGAGTTCAATTACTGTACCATTCCATAAGGAGTTTGTAGGTTCTTCCAATGACAGTTATGATTTCCTCCAGGTGCTCTGGTTTCGTCACACATTCCAAAGATGTACTGGTTAGAATGTTAGTTGATTATTATAAATTGTACTATTATTCAGCTAGGGTTAAATAGATGGGAAACGGATTGCTGTGTTTCATGAGCTGAAAGGGCCTATGAGAGGAAGTAGGAATGCAGGGAGCCGAGTCTCTGTACATCTTCCCCCTGAAATGCTGGGTTCTCTCAAGGTCCTCTTATTTCCTCCCACAGTCCAAAGACGTAGTGGTAGGTTAGTTGGTCAGTGTAATAGTTGTACCGTCAGTAGGATAGGGTTAAATTGGGATTGTTGCGGTTTCTGGGTGGTGTGGTCAAATGGCCAGAAGGACCATTCTGTGTTGTTTCTCTAAATAAATAAAAAACACACACTCTCAACAGTTTAGGAACAGCTTCTTCATCTCCGCCATCAGATTTCTGAATGGTCCAAGATCCCGTGAACACTACCTCACTAAATGGCTCTTCTTGACATTATTGATTTATTTTGTATCTATTATTGTAACTTAGTCTATTTTTATGTGTATTGCACTGTATGTTTGCAGCAAAACAACAAATGTCAGTGATCATCAGCCTGATCCTCACCCACTTGTCCTGACCTATTTCCGAGGAGAAGGTCAAACTTACCTTCTGTCCAGTAAAAGGCCACGATATATTGGCCGAGGAAACATTGTTGAACAAAGTCTACCCAAACTAAGCCTTGAGCACTATGGCAATCCCAGACTCGGTTAGGAAAGTTAAAAGCTCCACCATCAAAAGCCAATACTTCTTGCAATCTCCCTGCTCTAATTTCTGTTGGTCATTGGGGCTTGCAGTACAGCCCCAAAAAGGTGATAAGCAGAGAGCCAAAGAACACTACAGCACGGAAACAGACCATTCAGCCCATCTAGTCCATACTGTGACACCAGAAGAAGACGCATCATACCAGACCATAAGGACAGTCGTTGAATCATTACTGCACTCGCCCCAGTCTGTTTTATCCCTCCTGAGGCCTAAAGGCCTTGATAGAGTGGATGTGGAGAGGATGTTTCCTATAGTGTGTGTGTGGGGGGGGGGGGTGTTCTCGGCCCAGAGGCACACTCAGAATAGAGGGACATCTATTTAGAACAGAGATGAGGAGAAATTTCTTTAGCAAGAGTGTGGTGAATGTGTGGACTTACTTGCCACAGGTGGCTGAGGAAACCAAGTCACTGAGAATATTGAGCCTCCCCTCCATGGACTCTGTCTACACATCTCACTGCCTCAGTAAAACAAACAGCATCATCAAAGATCCTACCCACTCTGGACAGAAGATACAAAATCCTGAAAGCACATCCCAGCAGGCTCAAGGACAGCTTCTATCCCATTGCTTTCAGATTCTTGAACAGATCTCTTGTACAATAAGATGAACACTTGACCTTGCAAACTACTTCGCAATGGTCGTGCATTTTATCTCTTACCTGTACAGTATTGCCTCTATAGCTTTTATACTCTATTCTGTGTGAGACTCACCGAGTCATAGATAAGTACAGCACAGAAGCAGGCCCTTTAGCCCAGGGGTGTCAAAATCATTTTAGGTCACGGGCCAGATTGAGCAAAATGCAGCTTCATGCGGGCCGGATCAGTCGGACGCGTGCAAACGCAGCTTTCGTTGCCTCCGTTTTTTCAGCCTGCTCTCATGTGTCTCAGTCTCTGCTATATCTACAAAGTGTTTCACTTTACAAATTCCATTTCTTATGAAGAAGACTGCCGAATAAACACTAAAAACCCTGAAAACCTGGTACCTGAATAAACTCAGCATTAGCCATATCATACGCCATAGGCGCTTCGATTACTGGGGCCAGCTTTAATAGTAATTAGATATTATCTCACAGGCCAAAGATAATTCCACCGCGGGCCGAATTTGGCCCACGGGCCTTGAGTTTGACATATATGCGCCCATCTAGTCCATTCCAAAACCATTTGCCTACTTGCACTGGGACCATAGCCCTCCATACCCCTTCCATCCATGTACCTAACCAAACTTTGCAAATGGTTGACATTGAGCTTGCATGCATCACTTGTGCTGGTAGCTTCTTTCCACACTCTTACAACCCTCTGAGCAAAGAAATTTCACCTCATATGCTTCTTAAATGTCTCACCTTTTCAAGCTTAACCCATGACCTCTGGTTGTAGCACCACACAACCTCAGTACAAAAAACTGTTAGGGGGGAGGGGTTAAGGGGAGGGGGGCTGGGTAACACATTTTTTTTTCTCATACACATTTATTCTGTAAATTTGAAAACAATAAAAAAAAGTTTTAAAAAAACAAAAAAAAACCTACTTGTATATACGCAATCTATAACACTCATAGTGTAGCAAACTCCTATCAAATCTCCTTTAAATCTTCTACATCCTGAAGAATGCTGTCCTAACCCATTTAATCTTTCCTTATATCTCAGGTCCACCAGGCGCGACAACATCCTTGTAAATTTACTCTGTACTCTTTCAACCTTGCTTACATCTTTCCTGTAGGCACGTAGGTAACCAAAATTGCTTACAATGCTCCAGATTAGGAGTTCATTATACAAGATTATACAAGTTGAACATAACATTCCATTTCCTGTACTCGGTACATTGAGTTATGAAGGCCAATGTGCCAAAAGCTTTCTTTCCGACCCTATCTACCTCTGACACTATTTTCAATGAAATATGTACCTCTATTCCCACTTCTACCACACTCCACAGTACGCTTCTCTTCTCTGTATAAGACCTTCCCTGGTTGGTCCTACTGAACTGCAACACCTTGCACTTGTTTGCATTAAATTCCACCTGACATTTTCAGCCCATTTTTCCAGCTGATCCAGATCCCTCTGCAAGCGTTGATAGACTTAACTCACTGTCCACTGCACCCCAATCTTTACTTCATCCATAAACGCGCTGATCCAGTTGACCACATTATCATCCAGATCATCAATATAGATGACAGACAACATTTGACCCAGCACCAATCCCTGCGGCACACCACGAGCCACTGTCCTCCATTCAGAGAGGCAACCATCTGCTACCAGTCTCTGGCTTCTCCCACAAAACCAATGTCTAATCCAATTTACTACCTCATGCTGAATGCCGAGTCACTGAAGCTTTTTGACCAAACTCATATCCGGGACCTTCGCAAATGTCTTGCTGAAGTGGATGCAGTCAACACCCAGTGCCTCATCACACTGCGTAATGATCTGATCTAGATGAACAGTTTGCAAGAGAAGATTTTCACTGTATCTACGTATATGTGTCAACCAATTCCAATACACCTCTCACTTAAACTGTGCCCTCACTGCATCATAACAGGTTCCTCTTGTCCATACCAAACACCCCATACAACCATATCCAGAACTTCATTCTTTGTCATTTCCACCATCATCACAAGCACACTTTTAGTTCCTCCCTCCACCCCACTCCCTACTTTCTGCTGGGATTGCTCTCTAGATGACTCCTTTGTCCAATATCAAGTTTTCTTCCTAAAAGTTTGCTGGAAATGCAATGGGCACTACAGTGTTGAAAGTGATCTTTGTTTTCATTTGTCTGCAGGTATGTATCGATGGCTGCAAAGCAGCTAACCCCAATTAAAAAAGGCAATATAAGATGGAACATTTCCGCCAGGGAAAACCACATGGAAAACGGAAGCAGAAGAAAAAAACGGGGGAGGGAGGATCCGTGAACAATGTAATTGACAAAGACGATTAATATGAAAACTATTTTCGGCAAGATGTTCAAACAGACCAGGCATTGGAAGCGCAGTGGGCAGGGATATAACCTTGACAAGGCACCCAGTTCCTGGAAAGCATAGAGACCAGCCTCCTTGATCGGAACTTAATTATCAAGGATAGCCAGGAAGTCAACCCTTAGCACCAGTGATGGAGCTGAGTGAAAAAGCTAGCTGGGTGTAAAAGATGGGACCTGCCATCAATGTATTAATTGAGCAATTGGTAAACTGAAAAATAAAGTTATTCTTTGCAAAAGAACACAGTCTTAGCAGTGTCTGCTTACCTCTGTTAGTTCATGACCTTGGTGTGAAACATGACAGCACAAGTAGTGCAGAGCACTTGGCCCCTCCAATCCTACCCCCATTCACCAGGCCCATGAATGATCTGTACCATAAGATCACAAGACTATAAGACATTGAAGCAGAAGAAGGCCATTTGGCCCATCAGGTCTGTTCCACCAGTCCATCCTGGTGACTTATTATCCCTCTCAGCTCCATTGTCTTGGCTTCTCCCTGTATCCTTTGACGTCCTGATTGATCATGGATCTATAAAGCTCTGCTTTAAATATACCCACCCCAGTAACCTGACCTCCGCAGCTGTCTGTGGCAATGAATTCCACAGATTCATCACCCTCTGGTGTAATAATTTCCTTACGTCCCCTCAGCCAGGTCTCAACTCCCCTTCTGCGCCAGTGGCCATTTTCCTCTCCTGTAAAATTCAATCACTGAACAACCTATCGCCCAACCTACAGCTGGTACTCAGCGAGAATGATTACTTTCAGGGTATCTCCTATCTTTTCCCATTGTGAAATATGCTCACCGATCTGTATCCAGTGTAGTCACCGATCCATAGAACAGGGTCGACCCATGACGTGCTGATTTAAACCAGACACCTCACTAATCAAATCCCTTCTGGCTGCACAATAGCCCTCTCCCCCCCCCCCAATCTCTGCACACCTGTATGACTTCTCTAAGATTCTGTTAAACACCACTATTGTTAATGGGCAAGACTCTCTCTTATTTCCCACCTCCCTCCATTTAATATCTCCTATCACATTTCATCTCGTTCAGCTCTTTGCCTCTTCCACCTATCACCTCCCAGATTTTCACATCATTCTCTTTCTCCCCTACCCCCACCTGCCAGCTCCTTTTCTCCCCTCTTCCCATACCCTTTTGTTCCGGCTTCTGTCCTCTTCTTTTCCAGTCCTGATGAAGAGTCTCAGTTTGAAATGCCGACCGTTCACTTCCATCCCTAGATGCTGCTTCCCTGCTGAGTTCCTCCAGCATCATGTGTGTGGCTTGAAAGTTCTGCAGAACCTTGTCAGTCTCTGCATAACTCACTGACCTATGAATTCAGTGCCCTGACTAAGATGATAAGGGGCATTGAACATGTGGATAGTCAGAGGCTTTTTCCCAGGGCTGAAATGGTTGCCACAAGAGGACACAGGTTTAAGGTGCAGGGGAGTAGGTACAGAGGAGTTGTCAGGGGTAAGTTTTCCACTCAGAGAGTGGTGAGTGCGTGGAATGGGCTGCCAGTAACAGTGGTGGAGGCGGATATGATAAGGTCTTTTAAGAGACTTTTGGATAGGTATATGGAGCTCAGAAAAATAGAGGGCTATTGGTAAGCCCTGTAATTTCTAAAGTAGGGACATGTTCTGCACAACTTTGTGGGCGAAAGGGCCTGTATTGTGCTGTAGGTTTTCTATGTTTCTAATAAATACAAGCATGCTTTACCCTTCCTAGCCACCCTAGCAACCTGTGTAAGGAGCGATGGATTTGAACTGTCAGAACCCTCTGTATGGCAACACTGTTAATGGTTCTGGCAGTAACTGTTCACTCTCCCTTTTACATTTTGTCTCAAGAAGTGCCACACCTCACACTTCAATCCATAGTCATACAGACAGAAATGGCCCTTCAACCCAACTGTTCCAGATTTTTTTTTTTTGCTTTCCTCCCTTCTTAAAGAATGGAGTGACGTTTGCTATCTTCCAGTCCTCTGGGACCATGCCAGAATCAAGTGATTCTTGAAGGATCATGACCAATGTATCCGTTATCTCTTCAGCAACCTCTCTCAGGACTCTGGGATGTTGTCCATCTAGCCCAGGTAACTTGTCCACCTTAAGACTTTTGAGTTTGCCTCGCACTTTTTCCTTCGTAATAGCAATGGCATTCACTCCTGCTTCCTGACACTCACAGACCTCCAGCACACTGCTAGTGTCTTCCACAGTGAAGTAAAGTAAAAAGCACTCATTAAGTTCATCTGCCACTTCTATGTTTCTGATTACTACCTCACCAGCATCATTTTCCTGTGGTTCAATATCAACTCTCACCTTCCTTTTACTCTTTATATAACTGAAAAAAAAATCTTTTGGTATCCTTCTTTATATTATTGGCTAGTAGGCCCTTACATTTCATCTTTTCCCATCTTATAGCTTTTTAGTTGCCTTTTGTTGGATTTAACTTCCCACTCACTTTTGCTACCTTATATGCCCTTCCCTTGACTTTTCGTAGTCCTTAACTTCATCAGCCATGGTTGACTACCTTAGCCATTTGAGAATTTTTTCCTCTGTGGGACTTATCTATCCTGTGCCTCGTGGACAATTCCCAAAATTTTCAGCCATCACTGCTTTGCCATCGTACACATCAGTATCCTCCTCCAATGCACCTGGGCAAGCTCCTCTCTCTCTCATGCCTCTGTAATTCCCTTTGTTCCATTGTGATACTGATACATGTGACTTATGCTTCTCCCTCTCAAACTGCAGGATGAATTCAATTGTATTATGATCACTGCCTCATAAGGGTTCTTTTATGTTAAACTCCCCAATAAGATCTGGGTTATTACACAACACCATAACGAAGATACCCTTTCCCTGAGTAGACTCATGAACAAGCTGCTTTAAAAAGCCATCTCATAGGCACTCAACATATTCTCCCTCTTGCGATTTGACACCAACCTGATTTTCCCAATCCCCTTGCATATTGAATCCCCCCATTACAATTATGTTGTTACCCTTATTACATGCCTTTTCCAGCTCCCTTTGCAAGCTCAACCCCACATTTTGGTTACTATTGGGAGGCCTGTATATGATCTCCATAATTTATTTTACCATTGCAATTTCTTAACTCTGCCCTCAAAGATTCAACATTCTCTGACTGTATGTCACCTCTTTTTAAAGATGTAATTTTGTCTCTTGCCAACAGAGCCACACTACGGCATGCGTGTTCCTGCCTGTCCTTTTGATACAAAGTATATCCTTTGATGCTAAGCTCCCAACTATGGTCTTCTTTCAGCCATGACTCAGTGATACCCATAGTGTCATACTGACCAATCCCTAATTACACCACGAGTTTGTCCACCTTATTTCGAATACTATGCATATTTAAATACAGCACCTTCAGTCCTGCATTCTTTGCCCTTTTGAATTTTGCCTCCGTGGTACAATTTAACTCTTTGCTCTGTCTGCATTTGTACCCAATCATTGGCTTGTCCTTCCTTACATTCATGTTACACCCATCATCTACTTGTAAACCTGTTGGCTCATCCTCAGCTCCATCATCCTGGTTCCCATCCCCCTGTCATATTATATTAAACCATATTTTATTAACGTGCTGGTGCGTGGCCAAGTGGTTAAACCATTGGTCTAGTGATCTGAAGGTCGCTAGTTCGAGCCTCAGCTGAGGCAGCGTGTTGTGTCCTTGATCAAGGCACTGAACCACACATTGCTCTGCAACGACACCAGTGCCAGGCTATATCAGCCCTTGCCCTTCCCTTGGACAATATCGTTGGCGTGGAGAGGGGAGACTTGCAGTATGGGCAACTGCTGGTCTTCCATACAACCTTGCCCAGGCCTTAGTCAACATCTAAATCGATGGACAGCCGAAGAAGATATTAAACCATTCCCAACGGCGCTAGTAAAATTTACAGCTTTACTATCCTACCTACCTACAATACCACTTTCAAGGAATTATAGATGTATCTGCATTCCCAGATCACCCTGTTCTACCACATTCGTCAGTACGCTACCGCTCACCGTGCAAGTCCTACCTGGTTTGTCAATGAATTTAAATTTGAATGAATTTGAGAGTGGCTCAGTGGCTCTGTCCTCTGTCAATGGTTCTCTGTTACACCCAGCGAGGCTGTGTTCAAAGGAATCCCATGACGGGGTACCTCACCTGAGCCGTGTGTGGTGTTTCTGGTGTCCGTCAGCCCCAAGTGGCCACGGATGGAGTATGGTGCAGAGAAGCGGGCTCGGAACACCCGGGTGGGCCCCTTCAGCTGCCGCCAGCGGGTCACTGCGTCATGCTGGGCCAGGATGTACGCTCGCATGGGTCCACTGCCAAGCAGAACAGAGGTGAGAGAGCGGGGTTAATGGCAACTTCTGTCCATGCCTGGGGAAAGGAGAGGATGTCTCACCTGGAATGAAAATAAACCCACCTGGCCATGAATTCCACAACTCATTGATAGAAGAATCTGTCTGAAAACAACAAACCATAAAAACATTCTTACATCAGTGATCAGAGACCAAGTCCAAGTAAGATCATAAGAAATAGTAACAGAATTAGGCCACTCGGCCGACTGCATCTGAATGCAATTTACAAGAATGATGCCGGGACTGGAGGACCTGACTTAAGGAATGATTGACTAGGTTAGGACTTTATTCCCCCAGAACACAGAAGGTTGAGGGGAGATTCAATAGAGGTAAACAAAATTATCAGGAGTTGAGATAGGAAAAATGCAAGCAGGTTTTTAGATGGAACTCCAACTATAGGTCATGGGTCAAGGGTGAAAGGTGAAATGTTTGAGACCATAAGAAATAGGAGCAGATTTGGAGTTTGGCCCATCGAGTCTGCTCTGCCCATTCAATCATGGCTGATTTCTTTTTCTTTCCCTGAGCCTCACTCTCTGGCCTTCTCCACTTAACCTTTGATGCTGTGTCCAATCAAGAACCTATCAAGCTCTGCCTTAAATGCACTCAATGTCCTGGCCTGCTCTGCTGCCTGCAGTAACAAATTCCACAAATTCACCACCCTCCGGCTAAAGAAATTTCTTTCCATCTCTGATTTAAATGGATGACCCTCCATCCTGAGGCAGTGCTCTCTTGTACTAGACCCTCCCACCATGGGAAACATCCTTTCCACATCTAATCTGTACAGGCCTTTCAACATTCGAAAGGTATCAATGAGATCCCCCCTCATCGTTCTGAATTCCAGCAAGCACAGATGCAGAGCTATCAAAAGTTCCTCATATGATAACCCTTTCATTCCCGGAATCATTCCTGTGAATCTCCTCTCTCTAATGCCAGCGCACCTTTTCCTAGATGAGCTGCTCAAAACTGTACACAATACTCAAGGCGAGACATCACAGTGCCTTATAAAGCCTCAGCATCTCATCCTTGCTCTTTTGTTCTAGACCTCTTGAAATGAATGCTCACATTTAGGAGGAACATGAAGGGGAACTTCTTCACAGAGGCTGACGTCTTCACTCTTGAGCTGCCAATGCAAATGGTGAATGCCAGTTTGCGAAAGTGGCAGAGGTACGGAGGGCAGAGGTACGGAGGGTTATGGTATGGAGGGCAGAGGTACGGAGGGCTATGGTACGGAGGGCTATGGTACGGAGGGTTATGGTACGGGAGCATGTTGATGAGATGAGGCAGTTTAAATTGTTCTGCACAGACTAGATAGACCAAAGAGCCTGTTCTCATTCTGTTCTTGACCCTATGACCTATGACTCTAAAGCGAAGTTTTGCACTGTACCTCAGTACATGTGGGAATATTCACCCAATTTACAGAACAAGCTCTGCTTTACTTAAGTAAGGGAGAAACAATTGGCCAAGATTTGAGAGAATCTCCAAAATCAGCAAATACTGGAAATGTGAAATAATTGCAGGATATATTCAGCAGGATAAGCCGTACCTACAAAGAGAGGAACAACCAACCTGAGACATTAGTCATTAATCTTCCTCGGTCTGCTGAGAGTCAAGAACACATTCAACTTCAGGCTTCCGGCTCCAGGATAAATTATATTTAAATAGTGACATAACAGTCCAAAAATAGATGTGAGAGGACTAGTTTTGGAGAACAGCCTCGGGGTGTCCTTGGTACTGTGTCACTGGGAGTGCAGGACTCTCACAGGGTTTTGCCTACACCACTCGTGATGGCACAGCCCTGACTCTGTTGGTCAGGTCAGATAGACCAGCGTGGAACAAAGTCGGCAGTCTGACAAATCAGAATCAGGTTTAATATCACTGGCATATGTCATGAAATTTGTTAGGTATAATAGTTAAATGAAATAAATAGTGAAAAAAAAGAAACAAAAAAGTAATGAGTTAGTGTTCAGTGGTTCAATGTCCATTCAGAAATCAGATGGCAGAGGGGAAGAAGCTGTTTCTGAATCGTTGAGTGTGCCAGCACCGGCAGTCACACACATCATCATGCACTCAGTTCTCACCTCCCGAAGCTGCACGTCCTTCTGTAGAATAACACTCCTAACCACTGAATTTAGCATCATACAAGTCAGTGACAATAATAAACCTGACACTCATTGAGTCATTGCAATCATTAACTTTGCTGCCCCCTCTCTTTTGAAATATGTATTGCAGTTAGTGCAATTATTCTTTAACAGTTTGTAAATTTAGAATCAGAATCAGCTTTAACACCATGGTATATATCATGAAATTTGTTATTTTGCTGCAGCAGTACATTGCAATATATTATTTTTAAAACTACAAATTATAATAAGCAATTGAAATAAGTAGTGCAAAAAGAGAAAGAAAAATAATGAGGTGGACAAGAAGAAGAGGTTTCTGAAATGTTATATGTGTGGCTACAAGCTCCTGTACCTTCTCCTTGATGGAAAAATTAAAAGAGGATATGTCCTGGGAGATGGTGTCCTTAATGATGGATGCCGCATTTTTGAGGCATCACCTTTTGAAGATGTCTTTGATGGTGGTGAGGTTAGTGCCAATGATGGAGCTGACTGAGTTTACAACTTTCTGCAGTGTTTTCTGATCCTCTGTGGTTGCCTCTTCATACCAGACAGCGAAGCAAACAATTAGAATGCTCTCCACGGTACATCTGCTGCTATCAAGATTTTGAACAGGCCTCTCACTCCATAAATTCCTGATCTCTGAGTCTATTAGTCATGCCATTATTCCTTATCTGCCTCTGTAAAGCAGCCAGCACAATCAAAGACCCCAACCACTCTGTTGATTCCCTTAACTCCCCTTTCCCATTGGAGAAAAATGCAAAGGATAAAAAGGTCTGGAGGTATGTACCACTGACTTCTGTCCCAGTTATATGACTATTGAACAGTCTCCTTCTACACGAAGATGGACTGTTGAGTTCACAATCTGCCTGGTTATGATCTTGCACTTTATTATCTATCTCCACTTTCTCTGTAACATTATATTTGGCATTCTGTTTATCTTCGTACTACCTTGTGTATGGAACAATCTGTCAGGATGGAATGCAAAATTATCTGCATACATGTTGCAATATTAAATCAATTACCCTCATCAGCTTGATGGGACAAGGGAGAATAATAGTTAGGCATGGGCTAAAAGGGCTGACGGATCTATTTCTCTGCTCTACTGCTCTATGATTCTATAAAGTTACAGGCTGTTTTGTTCACACCATACCTGAATGTTCTGCATAAAACCTTCGGGACTCTTCCTGACTCCATTTTAAGTATTTGTGCATCACAATGATGAAGCCGTTGTCCAGAGTCCTCTGATGGACAGCCTGTGAACGACAATCGGTGTTCGACACGATGGAGACATAACTATTGCAGTAATAAGGGTCGAGGCAGTGGTCCCATTGGAAAGGTCAAGTATGGGCTGAATTGAAACAGTGGGGCCCACCGGAAAGATCAGGTAGGGGCTCAATCAAAGCAGTGGAGCCCATTGGAAAAGTTGGGTATGGGCTGAATCAAAGGTTTTATAAGTACATTTAACATCAGAGAAATGTATGCAATATACACAGTGAAATGCTTTTTCTCCTGAATCGAGGCTGTGGGGCCAGATCTGGGATGTTTGAATTGGATTTGGTAGGGGTTGAATCAAGGCAGTGGATCCCATTGTAAAGATCGGGTAGGGGCTGAATAGAGACAGTGGGCCCATTGGAGAGGTCGGGTAGGGGCTGAATCGGGACAGTGGGCCCATTGGAGAGGTCAGGTAGGGGCTGAATTGATGCAGTGGGCCCATTGGAGAGGTCGGGTAGGGGCTGAATCGGGACAGTGGGCCCATTGGAGAGGTCGGGTAGGGACTGAATCAGTACAATGGGCCCATTGGAGAGGTCGGGTAGGGGCTGAATCGGGACAGTGGGCCCATTGGAGAGGTCGGGTAGGGACTGAATCGAGGCAGTGGGTCCATTGGAGAGGTCGGGTAGGGGCTGAATCGGGACAGTGGGCCCATTGGAGAGGTCGGGTAGGGGCTGAATCAGGACAGTGGGCCCATTGGAGAGGTCGGGTAGGGGCTGAATAAGGACAGTGGGCCCATTGGAGAGGTCGAGTAGGGGCTGAATCAGGACAGTGGGCCCATTGGAGAGGTCGAGTAGGGACTGAATAGAGACAGTGGGCCCATTGGAGAGGTCGGGTAGGGACTGAATCGAGGCAGTGGGTCCATTGGAGAGGTCGGGTAGGGGCAGAATCAGGACAATGGGCCCATTGGAGAGGTCGGGTAGGGACTGAATTGATGCAGTGGGCCCATTGGAGAGGTCGGGTAGGGGCAGAATCAGGACAATGGGCCCATTGGAGAGGTCGGGTAGGGGCAGAATCAGGACAATGGGCCCATTGGAGAGGTCGGGTAGGGGCTGAATTGATGCAGTGGGCCCATTGGAGAGGTCGGGTAGGGAGTGAATTGATGCAGTGGGCCCATTGGAGAGGTCAGGTAGGGACTGAATCGAGGCAGTGGGCCCATTGGAGAGGTCGGGTAGGGGCTGAATCGAGACAGTAGGTCTCATTGGAGAAGTCGGGTAAGGACCGAATTGAGGCAGTGGGTCTTATTGGGGAGGTTGGGTAGGTTGGGGAGGTTGGGTAGGGACTGAATCAGGACAGTGGGCCCATTGGAGAGGATGGGTAGGGGCTGAATCGAGGCATTAGGGCCTGGGATGCAGAGCGAATAAAAGGTGCAGGGTAAGGAATGGTTGAGATTCGGCCGATTTAAGCACTGGGCAAGATTGAAAAGACAAGAGACGCAATATTCACATAAAACATGAACATAAATTGTACACAGTATTACAAGAAACAGTAGTCAGAAGACATTATAAACACAAGATGCTGGAAACACTCACTAAATGATGTCTGTTGCTTGCTTTTTTAATTAACCCAAGAATAGTAAAAATAAAAGGTGCCACAGTTGTGTAGCGGTTATCACAACGTTATTATAGTTTGGGGTATCCCTAATCTTGGAGTTCAATTCTAGCACCCATGGAATGTGTGGGTTTTCCACAGGTGTTGCTGTTTCCTCCCACAATCCAAAGATTAGATGGCTAGATTCATTGGTTTTTGTAAATTGTCCCATGATTAGGTTAGAGTTAATATCATTTGTCAGGGTTTGCTGGGGCAGCTCAAAGAGCTGGAAGGGCCTTCTACATACAGAATCACTAAATATGTAAAATAAAATAAAAATGCTTGTGTGGGGGCGTTCTCATTGTGTCAGGTAGCATGTGTGGAGAGGAATAAACAGTTGACATTTCAGGCTAAGGCCCTTTATCAGATCTTGACAATTAAATCAAAAAGTAGTGTAACATGGTCATAGTGTTGCTATACTGGGATAATTACACTGGCTGGTTCAAGAACCATACATTTGAAGTGAAGTGGCTGATCTTGAAACTAGTGTTGTGGTACTTCAGGCGTCTGTACCTCCTGCTCAGTGAACGATGTTATGGCCTGGATGGTGGGGATCTTTGATGACAGATTTTGCCTCACTCCATACTGGGCAAGCATTTTTAGATGCAGCATTGGAAGTAAACTTATTATCAAAGTACATGTATGTCAACATATACTACTCTGAGATTCGTTTTCTTGAAAAAAAGAAATGATAATCATTAATAAATGAGCAATAAGATTAAGAGTCCTTGAAAGTGAGTCAGCGAGTTTTGGGACCAGGTCTGTGTTTGGACAGGTGAAGTTGAGTAAAGTTATCCCCTCTGGCTCAGAAGTCTGCTGGCTGTGGGATAATAACTGTTCCTGAACCTTGAACCTGGTGGCATGGGTGCTGAGGCTCCTGTCCTTTTTCTTGATGTCATCAGAGAGAAGAGTGGATGTCCTCAGTGGTGGGGATCCCTGATGGTGGATGCTGCTTTCCCACAACAGCATTTCATGTAGACGTGTTCAATGGTGAGAAGGCTTTACCTGTGATGGACTGGGCCGTATCCAGTACCTTTTTTAGGATTTCTTTATTCGAGGGCATTGGTGTTTTCATACCAGCCTGTAACGACACCAATTGATATATTCTCCACCACACACCTACAGAAGTCTGTCAAAGTTTTAGATCTAATATGGAATGCTCCCAAAGTTCTAAGGAAGCAGAGATACTGCGTGCTTTCATCATAATTGCCCTTGTGTGCCTGGTCCAGGGCAGATCCTCTGAAATGCTAACACTGAGGAATTTCAAGTTGCTGACCCTTTCCACCTCTGATCTCCCGGTGAGGACTGGCTCATGGACCTCCGGTCTCCTCCTGAAGCTGATATCTCCAGTTTCCGCCTCCTCTCGATGCAGGATATGGGGCTTGAAGTTACTAACACAGTGAGACTTGCTGCCCGCAACATTTCGAAGTTTCAGGGCTTTTAACTGAGATGATTCCAATGGTAACATTGATCTCTTTGCACCGTAATGGAACTTTCTTGTTTGAATTGTGTTCTTTCATGAGCATACTTGTACAAATGACAATAAACTCAACTTTGACATTCAGGGGCTGAGTGTCCTCTTCCTACCAGGGATTGGCCATAAATTTCAGGACAATTTTAAGTGGGGAATGAGCTGCCAGGGGTAGATTTGTAGAAGTTTGGACAAGTATGTGGATGAGAGGGGTGTGGAGGGTTAAGGTTCAGGTGCAGGTAGATGGGTCTAGGCAGAAGATCAACCTGTTTCTGTGCTGTAGTGCTCACCAAAGATTGGCTTTATTTGTCACATGTACATTAAAACACCGAAACATACTGCTTTATAAAATGGACGAATAGGAAAAGTTAGCGTCAGATCGTGGAGGTATAATTGAGCTCTGACCTGCAACCTATCCACGTTGAGATTGATTAGCAAGAGCAAATTAAGGGAAGGCAGGGGCAAGCACATCAGCCATCATCTGAGAAGACAGTTAGAGAGGTGATCTTGAGGTTTTAGATCTTCGAGATTCAGTCAGAGAAAGAAAGAAAAGAAAAGCTCGAGGTAAGTTTTTTTTGTCTTCCATTTTTGTATCTGCTCAGTTAGGACAGTTGAGATGCCAGGCAGAATAGTTGAATGTTTCTCTTGAGAGGTGTGGGAAGACAGAGAGACCACCCGAGTCCCTGAAGGCTACAGCTGTGAGAATTGCATCCAGCTTCTAGCAATCCATGTTAAGTTGCTGGAGCTGGAACTGGATGATCTCAGGATCATTTGTGAGGCTGAGGCAGGGTGAGAGATAGGACATAGAGAAAGGTAGTGACACCCAAGGTTCAGGACACAGGAGAATGGATGAGAGTCAGGGAGGGGAAAGGGGTTAACAGCCCTGTGGCCATCCCTCTGAACAACAGGTACGTGAAGAAAAATGACAAGCAGGATAGACGAAGGAGAATTGGTTGGTGTTGTGTACATGGATTTTCAGAAGGCCTTTGACAAGGTGCCACACATGAGACTGCTTAACAATCTATGAGCCCATGATATTATAGGAAAGATTCTAGAATGGATAAAGCAGTGGGTTATTGGCAGGAGGCAAAGAGTGGGAATAAACTCTCTATAAAGTCTCACTCTGCCTCAGCTTTACTGGTTGGCTGCCTGTGACTAGTGATGCTCCATCGGGGTTTGTTTTGGGTCCAATTCTTTTTACATTATATGTCAATGAGTTGGATGATGGAATTGATGGTTTGTTGCAAAGTTTGCAGATGATATGAAGATACATGGAGGGGCACATAGACTTCAGCAAGTACAGAAGCCACAGGAGGATTTGCACAGTTAGGAGAATGGGCAAGGATGTGGCAGCTGAAATATAGTGTCGGGAACTGTATGGTCATGCACTTTGGTGGAAGAATGGACAGAAAATACAAAAAACTGAGATGCAAAGGGACTTGGGAGTCCTTGTGCAGGATTCCCTAAAGATTAATATGCAGACTGAGTCTGTGGTGAGGAAGGCAAATGGGATTTTAGCATTCATTTCAAGATGACTAGAATATAAAAACAAGGATGTAATGATGAGACTTTATAAAGTACTGAGTGAGGCCTCATTTGGATGATTGTGAGCAGTTTTAGGCCACTTATCTTATAAAGGGTGTGCTGAAACTGGAGAGTGTTCAAAGGAGGCTCACGGAAATTATTCCAGGATTGAAAAGCTTGTCATATGAAGAACGTTAGATGTCGCTTGACCTGTATTCATAAAAAATCTGAAAAATATGGGGTAACCTAACTAAAACCTATCAAATGGTGACTGGTCTTAATAGCAAACACGAGGAAATCTGCAGATGCTGGAAATTCAAACAACAACACACACAAAATGCTGGTGGAACACAGCAGGCCAGGCAGCATCTATAGGGAGACGACGTAGGGTCTCGGCCCGAAACGTCGACAGCGCTTCTCCCTATAGATTTTGCCTGGCCTGCTGCGTTCCACCGGCATTTTGTGTGTGTTGCAGGTCTTAATCGAGTGGATGATTCCTATAGTGGGAGAGTCTAAGACCAGAGGACACAGCCTCAGAATAGAGGACTGTCCTTTTAGAATGGAGATGAGGAGGAATTTCTTTAGCCAGAGGGTTGTGAATTTGTGGAATCTTTGCCACAGGCAGCAGCGCTGGCCATCTTTATGTATATTTAAGGCAGAGGGTGATAGATTCTTGACTGGTCAGGGCATGAAGGGATACAGGGATTGAGCCTGAGAGGAAAGTTAGGTCAGCCATGATGAAATGGCAGAGCAGACTGGATAGGCCAAAAGGCTGAATTCTTCTCCAATATTGTATGTTCTTATGGTCTTGTATCACTTTGGATACTGTCAGGGGGAATGACCGATCAGAACAAAGTCACAGTGATCAGCATTGACTCAGAAGGGAAAGGGAAGAAGAGGCACGCTGTGGTGATAGGGGATTCATTAGTAAAGGGAACAGACAGGACATTCTGTGGAAGATTCCTGGATGGTATGTTACCTCCTGGGTGCCATGGTCTGGAATATCTCCAATCGAGTCCTTAGCATTCTTAAGTGGAAAGGTGACAGGCCAGAAGTCAAGGTTCATATAGGTACCAGTGATATGGGTCAGACAAGTGATGAGGTTCTGCACAGGCAATTCATGGAGCTAGGTGCTAAGTTAAAGGGACCTCCAGGGTTGATCTCAGAAACGCTACCCATGACACATGCTAGTGAGGCCAGAACTAGGAAGATTATACAGTTTAATACATGGATAAGGAGTTAGTGTAGGAGGGAGGGTGTAAGATGTTTGGATCACTGGGCTCTCTTCTAGGGAAGGTGGGATCAGAATCAGAATGAAGGTTTGCACCAAAACTGGAGGGGGACAAATATCCTTGTGGGATGATTTGTTGTTGCTGCATGGTGGGATTTAAACTAGAGTTTAGCAAGAGCTCATTAAAGGAAGGCAGGGGCAAGCACAGCAGCCATCGTCTGAGAAGACAGAGTTAGAGTGGTGATCTTAAGGCTTTAGCTCTTTCAGGCTTCAGTCAGAGAAATCTTACAACTTAAAGCTCGAGGTAAAGTTTTTTTTTCCCTTTCCTTTTTTGTATCTGCTCAGTTAGGAAATTTGAGATGCCAGGCAGGATTGTTGACTGTTTCTCGTGCAGGAAGTGGGAAGACAGGGAGACCACCCTTGCCCCTGATGACTTCAACTGCTAGAATTTCATTCAACTTCAGCTTCTTACAATCCCTGTTTAGGAACTGGAGCTGGAACTTGATAAACTTGGGATCAATCGGGAGGCTGAGGCAGGGTGAGAGATAGGACATACAGAGAGGTAGTTACACCCAAGGATTGTTACCCAAGCCACATGCTGGTGAGGCCAGAGCACGGAAGATTGTACAAGTTAATACGTGGCTGAGGAGTTAGTGTAGCTTGGGAGGGAATAAGATTTTTGGATCATTGGGCTCTCCTCCAGGGATCTGTACAGAAGGAATGGTTTGCACCAAAACTGCAGTGGGACAAATCTGGATCCGGTATTAGAGAATAAGACAGGGCATGTGACAAATTTGTGTAGGGGAACTCTTTGCATCCAGTGACCACAAGGCCATTAGTTTCAAAGTAAATATGCAAAAGTATAGGATTGGCCGACAGGTTGAGATTCTAAATCGGAGAAAGGTGCATTTTGAAGTGTGGATTGGAACAGGCTGTCTTCTGCAAAGTTCAAAAGTTCAAAGGACATCTATCATTAAAGACTGTAAATTATGCAGCCTTGAGATTTGTCTGCTTAAATGTAGCCACAAAGCAGGAAACTTGAAAGAACCCAATTAAAGAAAGACAAATACAAGATGAACACCTGATGCACAAGAGGAAAAAGCACAAATGATGCAAACAATTGAAGTGAAACACAACTTTCCGAACCAAATTGAGTCCTCAGATCTGAACCCCAGAGTAGGCCCAAGGCCTCGCTTACAGAAGATAAGCAAAGATATACTTGTAAACTAAAGGGGGGGGGGGTTGACCTTCAAGGATGAAATTTAGAGAGTAAAATGTTTTGTTACATCTGTCATAATAAAAGGTAAAGATAACAAGTGTAGGGAGCCTTGGTTTTCAAGAGATATTGAAGTCCTGGTTAAGAGAAAAAAGGAGGTAGCAGATATAGGCAACTAGAGACAATGAGGTGCTTATGGAGGACAAGAAATGCAAGGGTAAACAAGAAAGAAATCAGGAGGACTAAAAGAAGGGTTTGAGTTGTTCTGGCAGACAAGGAAAAAGAGAATCCTCAGGGAATCTACAGGTATGTTAAGAGCAAAAGGATTGCAAGGGACAAAATTGTCCTCTGGAAGACCAGAATGGTAATCCATGGGTGGAGCCAAAACAGATGGGGGAGATCTTAAATTATTTACATCTGTATTTACTCAGGAGATAGATCGCAAGTCCATAGAAGTAAGGCAAAGGGGCATCAACTTCATAGGCCCTGTACAAATTACAGAGGAGAAGGAGTTTGCTACCCTGAGGCAAATCAGGGTGGATAAATCTCCAGGGCCTGAGAAGGTGTTCTCTTAGACCCTATGAGACACAAGTACAGAAATTGCCAGTGCCCTGACAGAGATATTTAAAACATTCTTAGGGATGGGAGGTACCAGAGAATTGGAGGATAGCCAATGTTGTTCCGTTGTTTAAAAAAGGCTCCAAATATAAACCAGGGAATTATAAGCCAGTGAGTCTGACATCAGTTATGGGAAAGTCTTGGAAGATATTCTAAACATTGGATATATCAGTATTTGAATAGACATGGACTGATTACGGATAGTCAGCATGGCTTTGTGCATGGCAGGTCATGTCTAACTAATCTTAGAGTTTTTCGAGGAATTTAGCAGGAAAGTTAAGGCAAGGCTGAGGATGTTGTCTACATGGACTTTAGCAAGGCATTTGACAATGTCCCACATGGGAGGTTGATAAAGAAGGTTCAGTCGCTTAGCATTCAAGGTGAGGTAGTAAATTGAATTAGTCATTGGCTCTGTTGGAAAGCCAAAGGGTGGTAGAAGAGGATTGCCTCTCTGACAGGAGCTCTGACAAATGGACTGCTGCAAGGATTGGTACTGGGTCCTTAGCTGTTTGTCATCTATATGAATTATCTGGATGATAATTGAATTTTTTGAAGTAGTTACAAGGAATGTTAACGAGGGTAAGGCAGTGGATGTAGTCTATATGGACTTCAGCAAGGCCTTTGACAAAGTTCCACATGGAAGGTTAGTTAAGAAGGTTCAGTCGTTAGGTACTAATGCTGGAGTAATAAAATGGATTCAACAGAGGCTAGATGGGAGATGCCAGAGAGTAGTGGTGGATAATTGTTTATCGGGATGGAGGCCGGTGACTAGCGGGGTGCCTCAAGGATCTGTTTTGGGCCCAATGTTGTTTGTAATATACATAAATGATCTGGATGATGAGGTGGTAAATTGGATTAGTAAGTATGCTGATGATACTAAGGTAGGAGGTGTTGTGGATAATGAGGTGGGTTTTCAAAGCTTGCAGGGAGATTTATGCCGGTTAGAAGAATGGGCTGAACGTTGGCAGATGGAGTTTAATGCTGAGAAGTGTGAGGTTCTACATTTTGGCAGGAATAATCCAAATAGAACATACAGGGTAAATGGTAGGGCATTGAGGAATGCAGTGGAACAGAGAGATCTAGGAATAACAGTGCATAGTTCCCTGAAGGTGGAGTCTCATGTAGATAGGGTGGTGAAGAAGGCTTTTGGAACGCTGGCCTTTATAAATCAGAGCATTGAGTACAGAAGTTGGGATGTAATGTTAAAATTGTACAAGGCATTGGTAAGGCCAAATTTGGAATATTGTGTACAGTTCTGGTCACCAAATTATAGGAAAGATATCAATAAATTAGAGAGAGTGCAGAGACGATTTATTAGGATGTTACCTGGGTTTCAGCACTTAAGTTACAGAGAAAGGTTGAACAAGTTAGGTCTCTATTCATTGGAGCGTAGAAGGTTGAGGGGGGATTTGATCGAGGTATTTAAAATGTTGAGAGGGATAGATAGAGTTGACGTGAATAGGCTGTTTCCATTGAGAGTAGGGGAGATTCAAACGAGAGGACATGATTTGAGAGTTAGGGGGCAAAAGTTTAAGGGAAACACGAGGGGGTATTTCTTTACTCAGAGAGTGATAGCTGTGTGGAATGAGCTTCCTGTAGAAGTAGTAGAGGCCAGTTCAGTTGTGTCATTTAAGGTAAAATTGGATCGGTATATGGACAGGAAAGGAGTGGAGGGTTGTGGGCTGAGTGCGGGTAGGTGGGACTAGGTGAGATTAAGAGTTCGGCACGGACTAGGAGGGCCGGAATGGCCTGTTTCCATGCTGTGATTGTTATATGGTTATATGGTATATGATTATGTGGTTAACTGACACCAAGATTGGTGTGTAGTGGACAGTGAGGAAGGCTATCATAGCTTGCAGATGGATATGCATCAACTGGAAAAATGGGCTGAAGAATGTCAGGTGCTGTTAAGTGTTACACTAACTGCAATGACACAATGCCTCCCAATAAAAGTCTCTCTGACTCTATGACCACATTTCTCAAGTTCAAGTACATTCCCACCTGCCTGCACATACATACGACCAAATGAAACACCGTTCCTCTGGAACACCGTGCACCATCAATACATCTATCGCACACACTAACAAAGTATTACAACAAAGAAGTTAACAAAATATAATTCAGAATGCTTGTGAAAACACACAAACAGTTAACAGCTCAGTGTCCTAGTGAAGAGATTGCGATGTTGTTAAGGTATCCATTAGACTCAGCCTAAGGAAGAAGCTGTTACCTAGTCTGGCCATCCCGGTCCTAATGCTTCTGTGCCTCCTTTCTGATGGTAGTGGGTCAAAGAGATCGTGAGTTTTAAGTGGTAGGGATCCTCAACAATGGTTCAGGCCCTTTGTCCAAAACGTCCCTGTTTTGCCAGTGGGGGGGGAAGTTTGAAGTTCTCACTCCCGTTTGCACAATTTGTTTTTTTGCGCGTTGAGGGTATGGTTAATGTTCTTCTTTTAACACCTTTGTGGTGTTCTTTGTTTTGTAGCTATCTGGAGAAGACAAATCTCAGAGTTTCATACTTTCATAATATATTAACCTTGAATCTTGAAATGTCACAAATAGGAGGGAGGGAGACCCCGGTGATCCTCTCGGCTGTTTTCACTATCTTCTGTAGGGTCCCGTGTTGTAATGCCTTGCAGCTCTGTACCACACAATTATGCGGACAGCCAGGGCACTCTCAATGTTGTTCCTCTAGAAGGTTTGTAGAATGGGGGTGTGGGTGCTGCACACTTCAGTCTCCTCAGTAAGTGTAGATGTTGCTGTGTCTTCATAACTAATGGGGTGTTGTGAATCCAGGTTAGATTGTCCATTATGTGCACACCAAGGAACTTCGTGCTCTTCACTCTCTCTACGGCAGAGCTATTGATATGCAATGGAGTGTGGTTTACCTGCATATTTCTGAAGTCCACAATGATCTCTTTTGCCTTGTCCACACTGAGACTTGGGCTGTGGTTCTCTCACCATTTGACAAACCTTTCTACCTTCTGTCTCTATGCTGACTCATCACTGTTGCTGATGAGACTGTTGTCCCATCAGTAAACTCGATGTGTGGATTGAACTGGATCTGGCAGTGCAGTCATGAGTGTGAACAGCGGAGGGCTGAGTGCATGTCCTGGGGCGGGGGGGGGTGGGGAGGGGGTCACCAGTGCTCAGCGTGATGGAGCTTGAGATGTTGCTGCCAACTCAAACTGAATGGAGTCCCAGATCCAGTTACAGATAGGGTACTGAGTCCAATCTCAATGAACCTATCTGTGGCAATGAATTCACCACCCTCTGTCTAAAGAAATTCTTCCTCATCTCTGTTCTAAAGGGACATCCTTTGATTCTGAGGCTGTGCCCTTCAGTCCTAGAATGCCCCATTATAAGAAACATCTTCTTCATGTCCACTCTGTCTAGGCCTTTCTAGGTTTCTGGCACCACCATAGCATGCCCACAACAAATTAACCCTAATCCATGCATTTTTGGAACGTGGGAGGAAACCGGAACACCCACACGGCCACGGGCAGAACGTACAAGCTCTTTCCAGGCAGAGGTGGGAATTGAGGCAGGATTGGTGATCGCCATCATGTACGGCGTTGCACTACCGTACTGCCCACTTTAACCGGTTCTAGATGCAGGGACATAGGTTCTGCCTGGCCTGCTGAGTTTCTCCAGTTTTGTGTGAGCTACTCACACATCCAAGTAACTGGTCTGCTGTTCAGGTAATGGAAGGAGGAAAGAACTGTTGTATTGTCGCTGAGACACCTGACAGGCAGCCAGAGTTCCAGGCAACTGTCTAGAGATAGTGGTTCAAATCCTAGCATGGCGGCAGTAAATTTAAATTCAGGTAATTAAGCAAATCAGCAAACGGGAGAAATCCTGTCTCGATGAGAGAAACCAGGAGGTTACCGACTTTTCGATAATGGCAGCCTGGTTGACTAATGTCCTCCAAGGAAGATACATGCCTTCCATGCCCTGTATGACTCCAGAACACTAAATGTCTCCTTGTTCCAAAAATACTCACTTTCCAGTGACAATTGTATCCTGTGGAGAAATAAATTTGAAAGAAAAGCAATTGCTGCAGCAAGGAACAGGGATATTTTTGTCCCTTCAAGCCCATACTGGCTCTCTGCAGTCAGACTCTTCATCAGTCACATTGCCTGCAGCCCTCTATGTTTTACTCTTTCATGTATCCCTCTGTCCCCATAGAGTCATCGAGCACTGCAGTTCAAAAAACAGCCCCTTTGGCCCATCTAGTCTGTGTCAAACTATTATACTGCTTCATCCCTCCATAGCCCTCCATACCATTCCTATCCGTGTACCCATCCAAACTTCTCTTAACGATTGAATTCAAACTCACACCCACTATCAGCTCATTCCACACTCTGAGTGAACAATTCCCCCTCATGTTTCCTCTAAACCTCTAGTTCTAGTCTCATACAACCTCAGTGGAAAAAGCCAGCTTGTATTTACCCCCCTCATAGTTTTGTATACCTCTATCAAATCTCACCTCATTCTCCTATGCTCCGACGAATAATATTCAAACTTATTCAACCTTTCCCTGCACTCAGATCCTCACATCCCGGAATATTCTTGTGAATGTTGTCTGCACACTTTCAATTTTATTGATAAAAAATGTACCTATCTTAGACTCTCTTAAATGTCCCTAATGCAACTGCTTCTATCACCACACTGGGCAGCGCATAACCCGGTCTAACCAGTCTGTCCCTATAACTAAAGTCCTCCAATCCGGGCATCATTTTTGTGTGAGGGTCTGTGAATCAGATTCCCCTGCCCTTGTACCAAGCAAACTCCACCGGGTTTGGAACAGTCTGTAACCTGACTGGTATGTCCATGGGCTCAAGAAGTTCAATGTACACTGTATTCAAGAGTGAGATTCGCAGCCACAAAACAGAGAAACCCGATAGAACCCGTTACAAACAAGAACTGGCAAACACCCAGTGTGCAGAGAAACCAAACAAATTGTGCAAAAATGAAAGTAAGCAAATAACATTCAGAACTGAAGTTCACGAAAGTGAATCCACAGGCATGAAGCTGGTCACCGCTGCAGCCAATCCAGGAACCCGTTAGTTGCAACCACACCCTCAGTTCAGCTCAGAGAGGAGGAAACCCAAGGAGCAGCAAGATGGACACTGGTCCATATCTCTCCACCAACCCTGTGCCTGTGACACTGCTGCTGGTAGGTTTTCTATTCCACCTGTGCATACATCGACATGAGCACAAGACAATCAACTCGACTTTGCTCCAGTGGGTCAGATTCCTGTGCGCCGAGTCTTTCCACCAACAGGAAGAGGGCCTGACAGTGCAGGCAGAGGATACCATACCCAGTTACCGATCAAAGACATCCCGAGCACCAGGTCTCCCAGTGAGCATTGCAGGAATTGGTACAACCCCAGGACTGTACGGAGATCCAGCCCCACCCACAGGATGAACAACCGGCATGAACTCCCACTGTCATGACTAAACAACAGGACAGTGTACCTTAAAGGTTAAAGGAAGTGAAAATTTCTGCCACAGTGCTTGGGACAAGGTGGGGATTGCCATGATCTGACATTCCAGCAGAGAAACATCACCCATGAGCTACCTCAGCAGCAGAAGGGTGAAGCTTTGGCGGGGGAAGGAGAAGGGTCCACCCTGGAAAAGCCTCCCCAGACTTCTCGTCTCACATATTTAACTTTCCTCTCCTCAACTCCCCTCCACTCTCCATCCCGCTCGTCAGCTTAACCCTTTCCTTTCCCCCTCTCGCTCCTGTCACAACAAAGACATGGGTCACTCACCTACCGCCATGGAAACTGATCACCGGAAATATGCCCATCGATAAAACTGGTCTGCAGTCGATGCCCCAGCGAGCCTTGATCACGGAAACTTAAAAGCCAAATATTCGGTCTTGGTCAGAAGAGTCAAGGAAAGATGGGGGAGCAGAGAGGAGTGGTGCTCAGTCGTTGCAAAAATCTTGGAATTGATTGTTAAGCGTAAGATCTCAGGTTACTTGGTGGCACATGATGAAATAGGCTGAAATCTACATGATTTCCTTAAGGGAAAACCTTGCCTGACAAATCTGTTGGAATTCTTTGAGGAAATAACAAGCAGGATAGACAAAGGAAAATCAGTGCATGTTATGTACTTGGATCTAAAAAAGTATTTGGCAAGGTGCTGCAGACGAGGCTGATTAACAAGATAAGAACCCATGGTATTCCAGGAAAGCTTAGGAGAATTAATGGCACCTAACAGCAACTCCTTTGCTTGCATCTTTGGAAACAACTCCATTTCCACCTTTATTTTTCCCTTTCAGGGTTCTTTTGAAGACCCTGACCTGGAGTTACACGCTGACTTCGGTTCTTTGAGGGAATGGGACCCGCTCTTAGGGTTTCATGACTGGCCGTTATTCGGCACACCAAAGGCTCAGCCTAAGAGCTCTGCTCGCTTTCTGAGGCCAAGATCTCGTGGCTCTGGAGACGGGCCTGTAGAAGGTGGGTGTCCGGGCAGGAGAGCGGTGTGTTATGGGAGATGGAAGATCTAAGGCTGTGTGTCCAGAGACCCGAGATCTTTAGGCACAGAGCTCAGAAAAAGCAATGCCATGGATTTTTAACATCATAAGCCAGCAAGTTGTTTATGTCTACCCCCTCGCTCTGAAACTGGGACACCTCTTAGATTAGATTAGATTATGAGGACACTCAGTCCTCATTTATTGTCATTTAGAAATGCATGCCTTAAGAAATAACACAATGTTCCTCCACAGTAATATCACAAAATAAAAAAAGGACAAACCAAAGACTCACACTGACAAAACCACATAATTATAGCATATAGTTATGGCAGTGCAAAGCAATACCGTAATTTGATAAAAGCAGACCAGGGGCATGGTTAAAAAAAAGTGTCAAGTCCCGATCGACTCCAATAGTCTCGATATCAGGCAGCAAAAGGGAGAAACTCTCCCTGCCATAAACTTCCAGGCACCGACAACTGATGCCTTGAAGGTACCCGACAACAGCAGACTCTAATCCGTCCAAAAACTTCGAGCCTCCAACCAGCCCCTCTCTCCCTTATTAGGGAGTTGAACGAGTAGTCTTTGGGGTAACTGCAAGTCTGTGTCTTTGCTGTTGCTTTGCTCACACTTGAGTGCTTGGTGGTGGGTGCCGATGTTCTTTTTTTGCCGGTGGGGGAAGGAGGATCATTGCTTGCTGCAACTTACGTGCAGGAGGGTGGGGAGCTGGGTGGGGGTCTTTAGGGTTCGAACATCCAACTGTTATTCATTCTTTGGGGGCACTCCTCTGTTTTTTGTGGATGGCTGCAAAGAAAAAAACATTTCAGTATGTATATTGTGCACGTTTCCCTGACATTAAAGCACCTTTGAAATCTTTGATACTAGCATGGTTAGAGTATTGGCTGATTGGCAGGAAGCAAACAGTGGGAATAAGAGGAGCTTTTTCTGGTTAGATGCCCATGATCATTTGAGTTCAAGAGGGGATGGCGTTGAGGTCACTTTACATTATATGTCAGTAATTTGGCTGATGAAATTAATGGTTTTGTGGCAAATTTTCAAATGATAGGAAGATAGGTGGAGGGCAGGCATAATTGAGGAAGCAGGGAACTTAGACAAATTAGAGAAATGGGCAGAGAAGTGGCAGATGGAAGACTGTTATTGTATAGTGGTGCACTTTGGTAGAAGGAATAAAAGCATAGGCCATTTTCTGAATAGGGAGAAAATTTAAAAATCCAAGGTGCAAGGAGACTTCTGAGTGCTTATGCATGATTCCCTGAAGGTTTTCTTGCAGGTTGAGTCGGTGATGAAAAAGGCAAATGCAATGTCAGCATTCATTTCCAGACAGCTAGAATATAAAAGCAAGGATTAATATTCAGGCTTTCTAAGGCACTGTTGAGGTCTCACTTGTTGTATTGTGAGAGTTTTGCTCCCCTTGTCAAAAAAATGTTTGCTGACATTGGAAAGCTTACAGGGGAGGTTCAGGTGAATTATTCTAGGATTAAAAAGGTTATCGTATGAGGAGTATTTGATGGCTCTGGTCTGGTACTCGCTGGAATTTGGAAGAATGAGGGGAGATCCTTGTGGATGTTGAAAGGCCTTGATAGAGTGGATGTAAAGAAGATGTATCCTTTGATGGGACACTCTAGAACCAGAGGGCACAGCCTCAGAATAGAGGGACAACCATTTAGAACAGATGAGGAGAAATTCCTTTAGTCTCAGGCTGGTGAATCTGTGTAATTCATTGCCACAGGCTGCTGTGGAGACCCAGTAAAGCAGAGGTTGATAGCTTCTTGATTAGTTAGGGTGTGAAAGGTCATGGGGAAAAAAAATAAAAGGAGAATGGGGTTGGGAATGGTAAAAAAAAAAAAATCAGCCACGATGGAATGGAAGAATCAATGGGCCAAGTGACCGAATTCTGCTCCTGTGTCTTCTGGACATTGGAATGGGCTTGAGGGGGAAGAGGAAGGATATTAGGAGAGGCAGTGGAGGGGAGTTGCTGTCCTGGTCTGAGCTGCTCTACTCCTGGTGCTCCAAGCTCAGGTGGGGCTGGGAGCACCAGCACAGTCACTGCGTCTCAGTGGTTTGCCCTTGATAAGGTGCTGCATAACAAGATCCCACAGGTGACAGTGCACTGAGAGCACAGAAATAATGTGACTGCAGAAAGCTGACAGGACGACCTGCCTGGCTCCTCCGACAGTTCTGCACACCGGCGGGCCGATCTGCAGCTCAGGAGACATTGTGGTTCCCGAACCCCACGGTCCCAGTGCTCATTTAAAGGAGAAAGGATGTTGGGAAATTGCCATAAGTCAGGTGTTGAATCAGGACCCAACTGCAGGACACAGACACTGGAGTCCCAGAAACAGGACGAGACAGAACCCAAGGACGGGATGGGATGCAGCCTAGGCAGTGGAAGCAGGACCAGGACGAGGGACTGGGAACAAGGAGCCTGGGGTGGACTCCAAGCCTGAGACTGGACAAGGACCCAGAACCTGGGTCTTGCCTCAGGCTCAGACCCCCAAACCCAGGTGAGGATGTGACAAGGCTTGGGTTGAGGCTGGGCTCTTGGAGTTTGGATACCCCGAGGCTGGAGCTAGGGGCAGACTAGGAACTGTACATCAACATGGAGCCAGGACTTATCCTCCAACAAGCCAGGACTCATTTTTACCAGGACACTGACATGAAACAGGACAGTACACAAACTTATCCACCGACAAGCCAGGAGTTATCTATAATTCCACACCAAGGTGGGGCAGGACCATCCATCAGGTAATGGCAGAACAGCCTGACCTACCCAACAGAGGCAAAGACAAGACAGATCCCCCCACAGGGCAACAGCAGAATGGCCAGACTTACCCCACAGAGGGAAGGGCAGGAAGAGACAAACACCAAAGAACAACAGATAGTTCCATCTCTGCATCAGGGTAGCTCCAAGTAGCCATTACAGCCAGCAGCCTTGGCTGACTACAGAAGCAACCAGATCCCTACCTGGCTCAGAGTGGCTGACAGCCACCCAGCTGGCCTGGGAAACAGCTGAATCCATACCACAATGACCACTCCAACTACTACCAGCAAGGCTCCCAGAAGCCATGGTTCTCCCACACAGCCCCCAAGGATGGCAAAAGTCTATTCTAGCCTTCCACCAGCCATGAATCTCTTGAGAAAACAATCCCCAACCACATTCAATGCGAGGGCCACTTATATTCCCAGTTCCAATATGTGCCTCAGGTGTTTCTGTTTAAGACCAAATGCAGCAAGGGACCGCCGGAAAACCCGGAGTCAAGTGCCCACGGACTGGACCACGGACTTCAGACTGAACCATCACAGAAATGTATGATAATGCATTTTGGTAAAAGAAACAATAGGACAGACTATTATCTAAATGGGGAGAAGTTTCAAGCATCAGAGGTGAAGAGGGAATTGGGAGTCCTCGTGCAAGACTCCCAGAAGGTTAATTTACAGGTTGAGTCAGTGGAAAAAAAGGCAAATGCCTTTTGGTTCAAGGCAAATGGAATATAAATGCAAGAAGATAATGATGAGCCTTTATAAGACACTAGTCAGGCCACACTTGGAGTATTGTCAACAGTTTTGGGTCCTATATCTCAGAAGGGATGTGTTGTCATTGGAGAGAATCAAGAGAAGGTTCACGAGGATGATGCTGGGAATGAAGGGGTTAACACATGAGGAGTGTTTGTCAGTTTTGGGCCTGTACTCACTGGAATTTAGAAGAATGCATAGACATCTCATTGAAACCTACCGGATGTTGAAAGGACTAGATAGGGTGGACGTGGAGAAGATGTTTCCTATGCTGTGGGGTATCCAGAACTGGAGGGCACAGCTTCAAAAGTGAGGAGTGATCTTTTTGAACAGAGTTAAGGAGGATTTTTTTAGCCAGATAGTAGTGAATCTGTGAAGTACTCTGCCCAGTTCATGTGTATGTTTAAGGTGAGAGTTGATCATTTCATGATTGGTCAGGGCATCAAAGGATATGGCGAGAAGGCAGGTGTATTGGGTTGAGTGGGATCCAGGATCAGCCAGGATGGAATAGTGGAGATATTTGATGGGCTGAATGGACTAATTCTGCTCCTCTGTCTTCTGGTCTTTTGACAACACTGCCAGATGAGCAACTGATGGTGGACCAGGTCAGGCCCATCATGGACGCAGCTCTCCCCACCACTGACAGCAGCTACAGCAAATGTTGCCTGAGGAGGATGGCATCTACCCGATCCAGAACATGTCCTCGTCTCACAGCTACCAACAAAGGGAGGTAACCTAACCCTGAAATCAGGATGAGTCACGAACAGGTTCTGCACAACCATCACCCTCCCTCAGCAATCCACCACTACGGACCAACTCTTTCACGTTTGCCCCTGAATGTGTCTTTCCTTTTGCACTCCTGCCTCGTTTGCGGTTTGTTCTGCAATTCTATAATTGTGCATTTTGTGTCCTAATGTCCCTGTAATACCACAGCAAGCAAGTTTTTCATTGGCCGTGTATCTCAGTGTGTTTGTCCACATGACAGTAAGCACGACTGGTTTCTAACTGACTCAGACATTCCACAGCTGCGGCTCTGCAGTTACAGGAGTGAGGTTAATGGCTGCTACAAGTGGTTTCTCACACTGAGTGGAATTGTCATTACTTCCTGAGAACGACCATGACTGCACAATCATAGACACTGTGGCAGAGCATAGAAATGCATTTTTAGAACAAACACAATGTGTCCTTGATGTTGTGCCAGACTTTTAACCGACTCTAAGATTCATCCAACCCTTCTCTTCTACATAGTTCTCCTTTTCCGATCATTCATGGTCCTATTTAAAAGCTTCTTAAATGTACCTAATGTATCTGCCTCTGCCACCCCCCTGGCAGAGCATTCCACATGCCACCACTCCATGTAAAATAACTGACCTATACTTTCACTGACCGCCTTAAGATTCAGCTTGTTTATAGCCGCCGTTTCCACCCCGGGGAAGTCTCTGGCTCTCCACTCGATCTACAACACTTGCATCCTGAACACCTCTATTAAACCATCTCTCATCCTCCTTCACTCCGAAGAAAATACCGTAGCTCACTCAACATAAGACATGCTCTTTAATTGAGGTAGCATCCTTGTAATGGAGCTTCGAGAACATTAGTCCATTGCCCCAGCAAATCTAGTTTAAATTCTCACCAGTAGCCTTAGTAAACCTCCCTGCCAGGATATTGGTCCCTCTCAGATTCAAGTGCAACCTGTTTTATCGCACAGGTCACGCCTGCCCCAACAGAGGTCCCAGTGATCCAGAGATCTGAATCACAGGGACAGGAATGGTTACTTCAACTGCCAAGCTCTAGAAGTCTCAGGAAGGACAGGGAGGGGGGAAAAAGACGTGAGGTGTGGCACTGTTGATCAGAGATAGTGTCATGGCTGCAGAAAAGGAGGAAGTCATGGAGGGGTTGTCTACGGAGGCTTTGTGGGTGGAAGTTAGAAAAAAGAAAGGGTCAATAACTCTACTGGGTGTTTTTTATAGACTACCCAATAGTAACAGGGACATTGAAGAGCAGATAGAGAGAAAGATTATGGAAAGGTGTAATAATCACTAGGTTGTTGTGGAGGGAGATCTTACTTTCCCAAATATTGTTTGGCATCTCCCGAGAGCGAGGGGTTTAGATGGGGTACAGTTTGTTAGGTGTGTTCAGGAATGTTTCCTGACACAATATGTAGATAAGCCTTCAAGAGGAGAGGCTGTACTTGATCTGGTATTGGGAAATGAACCTGATCAGGTGTCAGATCTCTCAGTGGGAGAACATTTTGGAGGTAGTGATTACAGTTCTATCTCCTTTACCATAGCATTGGAGAGGGATAGAAACAGACAAGTTAGAAAAGGGTTTAATCAGAGTAAGGGGAAATATGAGGCTATCTGGAATGAAATTGGAAACATAAATTGGGAACAGATGTTCTTAGGGGAATGTACGGAAGAAATGGGGCAAATGTTCAAGGGATGGCATGGCGTTCTGCATAGGTACGTTCCAATGAGACAAGGAAAGGATGGTAGGGTACAGGAACCATGGTGTGCAAAGGCTGTTGTAAATCGAGTCAAGAAGAAAAAAAAAGCTTATGAAAGTTCAAAAAACTAGGTAATGATAGAGATCTAGAAGATTATAAGGCGAGCAGGAAGGATCTTAAGAATTAAATTAGGAGAGCCAGAAGGGGCCATGAGAAGGCCTTGGCAAGCAGGATTAAAGAAAACACCAAGGCATTCTACAAGTATGTTAAGAGGAAGAGGATAAGATGTGAGAGAATAGGATGAATCAAATGTGACAGTGGAAAAGTGTGTATGGAACTGGAGGAGATAACTGAGGTAATTAATGAATACTTTGCTTCAGTATTCATGACGGAAAAAGATCTTGGTGATTTTTAGCAAACACGGGGAAATCTGCAGATGCTGGAAATTCAAGCAACACACACAAAATGCTGCCTGGCCTGCTGTGTTCCACCAGCATTTTTTGTGTGTTGCTTGGCGATTGTTGAGGACTTACAGTGGATTGAAAAGCTTGAGCATATAGACATTAAAGAAGAGGACAGGAGGGTTTCAGCTGTTGTTCCTTTATGGAATCTGAGGGGACATTTCTTTGTGGATCCAGAACTGGCTTGAACACAGAAGGCAAAAATTGGTTATAGACGGGTTATATTCTGCATGGAGGTCGATGACCAGTGGTGTGCCTCAGGGATATGTTCTGGGAACACCTTCTCTTCATCATCTTTATAAATGACCTGGAGGAAGAAGTGGAGGGATGAGTTAGTAAATTATCTGATAACAAAAAAGGTTGGGGTTGTTATGAATAGTGTGGAGGGCTGTCAGGACTAAAGTGGGACATTGATGGGATAAAAACTAGGTTGACAAGAGGCAAATGATGTTCAACCCACATTAGTGTGAGGTGGTTCATTTTGGTAGGTCAAATATGATGGTATTAATGGAAGACTCTTGGCAGTGTGGAGGATCAGAGGGATCTTCGGGTCAGAGTCACTCAAAGCTACTGCGCAGGTTGACTCTGTGGTTAAGAAGGTATACAGTGCATTGGGCTTCATCAAGCAAGTGGGATTAAGTTTAAGAGCCAAGAGGTACTGTTACAGCTAAATAGGACCCTGGTAAGACCTCACTTAGAATACTGTGCTCAGTTCTGGTCACCTCACTACAGGAAGGGCGCAGATGAGATTTACAAGGATGTTGCCTGGATTGGAGAGCATAGAACTAGAACATAGAACATAGAATAGTACAGCACATTACAGACCCTTCAGCCCACAATGTTGTGCCAAAACTCAAACCCTGCCTCTTACATAACCCCCCACCTTATATTCCTTCATATACCTGTTTAGTAGTCTCTTAAACTTCACTGGTGTATCTGCCTCAACCACTGACTCAGGCAGTGCATTCCACACACCAACCACTCTCTGAGTGAAAAACCTTCCTCTAATATCCCCCTTGAACTTCCCTCCCCTTACCTTAAAGCCATGTCCTCTTGTACTGAGCAGTGGTGCCCTGGGGAAGAGGTGCTGGCTGTCCACTCTGTCTATTCCTCTTAATATCTTGTACACCTCTATCATGTCTCCTCTCATCCTCCTTCTCTCCAAAGAGTAAAGCCCTAGCTCCCTTAATCTCTGATCATAATCCATACTCTCTAAACCAGGCAGCATCCTGGCAAATCTTCTCTGTACCCTTTCCAATGTTTCCACATCCTTCCTATACTGAGGCGACCAGAACTGGACACAGTACTCCAAGTGTGGCCTAACTAGAGTTATGTGGCCTAACTAAATGCAGCATACCTTATGAGAATAGTTTGAGTTAACTTGGCCTTTTCTTCTTGGAATGACAGAGGTTGAGAGGTGACCTGATAGAGGCATATAAGATAATGAGGGGCATTGATCATGTGGATAGTCAGAGGCTTTTTTCCAGGGCTGAAATGGCTAACATGAGAGGGCACAGTTTTAATGTGCTTGGAAGTATGTACAGAGGAGATGTCAGGGGTAAGTTTGTTTACGCAGAGAGTGGTGACTGCGTAGAATGGGCTGCCCATGACGGTGGAGGTGGATACGATAGGGTATTTTATGAGACTCCTGGATAGGTACATGGAGCTTCGAAAAATAGAAGGCTATGGGTAACCCTAAGTAATTTCTAAAGTAAGTACATGTTCGGCACAGCATTGTGGGCCGAAGAGCCTGTATTGTTGTGGTAAACTATGTATACCTGTCTGGACACGCCCCTCTGCTGACTGCTCCTGCGGCTCCTCCCACAGACCCCTGGATAAAGGCGATTGGGGCACTGCTCCTCCCTCAGTCTTCGAGATGTCGTGCTCCCTTTTCGCTGTTAATAATAGCCTATCGTTCACTTCCAGTCTCCTAGAGTAATTGATGGTGCATCAATTGTGCTGTAGGTTTTTTATGTTTCTATGGTAAGTCTCCTCTACACCCTCTCTAAGGCTTCTACATCCTTCCTAAAATGAGGCACACAATTAAACACAATAATCCAAATGCGGTCTATCTAGTGCTTTACAGAGGTGCAACATTACCTGACAGATTTTTAATTCAATCACCCAACCTGTGAAGGCCAACACACCAAATGCTTTCCTTGCAACCCTATAAAATTATTTGAAAACCTAATGGTCTCTCTGTTCCTCCAAACTGCTGAGATTCCTGTCTGTACTGCCTTGAAACTCAGCGATAACCAATAGGGCAAATGTAAAGCAGAGGCTTTTAGTGTAAGAGAAAGAGAGATACTGCAGCTTCAGTGTCACTCATTTACAGAGTTGAAATGTAACCGTAAATGGATTTGAGGAACCATATTAACCAAAGCAAGCAAATTATTATAAATTGCATATTTAGATGGAGACGTAACATAAAGATTTTTACTCCTTATGTATGTGAAGGATGTAAATAATAACGTCAATTTAATTCAATTCAATCCCTCTCTGTAGGAACACAATAGACGGCCGATGCTGGAACCCACAGCAACAGCAACCTGCTGGAGGAACTCATCAGGTCGAGCAGCACCTGTGGGAGGAAAGGCAGTGCAGATCAAATCCCTGCACGAGGTCTGAAAATGGAGAAGTGAGCCAACCAAAGAGAGGAAGTGAAGTGGTGAGAAAGGAGTCTGAGGTAATTGAAGAATGGGGAGGGAGTGCTTGCAAAATGAAGTTATGCTGGTTACGGGAGGGGAGGAGGTGGTGTGAAAAGGAGTCTGAAGTAATCGGTGGACCAAGGAGGCATGCAAAATGGGGTTATGCTGGTTACGGGAAGGAGAAGATGGTGATAAAGGAGTCTGAGGAGGTGTGTAAAATCACGTTGTATACATCAGGGGAGGCAAGGGGTGTGGTGTACGTGGAAAGAAATCACATTGAGTCTGCAGTTCCCTTCAGAACAAACTTCCTCTTTATTAGAAGCTGACGTCAACAGGGGAGTCACAACATTTTGTAAAAAGGGATGAAAAAGCAATGTTAGCATTCATTTCAAGAAGGCTAAAATATAAAAGCGATGGTGTAATGCTGAGGCTTTGAAGCATAAGTTAGACTGCACTTGGAATGTGGTGACCAGTTTCAGAGTCTCATTTCAGAAAGGACGTGCTAGCATTTCAGAGGCTCCAACAGAGTTTCCAAAAAATGATCCTGGTGATGAAAAGGTTAAGGAATGAGGAGCGTTTTACTGGCTCTGGGCCAGTGTTCACTGGAGTTCAGAAGAATAAGGGGATTCTCATTGAAATCTATCAAATATTGAGAGGCTGAAATAGAGTTGTGGGTGGCAGCGTGGACATTCAACTCTACCAAAGGAGGTGTAAGGTGCATTTGCTCTTCTGCAGGTCACCTGTTTAATACCCCCCACCCAGCGCTGTGTTGTTCTTAGTCCTATCCTAAATGGCATTGAAGGGAATGGAGGGATACGGACATTGTGTGGGCAGAAATGATTAGTTTCACTGGGCATTTGATTGTGAATTTTAATTTTTCAACACATCAAGTCCAAACTGTCTGCTTCAGTGCAGTATTGTTCTGTGTCCGATGTTCGAAATGACATTTAAGGGAACGGAGGGATATGGATGATGCCCAGGAGGAGGATATTTAGTACAAATTGTCACGAAGAACAGTACAGCATTGTGGGCCAAATGGCCAGACCGGTGATGTACTGTTCTATGTTCTAACAAACGTGCTCCAATCACATTTCACTGCCTCCTTCCTGACATTCAACCAGGGTTGGTTTCCCCTGATAGAAACATCCCAAATGTTGTCTCTGGTAAAATTCTTGTCTCACACATCGAATGAGTAGAACGTCTGGGCCTTAAACTTTTCCACGTCTGATGAGTGTGTCTGTGCAGAAATCCATCCGGGGTTCCTCCCCTCCAGGCGAGGCCACACAGATGATTCCCACTGTGGTTCAGCTGGTAGATGGTGGTTTAATGTCAGCTGTAACAAAAACAAGTTGTGTGAGGTGAGCCGGTGAAGAACAGGAGAATTAAACTCAGTGGCAGATACTGCCTGAGTGGTTTCCCCGAGTATCTGACCCATGGAGGGCTCGTGTCTCAGGGTTAGTTGAACTCTGCTGGTCTGACTCATAGAGATCTGGGTCACAGGGCCGAGTCGCCTCTGCTGAGCCTGAGCACAGACCTGTGGCCAGAGATAATGAACTGACCACCATGTCGGGCTCCTGCTGGGTGCAGTGTGCTGAGGGATGAAGCACCCATGGGTGGGAGTCTCTATCAGTATCACAACACTAATGTCCTGATGCTCGACCCATTTCTGGGGTCATGAACGGTCTGCACAAAGGGGAGACAGACCACTCGGCCCCTCCATTCCATTCTGTCACTTGATCAGATGGTGGCTGATGTGTCTCAGCTCCAGTCAACCCTCACTTTCCATAACCAGCAAATTCTACTCGGCACCGACCGGGACTTCCCACCTGTTTTGGGAGAGGATTGCACATCTCCACAGTAACTAGTGTTTCTGGCCTCCAGTGATGTTGTAACCCCACTTTCTGAAATTCCCCACCAGAACAAGTAGTTTCTCTACATCCACCAGAACAAACTCCATTAACATAGACAGCCCTTCAGTAAATTCACACTCAGTAGTACCACGTTCTGGTGTGGGATCTCTTGTGTACAGAAACACACGGGGATAGTGTGATCACACCTAGTTGTACCACGTTCTGGTGTGGGATCTCCAGTGTACAAGAACACGCAGGGATAGTGTGATCACACCTAGTTGTACCACGTTCTGGTGTGGGATCTCTTGTGTACAGAAACACACGGGGATAGTGTCATCACACCTAGTTGTACCATGTTCTGGTGTGGGATCTCTTGTGTACAGAAACACACGTGGATAGTGTGATCACACCTAGTTGTACCACGTTCTGGTGTGGGATCTCTTGTGTACAGAAACACACGGGGTTAGTGTGATCACACCTAGTTGTACCACGTTCTGGTGTGGGATCTCTTGTGTACAGAAACACACGGGGTTAGTGTGATCACACCTAGTTGTACCACGTTCTGTTGTGGGATCTCTTGTGTACAGAAACACATGGGGATAGTGTGATCACACGTAGTTGTACCACATTCTGGTGTGGGATCTCCAGTGTACAAGAACACGCAGGGATAGTGTGATCTCACCTAGTTGTACCACATTCTGGTGTGGGATCTCCAGTGTACAAGAACACGCAGGGATAGTGTGATCACACCTAGTTGTACCACATTCTGGTGTGGGATCTCCAGTGTACAGAAACACATGGGGATAGTGTGATCACACCTAGTTGTATCACATTCTGGTGTGGGATCTCCAGTGTGCAGGGACTTGAAATTACAGAGAATGAAAGATTCAGCCAGTTTCATCACAACTACAACTCCCCCTATCATCAAGAGTAACTAAATGAAGCGATGCCTCAGGAAGGCAACATCCACCTTCTGGGCTGTGTCCTCTGCTCAATGCTGCCTTCACACAAGAGGTACAGGACCCTCAAATGGACGTTCAACAACATCTTCTTCCCCACTGCCATCAGGATCCTGGACCCACTTGAACAACTCTAACACGACTTGTACTGCTTTTCTTCCCATTCTTTCAATGTGTGCTCATGTTATTATGTTTATTTTGTTGCTGATGTATAATTTATGTTAATTTAGTTTCACATTAATGCAGATTTATTATGTTTTTAATGGACTGTGCTGGTGCTGTGAGCTGACCTTCATGGTGATTACACCCTGGGTGTGTTCATCTGTGACAAGAAACTTGAACATGAATCTGAACTCCTCCACTGTCTGAACTGAAAGCACTGCGATCCAATTGTGAAAATGGCTGAGAACGTTGAACCCTACCCCATCTCTCCAGTAGATCTGGTTCAGATGACACTGTGAACTTGGTCAGGGATTGATGTCCCTTCCCTGAAATCATCATGAGGGATTACTGATTGGTCCAGAAGAGGAAGTTGACTGTGAGTGGGAGTTTTGCCTCGATCATCACCTTCCAAATTCCAACAACTCTTGTAACAGCTCCTGTTGGAAATATCAGGGACAATACTTGTTCAGCCTTGAAACCAATGGAGGTGATGAACAACACTGGGTCTTTTAGATTCTCAGCTTTGCCAGGACTGTGAGGATGTGTGTACATGGCTGAGTGAACTAATTCAGTAAAAGGTGTTAATTCACACCCTGATCCAATTGATCATCAGACTGAGCTCCCACTGACCCATTACCACACTGGGGTCATTGCTCACTGGGTGTTCCTGTCTAAAGACTTCTCCACATTCCCAACTCTTCCACAGCAGTTGATATGGTTTAGTCACCCTGTCCAAAGATGTTGCTACGTACCTTGGAGATTACCATAGATGGGCTGAGTGGGACGTTGCACAGCCTAGTAGAGAACACAGAAATGGTGTGAACAGCAGCTTGACAGCCCATGCTGTGGGAAAAGTTTCAATGTTCCAGAGGTGACCTTCCTTACCATGTAGGTGCTGTTTGATTTGACCTGCTGACCTCCTGAACCCTACAACAGAACACAATTGAACCATTACATTGGTCTAAACATTGTCAACACTGGCTTTAGAGTGACAGTAGGACAGTTTAAGGGAGATGTATGGGGCAAGTAATCTTTTCACAGAGGTGTACCTTCACATAGAGAACACACTGCCAGGGGTGGTGCTGAAAACAAGCATGACTGTAGCATTTAAGAGGCATTTAGGCAGATGGATGAACATGGATGAATATGGATCATACTCAGGGAGATGTGATTAGTTCTATAAACAGAAAATTCTGCAGATGCTGGAATTCAGAGTAACACACACAAAATGCTGGATGACCTCACCAGTTTCCATGGAAAGGAAAAAGGTGCCACCTGCCAGGTAACTTCCTGCCTCACCTCTGTTCAGAGCCCCAGTAATCCTTCCAGGTGAGGCAACACTTTACCTGCAATTATGTTGTGGTCAACTACTGGATCTCCCAATCTAGTTGGGACTCTCCAATGTGTCCAGTGCTCCTGATGAGGCCTCTTCTGCAATGGAGAGGCCCAGATAGACTGGGGAACCACTTAATCACGCATCCTCATTGTGTCTGCAACAAGGAAGATTTGCTAATGGCAAAGTTTTAAATTCCAATCCAATTCTCACTTTGGCATGTCGATCTATAGCCCCTTCTTCTACAACAATGAGGCCACTCTCACATTGGGGACCTCATATTCCATTTTTGTGGCCCCAACCTGATGGCATGAACATTGATTTCTCTAAATTTCAGTAATTTCCCCTTCCCCTCCCCTCTTCTTCCATTCCCCACAGCGGTTCCCTTCTTACGTTCTCATCTGCTTATCAGCACCCCCAAGTGCCCATCCACTTTTCTTTTTTTTTCTTTTTCTAAACAAGATTTACAGAGTGCAACACATAGATACATCTTGTTATGAGTGATGAACAGACCTGATGGACAATGGGGTGCAGAGTTACCCATCCCCCCTCCCTGATAACCACAAACTATTGCTGTTGCTATGCTGCTTATGAGAGAGAGAGATGAAACACAGGCAGGAACATTTGCTACAGATAAGATGGGAGAGAGAGAGAGAGACTGTTGATTTATTGTATTTTGACTCTTCCTGGAATTATTCACTTTCACTACAAGGACTTTACTTTTCTCGTTAACATTCCTCAGGAGACAGCAGGAGTGGCCTGATTTGATGGACACAGTCATTCAGAGTTGATGGATAGCAGAGACCCCGTTAGTAGGGATAAAAGACAGGTCTGGGGAGACACCCTCAGACACACCAGTGGACACTGACTGAGTGTTGTGAACCCACAAGGAAGGTGGGAGCTTCGGAGACCAAACCAGGAGATCGGTCAGTAAAGCTCTCAGTGTAACAGCAGGGCCGGTGGGGACTTGTGTGTGTGTCCACTCATGCCAGAGTGACGAGTCCACCACAGAAGAACGGTCCAGCTGAAGGACGGAGGGGTCATAACCGAATGACCACAATGGTGCAACGGAATCAAAAAGCCATGGGAAGGGTTTCCTGCTGCAGCTGTAACATCTCGCTCGCTCTCTCTCTCTCCAATGATTACCACACAACAACTATAACTACATCAGCACGCATGAACTGAACTGAACTTTATACTTTTCTATGTCAATTCATTTACCCCTAGACATCGATAGAGCTTGTTTATTATTGATTATTATTATTCCTACACTTTTAGGTTTATTATTGCTAACTTGTGTTATATGTATATTTGCATTTTTGGTATTGTTTTTCTTACTTTACTAATAAACACTTTTGAATATAGTACCACCAGACTCCAACGGATACTTCTATCTTTGCTGGTCCGACACACAGTTACGGGGTACGTAACAATCTCAACATAAATTGTGTACATTCATATATTGTAATAAAATTGATCAAAATGTTATAGCATAACACATAAAGGTATACCACTCTGTAATCAAAATTTTAAAGACTGGTCATACATCATAAAAAAAAATTCTTTATATAAAAAAAAGTCAACACCCTACCAACTACCAAAGAAAAAAGCTGATGGATGATAATGGATAACTAGGAAAAAAACATATTCGCTTAAGAAGAGAAGATAGAAATATACATAGAAGTCTGCGCACTGTTAAACTTTATAAATTGGAAAAGTAATTTAGGAAAGGTCCCCAGATATCATAAAAAGATTGTTTTGAATTTAAGACTGAGCAGCGGATCTTCTCTAAATTTAAATAAGACATAATATCACGTAGCCATTGAAGATGTGTAGGAGGAGTAGACTCCTTCCATTTAAGCAAGATTGCTCTCCTTGCTAAAAGAGGGGTAAAAACTAAAACCTGTACATTATGAGTATTTAAAGTTATATAGTCATTTGCAATAATAGCAAACAAAGCAGTAAGGGGATTTGGGTCAAATTGGACCCTAAAAAGTTGTGAGAAGGTATGGAATACTTCCCGCCAAAAATTTTCAATTTTAGGGCAAAACCAAAACATATGAATTAAAGAGGCAATGGCAGAGTTGCATTTATTACAAAGTGGAGAAACGTTCAGATAAAAACTGGACAGCTTCTGTTTAGAAATAAAAGCTCTATGAACCACTTTAAATTGTAGAAGAGAATGACGAGCACAGAAAGATGATTTATTAACCCATTTAAGAATTTTATTCCATCTTTCATCAGAAATCTGACAATTTAGGTCATCCTCCCAAGCTTTTTTTATTTTATCTAAAATGTCTTGTCTAGAATCAATCAACAAGTTATAGATACCAGTAATAGAACCATTTACAAAAGGTTTTAAATTTAAAAGATCGTCCAGTAAATTTTTATCAGGACCTGTAGGAAAAGTAGTTAATTGGAAACGTAAGAAATCTCTAATTTGAAGGTATCTGCAAAAATGTGTTTTTGGCAGTGCAAATTTAGTTGACAATGGTCAAATGAAGCAAGAGATCCTGAGATAAACAGGTCCCAAAAACACTTAATACCTAATTCATCCCAATCCTTAAAGACTTTGTCAGTCATGGAAGGGACAACAAGTAATTAAGGAGAATATGGAGATGATAATGAAAAATTCGCTAAACCAAAAAATTTTCTAAATTGAGACCAGATCTCAAATCTCAAGCAAAATTGAAGTTTGCTTAACAATTATGTTACCTGTTGTTTTATTTGCTGAAAAAGAAGAGTGTGATCCAAGAAGAGAGACAATAGAAGAATTTTTTACAGAATTAACTTCTAAGGATACCCATGATGGGCAATCTTTACGATAAATATAATAGGACCAAAAAGTAATATTCCTTATATTGGCAGCCCAATAGTAAAACCTAAAATTGGGTAGGGCCAATCCACACATCTCTTTATTTCTTTGTAGGTAAACTTTACTTAAATGAGCTTGTTTATTATTCCAAATATAAGATGTTAAAATTGAATCTAGAGAATCAAAGTAGGTCTTAGGAATCAAAATAGATAAAGCCTGAAAAAGATAAAAAAAATTAGGAAGAATCTTCATTTTAATCGAATTAATTTGGCCAATTACGGATAAAGAAAGAGGAGGCCATTTAGAAAGCGTATTTTTCACATAATTTAATAAGGGGTTTAAGTTTTCTTTAAATAAGTTCTTGAAGTTTTTAGTAATTGTTACACCTAGATATGTAAATTGACTTGTAACAACTTGGAATGGAAATTCTTTATCCCATGGTCTACTCTCCACTCTTGTCAGGTTACTTATTCATCATACCTTTACCTTTTCTACCTATGACTTCCCAGGTTCATATGTCATTCTCCTCCCAAATGCCCCTCGCTTCACCTGTCAGCTTCTACTTTGTACACCTCCCCCTCCTCCATCTTCTCATTCTGGCTTCTGCGTCTGTCCTTTCAAGCCCTGATGAAGGTTTTTGGTTTGAAACCCCAATCTTAGTGTTGCTTGATATTAGTTTCATGTAACATTCTGGTTGACACAGTCATGATGGGCAGAAGGGCCTGCTCCTGTGTTGTAGAGCTGTACGGTCTGTGGTCAATATCCAGGAACAGTTACACCACATACAGTTGCAAATCATTCAGACATTGCAGAAATATTCACTGAACCACAATGTCACTGGGGAATATCCCTGATGTAAGAAGACAAGAACATACCAGAGCGATCCCCACACAATCCTACTTCTCTGAGAAAAGCATCAGAACTCACTGGGACCCCACTGGCCATGGAAACATTTTCATAAACTGCCTCTGGGCTCCGGTGATCAGTTGCTGTGGGTGGGTCTGTGAAATAGAGTATAAAGTATCATTAACATCCGTATCTGAGCTGTGAGTCCCACATTGTGTCACAACACAACGATGGGCTCTTTCACAATCAGTCCCCGACCTTTACATTTTAATAACTCCACACAACAATCTGATCAGAATGAACCATTTAGTCACACGTACGGGACGGGTGGTTTCTAAACGCTCTGCATCCGATGAGGAAAATGCCTCCAGTGACAGCGAGAACTCCCAGCACGACAGCCACAATGAGCCAGGCCAGGTACGATGGGGCTCGGGACATCTCTGTTTGAGGAACAGAAAAGAAATCACATCAGTGAGTAAACATCTGGGAAGCTCACTGTCAGTGTAGAAAGAATCCATTCGGCCCATCCTCCTGTGCCAGCTCTTTGAAAAAGGTGCTCACTGATCCCAGTCTCCTCATTCCCCAGAGTCCTGTGAAAAGTTCTTTACAAGCATTTACCCAATCCCTGAAGGAATGATGTTGTTCCAGCTGCTGCACCAACTAACCCAGTGGGTGACTGAATAAAGCACAACCCTCAGAGTCATCCTGTTCCTCGTTGCCGTCTCACTGGAGACCATAATTCCAGCAAGGCATCTTTACTTTTGTACTCAAATCGATCCACAATAATCGACAAGGGTTCCTTTCCGAATCACCAGTTGTACCTGTCTGCTGGGTTTGATCTTTGTGTACAAGGCCACCCAGATTCCCCAGGACATGAACGTCCCTCAGTCTCTCTCCTTTCAGAAATTACTCTTTGTTTCTATTTTTCCTCCCAACAGAATGATCTCACATTTGTCCACATGATATTCCAACTGTCTTCACCTTGCACATTCACTCCGTGTGTCTACATCCCCGTACGTCTCTGCACCCTCCTGACCAATCACATTGCCACCACCTCTGCATCCCCGACAGGCTTGGATACACTTGGTCCCCTCATTGATCCAGATTGTTCGAGCTGAGGCCCAGCCCTGATCCCAGTCACTACTGACAGTCTTCCAGCTGGACAATCACCCACTCTTCCCATTCCTTGGTCTCTGTCCAGTGATCAATCACAGATCTGATCAATGTAATTTCCCAAATGCCACCTACTCTGAAGCTATGGAAGGATTTCTGAATCTCCAGTGTACGATACTAACTGAATGACCCTCATCATTTCAGATATGTGCAACCCCAAAAAACTCAAATGCATTGTCACCAACATTTCCTTTTCATACGTCCACACTGTCTTGGTAAATTCGCCAGCTGGTGTTGTTCAGTCTCTGACCTGATCTAGACCATGTCCCACCCCAATCACTCTATCTTCTCCCCTCCCATTCATCAGAAGATACAAAAGCAGAAGGCCATGTCCCACCAGGCTCTATGCCCCATTTCCAATTTCTGGAATGGACATACATCTTATTTAATGAAGGTGAACATTTGGTCTCTCAGTCTACCTTATCGTCATCCTTACAGCTTCCGGTCTACCTGCACAGCTCTCTCTCAGTAAATTCATTGTCCTTACAGCTTCTGGTCTCTCTTAATGCAACAACATCCAATTCCCAATCTTCAATTATCTTCAATGCATCCTCAGAAAACTCAATCAAGCTAATGAGACGTGACTTTCCCCACACAACGTTGTGCTTACTATATCTAATAAATACATTCAGGAACACACTGCTGAATAAATAGAACTTGTACTCACTGGTTACGATGAGCTGGGTGCCGTTCCCATCGATGTCTCCCCACACTCTACAGTAATAGACAGCAGAATCACTGTGCACCACGTCTGTGACTGTCAGGGTGAAGCTGCTGTTGGACGTGTCTCTGTAGGGCAGGAACCTCCCAGTGAAACCCCGTCCCCACTCTGGGCTGCCTCCTGCCCTGTGTGTTAGAACCCACTCCATGTCCTGCCCAGGTAGTTTCCGATACCAGTGGACGTCGGTGCCTTCCAGCCTGGCTTTGCTCATGGTACACCATAACCACGCCATGTGACCCTCAGTGACACGCTGTATGCTCGGGGACTGGATAAGGACAGGAACGTCTGCACCTGTAAGGGAGAATATCATCACTTCAACCCCAGCTTGAGGGGTTGCTGGACGGAGTTGCTGTGTGGGGTCCTGATCTCAAACGGTGTAACTAAGACGTCAAGGTGGATAATATACTTTCCACCATGCATCGATAAAGTTTGCTGATGATATCACTGTTGTTGGCTGATTCTTGACAACAGAGAGACCAGACTGGAGGTCCATGAGTCAATACTCATTTGGGACTCAGAGGTGGAAAGTGTCAGAAACGTTAAATTCCTTGGCGTTAACATTTCAGGGGATCTGTCCTCGGTCCAGCATGTAAGTACATGCATTTTGCATAGAAAGCACAGCAGCACATCTATTTCTCAGGAGTTTGTGCAGATTCAGCATGTCATTTGGACCTGACAAACTTCTATAGATAGTAGAGAGTATCTTGATTGGTTGCGTCATAAACTGGTATTGAAAGAACAATATCCAAGAATGGAAAGCCCACAAGAAGTAGTGGATATTGCCCAGTCCATCATGGGGGAAACCTTCCCCAACTTTGAGCACATCTACAAGGAACACTGCCACAAGAAAGCAGCATTGTCATTAAGGACCTCCACTATCAAGTCCATGCTCTCTGCTTACTGTTGGCATCGGGAAGGAAGTACAGGAGCCTTGCTACACACACCATCAGGTTCAGGGTTAGTTATTACCCCTGAACTAGTGTAGATAACTTCAGTCACCTCAACTCTGAACTGATTCTACAACTATGAACTCACTTTCAAGGACTCTACAACTCATACTCACAATATTTCTTATTTACAGTAAATTCTGCTTAATTGAGACACATCAGGATCAGTATATTTTGGCTGCCCCAGTTAGCTGAAGTTTCAAGGAAATGGTTAAAAAGGTACTAAGATGACAAACCACTGTTTAACTAAGTAAAAAATGAGGCATCTAAACAAAATGCGGAACGAGTTATAACACCATCGATACTATTACAGTATTATAAACCTGTGCATTATTTCCGAACAGTTAGAGATGTAGGAATTCATCTAGTGTACGCTGTTCTTTTGATTGACTGTAAATGAATTTAGTCAGCACAGACACCTAGTGTAGATAATGAACTGCCTTCACACAATGCTTTCAATGATCCTCCAAATCTTAATACTCACTGTAATATTCAAGGTGATTGTTGATACCTTCAAATTTTTCATAGGTCATAACTTGTTGAAGTTGTGAAATTGTTTAATCTTCACTCCTGGCTGTTCCTGAAACCTCTAAACCTGAATGCTTGAAACTGCTGTGAGCAAAACGATTGATTTTTCTTACAGTTTAGTTCTCACCAAATATCAGTGATAAAAATAACTGCTTGACAAAAGCATACGCACTACTGATGCTATTTAAAAACTAATCTTTCAAAACATGATGTGCTGTCTAACAGCTATACAATCACTGATGCCAGTTAAAAACCATTCAGCAACAGTCATAAGTAAGTGGCATACTATCCCAAATAAAGGAAGAGAATCTAGGTTATTTTGTCGATTAGATTTTATTCATTAAAAGTGTCCCAGTTAAGTGGCTGTTCCAATTGTCTGATTAACAGGAATCGACTACATTTAGAAACACAGAAACATAGAAAACCTACAGCTCAATACAGGCCCTTCAGCCCACAAAGCTGTGCTGAACATGTCCTTACCTTAGAAATTACTAGGCTTCCACATAGCCCTCTAGTTTTCTAAGCTCCATGTACTATCCAAAACTCTCTTAAAAGACCCTATCATATCTGCCTCCACCACCATTGCGACAGCCCATTCCATGCACTCACCACTCTTCTGTGTAAAAAACTTACTCCTGAATCTCCTCTGTACCTACTCCCCAGCACCATAAACCTGTGTCCTCTTGTAGCAACCATTTCAGCCCTGGGAAAAAGCCTCTGAATATCCACACAATCAATGCCTCTCATCATCTTATACACCTCTATCAGGTCACCTCTCATCCTCCGTCGCTCCAAGGAGAAAAGGCCGAGTTCACTCAACCTGTTTTCATAAGGCATGCTCCCCAATCCAGGCAACATCCCTGTATATCTCTTCTGCACCCTTTCTATGGTTTCCACATCCTTCCTGTAGTGAGGCGACCAGACCTGAGCACTGTACTCTAAGTGGGGTCTGACCAAGGTCCTATATAGCTCCAACATTACCTTTTGGCTCCTAAAATCAGTTCCATGAATGTGAAGGCCAAAACACTGTACGCCTTCTTATCCACAGAGCCAACCTGCACAGCTGCTTTGAGTGTCCTATGGACTCGGACCCCAAGATCCCTCTGATCCTCCACACTGCCAAGAGTTTTACCATTAATACCATATTCTGCCATCATATTTGACCTACCAAAAGGAACCACTTCACAATTATCTGGGTTGAACTCCATCTGCCACTTCTCAGCCCAGTTTTGCATCTTATCAATGTCCTGTTGTAACCCCTGACAGATCTCCACACTATCCACAACACCTCCAACCTTTGTGTCATCAGCAAACTTACTAAACCATCCCTCCACTTCCTCATCCAGGTAATTTATTTAAATCACGAAGAGTAAGGGTCCCAGAGCAGATCCCTGAGTCACCAACCTCCATGCAGAATATGAACGATCTGCAACCACTCTTTGTGTTCTGTGGGAAAGCCAGTTCTGGATCCACAAAGTAATGTCCCCTTGGATCCCATGCCTCCTTGCTTTCTCAATAAGCCTTGCATGGAGTACCTTGTCAAATGCCTTGCTGAAATCCAGATACACTACATCTACTGTTCTTCCTTCATCAATGTGTTTAGTCACATCCTCAAAAAATTCAATCAGGTTCATGAGGCAAGAGCTGCCCTTGACAAAGCCATGCTGACTATTCCTAACCATATTATAGCTCTCCAAATATTCATATATCCTGCCTCTCAGGATCTTCTCCATCAACTTACCAACCACTGAAGTAAGACTCGCTGGTCTGTAATTTCCTGGGCTATCTCTACTCCCTTTCTTGAATAAGGGAAAAATATCAGCAATTTTCCAATCCTCCAGGACCTCTCCCATCCCCATTGATGATGCAAAGATCATTGCCAGAGGATCAGCAATCCTCACCTCCTTCACCTCCCACAGTAGCCTGGGGTACATCTTATCTGGTCCCGACGACTTATCCAACTTGATGCTTTCCAGCACATACCCTTTCTTAATATCTACATGCTCAAGCTTTTCAGTCTGCTGCAAGTCATCACTACAATCACCAAGATCCTTTTCCATAGTGAATACTGAAGTAAAGTATTCATTAAGTACCTCTGCTATTTCCTCCGGTTCCATACACACTTTCCCACTGTCACACTTGATAGATCCTATTCTTTCACATCTTATCCTCTTGCTCTTCATATACTTGCAGAATGCCTCGGGGTTTTCCTTAATCCTGTCCACCAAGGCTTCTCACAGCCCCTTCTGGCTCTCCTAATTTCCTTCTTAAGTCCTTCCTGCTAGCCTTATAATCTCTAGATCTCTAACATCACCTAGCTCTCTGAACCTTTCGTAAGCTTTTCTTTTCTTCTTGACTAGATTTACTACAGCCTTTGTACACTATGGTTCCTGTACCCTACCATAACTTCCCTGTCTCATTGGAACGTACCTATGCAGAACTCCACTCAAATATCCCCTGAACATTTGCCACCTTTCTTCCGTACTTTCCCTGAGAACATCTGTTTTCAATTTAAGCTTCCAATTTCTTGCCTGATAGCCTCTTAATTCCCCTTACTCCAATTAAACACTTTTCTAACTTGTCTGTTCCTATCTCTCTCCATTGCTATTGTAAAGGAGATAGAATTATGATCACTTTCTCCAAAATGCTCTCCAACTGAGAGATCTGACACCTGACCAGGTTTATTTCCCAATACCAGATCAAGTACAGCTTCTCCTCTTGTAGGCTTATCTACATACTGTGTCAAGGAACCTTCCTGAATGCACCTAACAAACTCCACCCCATATAAACCCCTTGCTCTCGGGAGATGCCAATTGATATTTGGGAAATTAAAATCTCCCACCACGACAACTCTGTTATGATTACACCTTTCCAGGATCTGTTTCCCTATCTGCTCCTCAATATCCCTGTTACTATTGGGCGGCCTATAAAGAACACCCAGTAAAGTTATTAACCCCTTCCTGTTCCTAACCTCCACCCACAGAGACTCCGTAGACAATCCCTCCATGACATCCACCTTTTCCGCAACCGTGACACTATCTCTGATCAGCAGTGCCACACCCTCACCTCTTTTGCCTCCCTCCCTGTCCTTTCTGAAACATCTAAAACCCGGCACTTGAAGTAATCATTCCTGTCCCTGAGCCATCAAATTCTCTGTAATGGCCACCAGATCATAACTACAAGTACTGATCTGCTTTGTTCACAATACTCCTTGCGTTAAAATAGACACCTCTCAAACCGTCGGTCTGAGCACATCCTTTGTCTATCACCTGCCCATCCTCCCTCACACACTGTCTCCAAGCTTTCTTTGTTTGTGAGCCAACCGCCTCTTCCTCAGTCTCCTCAGTTCGGTTGCCCCCCCCCCAACAATTCTAAGGGGGTTCAGGGGGTTTATTGTTCTACTATTATGAATTAGGAATTTATTTCTTTAGTATTATGTGTTTTTTTGTTTCTGTTTGTGTATAGTTTTTTATTGATTCTATTGTATTTCTTTGTGCTTCTGTGAATGTCTGCACGAAAATGAATCTCAGAGTTGTATATGGTGACATATGTATACTTGGATAATAAATTTATTTTGAAATTTGAGAGTACAAGTTGAGACATTATGTTGCAGTTGTAGAAGTTGTTGGTGAGGCTGCACGTGGAGGAGAGTGTCATTCTGGTCACTCTGTTATAGGGTTAAACCGGATAGAGCACATATTTTCCAGGATGTTGCCAGGACTCAAGGGTCTGAGTTATCAAAGTAGTTTTATTATCTAAGTATATATGTGACACCAAATACAAAGCTGAGAGTCATTTATGGGGAGTGGGTGGCAGACTAGGTCTTTATTGCTTGGAAATGTTGGAAAAGAGAGGGTGACCTGGCAGAAGTGTTTACAATTTTGAGAAGCCTTTCCCCAGGGTGAGGGAGCCTAATACTAGGGGGGATAGGTTTAGAGTGAGAGGGATAAAGTTTAAAAATGACACAGATGGTGCTGAGTTATAGAGTCATGGAATACTTCAGCACAAAACAGGCCATTTGGCTCATCTAGTCTGTGTCCAACTATTAATCTGCCTAGTCCCATCAACCTGCATCTAGACCATAGCCCTCCCATCCACATATCTATCTAAATTTCTCTGAAATGTTGAAATCAATCTTCCAGAGTCACAAACCACTACAGCACAGGAACAGGCCCTACGGCCCATCTAGCTCTGGTTTTCTGCCTCGTCCCATCTACCTGCCCTCCATACCTCTCTCATTTTACTCTCTTCGTGCTCAAACTCGCTTTTGAATCGCATTTCAAAGAAAGGTGGTTAAGTAAACTGACCTGTCAGTTTGACATCAGTGGTGGGTAAATTAATGGAAAGTATTCTTAGAGATAGTATTTATAATTATCTGGATAGACAGGATCTGATTAGGAGTAGCCAGCATGGATTTGTGCGTGGAAGGTCATGTTTGACAAACCTTATTGAATTTTTTGAAGTAGTTATGAGGAATGTTGACGAGGGTAAGGTAGTGGATGTAGTCTATATGGACTTCAGCAAGGCCTTTGACAAAGTTCCACATGGAAGGTTAGTTAAGAAGGTTCAGTCATTAGGTATTAATGCTGGAGTAATAAAATGGATTCAACAGTGGCTAGATGGGAGATGCCAGAGAGTAGTGGTGGATAATTGTTTATCGGGATGGAGGCCGGTGACTAGCGGGGTGCCTCAGGGATCTGTTTTGGGCCCAATGTTGTTTGTTATATACATAAATGATCTGGATGATGGGGTGGTAAATTGGATTAGTAAGTATGCTGATGATACTAAGGTAGGAGGTGTTGTGGATAATGAGGTGGGTTTTCAAAGCTTGCAGGGAGATTTATGCCGGTTAGAAGAATGGGCTGAATGTTGACAGATGGAGTTTAATGCTGAGAAGTGTAAGGTTCTACATTTTGGCAGGAATAATCCAAATAGAACATGCAGGGTAAATGGTAGGGCATTGAGGAATGCAGTGGAACAGAGAGATCTAGGAATAACAGTGCATAGTTCCCTGAAGGTGGAGTCTCATGTAGATAGGGTGGTGAAGAAGGCTTTTGGAACGCTGGCCTTTATAAATCAGAGCATTGAGTACAGAAGTTGGGATGTAATGTTAAAATTGTACAAGGCATTGGTAAGGCCAAATTTGGAATATTGTGTACAGTTCTGGTCACCGAATTATAGGAAAGATATCAATAAATTAGAGAGAGTGCAGAGACGATTTACTAGGATGTTACCTGGGTTTCAGCACTTAAGTTACAGAGAAAGGTTGAACAAGTTAGGTCTCTATTCATTGGAGCGTAGAAGGTTGAGGGGGGATTTGATCGAGGTATTTAAAATGTTGAGAGGGATAGATAGAGTTGACGTGAATAGGCTGTTTCCATTGAGAGTAGGGGAGATTCAAACGAGAGGACATGATTTGAGAGTTAGGGGGCAAAAGTTTAAGGGAAACACGAGGGGGTATTTCTTTACTCAGAGAGTGATAGCTGTGTGGAATGAGCTTCTTGTAGAAGTAGTAGAGGCCAGTTCAGTTGTGTCATTTAAGGTAAAATTGGATAGGTATATGGACAGGAAAGGAGTGGAGGGTTATGGGCTGAGTGCGGGTAGGTGGAACTAGGTGAGATTAAGAGTTCGGCACGGAGTAGGAGGGCTGGAATGGCCTGTTTCCGTGCTGTGATTGTTATATGGTTATATGGTAATGTAAAGATTTTTACTCCTCATGTATATGAAGGACGTAAGTAATAACATCAATTCAATTTAATCAATTCCATGGCTTCCTGTACTGTCACGATGAGGGAGGCCACACTCAGGCTGGAGGAACAACACCTTATATTCCATCTGGGTAGCCTCCAACCTGATGGCATGAACATCGATTTCTTGAAAAGCAAGCGGAACATCTGCCCTAAACCTCCTTCGTCACTACCATTCAGGGCCCCAAACTGTCCTTCCAGGTGAGGTGACACTTCACCTGTGAGTCTGTTGCTTGGATTTCCAGCATTTGAAGATTTTCTCTTGTTTCTAACGTCAATCTCTTATTTTTGTTTGGATTTAAATTACACGAACTGTCCACTATAGAGTTCTGGGCACAATGATCCATGTGACCACATCTGAAGAGGCAGATTTGAGCATTGTACTGGCCCTGACAACAGCTTCCCTGATTGAATGAAGGCACATTCCAGTGCTGTGTTTCTTCCCTTCTACAATCTCCTTGCTGGCTTCTGTCCTGACCTGCATTTCCCCACACGATATCCCGTGTAGTTTCTTGAAGGGAAAGCACTTTAGCTGCCTCTGGAGTATTCCTAAAGTTAAAATCTAGCTCCCACACTTCCTTCTGCCCTGCTCTAATCATTTTCCTATGTACCCATGCCTCTCTATGTGTAGAATCACTGTGATCAAACAGTTCCAACACTTTTTTGGATATGTCAGTGCTATGAGACCACTATTTGTGGGTTCTGGCTCTAAATGATCACAATCTAACATTGACCCATACACCCCTTGGAGCACCGTCCACAAACTGGATGTAAATGCATGGGGTGTTCTCCTTTTCTCTGTAACATTTATATAACTAATCTTTTGGGTTCCCACTGTTATTACCCATAATAGTCACCATCACATACTTTAACTCCTCATTTGTCGCTGTGTTTCTGGCAAAGCGGAGTGGATGTTCAGATGCAAGCACATTGTAATCAACTCTTTTTGTTCAGCATCATCTAGTCCATGTATTGCTTTCTGGTAACTAATTGCTTGGAACAGTTCCCTAGGATCATTCCTGGGTATATATGTCCTGCTATTCTTAACAATATCCCTCAGCTGCTGTACCCCAAGCAGTGTGGTGTATGTTATATTCTTGTTTTGGTTTCCTACCCCGGCAGCTCCCTCTTTGTTAGTAACTGATGGAGTCAATCATGCCATCGGTAGCACAAGGTCTTTTTGTTTCTACGTTGGCCTTGGGTCCTCAGATGGAGGCTCCTCATGACCATATCTGGTTGCCCTATCTGCTAAATCTTGCCAATCCATATCTCCATATTCATCCTCTTTCCCTCTTTCAGATCAAAAACACATATTATTCCTCTCTTTGTGCAGCAAGTTGGTCCTGCAACTTTTATATCTGTTTTAAACACCTTGTATGATCCTTAGCCTTACTTCTCTTTTCGGAAACTGATTTCTGTTTCACATGAAATCCCTTTTTCCTGGGCATCTCTGGAAATGTGGCTCGTTAGCTCCTCACTAATGAGCCACTGCACTCCACAACAAGAAGCCCACCTTTCCTGGGCTCCGTACATCTAGGGTCCAGCCAAATCCGTGAGGTTGGGATGCCTCGCCCAATAAAACCCAGGTTTGTGTGAATGCCATGAAATGGCAGATCATACTCTGCATACAATTATAAAGAAGAGTATATAAGAATGTTAACTTAAGCAAACAGTCATTAAAGGTAAGAAAGAAGAAAAAAAAAGGCCCATTATACTTAAACAGTCACAGGTGCACAGTGGAGCTCAAATCTTCTGGATGCCATTTTCAATGTACACACTGCAGCTTCCGAATATCACTCAAAATCCATCACGAATGAATGGGCTCCCCCACAGGAGTATTGATCCTTCCTCCCTGGAGCCACTCATCTGCACAAAGCACCTTGTGCAACAGGATTACATCCTCAGCCATCTTCCCTCCTGCCTACTCCCAGCTCCCACCAACAAAGACCTCTCCATCCAGTGTTCTCTAGAACCTTCTCCCAATTCCACCATCCTGACTGGCTGACACCACATTGCTGAGTTGAAGAACGAAGCTTCTTATCTCAGCTCAAACCCAAACAGGCTGATTGCTCATGCAGAACTGATAAAATGGAATACCTACAGCACAGCAGTAAAAATCTTAACCAGGGTGCTACACACACTTAATGCTGAATTTCTTCAGTCAGAGAGTGGTGAATCTGTGGAATTCTGTGCCACAGGCAGCTGTGGAATCTGTGTTTATGTATATATAAGGCAGAGGCTGATAGATTCTTGATTGATCAGGGCATGAAGGGTCATGGGAAGAGGTAAACTGGATCAGCCATGATGAAATGGTGGAGCAGACTTGATGGGCAAATGGCCTAATTATGCTCCTATATTTTATGGTCTTATGGTCTTAAGACTAAAATTGTTGTGTTAATTATGTCAGTAAAAAGACACCATAATTTGTATTTTTACAATTTGTGTCTTTAACTATCTCATGTACTTTTCACAGTATGTGGTGGTTTGTCTCCACATAGTGGCAGAAGACAGTATTGCAGTTACATATATTTTTCCATTTTTAATTGCCTAAGTATTAGCAAATTATACACATATATTAATTGTTTTTATTATATAACATTTTGAATGAATTCTATTATCTAAGGAATTTTCTGTTATCTTGAGTATAAAACTGATAGATTTTTTAATGGCACCATCTTTTCATTGAATGGCTTTAATCTCTGCTTTACTTCTCAGTTCCTCCCTTCATTTCAAATGCTCTCTATCTGAACTTTAAAACAATAGATCATGAAGAATCAATGAATCAAAGTTCTCACTCATTCCTGAAAGATGAAAGTTTACAGAGATCTGACAGATGCAAAGTAGTCCACTCCTACTCATGTAAATAGATGTTCGTCTGGACAGACCCTGTCCAGAAGTACATCTGCGAGCTGCGTGCCACCGTTGACAAACAACATACTTCATTAGGATTCTTCTTACAGCAGGACAAGCACTGGGAATCAGATATTTTTGGTGAAAGATTACAGCCACATGTCCTCTTCTTGATGTACGTGCCTCAGAATGAAGTCTAGGATATGGAGATCCTTTGTCAGTATAATGGCTTGTTTAGACTCCTCAGGCATGGCTCCTTCACCAAGCCATCCACCAACTGTCAAGACACCATCTTCAAGTACTAGATTGAGTTAAAATATGGCTGCTCCTTTTTTCATCTCTAAAATTGATTCTTTGAATTCTGTTATTAAAACACCTGACCATAGAAAGCCCACTCAAGTAGTACTCGTCAATATGATAAAATGTTATTATGACTCAGAAACGGCACCTGTGAGTATTGTTGTGAGAACACACGAAACTGGAGAGCCTGAGAAAGGGGTAATTGACATGTCAGAAAACTTTAACAAGCCAAACGTAGTCTCAGTGCGGCTCAGGAATTCCATTACTTTGGAAAACATTGATACCAAATTAAGCCATCTGGAGCTGGAGCAGCAAAAACAATTGAAAAGATTACTTCTTGAGTATGAAGATTTATTTCCCAATGTACCCAAACAACCGACCGCTGCTGTGCATGATGTAGGTGTAGGTCATGCTGACCTGATAAAACAGCACCCCTACTGGATGAATTTAGAAGAGTAAATTGGCTGAGCAAGAGATTGAACACATGCTGAAAAATGGTATTATCAGGCCGTCAACATCTGATTGGGCCTCACCTTGTGTTATCGTGCCCAAGCCTGATGGTAGCGTGAGATTTTGTACCGATTACAGGAAGATAAATGCAGTGACAAAGACAGATGCATACCCCGTCCGCCGGGTGGATGATTGTATTGATAAGGTTGGAAAGGCTAAATTCTTTACAAAGATTGACCTGTTAAAAGGGTACTGGTGTATCCCATTGACAGAGAGAGCCAGAAAAATCTCTGTGTTTGTGACACAATCTGGACTGTGTGAGTATAACATTTTGCCCTTTGGAATGAAAAATGCTCCAGGGACATTCCAAAGAATGATTAGTTCTGTGATTCGAGGTTTAGAAAATACAGGGGCTTATATTGATGATCTGGTTGTATGGAATGACATGTGGGAAGAGCATATCTCAGCAGTAGAGAAGCTGTTTGACAGGCTGTCCAAGGCTCATCTTACTGTCAACCTTGCTAAAAGTGTATTTGGCCACGCCACTGTTACTTATCTTGGCTATGTAGTAGGCCAGGGCCAACTGGCTCCTGTGCAGGCCAAGGTTCAGGCTATCACGGAGGTTCCCATTCCAACGGGCAAGAAAGCTTTAAGATGGTTTTTGGGAATGGTTGGATATTACCATAAGTTTTGTAAAAGCTTTACTGATATTGCTCTTCACCTAATTAATTTACTAAGGAAGGGTGAAAAGTTTGTTTGGACTGAGCCTTGTCAGGAGGCATTTGATCGAGTGAAAACTATTCTATGTTATTGACCTGTGCTCAGGGCACCTGATTTTACAAAGCCATTTGCTATAGCTGTGGACGCCCGTGACGAAGCTGCCGGGGCAGTTCTCTTGCAAATGGATGATGATGATGTTGAACCTCCTGTAGCTTACTCTTCAAGGAAATTTAATGAACATCAGAAGAATTATTCCACTATCAAGAAGGAGTTGTTGTCACTCATTTTGGCCTTGCAACATTTTGATGTCTACATTTGTCCCACGCAGAAACCACTTGTGGTTTACACTGATCATAATCCATTAGTGCTTCTGAGTGAGATAAAGGACAAGTATAGAAGGTTGTTTAACTGGAGTCTGATTTTGCAGGAATATGACATAGTAATAAAACATGCAAAAGGTAACAATAAGATTATCACAGATTGTTTATCCAGGTGTTAAGTGAAAGTTTGTATAAGCTTCTGTAATGTGTTACCTGGTAGTTAAATATGTATTGTTTTAAACTCTATAAATCTACAGTTAAAAATTTTGCTTCTTGATCAGAATTTTCCCTTTTGGAGGGAGGTGTGATGGACATGGACTGTGCCTTTAAAGGAAGGACAGGGGAGGGAGGAGGGGAGGAGGAGGAGGAGGAGGAGGGGAGAGAGAGAGAGAGAGAAACTGACTACAGTACTGCTGCCTGCTTCTGGGTTGCTATGGAGAGAGAGAGGTGGAGTTATGTGATGGACAGTTTGATGTTTACATAAGCTCACAGCGTATTTGGACTTATACAAGAACACTTTCATTCACAGGCAGAGTGGCCACTGAAATCGACCATGGAAGGACACCAGTGACAGAAGAGTCACTGGATAGAACTTTTGAGTGCCCACAAGGATGGGATGAGAATCGATCAGTAGCTATCACGGTGTGTAGAAGGGCTGACCCTGTGGAGGCTACCACTGTGTTTACCCTTGCCTGGGTGGCATTTTTCCCTTGAAGACAGTACCCTTTGTGATAAGCTACATTTGGCTAACTCGAGAGTGGATTTGGAGCTGACAACGGAAGTCCAACTGCACCTGTTTATTTGTTCTTCTCCTATTGTGGATTTCACCTTGGCTTATAGATATCTCTCTCTCCCCCACCAACTCCGTGCATTAAACTGAACTTTCTTACAGTACCATTGTTAGATTTTAAACCTTGCCACCTGAGCTTAAGCGAGTTTGGGAGTTATATTTACACACATATATATGCATAACACTGCTAACTTTTGATTTACATGGTTTAAGTTACTATATTAAGTAGTTACTAATAAATAGTGGTTTTAACATCAGAACCAGACTCGAGGCATGGTCTATTGCTGCTGCTTCATTTAAACTGTTGTGTGTACGTACCACTACATAATAAAATCTACCTCTGACACACACTCTATACTTCTCTCCAAACAGCTTAAAATGATGCTGCCTGGTATTAGCCATTTCACCCTGGGATAAAGTCTCCATCCATCCACTCAATCTATGTCTGTTATCATCTTGAACACCACTATCAAGACACCTCTCATCCTCCTTCTCTCCAGAGAGAAAAGCCCAAGCTCACTCAACCTATCCTCATAAGACATTCCCTCTAATCCAGGCAGCATTGTGGTAAATCTCCTCTGCTCCCTCTCAAAAACTTCCACATCCTTCCTATAATGGGGTGACCAACTGAATGCAATATTCCAAGTGTGGTTCAGCAAGAGATTTGTAACTTAATCACCAAAATAATGAAGACTGATAGATGCAAGTATTTTCCGGAATATTCTATTTCTTTGAAGAAACATTAACACAATGATGAAACTTCTACTGAACCACAAATCCAAAATATTAAAGTTATTTTTATTAATATCTGTTTTCATTAAAATGCATTATTGGTATCACCTGGGTGTAGAGAGTGGTGTTGTGGTGCAGTGTGTCGGGGCACAGGTACCCACTGCCTTGGAGAACTGGATCACAGTGGTCGGTAATCAACAATCGCCCTCCCATCTTCAAATCATTCCAGCCAGCCACGGGGGCAGGAAGAGTCCAGTAGTTTCCAACAGCCAAGCGATGATGAATATCCACAGAAAGATCCGGTCAATCACCATGACAACATACTTACAGTCTTCTTTGACCTGTAGTGGTGGAGGAGAATGAGGAACAATCAGGTGAAATTGGGAAAATCAAATGTCCAGTAGTTTTGGGATATCTGCTGCTCTTGATCTAAATAGAGACCTTTGAACTTTTGAACCTCTCCAGGGTCAGGTCTAGAAATTCCAGGTCTACTAGATATTCAGTGCAAAGTGTGCCATGCACGTAGAGATGAGTGAGAGAGAGAGAGAGAGAGAGAGAGAGAGAGAGAGAGAGAGAGAGAGAGAGAGAGAGAGAGAGAGAGAGTCGCAAGAACCTGCCACCTTCTGAGTAGCCTTAGGACAATCTGGATCATCCGGAATTCCTAGGAAAGTGGGATAATCTCCTGGGCTCTGCTCTCACCAAAATCTGGGAGTATATTCATCAGAAAATTTTGTCACATTTGTAACGATGAGAGATTGCTGATAGTACTTAAGGGACTGAGGTATAGAGAGAAGTTGGACTTTATTTCTAAAACTGCAAGAGACTGAAAGGTGATGTCACAGAGGTGTATCAAGTCACAAGGGGCACGGACAGTGTGAGCACATAAGACCATAAGACATAGGGACAGAACTGGATCCATTTTTTCATTATGGCTGACTTACTACCCTTCTCAATCCCATTCTTCTACCTTCTCCATGTAACCTTTGAAATCTGGACAGATCAAGAACCCATCAACCTCTTTTATAAATATAATACCGTAAGACATAGGAGCAGAAGTAGGCCATTCAGCCCATTGAGACTGCTCCACCATTCTATCATGGTTGAGCCCTGATTCCACTTAACTGCAAACATCTACCTCTCAACATATTTTGATGCCCTGACCAATCAGAAAACAATCAACTTCTGTCTTAAATATACCCACGGACTTGGCCTCCGCCATAGTCTCTCCAATGACAACACATTCTTTCGGAGATGTGGGGTCCAAAACTGTTGACAATACTTCAAGTGTGGCTGCCTCAGCGTTATCCCCTTGCTTTTATATTCTATTCCCCTTGAAATAAATGCAAACATTGCATTTGCCTTCTTTACCACAGACTCAACCTGTAAGTTAACCTTCTGGGAGTCTTGCACAAGGATTCCTAAGGGCCTCTGAACCTCTGATGTTTCTTTCTCAATATTTTATTAATTACTTGCATAGACAAATACAAACTACATTATTATATTATGGAAACAGAAACAAGGTTGAAATACCCCATATCTATGTATAGTAAGTTAGCCATAATGTTGAAAAAGTAAATTTTATTCTAGTCTAAAGCAAAATCAAAACCCCACAACAAAAAAAGAGGGAAAAAAAAGTTGTTTGGTTAAAAGAAAAAAAAATCTTGAACATATAGTCATAAATTCAAACATATAGTAGCCATCATCATTGCTGAACAAGTTGAAGATTGTGAAAGTAGTTCCAAAAAGGTCCCCATAATGTGAAAAAATCTTGTCTAGGTACGGAAATAGAACACCTAATCTTCTCTAGATTTAAACATGACATAACATCAATCAACCAATGGGCATGAGCAGGCGGAGCGGCATCTTTCCATTTAAGCCACAAAACTCTTCTGGCTAAAAGAGAAATAAAAGACAAAATATGCAAATCATTCAGCTTAAGAGTAAAATCATTTCCTCCAACAATGCCAAACAAGGCAGTCAGAGGGTTAGGTTTAAAGTTTTCTTTAAAAAGCGCCAAGAAAGTTTGAAATACTTCTTTCCAAAATTTATCAAGCCACGAACAGGACCAAAGCATATGAATTAGAGAGGCCTCTTTGACATTACACCTGTTAAAGTATGGAGAAAAATCTGACTAAAAACAAGAGAGCTTGTCTTTAGTCATATAGGCTCTATGAACTACTTTAAATTGTAAAAGAGAGTGAAGCGTGCATAACGAAGAGGTGTGAACAAGTTTAAAAAGTTTAAATTTCATTCCAAGTATCCTCATCAACTGTTCCCAGAGATTTTTAATTTTGTCTAACCGAATGTTTCTCATTGCCAACAACATACTATAAATATTAGAAGTAGATCCATTATGAAAAGGTTTCAGAGTAAAAATTGTATCAATTAAATTCTTATCTGAACATTTAGGAAATGTATGAAGTTGAGAACGCAAGAAGTCTCTAATTTGTAAATATCTAAAAATGTGAGCTTTTCAAAGATTAAATTTAATAGATAGTTGATTAAATGAGGAAAGACTATCTCTACAAACAGATCCTGAAGACATTTAATACCACTCTATTAAAGAGTCTATTCCACTCTTTAAAAACTACATCAGTCAAAGAAGGTTTTAAAAAATAATTTGGAAAAAATGGGACTAGAGAGTGAAAAACCAAATATCCCAAAGAATGTTCTAAATTGTAACCAAATCATCAAAGAATGTTTAACTACATAATTATCAGTTGAATTACTTCAGGATAGAGGAATTGAAGAACCAAGAAGAGAAATAATAGAAAATTTATTAACTGAATTCACTTCTGAACAGAGCAAACCGGACAGTCATCATGATTAATATAATATAACCAAAACATAAGGTAGCGTATGTTGACTGCCCAGTAGTAAAGCCTAAAATTGGGTAGGGCTAATCCCCCATTGATTTAAAAAGGAAGGTCAGAGTTGACTGATACCAAATTATTCAAAGGAAAAAGCTCACTCTTATGAAGATTAAGTTTATATCCTGAGAACTGACCAAATTCAGAAAGTAAAGAAAGTGCTGAGGGTAGAGAGGACTCCACATTAGAGACGTAGAGCAAAAGGTCATCAGCATAAAAGTGACAACTTATGAGTGATACTCCTCCTTAAAATACCTGAGATGTCAACGGATTCATGGAACGCCAGTAGGAGGTGTCCACCTCTGATGTTTGAACCTTCTCCCATTTAGATAATGTTCTACACATTTAGATAATTGTGTAATCTTCTCCCATTTAGATAATGATCCTTTTACCAAAATGCATTATCATACATCTCCCAACACTATTCCATCTACCACATTTGTGCCTATTCATAAAACCAATGACTCGACATCCACAGCTGTCTCTGGCATTTAGTTCCACAATTCTTCCATCCTCTGGCTAAAGAAATTTCTCCTCATCCTAAGGAGATCTCTCTCTATTCTGAGACCGTGCTTGCTTGACCTGTACTCCCTGACTATCGGGAACATGCTCTCCACATCCACTCCTTCTAGGCCTGTCGATAATCAAAAGGTTTCTGTGAAATGCCCGATGCCCAAACATTCTTCTAAATACCTATGGGTACAGGCACAGAGCCGTCAAGCACTCCTCATACATTAACCCTTTTGTAACACTGGTTTATTAAACCCAAAGTTGTAATGTTAGAAAGTTCTACCTGTGGAGGGATGAAAATGTGGGTTACGAATTTTAAAAAAAGCATTTGGAAAAAAAAGCTATGCGAGGGAGGGGCAGGCTGGACACAAGACAAGGAGAGAAACACAGCAATTATTATAAGCTGAAGACATGAACTGTTATGAGTGGAATTAGTACCTTTACCCCACTAACTTGAAACCATCAGGGTGAAGGAGAGACAATAGCGATAAAAGATGTATTGAAGCTACAGGTATAGCATGCAACAGCGATAAAGAGACAATATTGGCAGAGACCAGTGTCCAAAATCCCTACCGTGTAGTCGGGAATTAGTTCTATGAAAGGATACCAAGGGATTCAGTCGATTTTGTACAAGTGAATTGGGTTTGTGTAGATAATAAACTGTTTTGTTCCAATGAACTAAGAAACAAGTTGGCAAGCCACCCAAGATGAAGAACCAGCACGGGAATGAAATATGTAATGACACAGGGAATTTAATGCAGTTGCATGTATCAGTTTATTTTCATTTAAAGAATCTGATTTTGATTTTCTGCAAGAACTGATTATTTTTACAAAGACTTTAATGAATTGCAGACCAAGATTTACTTTTTTTAAGAGTTGTGATGTTGTAGAATTGATGCACCATCAATAACTCACGCCGAGACTTAGGAAGTGAGATATCGGCTTTTATTGACTGAAGAACAACACTACATCCTGGGGAAAATGAGGGAGAGCAGCAGGCCACAGTCGCCTTTATACAGGGGTCTGTGGGAGGAGCCACAGGGGTAGTCAGCAGGGTCTTGGGAGGAGCCACAGGAGCAGTCAGACAGGTATATCTAGTTCACCACAAGAATTGTCGTGAAAGGAGTTAAAATATGTATATGTAATTTTTGAATTTGAATTTAAACTTGTTTAAATACTGCCCAGAAGTGAAACTAAAGTTAACTATAATATTTGAAATAAGAATTATATTTGTTTTTCTAAGTAAAGAGGGAAGTTTAGTCTGTAAACTTTTAAATAGGGAATAATACTAGCTCTAATTAGTTAGAGAAATTGGAGTAACAAAAGTTATTCTGACGAATATCACTGATTCTAATTTTAAAAAATAATTTGTTGTGGTTTGATAATTAAGATTTGGATCCTGAACAGAATGTTTGAATTTTGAATTGTTATTGCTCATGTAAATATTTTGTACATATTGTTCTTTTCTTTTAAACAAAACTTAACTCCAGAAGTGTGTGGTTTCTATTCACTGCCTCCTTCTGATAGCTACAGCCTTCTGATGGCCGACTAGCATCGAGTGTAATTTGATTTTCTCAAAAGTGTGTGATGACTAGTCACACACGTTAAGACTGGTGCTACACAGGTGTTACACTTTCATTCCAAGAACCATTCTCCTGACCCTCCTCTGGACACCTCCAAAACCAGCACATCTTTTCCTATATAAAGAGCATAAAACTGCTTACAGTACTCCAAGTGTGGTCTGAACAATGCCTTATAATGCCTCAGTCACTCAGTCTTTTTCCCAGAGTTGTGGAATTATGAACTGGAGAGTTAAGGTGAGAGAGAAGAGATGTAATTAAAACTTGTGGTTCAATTTATTTACAAAAATAGCTGGCATCCATGTGGAAAGGGCTGCCAGAGGAAGTGGTTGAGACAGGTACAATAACAACTTTTAGAAGACACTTGGATATACATGGATTGAAAAGGTTTAAAAGGTTATGGGCTGACACTAGCAAATAGGAGTAGCTAGGATGGGGCATCTTGGTCAGTATGCACCAGTTGGTCCAAAGATCCTGTTTCTGTGCTGTATGATTCTGACTCTATTGATTATGTACAAGACAAAGAGCACAGGAACAGACCATTCAGTGGGACTTGATCTCTCCGTCAGATGGCCTTAACTCTGCCCAGCTTTCCCTGCCTCTTCTCAGTTATTCATCAAATTTTCAATGCATATTGAACTCTGACTTTGGGAAATAAGAGAGTCTGCAGATACCGGATTTCTTGGCAACACACACAAATGTCAGAGGATCTCTACATGTCAGGCAGCATCCGAGTAAAGGAATAAATACCTGTGTTTGAGCAAGTTCTGATGATTCAGGGGAACAAAATCAAGATGAGGAATAAGTACAGGACTGAAAGTAAGCATACAGTATATGAAATAATGTAGATGATCTTGTAGCGCAGTTAGACATTAGCAGGTATGATTTTATGGGCATCACTGATTTTTGGTTGAAACATGATTATAACTGGGAGCTTAATGTCCAAGGATACACATTGTATTGAAAGGACTGACAGGGATGCAGAGCGGGCAACATGGCTCTGTTTGTAAAAATGAAATCAAATACTTAGAAAGAGGGAAATGGGACCAGAGGATGTAGGATCTTTGCAGGTAGATTTAAGAAACTATAAGGGTAAAAAGACCCTGATGGGAGTTATGTACAGGCCACTGAACAGTAGATAGGATGTAGGCTATGAATTACAATGGCAGATAGAAAATGCATGTCAAAACAACAATGTTACAACAGTCTTGGGAGTTTTCAATATGCAGGTAGATTAGGAAAATCAGGTTGGTGCTGGATCCTGAGAGAGAATTTGTAAAATGCCCTCAAGATGGCTATTTAGGGCAGCTTGTTGCTGAGCCCACTCACGGAAAGGCTATTCTGGATTGGGTGTTGTGAAATGGATCTGTTTTGATTAAGGAGTTTAAGGTAAAGGAACTCTGAGGAGGCAGTGACCATAATATGATATAAATAATCCTACAGTTTGAGAGGGAGAAGCTAAAGTTAAATGCACAAAGTCAGTATGGTTTCCTTCAGGGAAAATCCTGCATGACGAACCTGTTGGAATTCTTTGAGGAGATTACAAGTAGGATAGATAAAGGGGATGTAGTGGATGTTGTATATTTGGATTTTCAGAAGGCCTTTGACAATGTGCCACTCATGAGGTTGCTTACCAACTTAACAGCCCATGATATTTCAAGAAAGTTACAGCATTGGCTGATTGGTAGGAGACAGCGAGTGGGAATAAAAGGATCATTTCTTAGTTGGCTGTCAGTGATTAGTGGTATTCCACAGGGGTTGATGTTGGGACAACTTCTTTTTATGCTATGTATAAATGATTGAAATAATGGAATAGATGGCTTTGTTAGCAAGTTTGCAGATGATACAAAAATTGGCGGATGGACAGGTAGTGTTGAGGAAACAGGTAGGATGCAGGACATGCAGATAGGGGAATGGGCAAGAAAGTGGTAAATGAAATACAATGTTGGAAAATGCATGGTCATGCACTTTGGTAGTAGAAATCAATGTGTGGACTATTTTCTAAATGGGGAGAAAATCCAGGAATCTGAGATGCAAAGGGACTTGGGAGCCTTTGTGCAGAACACCCTGAAGGTTAACTTGCAGGTTGAGTCTGTGGTGAGGAAGGCAAATGCAATGTTAGCATTCATTTCAAGAGGACTAGAATACAAGAGCAAAGATGTGATGCTGAGGCTTTATAAGGCACTGGTGAGGCCTCACCTTGAGTATTGTGAACAGTTTTGGGCTACTCATCTTAGGAAAGATGTGCTGACATTGGAGAAGGTACAGAGGAGTTCACAAGAATGATTCCAGGAATGAATGGGTTATCATATGGGGAACGTTTGATGGCTCTGGGTCTGTACCCATTGGATTTCAGAAGGATGAGGGGGGATCTCATTGAAACCTTTTGAATTTTGAAAGGCCTAGACATGGTTATGGGGAGAAGGGAAGGAACTGTGGTTGAGGAGGAGAATAAAAAATAACCCATGATGGAAAGGCAGAGCAGACACGATGGGCCAGGTGGCCTAATTCTGCTCCTATGTCTAGGAGCAGAGTAAAGGATTTTACAGAGGCATGAGAGGAGCTGCCCAAAATTGATGGAAAGGGTACACTAGCACGGAAGACAGCAGAGCAGCTGGAGCTTCTGCGAGCAATTCTGAAGGCACATCATTGATACATCCCAAAGAAGAAGTATTCAGAAGGCACATCATTGATACATCCCAAAGAAGAAGTATTCAGAAGGCACAATGACACAACTGTGGCTGACAAGGGATGTCAAAGCCAACACAAATGCAAAAGAGAGCATATAACAGAACAAACGTAGATGGGAACTTAGAGGACTAGGTAGCTTTTAAAAACCAACACAAGGCAACTAAAAGCTACAAGGAGGGTAAAGATGAAATATGAAAGTGAGATAACTAATAATATCAATAGTTCAATTTAATGTTAGAGATTGTATACATTATACAACCTAAAATTCTTACTCTTTGCAGACATCCACAAAACAGGAAAAAACCCAGAAACATCAAAACCCCAACCCCCCCCCCCCACACACAAGTAGCAGCCAAAGCATCGACCCTCCCTCTCCCTCCCCAGAACTGTACCAGCAAAAGCTTCAACCCCACTCCCCCCACCTTGCAAGCAATTGCAAAGTTCCCATAGGGACCTTAATCTTGAGTCCATCTCAAGAGTTCAGTATCTCAGACACGCTTCCTCTCACTTGCAAGGGAAAGAAAAGTCACTCTTGCAACAAAGAGAGTGGGAAACTGGTAGCTCGCTGCTTTGATGTTACAGTCTTCTGCGTTGCTTCTCCAATTTCCCCAACTTCTGGACCAACAGGCTCTTACTCATCAAAAAGAGAGTGATACAGAGAGGATTAATTGGGTACAAGGGTCTTCTTCCAATCACAGTGCACACCACATGCTGTTTCAGCGTTGCAGTCTCCCACAATGGAGGAGTTTCAACACCTGGAGATACTACAACGCAAGGCCAAACAGCAAGTCCAAGTTGCCACCCCTCATGGACAACCACAGTTTGAGCTGCAACTGTAGATCACGGACCCTGACAGGACCCCAGCCACCTTGAAAAGAAAAGAAAGGCATGACAAAAGAATAACTAGCTGTTCCACAGACAAACTGGAAGAACTCACCAAGGTCCTCAAATACCTCTGATGCTATCAATGAGGATACCAAAAGCTTTTTCAGATATATAATGGGTAAAATTGAGTTGAGAGCAGATATCAGACTATTGAAAAATAACACTGGAGAGGTAGTAATAATGGGTGACAAGGTAATGGCAGATGAACTAAGTAAGTATTTTGAGTTAGTCTTCACAGTGGAAGACATCAGGTATATGCCAGAAGTTTGAGGGTGTCAGGGGGCAGAAATGCATGCAATTGCTATTACTAAGGAGAAAGTGTTTGGGAAGCTGAAAGGTCTGAATGTAGTTAAGTCACCTGGACCAGGTGGAGTAACTCCAGGGTTATGAAAAGGCAGCTACAGAGATTGTGGGGAATTCATGATCTTTCACCAATCACTAAATTCTGGCTTGTTTCCAAAGGACTGAAAAATTGCAAATATAAAGTATCTATCTATCTATCTATCTATCTATCTATCTATCTATCTATCTATCTATCTATCTATCTATCTATTCTTCAAAAAGGGAGAGAGGCAGAAGAAAGGAAATTATAGGCCAGTTAGTCTGACCTGAGTAATTGGGAGGGTGTTGGAGTCAATTGTTAAGGATGTGGCTTCAGTATATTTGGAGGCACATAATAAAAAAGACCAGAGTCTGAATGGTTTCTTTAAGGGAATATCTCCCCTGTCAATCTGTTGGAATTGTTTGAGGAAATAACAAGGACAAAGGAGAATCAGTGGATGTTGGGTACTTGGGTTTTCAGAAGGCATTTGACAAGGTGACACACATAAGGCAACTAAACAAGGTAAGTGCTGATACTATTACAGATATATATTAGCATGGATAGAGCATTGGCTGATTAGCTTTATGTGATGGGGCTGGTAATGGGAAAAGGAGATTCAGTCACCCTGTTCTGCTCTGAGAAGCTGTGTCACTGTAGGAACAAGCCTTTTAATGGGGTTCTGGTGCAATGAGTTAGGTCCACAGATTTCGTACAAAGTCCTTAATAAATTGAAAGTTAAATTATGAGTTACCCAGCATGACTATGGTATTCATTCCATTAAAGTATTAACATTAATGTGGGGGGTTGTATGGTCAGAGAAACAAATTCAACAAGGAAAAGGTGATGAGACAACATTCTTGAACTTTTTTTATCAACTTCAGTAGACAGTTTTCTATCAGCTCCTTAACAGCAAAGTCTGTCAGCTGGTGTAAGAGCTTAAGATGTAGGAGCATTAGGCCATTTGGCCCATCAAGTCTGCTCCACCATTCCATTATGACTGATTCAATTTTCCTTTCAGCCCCAATCTCCTGCCTTCTCCCTGTATCCCTTCATGCCTGACCAATTAAGAATCTATCAATTTCTGACTTAAATATACCTAATGATTTGGCTTCCACAGCTGACTGTGGCACAACATTCCACAGATTCACCACTCTCTGGTTAAAGGAATTCTTCCTCAACTCCATTCTAAAAGAATACTCTTTTATTCTGAGCCTGTGTCCTCTGGTTTGGGTAAAGGCAGGACACACATCCCTGGGAAAATCAAACTGAGACAACACACTATCTGGGAGGCTGAAGAGGAAGACATTGGGATCCACATCTTCCAATGGATGTTCCATCAATTACCATAGAGCTAGCAGAGAAGGTTAGAAGTTGTCTACATCAGATGCATCAAGTCCACCCAAGTGAAGCAAGAGGTGAAGAAAGATCACAACCACAGGACCTACCCAAGGAGGATTTGGCTTGGGTATCCTGTGGTTATGATTGGTTAGAATGGAGAAGAGTACAGTACTGGAGCAGGCCCTTTGGCCCATCATATTTGTATTGACTATGATATCAATTTTTTGGGGCTGAGGGGGAAAACGTTTCTCTCAGTTCCTGGGGAAAGGCCTACCGAGGAGCCCCACCACGACTGAGTCTGTATCTTATGGTTTTCTGGATTCTGTTGCTGGTAATACAGTTGACACTTGTCACAGAATAAATCAACTTGGAACATTCCCATTATCTCTGCCATCACCTGTACTCCACTGCTCTCAGACTGCTGAACCAATCCCATTCCCAATGAAGCTGCCTCGTTCTCGGACTCTTCACTCTCCATCTCAGTTATTCCATTATTACCACTTTAACATTTATTGTTCCAGAATGTCACACTGCACAACAACTTCTGCGCCAGTCTGCTGTTTTGTGCCCGTTGCTGTATCTGTTATTGTCTATACACCAGGAGCAGGGGGTTCATTAAGGTTATTATAGCCAGGAGTGCATTACTGGTGCCTTAAAACCACCTGTGGTGACGAATTCCACAGATTCACCACCTTCTGGATAAAGAAATTCCTTCTCACCTCCATTCTAAATGGACATCCCTCAATTCTAAGGCTATATCCTCTTGTTTTAGACACTCTCACTTTAGGAAACATCCTCTCCATATTCACTCGATCTAGGTCTTTGAACATTATAGGTTGGGGTGAGAGTGGGGATAAGCTCCCACTACTGATTAAATGCACCCATTGAAGTGCGCTTCAAATAACCTCTGATAACCAAGTACAGCTCCTGGCCTTCATGAGTGGCTTAGGTACTAAGCTCTGCGGAACCTTTTCTACTGACAGGAGAAGGGGCAAAGGCGGGCTACTGGTGCCTTAAAACCAGTCGCTTCAGGCAGATGTGCTCATTAGCTGTGGTTGGCAGCTCATCTCGGAGAAGGAAAACTCTGATCTCAAACCTCCGCTGCCTTGCAGCTATACCCGTTCATGGGGAAAGCTTTGGGAGTAAACTCCGAGGGAAAAATCCAGATCTGGAGTCCCTAAGGCCTTCCTATGTTGAGTTCAATGCCAACTGGCAACTCCTGCGATGCTGTTGGTACCAAACTGTATTGGTCTCTGCCATTCCTTTGGGTTCATCAGTTGCTTGGAGAGGGGGATCTCACTGCATGGACAACAGCTTGCTCTCCATATTGTACTGCCCAGGCTTGTGTATCCAGACAGCTAGGATGCAATATCCACAGTCGACCCTGAACGATAGTGACTTCATACTCAGACAGTAGGAGGATGAGAGGTGACTTGACAGAGGGATACGAGGTGAGAGGACCAAGAGATAGTGAGGTCATGGTTAATTTTAAAAAAGAGGTGCATAGCAGGTCTAAGCAGATGGGAACAAATGAAGTACTGAAGAAAAATAAGAAATGCAAAAGAACACAAGAAAGAAACCAAAGGTCTAAAAGAAGGCATGACATTAGGGTGGCCATTTCCAAATTTTCAAATAGGAGGACATTGCATACATGGACATAGGTTACCATATATATATAGTGCGTTTCAAAAAAAATTACCCTTTTTTATAAAATTTGAACCATATTGGAAAAACAACAAATGCAAACAAATGATCACTTTAGTTATTTATTAAATAAAAATTCTAACATGATAGTTGTTTTGCCCATATAAATCCAGCAAAAACCTAGCTATTTCATCATTAATTAGTGATTTTCTGCCAGAGCCCGTTTTACTATTCAATGATTCATCATTCTGCATATTACATACATGCATTCATGCTATATAAATAAAGAACTGAAGGAAATGCATATTCATTTTTATTCCTGCTGGAGCAGATATACTAACCAAATTAACTTACTTCACTAACTAAAGGAAGTAGCCTACGTAGGCCTACCATGGACTGCCAGGTATGGATGTCTATTTTTTTGTATCTATGCCCTTTACTTGCCATCTCCAGGAGTTTTCTGTTGGCCAGGAGTTTTTTGTACATGGCTAGGCACTCTTCTGAGAAGTTGTTACATATCTGGAGCTCTGCTTTGACTGAGTCCACTTGCAGACGGTTTCTCTCCTTTCTCCAAGCTGAGGTCATCATTGAAAAAACTCGCTCTGTGTGAGCACTGCTGCATGGAATAGAGAAGTTATAAGCACTCACCTTCTTCAGGTTTGTAAAAGAGACCTCAGATTTACTGAACAGCTTGAGATAACGTTCTTCACCTTGGCTGTCTACCATCTCAGGAGTATTGGTAATTGCCTCCACAATCCCATACTCTTCATATAATTCATCCATATCAGTATCTTCAGACATCCCACCTCTCCCAGAAGTTCCGAGAGTCTCCCTCATATTGATCTACATGTACAAACAAGTTGGATGAACTCAGCAGGTCGGACAGCATCCGTTGACTGCTCATTTCAACGGATGCTGCCCGACCTGCTGAGTTCATCCAGCTTGTTTGTACATGTTGATTTGACCACTGCATCTGCAGTGTACTTTGTGTTCCCTCATATTGATAGTCACTCCCTGACGCCTGCAAATTATATACAATATCCCGCAAATCATTTTTTTTGAGAGTGAGCGAGAGGGAGAGACAGAGAGAGCGAGTGACAGACGTAGCGAGAGAATGACAGAGAGAGCATCCTGATTGGTCTCTCTTTGTGCTAAGTAACCTATCAGTTTTCTCCGTGGGTGAGCTTTACAGTCGACCTCTCTCTCTCTTTCATTGTCCATCAGTTCAGTTTAGTGTCCTGCAGCGCCATAGCAGAGAGTTCCAAAAAAAGAAAATATAAAACATACTTCACCCCAGCCTACACTGAAGTGTATCCCTGCCTAATAGGGGTGAAAAATAATGACAGTGTTGCTTGCTACACTGTTTTCAACAGTGACTTTTCTGTTGCCCATGGTGGGTTAAATGACTGTAAAAGACATGTTGAGGTGAGGTTAACAGGTATTATTTGTTCATTAGCATAGCTAACATTATTTAAACTAGCTGGCTAGTTGCTAAGGAGCTACTTTTTTGATGTTCTACATGATGAGGCCAAACTCCCTGTTGACCTACAAAATGCTCAAATATGCCAACAGGGTCGGTACAACATTGTAGGCCAAAGGGCCTGTATTGTGCTGTACTGTTCTATGTTCTATGCCAAACAAGCCACATCACAGTACAAGGAAATTTTGCAAAAGAAATAGAAAAGCTATTTGCATTAGCATTTAGCTATTAGCATTGAGACTGCCAACAAAATACTAAACAATGAATATATATGTGTGTGTGTGTGTGTAAATAGTTTCAATATGTGATCAAATGAATGGTTGTGTTCTTTCATAATCAAAATTCCTGTATACATACACCCTTGGAGGTTGACTGGGGGTGGATATGGGGTTGCAGGGGGCTGGGTAGGGGTGCTACCTCCCTGAAATGAGTTTTTGTAGGGTGGGATGTCTGTATCTTGAAGTTTACAGGCCTTGACTGCATCACAGAATTCTCCAAAAGATATGGAACTTGTTAGGCTCAATTTTGACACTTTGTTATGAAAGCTGTTTTCAGAGAAGTCATGCCTGTCACTTAAATACTTTATGACTCTTGCATAGAAAACAATGACGTCTGCTTCACATTTCTTAGACATATCAGGGGTAAGCTGGCTAAAAAGCCAAAATAACGGTCCTTTACTCTTCTCTCAAGTTTGCTTTTCAGTTCAGTCATTAGCTTAAATACTGAAATTATGCTGAATGGCTTGGCTTCTAGTGCTTCAGTAGTGTCTGAGAACAATTTAAGACGTGTGACTGAGGAAGAAGAAATAGATCTCTGATGATTCACAGGCATTTCCTTCATCTCCAAAGTATCTCCACAGTACCTTGGGGCATTTCCTCACCTGGACTCTGAAATTAACTCTTTTAGGATTTCCCAGGACTTAAGTAATCATATAACCATATAACAATCACAGCACGGAAACAGGCCATTCCAGCCCTCCTAGTCCGTGCCGAACTCTTAATCTCACCTAGTCCCACCTACCCGCACTCAGCCCATAACCCTCCACTCCTTTCCTGTCCATATACCTATCCAATTTTACCTTAAATGACACAACTGAACTGGCCTCTACTACTTCTACAGGAAGCTCATTCCACACAGCTATCACTCTCTGAGTAAAGAAATACCCCCTCGTGTTTCCCTTAAACTTTTGCCCCCTAACTCTCAAATCATGTCCTCTCGTTTGAATCTCCCCTACTCTCAATGGAAACAGCCTATTCACGTCAACTCTATCTATCCCTCTCAACATTTTAAATACCTCGATCAAATCCCCCCTCAACCTTCTACGCTCCAATGAATAGAGACCTAACTTGTTCAACCTTTCTCTGTAACTTAAGTGCTGAAACCCAGGTAACATCCTAGTAAATCGTCTCTGCACTCTCTCTAATTTATTGATATCTTTCCTATAATTCGGTGACCAGAACTGTACACAATATTCCAAATTTGGCCTTACCAATGCCTTGTACAATTTTAACATTACATCCCAACTTCTGTACTCAATGCTCTGATTTATAAAGGCCAGCGTTCCAAAAGCCTTCTTCACCACCCTATCTACATGAGACTCCACCTTCAGGGAACTATGCACTGTTATTCCTAGATCTCTCTGTTCCACTGCATTCCTCAATGCCCTACCATTTACCCTGTATGTTCTATTTGGATTATTCCTGCCAAAATGTAGAACCTCACACTTCTCAGCATTAAAGCATTAAACTCCATCTATTCTGTCAATAGATGGGAAAAGAGAGAACAATCTAGTCACAACATGCCATAACAGATTACAATTATCAATATCCACAAATACACAGAATTCCCTTAACTGTGCTGTTCTTTTAGCTGACATGCTGAAATGGTTGTACACTTTCAGCACAATATTTTCAACATCAATTTCCAGTTTTCCTGTAGCAAATCTTGTTGCATTGTACAAAATATGGGCCAGACAATTTGCAGCAATAATGTTCTTTTGAGCCATTTTCAGTTTTTGATAAACACTGTTGTGTTTTCCATGATTTACAGTTGCATTGTCAGCAGTGCATGCAGACACTTTACTCAGGTCCAGACCTGACGTCTCTAGTTTTACCAGTAGCTGATTTGTTACATCCTCTGATGATTCATTGTTATCGCTGTAAAAGTCAAGTAACACATGTTGCACTCCCTTCTCAGAATGAAAGTACCGCAGAAATATTGGGAAACACTGCGTTGCACCTTCGTTTGAAGCATCAGTTGCTACTGAAAGGGCAAGCCATGTTCTTTGATACACTCCACATGCTTTTGCACAGAATACGATGTTAGAATGTTTTCACAAAGAGCTTTTGTTTTAGTTTTCCCACATGTTACACCTTTCACTATCAATGAGTCATTGCATATTTCTTTGTCAATTTTACTCCACAATCAACACTTCTGTATGACTGATGATGCTTCACGACATGATACTGCAGCCAAGATTTTGTCATCTTGAGTTGATCAAGCTGGGAAGAAAAATAATAACAATGATGATGGACCAGCGGTACGAGTGTTAACTAAATGTTTATCTGTGGTAGTGTGTCATTCAACTGCACTTTTTCCCTTACTGCCAATCTCCACATCACAATGGCATAGTATACAAAAAACATGAAAGTCACCTTTTCTGCTTTTAGCAATAAATACAAATTCTTTGGCCCATTCATGGTTAAATATAGTCTTTCTTTTTGGCATTTCTTTAGGGGCTCAAAACAAGAACAAAAAAAGTCAACCACTCTCCACTGCAGCCTTGGGCAGACTGACCCTCTCGGACATGTTGACGTGACTCGTGCACTGTGGCTCATCAGCAGAGTTGACAACGGCAACTACATATAATAAAAATACATTCACGGTTGTTATAGCTTTCAGTTCCTACTGTTTTAAGTACCGGTATATCTGAGGTAATTTATATAAGTTTTTAAGTCAGACCCAAAAAAAGAGGACAAATTAATGTCCAGCTCGAGGTGGTGCCGGATGGAGGACAGAGTGTACAAAATCCAGACTGTCCAGCCTAAAGCTGGACATCTGGCCTCCTTACATGACATTGTCCTTGATAAGATGAAGAAGAATCCTAAGAGATTCCCAAGAGAACTTAGGAGAAAAGAGTTTGCAAGCGACAAAATCGGTGCTCTGGAAGATCACAATCATAATTCATGCATAGAGTCTAAAGTGGTGGAGGAGAGCTTCAATGGATTTTATGCATCTGTATTTACTGGGCAGATGGACACAGAGTCTATAGAAAGTGAGGCAAAGCAGCAGTGAGATCATAGACCTGATACAGATTACAAAGGAGTTGCTTGTTATTTCAAGGTAAATTAGAGGTACCACAGGAATCCGTTCTAGTTCCATTGTTATTTGTCATTTAAATCAATGATCTAGATGATAATGTGGTTAACAGAATGAGCAAATTTGCAGATGATCCCAAGATTGGGAGTGTAGTGAACAGTGAGGAAGACTATCAGAGCTGGCAGCAGTATCTCGACCAGCTGGAAAATGGCAGACAGAATTTAATATAGAGAAGTGTGAGGTGTTTCACTTTGGTAGGACCAACCAGGGTCAGTCTTACACAATGAATGGTAGGGCACTTCGGAGTGCGGTGGAAGAAAGGCATAATTCATTGAAAGTGGTGTAAAATGTAGATAGCGTCATAATGAAAGCTTTTCTTTACAGGAGTTGGGATGTTATGTTGAAGTTGTATAAGACATAGGTGTGGCCCAATTTGGAAAATTGTGTGCAGTTTTGGTCACCTTCTACAGGAAAGACATAAATAAGTTTGAAAGAATACAGAGAAAATTTACAAGGATGTTGCCTGAACTGGAGGATCTGAGTTATAAGGAAAGATTGAATAGGTTAGGACTTTATTTCTTGGAAGATAGAAGACAGAGAGGAAATTTGATTAAGGTAAAAATTATGAGGGGTATAGATAGGGTAAATGCAAACAGGCTTTTTCTACTGAGGTTGGAATGTGAGAGGAAACAACAGCACCCGGACAAAGTCTACACAGTCACAGAGAGTTCATATTTAACTCCTTACAGACAGTGGCTGGAGGTAGCGAAGCAGTTCTCCAAGGAATCACAATTCCCATGTTCTTAGATCAATTGACCTGCTATGTGGAGACCAGTCCCATAACAACCGCAATGTTACTGAAGCTGGAAGTGGTGCAGAATAAGGCTGAATGAGTCTTACAACCATCTCAGACAGAGATGAGGGAGATCCTCCAGGAGACTGTGGGAGTGAAAGGCATCTACTGGGAAAGTGTGAGACTAAATAACCTCATTCTCCACCTGACAAGGTGAATGTTTCATGGTTAATAGGAGTCTGGTCCATGACAGCTATCCATTTGACAGAGCTTCTGGGCTTTGGTTTAAGGAGAACTGCACACTGCTGATTACAAGAACTTGCCATAAGGTATTAAGAGAGTGACTGATAAACATATGCAGGCATTGCACAATGGAGGAGCAGAAGGGAATTTGTGAGACAGTAAATGTAGAGATGTGGTCAAGCAAATGAGAACATGGTGACTCCACACGTTGCTTTGTGGTAAAATTGTGAAATAGAAAGAAGGGCAAGAGAGGTTTGCAGATATACAGTAAGGAACATATTGATGACCTTCTGTATGAGTCATGACTCACAGTAAAACACAGTGTTAGAGAACTAGCCATTCGGACCATCTTGTACATCCTGACAACGTTGCCAATCTACACCAATCACATTTCCATGCATTGCGACCCTATCTCTCAATGTCTTTCCTATCCAAATACCTGTCCAAATGTATTAAATGGTGTAATTGTACCTGCCCTAACACCTCAGGAGGCAGCTTATTCAAGTTCAGGTTTATTGTCATCTGACTGTACACATATACAACCAAATGAAACAACATTCCCCCGGACCACGGTGCACCCACAATACATATTTCATACAGCATATAAACCAAATATTACCATCAATACATTAATGAAATACTATTCAGAATGTATGTAGAGCACAGCACAGGTAAACAATAAATACGAGGGGTGATTGATAATTTTGTGGCCTAAGGTAGAAGGAGTCCATTTTAGAAAACCTAGCACATTTAATTTTCCTACATTTACACACTTAGTCCAGCGGTCATGGAGCATAAGGGTCCCTTTTTTGTAGAAGTCGGTGTCTTGGACCTCCAGAAGTGGTCCACACCAGGGCTGATTAATAAGTTCATGGCCTAAGGTAGAAGGGGATAAGTTATTAACTTTCTGCATTTTCACTTAAAGTGTTGAACTGCATGTTCGTGTAGATCATCTCCTTCTACCATGGGCCACAAATGTATCAATCACCCTTGCTGTGGACCACCTGGAGGTCCAAGACACTTTCGTTACATGCATGTGCAGTTCAACTCTTTGAGTGAGAATGCAGAAAGTTTGAAGTTAATAACTCACCTCCTTCTACCTCAGGCCGCGGACTATTAACCACCCCTGCTGTAGACCACTTCTACAAAGAAGGGATCCGTATGCTCCACGACTGCTGGACTAAGTGTGCACATGTAGGAGGGGACTATGTTGAAAAATAAATGTGCTAGGTTTTCTAAAACTGACTCCTTCTACCTTAGGCCACGAACTCTGTGGTGATAGGGTATTCATTGGTCTCACAGCCTGAAGTTGTTACCCAGTCTGGCAGTCCTAGTCCTGATATTCCTGTACCTCCTTCCTGATGGTAGTGGGACAAAGAGATTGTGGGATGGGTGGTAGGGATACTCAACAATGCTTTAGGCCCTTTGCCTGCAACGCTTCCTGGTAAATGTCACAAATGGGGTGATGGAAGCCTCGATGATCCTCATCACTCTCTGTGTGGAAATCCTCAGATCTTCTTTAAATATCCCCATTCCAGAGCCAAGTGTACACGTAGCAAACATTTAGGAAGGCAAATGATGTGTTGGCCTTTATTGCAAGCAATCTGAGTACGAGATACCTTCCCACGATACACAGACGCGGTGAGAGTAGATCTGTGGGGTCCTTACCTAACAAAGGAACTATTTGCTATGGAGTCGGTGCAGTGAATTTTCACAGAAATGGTTCCCTAATGGTGGCTCTGTGAGGAGAGGAGGAGTTGAACATTCTGATTAAAATGATTCACTTCATTTGTTACCTGTAAATTGAAACATAGAGTGAAATACATTGTTCTGGGCAAGTGTCCCCATGTTTCCTTCACCAGCATATCACACCCACAGCTCACTAACCCTAACTGTATGTCTTCGGTATGTGGGAGGAAAGCCACACGGTCACGGGGAGAACGTATAAACTCCTCACAGACAGTGGTGGGAAATAAAACCCAATCAAGAACCCCAGGCTCTTGGATCATTGGGATCTCTTCTGGGGGAGGTATGACCTGTACAAAAGGGATGGGTTGCACGTGAACCAGAAGGAAAGCAATATTCTTGTGGGCAAGTTTATTAGTGCTATTGGGACACATTTAAACTAATTTGGTAAGGGGGTGGGAAGCAGAGTGAACGGACTGAGGAAAGGATAAATGGTAAAAAAGCAAAGATAGCATACATTGAGACTGTCAATAGACAATAGACAATAAGAGCAGGAGTAGGCCATTCTGCCCTTCAAGCCAGCATCACCATTCAATGTGATCATGGCCGATCATCCACAATCAGTACCCCGTTCCTGCCTTCTCCCCATACCTCTTCACTATCTTTAAGAGCTCTATCTAACTCTTTCTTGAAAGTATCCAGAGAATTGGCCTCCACTGCCTTCTGAGGCAGAGCATTCCATAGATCCACAACTCTCAGGGTGAAAAAGTTTTTCCTCAACTCTGTTCTAAATGGCCTACCCCTTATTCTAAAACTGTGGCCTCTGGCTCTGGACTCCCCCCAACATCGGGAACATGTTTCCTGCCTCTAACGTGTCCAATCCCTTAATAATCTTATATGTTTCAATCAGATCCCCTCTCATCCTTCAAAATTCTGGTGTATACAAGCGCAGTTGCTCCAATCTTTCAACATATGACAGTCCCGCCATCAACCTCGTGAACCTACACTGCACTCCCTCAATAGCAAGAATTTCTTTCCTCAAATTTGGGGACCAAAACTGAACACAATACTCCAGGTGTGGTCTCACCAGGGCCCTGTACAACTGCAGAAGGACCTCTTTGCTCCTATACTCAACTCCCCTTGTTATGAAGGCCAGCATGCCATTAGCTTTCTTCACTGCCTGCTGTACCTGCATGCTTACTTTCAGTGACTGGAAGGAAAGATAGGCAGATAATAAGACAAAATTGCAGACGGCAGGGTGAGTATCAGTGCATTAAGGATGCAAAATCAAAAAGTGTAGGAAATGCAGCTCTCGAAGCGGTTGATCTGAATGCACCGAGTATAAGAGAGAATGTGGATGAACTTGTTGCAATATTACAAGTTGCCAGGTGTGATGTTGTGGCCATCACTGAATCGTAGCTGAAGGATGGTTATAGTTGGAAGCTGAATGTCGAAGGTTACACGTTATATCGGAGGGATAGGAAGGTAGGCAGAGGGGGTGGCTTGGCTTTGCAGGTAAAGAATAGCATCAGATCATGTGACAAAGGACTGGAAGATGTTGAATCATTATGGGTTGAGTTAAGAAACTGCAAGGGGAATGAAGTTGATGGCTTTTATATACAGGACTCCCAACAGTGGCTGTGGTGGATCACAGATTATAACAGGAAATAGAAAAGGCATGTCAAAAGGTCAATGTTATGATAGTCATGGGAGATTTTAACATACAAGTTGATTGGGAAAATCCAGTTGGTAGTGGACCTCAAGAGAGTGAATGTGTTGAATGCTTATGAGAATGCTTACTAGGGGATCAACTATAGTACATTGGGTGTAATATAATGAACTAGAGGTGACTAGGGAGCTTAAGGTAAAAGAGCACTGTGGAACCAGTGATCACAATATGATGGAGTACAACTTAGGTTTAGGTTTGCTAAGGCTATCGGCAAGAGTTTAAACTAGAATTGTTGGGGGGTGGGAACCGAACTGAAGAGACTAGGGAAGAGGAGGTTAGGTCACAAATAGAGAAAGTTTGTAGACAGTGCGAGAGGGAGGATAGGAAGGTGATAGAGATGGGACGCGCTCAGACCGAAGGATTGAGATGTGTCTATTTTAATACAAGGAGTGTTGTGAACAAAGCGGATGAGCTTAGAGCGTGGATCAGTACTTGGAGATATGATGTGGTGGCCATTACAGAGACTTGGATCGCTCAGGCACAAGTTACTTCAAGGGATGAGTTTTAGATGTTTCAGAAGGGATAGGGAGGGAGGCAAAAGAGGTGGGGGCGTGGCACTGTTGATCAGAGATAGTGTCATGGCTGCAGAAAAGGTGGACGCCATGGAGGGATTGTCTACGGAGTCTCTGTGGGTGGAGGTTAGGAACAGGAAGGGGTCAACAACTTTACTGGGTGTTTTCTTTTATAGGACTCCCAATAGTAACAGGAATATCAAGGAGCAGATGGGGAAACAGATCCTGGAAAGGTGTAATAATAACAGAGCTGTCCTAATGGGAGACTTTACTTTCCCAAATATAGATTGGCATCTCCCTAGAGCGAGGGGTTTAGATGGGGTGGAGTTTCTTAGGTGTGTTCAGGAAGGTTTCTGGACACAGACTAAAGATAAGCCTACAAAAGGAGAGGCTGTACTTGATTTGGTATTGGGAAATAAACCTGGTCAGGTGTCAGATCTTTCAGTGGGAGAGCATTTTGGAGATAGTGATAATAATTGAACCTCCTTCACAATAGCATTGGAGAGACATAGGAACAGACAAGTTAGAAAAGTGTTTAATTGGAGTAAGAAGAACTATGAGACTATCAGGCAGGAAATTGGAGGCTCAAATTAGAAAAAGATGTTCCCAGGGAAAAGTACAGAAGAAATGTGGCAAATCTTCAGGGGATACTTGTGTAGAGTTCTGTATAGGTACATTCCAATGAGAGAGGGAAGTTATGGTAGGGTACAGGAACCATGGTGTACAAAGGGATAGATAGAGTTGATGTGGATAGGCTTTTTCCATTGAGAGTAGGGGAGATTCAAACAAGAGGACATGATTTGAGAGTTAGGGGCCAAAAGTTTAAGAGTAACACGAGGGGGAATTTCTTTACTCGGAGAGTGGTAGCTGTGTGGAATGAGCTTCCAGTAGAAGTGGTAGAGGCAGGTTCGGTATTGTCGTTTAAAGTAAAATTGGATAGGTATATGGACAGGAAAGGAATGGAGGGTTATAGGCTGAGTGCAGGCCAGTGGGACTAGGTGAGAGTAAGCATCAGCATGAACTGGAAGGGCTGAGATGGCCTGTTTCCGTGCTGAAATTGTTATATGGTTATATGGTTTAAAAACCATTGAGATGTAATTGGAGGATTAATCTCTTTCCAATTCGATAAAATGGATCTTCTAATCATTAATGTAGCAAATGCAATCATCTGACGAGCTGAAGAGGGTAAATCCATCATTGGTAAGCCAAAAATTGCAGTAATAGGATGAGGTTGTAAATCAATACACAAAATTGTGGAAATAGTATTGTGACGAAGGCCCGTCACTGATTACGGACGACACATGGCACATTCAGTGAAACACTCAAAGGGTCATCCACACACATTATTCCCCTCTGTCACTGTGGTGAGTGCACACATCACGATAAAACAACAGTCACAATTTTACACTTATCCCCAGCAGTAATAGGCATGAAAAAAAACACTATGTCACAGTTTAATTATCTCAGGTCAATTTATTCATATTCATCTTTCCAATAGGTGTTTTGCCGAAGTGTCATGATAATCTGACGTTTCTCTCCTCCACAGTCACTGGGTCTGAAACAGAGCTGCTGCATAGAGCTGTCGAATGTGGAGGCAGCAGCAACCTGCACAGGTGTGCTGATGGTGGAGGATACCATCTTTAACTGGGTCAAGGGTTATGTTACCTAATTACTCATCTTGTGGTAAAGTTTTGGGGTTTATTTAAGTTATTTAACCGGGAAATGTTGACTCCTATAATGAGGTATATGTGTTTATTGTGAGAGCTGGCAGTAGACTTTCAGATTGTGTGGAATGGAAGATAATTGAGTTAATTAGTTGGTTTGGGGGGAGGGGCTTAGCAGTTATAAGCCTTGGGTTGCAAAGGCTTTGGGGTTTTTTTTCTGTTTAGTCTGAGGGTGGCGGTTAACCAGACAGGTGACAATTGCAAGCTGTATGTATATTGTATTTTTTTCATTCTTTTTCTTGTTTTGATGTGGACATCCAGGTTTTTGTTTTTCCTCTATTTTTGTAAATAGAAGCACCTCAATCTATTTTTGCAGCTCAAGCCACCTGGTTATTCTTTTTAGGCAGTTGTCCCAGTTATTTGTGACATATGGTGGCAGTGGTCAGATGGCCAGTCGCAAAACTGAGCGTGCTTTTAAAAAACGAACTGTGCTACAGTCTCAAAACCAGCAACTTCGGATGAAGAATGAGGATGAGCGGGAGACAGCGGCGACATCAGAGGAAGAGGCACAAGGTTTTGAGGCACAAGGGACAAGATCCAAAACCCGACAGCCATCCCCAGCAGGGCAGCCCACCACAGCAGAAGATGAGGGCCTTAGACTGGAACTTCCAACTCCCAATGCCCAGAAGGGGAGGCCCATATGACACCTCTGACTTTGGGCAATCGTTGGTGTCTTCCCCTGGCAGACTGGGTAATCCTTCTGTTGATCCCCCAGCAGTCCAGTGTAAGGAACCCAAGATGCCAGTGTATCAACAAGGTGAGGACATCGAAAATTACCTTCTACATTTTGAACGCATGGCAAAAACATGGCAGTGCCAAGGGAGGAGTGGCCCTGTCGACTGATTCCCCTGCTGACCGGGAAAGCCCTGGAGGCCTACACGGCCATGGATGAAGACAAATCCAACTGTTATACGGACCTGAGGGAGGCACTGTTGGCCAAATTTGACATCTCTTCAGAGACCTACCGTCAACGATTCCAGGACACCTCAACACCATCTGGGGAGACACCGACAGAGACGTATCACCGGCTGAAGAGCCTCTGTCATCACTGGATGCGGCCAAGGCAGAGGAGTAAGGATCAGCTGGGGGAGACCATCATCCTGGAGGAGCTGCTGCAGGTGCTTCCTCCAGACATCAGGACGTGGCTGAGCGAACATGAACTGGACGATGGACTGGCGGCCGCAAAGTTGGCCATGCAGTACCTGAACGCCAGAAAGGGGGCCCCGTCACGACCAACACGGGTGGATTCCAGGGACTACAACCGCCCCAGGGACAGCTTTACAAAGAACTTTGAAGGTAATAGGGGGGCAAATGACAAGGGAAACACTACTCAGTCATTTACTAAGACTTTGGTATGCTATCATCATCAGCAGCAGGGACATAAAGCGTCTGTTTGCCCCCTGAAGAGACCAAAACTGACTGGACTGTGTTATATGCCGAGTCAAGGTGAGCAGAGTGACTGCCAGGACAGGGAGGGAGAGCCTAGATCTGTTCCGGTAAAAGTTAATGGTAAACCCTTTACTGCTCTCCTTGATTCTGGTAGTTCCATGTCATTCATAAGAAAAAGTTGTGTGCCCTGTGCTATTGACTACAGCCAGCGAACAGCTTTTATGTGTACATGGTGACTGTAAGCCGGAGCCACAGGTGGAACGTACAGTGGAGGTAGATGGACAGAAGTATCTGATGACAGTGGGGGTGGTGGAGAATTTACCAGTGGAGATGCTTTTGGGCTGGGATTTGCCTGTTCTGTATAATCTCCTAAGCAGGGGTAAAAGTCTCTGTATTGCTCATGAACCTGTGTCAGAACCGAAGATGCATGTCTCTTGTTTTGTCGTGACACGGTTCCAGGCAAAAACCCAAGCTCAGTCTGGGATACAACCTTTGCCAGACTTACGTGGTAGTCTGTGCAATGCTGGAACCAAAGGGCCAAATTCAACTGGAACCAAAGACACGTCGGCAACGGCGGATAGAGAAACATGCTGGTACATCTTTATCTTGTGAAATGCCTGAAAATGCTGTGTCAGATATTAAGTGGAAAGTGCCAGAAAACATCATGTTACAACAGTCTGATCCTTTGTTAAAGTCTCTGTTAACCAAGGTCTTAACCTCTATTAATTACACCGCCCGGGTAGGTGGTTCAGTGTATGTCCTTCACAACGGCATCCTTTATCAGGCAACAGGAGGTTACTGGTGCCAAGTAGTTGCAGGTCACTTATACTACACCTTGCACATACCATTCCCTGGGCAGGACACTTGAGTCACCATAAGACACATCTCAGGCTGGCCTCTCAGTTCTTTTGGCCTTCAATGTACACTGATGTGCAGACATATTGTAAAACGTGCCCAACGTGTCAAAAAACCAGTGCTGTCCGTAAATCAGACCGAGCACCCCTCCAATCCATGACAGTGATTACCATCCCATTTAAGCAGATTGCAATGGACATTGTGGGGCCCCTGGAAAAAAACTCAGCAGGATATCAGTACATTCTTGTTGTATGTGATTGTGCCACACGATTCCCTGAAGCTTTTCCTCTCTGGTCAGTAACCCCTCCAAAACTGATCAGTGCTCTTGTCCAGCTCTTTTCTCATGTAGGCAGCCCGGAGGAAATCCTGACCGACCAGGGAACCAACTTTACATCTTGCCTGATGAGCCAGCTGCATAAGGAGTTGGGCATAACCGCTATCAGGACATCTCCTTATCACGCAGAGACAGCTGGCCTGGTGGAGGGGTTTAACCAAACCCTCAAGAGGATGCTCAGAAAGTTTGTATCTGATACAGGGAAGGATTGGGATAAGTGGTTACCCTTTCTGCTCTGTGCCTACAGGGAAGTGCCTCAGGCGTCTACCGGATTCTCCCCTTTCGAGCTGCTCTATGATTGGCCTGTCCAGGGGCCCCTGGATCTGCTGAAATGGAACTGGGAGGAGAAGGTGGCAGCTAATCCTATAGAGGGGCAAGGTGTTGTACAATATGTCCTCCAGATGAGTGACCGGATGGAGCGGTACCGAGAGGAGGCCAGACTCAACCTCCTGGAGGCTCAGAAGTGGTGGTATGACCAGCAGGCACGCCAACGGGAGTTCAAACCAGGTCAAAAGCTCTTGTTGCTCCTGCCCTCCTCATCCAGCAAGCTGCTGGCCAAGTTGCAGGGACCTGTTGAGGTTATAAGGAGGATGAGGCCTACAACATGTGACATCCTGCATCCGGAGAAGGGGAAACAAAAGCAAACTTACCATGTGAACCTCTTGAAAGCCTGGGAGGGAAGAAGCAGCCTTCCTTCCATCACCTCACTACTGGCACGCCAGGTGATTGAGGAGGATGACTCTGAAGGTGTAGTGGAGGCCTGGAAACAGCCTGCCAAGGTAGATCTCTCTCACCTGGTTGGTAAGAAGCCAGTTGAATTGCAAGTCATATTCGACACCTTCCCTCAGTTGTTCACACAGAAACCAGGCCAGACAGATGTGTTGCAGCATGCCATCTGAGTCAAACCAGGTCAGAGTCCAGTACGGCAGGCATGCTACCGAGTACCAGAACGTCTGGTGAAGGCGTTGAAGGAGGAGGTCCACTTGATGTTGGAGCTGGGAGTCATCGAACCGTCTGAAGGTGAGTGGAGTAGTCCCTATGGACAGGAGGAGGAGTATAGGAAACTGATACAGGACTTTGTGATATGGTGCAACTCAAACTACCTGCGTCTCAATATCACCAAGACCAAGGAGATGGTGGTGGACTTTAGGAGATCTAGGCCTCATATGGAGCCAGTGATCATTAATGGAGAATGTGTGGAGCAGGTTAAGACCTACAAGTATCTGGGAGTACAGTTAGACGAGAAGCTAGACTGGACTACCAACACAGATGCCTTGTGCAGGAAGGCACAGAGTCGACTGTACTTCCTAAGAAGGTTGGCGTCATTCAATGTCTGTAGTGAGATGCTGAAGATGTTCTATAGGTCAGTTGTGGAGAGCGCACTCTTCTTTGTGGTGGCGTGTTGGGGAGGAAGCATTAAGAAGAGGGACGCCTCATGTCTTAATAAGCTGGTAAGGAAGGCGGGCTCTGTCGTGGGCAAAGTACTGGAGAGTTTAACATCGGTAGCTGAGCGAAGGGCGCTGAGTAGGCTACAGTCAATTATGGATAACTCTGAACATCCTCTACATAGCACCATCCAGAGACAGAGAAGCAGTTTCAGCGACAGGTTACTATCGATGCAATGCTCCTCAGACAGGATGAAGAGGTCAATACTCCCCAATGCCATTAGGCTTTACAATTCTACCGCCAGGACTTAAGAACTTTTTAAAAGCTATTATTAATGCTTTTTGAGATAGTGATTTAGATGCATATCATATTTTTTACTGAGTTAAGTATTGTATGTAATTAGTTTTGCTACAACAAGTGTATGGGACATTGGAAAAAAGTTGAATTTCCCCATGGGGATGAATAAAGTATCTATCTATCTATCTATCTATCTATTGTCATTGTGCCGAAGAAGGATGGAACTCTTCGCATTCGCATTGACTTTAGGAAACTGAATGCCATCTCATTTTTCAATGCCTACCCGATTGAGGACCTGCTGGAGAGGATTGGGAGAGCCAACTACATCACCACCTTGGATCTCTGCAAGGGGTATTGGCAGGTCCCCCTGGAGAGCCAGTCCCGGCCCCTCACTGCATTCAAGGCCCCTCTAGGCCTTTTTCAGTTCACGGTGATGCCCTTTGGCTTACATGGTGCTCCAGCCACATTCCAGAGGCTTACGGACAGAGTGCTGCAAGGTTGTGAGCGCTGCCTATTTGGCTGCTGTGGTCATTTTTAGCCTGACCTGGGAGGAACATCTGGAGCACCTTCATCGAGTCCTAGGTGCAATCAGTGCGGCAGGACTTACACTGAACCTGCAAAAATGTGAGTGGGCCAGGCAGGAAACCCGGTACCTGGGGTATCAGCTGGGGAGAGATGAAGTCTGTCCTCAGGTGGACAAAGTTGAAGCCATTCTGAACAGCCCCAGGCCCCGTACCAGGACCCAGGTCCAGTCTTTTCTTGGCCTAGTGGGCTGGTACCGATGGTTCATCCCTCACTTTTCAACCCTGGCAGCCCCATTAACCAACCTCACCGGCAAGTTGGCCCGTAATCCTGTGGAATGGAGTGAGGAGTGTGAAAGTGCTTTCCAGGGCCTGAAGGAGAAATTATGTTCTTCCCCTGTGTTGCAGAGTCCTGACTTTGAACGCCGCTTCCTGGTGCAGGTAGATGCCTCAGGCGTAGGCATCGGGGCAGTACTGGCTCAGGGAGAGCCAGGTGATGAATGTCCTGTGTTGTATCTCAGCAGAAAACTTCTGCCTCGTGAAACCCGGTACTCCACAATCGAGAAGGAGTGTCTGGCAATCAAGTGGCCATTGGACAACCTCAGGTACTACCTTCTTGGGAGGGAGTTTGACCTCCAGATGAACCACAGAGCCCGGACCTGGATCCAGACAACGAAGGACCGGAATGCCAGGGTGACTAGATGTTAACTGGAACTTCAACCTTTCAAGTTCTGTGTGTGGCACAAAGCAGGCAGGGAGAACATCACAGCGGACTTCCTGTCAAGACTGCCAAACGTTGCCGCTGCAGGAGAGGAGGGTGGTAATGTGACAAAGGCCCGTCACTGATTACGGACGGCACATGGCACATTCAGTAAAACACTCAAATGGTCATCCACACACATTATTCCCCTCTGTCACTGTGGTGAGTGCACACATCACGATAAAACAACAGTCACAATTTTACACTTATCCCCAGCAGTAATAGGCATGAAAAAAAAAGAAACACACTATGTCACAGTTTAATTATCTCAGGTCAATTTATTCATATTCATCTTTCCAATAAGTGTTTTGCCAAAGTGTCATGATAATCTGACGTTTCTCTCCTCCACAGTCACTGGGTCTGACACAGAGCTGCTGCATAGAGCTGTCGAATGTGGAGGCAGCAGCAACCTGCACAGGTGTGCTGATGGTGGAGGATACCATCTTTAACTGGGTCAAGGGTTATGTTACCTAATTACACATCTTGTGGTAAAGTTTTGGGGTTTATTTAAGTTATTTAACCGGGAAATAGTGACTCCTATAATGAGGTATATGTGTTTATTGTGAGAACTGGCAGTAGAGTTTCAGATTGTGTGAAATGGAAGATAATTGAGTTAATTAGGTTTTAGTTGGTTTAGGGGAGGGGCTTAGCAGTTATAAGCCTTGGGTTGCAAAGACTTTGGTTTTTTTTCTGTTTAGTCTAATCTAGTTGCCACTATTTTAGAAAAATCTTAGAATCCACATTCAATATGGATATAGGCCTATATGATGCACATTCAGTGGGATCCTTATCATTTTTAAGAATTAGGGAAATAGAGGTACCGTAAAAAGATTGTGGTAATTTACCTATAAATAATGCATTCTTTAAAGATTCTACATAGCCAAGGAGAAAGTATAGTAGAGAAGGATTTAAAAAAATTAACTGTGTAGCAATCCGGACCAGGTGCTTTATCTGAATTCATCAAAGAAATAACATCCTTTATTTCTTCTTCCATAATAGGAGCATCTAATGCAAAACGTTTGTTGGATGATAATTTCAGAATATTCAATTTCCTTAAAAATTTGTGCATTATAGTGGGGCCATCAGGAAATTGTGATTGATATAAAGAGGTATAAAATTCTTGAAAAAATTTGTTAATCTCATCATGATCAACCTTCAAAGTTCCATCTCGTTTACAAATCTTAATAATCTGACGTTTAACCGAAGCAGTTTTCAATTGATTAGCCAATAATTTACCAGATTTATCACTGTGTATTTAACATTTACACCTAGTCTTATTTAATTGATTTTCAATCGAGGATGTTAAAAGTAAACTATGCTCCATTTGAAGTTCAACCCTCTTTTTATAAAACTTTCTAGGAGCAATAGAATATTTCTTGTTGATTTCTTTAATCTTATCAACCAACATACAAATCTTATTATTAATTTGTTTTTTCAGTCCAGCAGAACATGAGATAATTTGCCTACGGATATATGCTTTAAAAGTATCCCATAATACCCCGCTGGAAATTTCTTCCGTAAAGTTTGTTGGAAAGAAGAAATCAATCTGTTCCTTAATAAAATTAACGAAGTCCGAGTCCTGAAGTAAAATGGTGTTGAATCACCATTGTCCAAAGCTAGAAGGTGTATCCATTAATTTGATAGAAAGTTTCAGTGGTGCATGGACAGAAATGACAATGGAATCATAGTTGCAGTCAATAACAAAAGGAATTAAATGAGAATCAATAAAGAAGTAGTCAATTCTAGAATAATTGTGATATAAATGAGAAAAGAATGAAAACTCTTTATCCTTAGGATGTATAAACCCCCAAATTTCTGAAAATTCCAAAATCAAGCATAAAGGAATAAAGTAGCCGATTTTTTCAGAACTGCCTGATTAGACATAGATCTATCCATCAAAGGATTTAAACAATTAAAATCTGCACCCATTATCAACATATAATCATTTAAATTAGGAACAGATGTAAATAAGTGTTTAAAAATTCAGGATAATCAACATTTGGAGCATAAACATTAACCATAACAACTTTTTGTTACAAAGTAACCCAGTAATTAACAAAAACCTACCATTCAGATCCGAAATTGTTTTGTAGTGGACAAATTAAATTGAAGAATCTATAAAAATAAAAACTCTTTCACTTTAGCCTGAGAGTTTGAATGGTATTGTTGTTCCTTCCAAAATCTAAAAAAATGCTGATTATCCTCTTTCCTCAAATTAATAATCTTATCCATTATACTAGAATCAATCATATGGTATGTAAAGGGTTAACCAGAATACAAACTCATGAACCCGGAAGAGGAAAAAATTTCAAAGAGGAACAGGAAGTTATGACATTTTGGACGTTTTAGTAGCTTCGAATCATCCCAGTTGACAAAAACTAAACTCAAAATAGAAATACCCTCTTCCCCACCCAGAAAGACCCAGAAATAGGCCAGAGATGGGCCAAAAAACAAACTAAGACTAAATCTAACCCCATCTCTCCTGAAGGCAGCCCAAGAGATATAAGTTTTTAAAAAACCCATAGTCAAAAAAGTAATAAAAACATTATCAAAAAAGGAAAAAAAAGCTACAGCGATTTTTTTTTAAAAAGCAGTTTAAATCATAAAATGGAGCACCATCATACTAATATTTCAAAAAAAAAAGAAAAACAGGTGCCCATTCATGTTGTTGGTTATTTTTAAACATAAATGATTGAAAATGACACAGTGGAAAAATAAAGTCTTATGGGAAGGAGAAGACAAGACGACATCTTGAAATGTAAAAAAAGAGAGTGAATGCTTCGCCGTTGAAAGATTTCAAAGAAAAGGAAATCAAACACCAAATCATCTACTAAAATACTTTCAAAAAGTAAAATCATAAAAAAAGAACAGAAAAGTTTAATCTAGAAATAGGAAAAATACCTACACTACAAACCAAAAGTGAGAACCCTCACATTATAAAGGACCAGATCTGTAAGCTAATTAATAGCTTAAAAATTCAAGTAAGAACCAAAAAAAAACAGAGCATTTATTAGACCATAGCAGATGAACATTGCTCATTGAAAAATTTTTGAGCTTCATTTATGGATTTAAGCAGACAATGGGAATTATCAGAAAGGGCAATTCTCAGATGGGCAGGAAATAACAAGGCTGGTTTGAGACCCATTTGAAAAAATTATGACATCAGTGGCTTAAACGCCATTTGTTCCTTCAGAACTTCAGGGCCGAGATCTTCGATGAAGGGAAATTTGAAACTTTGAAATTTGATCATGCCTTTCTGCTAAGTGGCATGTATCAAACGATCCTAAATGTGAGCATAATGGAGACGAATAATAATGGATCTCGGTTTAGGATCACTGGAAGGTTTTGGGTGCAAAGTGCAGCAAACACAGTCGATTAATGGAGGGGCGTCCAGAACTTCTGAGCCAATCACATCAAATAGAAATTGAGAAAAGAACTTAATAGGATCACCCTTCTTGACGTCTTCTGGAAGGCCGATTATCCATAGATTCTGTCTTTGGGATCGATTTTTGAGGTCGGTAACTTTGAATTTATAACGATCCAGCAATTGAGACATCGAAGATAGATTTTGTTCCAAGGTTGTAATCCTTCGATCTCTCTGCCAAGTTCCTTCATCAAGTTCTGAAATTCTTGTTTGTTGTAGTTCAAATTCACGTTAAAACAATTTAAAGTTATCCTCAACCATCTTTAAAACTCCTTCAAACACGGCAAATTTTTGACTGAGTTTTTCATCTTAACAGCTTTGCCATGGTTTTATAAGTTAAAAGGGGTTGCTTAGATGATTTCGAATCGCCATAATTTTTTCCATTAGCCTCAGAATCTTTCCTGATTTTAGCTTTTCGTGCTCTGGTATTCATTTCCAGCAAAATAAGGTCAAAGCCCAAAAATATGTCTATAGTATAAAACCGTTAGTGTAGTATAAAACAAAGTAACTAAGGGTGGTTATGGGTAATAGAAGTAAAAGGAATGGAGCGAAGCCAAAATGTACTTCACGCCACGAGTGCCACCAGGAGAGTTCCCGGGAGAGATCTTGAATGGATTTTTTTGCGCCTCTATTTACTCAGGAGAGGGAGACAGAGTCTATAGAATGTGAAGCAAAGCAGCAATGAAATCATAGACCAAATACAGATTACAGTGGAGGAGGTATTTGCGTCTTGAGGCAAATTAGGGTAGAATTATAGGAAAGATATCAATAAATTAGAGAGAGTGCAGAGACGATTTACTAGGATGTTACCTGGGTTTCAGCACTTAAGTTACAGAGAAAGGTTGAACAAGTTAGGTCTCTATTCATTGGAGCATAGAAGGTTGAGGGGGGATTTGATCGAGGTATTTAAAATGTTGAGAGGGATAGATAGAGTTGACGTGAATAGGCTGTTTGCATTGAGAGTAGGGGAGATTCAAACGAGAGGACATGATTTGAGAGTTAGGGGGCAAAAGTTTAAGGGAAACACGAGGGGGTATTTCTTTACTCAGAGAGTGATAGCTGTGTGGAATGAGCTTCCTGTAGAAGTAGTAGAGGCCAGTTCAGTTGTGTCATTTAAGGTAAAATTGGATAGGTATATGGACAGGAAAGGAGTGGAGGGTTATGGGCTGAGTGCGGGTAGGTGGGACTAGGTGAGATTAAGAGTTCAGCACGGACTAGGAGGGCTGGAATGGCCTGTTTCCGTGCTGTGATTGTTATATGGTTATAAATTCCCAGGGCCTGACAAGGTCTTCCCTCGGCTCCTAGGGGAGGTATGTGCAGAGATTGCAGGGGCCCCAGCAGAGATATTTAACTCATCCTTCGTAACAGGTGAGGTACTGGAGGATTGGAGGGAAGCCAATGATGTACCACTGTTTATGAAAGGCTAAAAATAAACCAAGATATTGTAAGCTGGTGAGTCGGACAACAGAAGTGGGAAAGTGATTGGAAGGAACCAGATATACAGATATTTGAATAGATGTTGACTGATTAAGGGTTGTCAGCACTGCTTTGTGCAGAGTAGGTATTGTCTAGCCAACCTTTAAAGTTTTTTGAGGATGTTGCTAGGCAAATTGATGAAGGCAAGGCCTTTCACAAGGTCCCACATAGGAGGCTGGACAAGAAGATTCAATTGCTCGGCATTCAAGATGAGGAAGTAAATTGGATTAGGCATGGCTTTGTGGGAGAAACCAGAGAGTGATGGTGAGGTGGTTGCTTCTGAGTGGAGACCTATAACTAGTGGAGGGGAGCACAGATCAGTTCTAGGTCAGTTGTTGTTTGTCATCTATATCAATGATCTGAACGATAATGTGATTAACTGGATCAGCAAACTTGTGGGTGACACTCAGACTGGTAGTGTAGTAGACAGCAAGGAAGACTATCAGAGCTTGCAGCGGGATCTGGACCAGCTGGAAAATGGTCTAAAAAAAAAGGCAGATGGAATTTAATGAGACAAGTGCAAGGTGTTTCTGCCCTGATGAAGGGTCTCTGCCTGAAATGTTCACTGTTTACTCTTTCCCATAGAGTATAAGACCACAAGATATAGGAGCAGAAGTAGGACATTTGACCCATTAACTCTGCTCCACCATGGCTGAACCACTTTTCCTTTCAGCCTCAATCTCCTGCCCCCTCCCCATTTACTTTCATGCCCAAACCAATCAAGAATCTATCAAACTCTGTTTCAAAATACAAAAAGACTTGGCCTCCGCAGCTGACCTTGACAAAGAATTCCACAGATTCACCACTCTCTGGCTAAAGAAATGCCTCCTTATCTGCATTCTAAAAGGACATCCCTCTATTCTGAGGCTGTGTCCTCTAGTCCCAGACTATCCCATCCACTCTATCAAGGTCTTTCGACATTCAATAGGTTTCTATGAGATTACTCCTCATTCTTCTGAATTGTAGTGAAAACAAGCCCAGAGCCATCAAATGTTCTTCATATGCAGTCATTCAATCCTGGAACCTCCTTTAAAACTTCTCCTGTTTCAGCATATACTTCTCACAATACTCCAAGTGAAGCCACTCCAGTGCTTTATAAAGTTTCAACATTACATCCTTGCATTTATATTTGAGTACTCTTGAAATAAATGCTAACACTGTATTTGCCTTCCTCACCACAGACTCAACCTGCAAACCAACCTTCAGGGAATTATGCACAAGGACTCCCAAAGTCCCCTTGCACCTCAGTTTTTTAAAATATTTTTCTTCATTTAGAAAATAGTCAATCATTTCATTTCTTCTACCAAAGTGCATGACCATACACTTCCCAACACTGTATTCCATCTGAGAATACGTACACGACGCTGGAAGAACTCAGTAGGTCAGGCAGCATCCGTGAGAAAAGAGTAGCCAACGTTTCGGGCTGAGACCCTTCATCTGCCATTTCTTTTTTCATTCTCCAAATCCATCTAAGACCTTCTTCATCATTCTAAATAAACTGATTCCTAAGCTCTGGAACCTGGGTCTTAGCACTCAGATCTGCATCTTCAACTTCTGGATCTTCAACTTCCTCACAGACAGGACCCAGGCTGTAAAAATAGGGGACAAGCTCTCCTCTACAATCACTCTGAGCACCGGTGCCCCACAAGGCTGTGTACTCAGCCCCCTGCTGTACTCACTGTACACCCATGATTGTGTAGCCAAGTTTCCATCGAACTCAATATATAAGTTTGCTGATGACACCATGATTGTAGGCCATATCTTGGGTAATGATGAGTCTGAGTACAGAGAGGAAATTAAGAACCTGGTGGCATGGTGCAAAGACAATAACCTATCCCTCAATGTCAGCAAGACAAAGGAAGTTGTTGTTGTCTTCAGAAGGAGTAGTGGACCGCATGACCCCATCTACATCGGTGGTGCGCAGGTGGAACAAGTCAAAAGCTTTAAGTTCCTTGGGGTGAATATCACAAATGACCTGACTTGGTCTAACCAAGCAGAGTCCACTGCCAAGATGGCCCACCAGCACCTTTACTTCCTGAGAAAGGAAGTCCCCTAAAACCCTCACTAATTTTTATAGGTGCACCGTAGAAAGCATTCTTCTAGGGTGCATTACAACCTGGTATGGAAGTTGTCCTGTCCAAGTCCGGAAGAAGCTGCAGAGGATCATGAACCTAGCCCAGCATATCACACAAACCAATCTTCCATCCTTTGACTCACATTACACCACATGCTGTCGGAACAGTGCTGCCAGGATAATCAAGGACAAGACCCACCGAGCCAACACACTTTTTGTCCCACTTCCCTCCAGGAGAAGGTTCAGGAGCATAAAGATTCATACAACCAGATTTGGGAACAGCTTCTTTCCAACTGTGATAAGACTGCTGAACGGATCCTGACCCAGATCTGGGCCGTACCTTCCAAATATCTGGGCCTGACTTGCACTACCTTACCTTCCCTTTTCTATTTTCCTAATTATGATTTATAATTTAAATTTTTATTATATTTACTTTGATTTGTACTTCAGGGAGCGCGAAGCACAGAATCAAATATCACTGTGATGATTGTACACTCTAGTATCAATTGTTTGGTGACAATGAAGTAAAGCCTTGCTACTTCCTCAGAAATACCTACCCCTCCACCTATCTTCATAGCATCTTCAAACTTTGCAACCAAGTCATCAATTCTATCATCAAAATCATTGAGATATAACATAAAGTAATCACAAGTCACTGGCAGCCATCTGTAAAAGGATCCCTTTATTCCCACTTGTTGTCTCCTTCCAATCAGCCACTGATTTATCCATGCTAGAATTTTTCAGTAATACTGTGGGCTCATACCTGGTTAAGCTGCCTCATGTGTGGCACCTTGTCAAAGGCCTTCTGAAAATCCAAGTACACAACATCAATCAATTCTTCTGCTTATTATTTCTTCAAAGAATTGTAACAGATTTGTCCATAAAGATTTTACCTTGAGGAAATCATCCTGACTACAGCCTATTTTATCGTGTGCCTGAAGTACCCTGAGACATCATCCTTAATAATTAATTCCAACATCTTTCCAACAACTGAGGTCAGACTACCTGGCATATAGTTTCCTTTTTTCAGCCTCTTTCCCTTCTTGAAGTGTGGAGTGGCATTTGCGATTTTCCAGTCTTCTGGAACCATTCCAGAATCTAGTGATTCTCGAAATAATGCTGCCGACTTTGCCTTCCTGCCTGTTCTTTCGATACAATGTGTATTCCTGGGCATTAATCTCTCAGCTATCATCTTCTTTCAGCCATGATTCAGTGATGCCTATAGCATCCTACCTGCCAATCTGCAACTGTGCTGCAACCCTATTCCATAGACAGTGCGTTCAGATTCAACACCTTCAGTCTAGTCCTCACCCTTTTTGATTCTGGCCATCTTTTATGTTGCAGCATCTTGTCGACTGCAATTTTGCCCCATCAAAAGCCTCTTGGATGCTGACCAGCCTGTTGTGTATATTACTTTGATTTCCAGCATCTGCAGAATTTCTCTAGTTTATGTGACACTTCGACAGGACCAACCAGGGTAAGTCTTACACAGCAAACGATAGGGCATGGAGGAGTGGGGTTAAAACAAATGGATCTGGGAATACAGGTCCGTAATTTGTTGAAAGTGGCATCACAGGCAGATAGGGTTGTAAAGAAAGACTTTGGCACGTTGGCCTTCATAAATCAAAGTACTGAGTGCAGGAGATGGGATGTTATGTTGAAGTTGTATAAGACCTCAGTGAGGCCTAACTTGGAGTACTGTGTGCAGTTTCGGACACCTTCCTACAGGACACATTTAAATAAGGTTCAAAGTGTACAGATAAAATTTACAAAGATGTTGCTGGGATTGGAGGATCTGAGTTTTTAGGAAAGATTAAATAAATCAGAACTTTGTTCACTGGAATGATTAAGGGAACATTCGTTGGAGGTATAGATTGAGGGAACATTCGTTGGAGGTATAGATTGAGGGGGACATTTGATGGAGGTATAAATTCTGAGATTGGGTAAATACAAGCTGGCTTTTGCACCAAGGGTAGGTGGGAGTACAACTAGAGGTCATTGATTAAGGGAGTGAAAGTTTTAATGGGGACATGTGGGCAAATTTTTTCACAGCATGTTGTGAGAGTGTGGAATGAGCTGCCAGCACAACTGTCACACATGTTCGATTTCAACGTTTATGAGAAGTTTGGGTAGGTACATGGATAGTAGGGGTATGGATGGCTGTGCTCCGGGTGCAGGTCGATGAGAGTAGGCAGTTGAAATGGTTCAGCGAGAGAATGTATTAACTCCTCACAGCCTCTGCCCCAGATCCACAAGTTGCATGGGAAGAACTCCCTCCCTCATAAAGGGGCTTTCATTGGAGAACCCCCCCCCCCCCACCTCCAGGTGGAAAAATAGTCTGCCATGGCATGTCGGGATGGTGACCAAGGGCGAGGAAGTGGAGGGTGTGGAGCAGCAGCCTGTACAGCTACCTCCTTGAATGGGATAGTGAGTGTTGATGAGAGACAGCTCAAATTGTGTGCGCTCGGCTCTCGGGTAAGGTTACGGGGCCTGGGCCCGACGAACAGCTCCGGTATTGCAGAGGTGAGCCCAGCCTGAGTCGTTCCACACACCTGAGCCGCACCGACATCTGTTGAGGTAGGGCAGGGGTCACCCAGTACTCCACCTTCTGCCAGAGGAAGGATTCCTGGCCTGAGGGAGCCATGTTCCAGACTCTCAGTCGGTCCTGATAAAAGCTGGACAGACTCCATAAAGCAGCACGGCTGATGCCCGTCGGTGGCAGGCAGCAGAGTCCCTTCAAGAAAGTATGTCACCAACACATGTGCCACCTGGGAGGGTGCTCGGTACACAGGAATCCGTGCTGGGTCCTGAGGTGGGGAGTCGCTAGTCGCGTACGGACACACACCAACGACTGTCCCCACCCTCACCCATCACTCAGGACTGCCGCGGAGACTGAATGTTTCTGTTACCCCAGAAGTTCACTAACTCCCTCTGCATTCTTGTGACAAAGGGGGCAGGTGGGGCCAAAGTGACCATCTGGTACCATAACATGGAGGTCACAAGATAGTTTATAACCACCACCCTGCCTTGATTGGAAAGAACACTGAGAAGGCCCGATCAGCGTCTCCAGGTCCTGGAAGTTTGCCAGCCAGGTCTCCCCAGAAGGAGTCCGGTAGGCTCCTTTCCCTTGGGAGCAGATTCCTTTCCCTCAGCTTAGATACCTTCCATCAGATCAGTGAGCGAGAGACAGTTTTTTTATATATCAAAATTATAAAATACTATTTATAACACATATACACAAAACATTCAATATTTACAATAGTTACACTCAACTTACAATATGGTCACTACCGTCTATAAAACAGTCAAGACCATGGGGAGCACCACCGCTCACGGAAGACCCCAATGTGCCCGCCAGGACCGTGCGCTCTTTCTCCAAGGACAACCAGGCACATGGACGTATCATCGCAAGAGGGGCGGCAGGCAGTCGGCTTGGTCAGCGCCCTCCACCTTCGCAGACTGGATCCGTGAATGGCTATCTTAGCCAGGCCCAGGACCAAGCCCACCAGGAGACTCCATCACACACAGACTGACTCCCTCGGGAGCAGTAGGCGGGAGGCTCTTTCCTTCTACCTTCGCCTCGCGAGATCAGCGGGAAATGGAGTCAATCACTGTCGACCTCAAGGACTCTAGTCTTCTGGAATCCTCACAGAAACAGCAAAGTGCCAGATCGCTCAATCATTTTCACAGTGTAGAGCACAGCCTCTAACAGCACCAGGAACACATTTGAAGTAAAGAGACGTAGAGGAAGTGAAAGACACAATTTTCTAGATCATCTGGAAGATGCTCCCAGGTAGCATTCTTGGACAGCGCCATCCCTTTCTCTCTCCTCTCTCTTATTGTTAGCAGTCTAGTCCACGACATGGATTATGGTGATGCCTTGACATCAGTGTAAATGGCACCTGAGAGTTATCCATTCAACAGAGCTTCTGGATTTTGGTTTGAGGGGAGCTGTAGTCTGTAAGAACTTGCAGTAAGAAAGGAAGAGAGTGGTTGGTAAACGCTTACAGACACTGTGCACTGGGGAAGCAGAAGGGAGTTTGTCAGACAGTAAATGCAGAGATGTGGTCAAGCAAATGAGAACATGATGACTCTACATGGTGTTTTGTGGTAAAATTGGGAAATAGAAGGAAAGGCAAGAGAGCTTTGCAGATATACAGTAAGGAACATAGTGATAACCTCCTGTGTGAGTCAAGGACTCACAGTAAAGCACAGTATTACAGGGATGGTCTTTTGGCCCATCCTCACCTCATTGCCAATCTATAACAATCACTTATCCATACATTAGGTCAATATCCTTCACTGCCTTTCCCATCCAAGCGCCTGTCTTAAATGTTGTAATTGGACCTGCCCTGACCATCTCCGGTAGCAGCTCATTCAAGCTCAAGTTTATTGTCTTCTGACTGTACATGTATCCAACCAAATGAAACAATGTTCCCCGGGACCACGGTCCACCCACAATACATACAGTACATCACTGAGCACATAAACCAAGTATTACCATCAATATGTTAATAAACTATCACTCACCATGCATTGTCACATACACGCAACCCTGTAAAAGTATCGGCAAAAATAGAACACAGCTGGAGTCTGGTTTTGCTGTTAACAAAACACTGTTTTATTAGTAACTACATCATAATGTAACTGAAACCAGGTAAAACAAGAGTGAACACATATAGGTGTAAATATAAAGATCCCCAAACTTCTTCAAGCTTAGGTGGTGAGTGATACAGATGGTGTGGTAAGGGAAGTCAGTTCAGTCCACGAAGTAGAAGTGAGAGCGAGATTTGTAATCCAAGTAAACAAGTGTCATCGATGTCCTCCAAATCTTCCAAGTTAGCCAAACGTGACCAACTTAAGAGCGCCGTCTTCAAGTGATAATCTACCAACCCAGGCAAGGGTTAGACACACAGGTAGACTCCACAGGGTCTCCCTTACATGCACTGATAGTCACGGAATGATTCCACTTAATCGATCCTCAGTCCCACCCTTGTGGGTACTTAAAGTTCAGTGGCAATTCTGCCACCAGCCCTCATTCATCTGTGTGTCCTCCTAAAGAGACAGTTACACTTGTTTAAATACCGGTGTGCTGAACACCAGCTGTCCATCATGTAGCTCCTCCTCTCTCTCTCTCTCTCTCTCTCTCTCTCTCTCTCTCTCTCTCTCTCTCTCTCTCTCTCTCTCTCTCCCTCTGTCTCTCTCTCTCTCTCTCTCTCTCTCTCTCTCCCTCTGTCTCTCTCTCTCTCTCTCTCTCTCTCTCTCTCTCTCTCTCTCTCTCTCTCTCTCTCTCTCTCTCTCTCTCTCTCTCTCTAGCAAGCTGCTTGTGCTGAACGTCTCTCTCACTCTTACAGTCTTGATTCTTAAGAGCACAGTCCATAATGAATAAAACTTTGTGGGATTGTGGGATGGGTGGTGGGGATCCTCAGCAATGCTTCAAGCTCTTCGTCTGCAACACTCCTGGTAAATAGGGAGGATGGAAACCTCAATGATCCTCATCACTCTGTGTGGAAAACCTCAGATCTTCTTTAATCTCCCCACTCTGGGGCAACCTGTACATGTAGCAGACATTTAGGAAGGCAAATGACATGTTGACCTTTATTGCAAGCAATCTGAGATCGAGATACCTTCCCATGATACACAGCCATGGTGAGAGCAGCCCTGTGGGGTCCTTACCGAACAAAGGAGATAGTTGCTATGGAAACAGTGCTGTGACGTTTCACAGAACTGGTTCCCCGATGGTGGCTCTGTGAGGAGAGGAGGTGGTGAATATTCTGATTAAAATGATTCACTTTATTTGTCACATGTAAATTGAAACACACAGTGAAATTCATTATTTGCATCAAACCAAATCAGCGAGGATTGTTCTGCGCAAGTGTCCCCATGTTTCTGTCACCAACATATCACACCCACAGCTCACTAACCCTAACTGTACGTCTTCGGTATGTGGGAGGAAAGCCACGTGGTCACGGGGAGAACGTACAAACTCCTCACAGACAGTGGTGGGAACTGAACCCCAATCTTACAGCTGGCACTGTAAAGTATTGTGCTAATGGTTATGCTAACACGCTGCCCCCTGAGCTTGTCAGGAAGCCTCCATTGGTTGTGGCCCTGCTTCAGATTGAACTACCTACACCCTCCTGCAGACAGCTAATAAATTCTTTCCCATCTAAACCCTATTACAGAAAGGAGCTCCCCATCCATATGGGGGGAATTTGAAGTTTCCCAAGACAACAAGCCTGTTGTTTTGGGGTATTTGGAGGCATGTGATAAAACAGGCCATAGTCTGCATGGTTTCCTCAAGGGAAATTCTTGGCTAACAAATCTGTTGGAATTCACTGAAGAAATAACAAGCAGGATAGACGAAGGAAAATCAGTGGTTGTTGTGTACTTGGATTTTTGGAAGGCCTTTGACAGGGTGGTACAAATGAGGCTGCTTTACAAGTTCAGAGCTCGTGGTATTACAGGAAAGATACTCCATGGACAAAGCAGTGGCTGATTCGCAGGAGGCAATGAGTGGCAATGAAGGGAATCTTTTCTGGTTGGCTGCCAGTAACTACTGTTATTCCACAGAGGTCTTCTTGGACCACTTCTCTTTACATTATATGTCAATGACCTGGATAATGGAATTGATGGCTTGTGACCAAGACAAAGGTTTAATGTGCTCCCTGACCAGCCGTCAAAGCATTTCACATGGTTGATGTTAATGCCACCTGACAATAGTCATTTAGGGAGGTTACTGCCACCTTCTATGGTACTGGAATGATGGCTGCCACCCTGAACAATGAGGGGACAATAGATTGTTCCAGAGGGATGTTGGATATATCCGTCAGTACTTCCACCAACTGTGCTGCGCATTCTTTCTCCATGTAGCTGGTCACAGAATCCACACACCCCCTCCATTGCCAGAGGTAGCAGCCTCCCTGAACGTTCTCCAGTTTGTATTATCAACGCAGTCTGCAGTGCAGAGATTGTACCCTCCGGCCAGGTTCTCACCACCTTTACAACTGGTTTGACCAGTTTGGTCACCGGTTTGTATTCTGGAATTAACATTACAGATAAGTGAACAGTGAGTCCAATGTGGGGCCTGGGACTGCTTTATAGGCACCTGGTATGTTCGTGTAAACCAGTCTAGTGTATTTTCACCTCTGGAAGCAAAATCAACATGCTAGTGGAATTTAGACAGGACTGTCTAGGTTCACCAGGTTAAAATCACCTGCGACAATGAAGATGCCATTGGGGTGTTTGGTTTTAAAGTCACTGAAAGCATTGTAGAGCTCACACAGAGCCCCACTGTGTGAGGGGCAGGGGCGAGGTATATATATTTGGTTACCAACACAATTGTAGTGAACTCTCCTGGTTTATAGAATAGTCTGCATTCTCAAAAATGAACTCGATCATCGGTGAACAATGGGCCACCACTGCTGAAACATTCATTCACCAGTTCTTATTGATGGAAACACAGATTCCGCCACCGCGGGTCTTGCTTGAGATCGCTGGATCCCGAAAGGTGCTGAACCCCTCCAGCTGGACGGCCGTCTGGGAGGGTTTCATGAAGCCATGATTCTGTGAGAATGTGTACGCAGATGTTTTTCTGTCATTAGTTCAGTCTCAGGAGCAGTTAGTCCAGTTTATTTTCAAGTGAGCAGACGTTTCCCAGTAAGAATGAGAGGCGAGTCTGTCTGAAGGGCTTCGACCATATTGTTCCCGGATTTAAGCGCGATTTCCCCTTTATTATTTATTTGTACACGTCTTCCTATGGTGTCACTCACAGAGCCTGCTTCTCTTATCGTTATATGTGAACAATTTTGATGATGCAATCGATGGTTTGGTGTCCAAGTTTGCAGCCGATACGCAGATAGTTGGGAAAACAAGGTCTCTCCCTTTCCCTCCAACTAACGAATCCCCTTTTTCTGTACCAAAACTATAAAAGTTTATTTACAACACAGACACAAGGCAATCAATATTTACAAAGACAGTAGTTAACATTTAAATTACAATATGGTCACTACCGTCTATAAAACAGTCTAGACCGCAAGTGGACCACCGCCCACGGAATTACCCAACTGTGCCCACCGCAATCACATGCTCCCCTCTCCAAGGACAGCCGGGCACGAACGTATCTTCGGAGGAGGGGCAGGCAGTCAGCCCAGACAGCATCCACCACCTCCCGCCACCGAGTCCCATGAATGGCCAATCTCCTCCCACTCCAGGATCCCAATGTACAGGGGGAAGCACTCCTGCGTGAAGGGACTTCCACTGCGGACCCTCTCCGCTGCCAGATGGTAAAATGGACCGCTAAGGCGAGTCTGGTCAGCAGGCGAAGCAAAGAAGTGGGAGGTGTGCAGGGGCAGCCTGTACAGGAAGCGTCGCGGAACACCAATCCCCTATCACCTTCTTATCCTCCACCCCCTTCCTTTCTGAGTCAGGAGACGGACTAAGTGCCACACACCCGGCGACTGTGACTTTCCTCGATTAGGACACCATCCCCCAACAGTTTCCAAAGCGATATACTCGTTGTTGAGGGGGCTGGCCACAGGGATACTCTGCACTGCTTCTTAACCCCTTCCCCTTCCTGACTGTTACTTAGTTTCCAGTGTCCTGCACCTTGGGTGTAACTACCTCTGTATATGTCCTCTATCGCCCCCTCAGTCTCCCGAATGATGCAGAGTTAGAGGCTGCAGCCGATGCACTTCTCGCAGTTGTCATCATCAAGTACACTGGAGGTCTCCCTGCCTTCCCACATCTTGTAAACAGGGCATTCAACTATCCTGCCCACTAGATTGGTTCACCTCGGGTTCAGGTGTAATCCGCCCCTTTTTTACATGCCGTGCTTTCCCCACAAGACGTCCCAAATATCCGTAAGTCTGAAAGCCAATGTTCTACAGCAGTTTTTTAGACGTGCATTCATCTGCCAAATCATCCTATTCTCACCCTCACTAGCATGTTGCACAGGTAGCAATCCAGAGATTACTACCTGGAGGTGCTGTTCCTCAGCTTTCTACCTAGCTCCCTAAAATCAATCTTCAGGACCGCCTCATCTTGTCTACTTACGTCATTAGTGCCAATATGTACTAAGACTTCTGCTGATCACCCTTCCCCCTTAGAATGTCATGGATCCAGTCTGAGACACCCAAGACCCTGGCACCTGGAACGCAACATATCATCCAGCTGTTTTTAATCAGACCCACAGAACTTCATCCATATGCTTCAGACTATAGAATCTTCTATCATCACCGCAGTCCTCTTCAGCTCACTGCTCTTCTGAACCAGTGCTGGATGTCTTTATACAAATGCCTTTTAACTATAGCTATTGTACGTTGTTCTCCCACTTGCTTTGAGATGTCATAGCGCATCTGAGACACGTCCTCTTCTCATTACTACCATCAGGGAGGAAGTACAGGAACCTGATGTCACTCACTCAATGATTCACGAACAACCTCTCCCCCTCCACTATCAGATTCCTCAACAGTCTACAAACACATCTTTTATTCCTTTCATGTTACTATTTATTTATCTATCTGTCTATTTATTTATCTATCTGTCCATTTATTTATCCATCTATCTATTTATTTGTCTTTTTCTTTATTTTATTTATTAGAGATACAGCATAGTGGGGCCCTTCTGGCCCAGGAGGACACACCAAGGAATTACACCCATCTGACAAATTGATCGCCTAACCTGTACATCTTTGGACTGTGGGAAGATACCGGAACAGACAGGGGAATCTAACATAGTCACAGAGAGAAAATACATACTCCTAACAGACAGAGGCATGGAATGAACCATTGTTGGCGCTGTAATAGTGTTTCGCTACACTACTACACGAAGTTTTATGATATTTATGCTTTTTCACTGTACTGTTGCTGTAAATCAACAAATTTCACGTCATTTCAGTCGGATATTAATAGCCATGTCAGTCTGCGTGTATTGACTCTGCAATACCTGGCTCTGCCACTCGGGGGAGACACAGCCCAGCATTTCACTCCGAGTCGATGCCCTGTGCCGTCAGTCTGTGGCTGTGTCAGGAGATCGCTAACCCCAGGCCGACAAGGAGTCTGCAACCCACAGCCAGTCAGGGTCTGAGTCAGAGTGTGAGGCTCTGCATAAGGAGTTTTGGGAGATAGGTGCTGAGTTAAAGGACAAGACTTCCAACGTTGTGATATCAGGATTGCTACCCGTGCCACGTGCTGGTGAGGCCAGAGCAAAGAAGATTACACAGTTTAATATGTGATGAAGGAGTTGGTGTAGAAGAGAGAACGCAATATTTTTGGATCACTGGGCTCTCTTTCAGGGAAGGTGGGACCCATACAGAAGGGACGGTTTGCTTCGGTACTGGAGGGGGACTAATATGCTAGCAGGGAGTTTGTTAATGCTGCACGGTGGGGTTTAATGTAGAACTGCAGGAGGATGGGAACCAGAGTGCCAGAACAGATGTTGGTAAGACATCAGACAAAGTCAGGAATCAAAAAGTTGAGCATGGAGTGACAAGTGCCCTGAGCTGCAAGAAGTATCATAAGAAGGTGGATGAAGATGAGGGAGCTGGTTTACAAACAGAGGCAATGTGTAGTGAGGAGAGGCTGTTTATAGGGCAAAATTGTAGTCAACAGGCTGAGTTGCAATGTCAAAGGCGCACAATTTACAAAAGGGTGAATACAGGACTGAAGGTAACAACACACACAAAATGCTGGTGGAACGCAGCAGGCCAGGCAGCATCTATAAGGAGAAGCACTGTCGACGTTTCGGGCCGAGACCCTTCGTCAGGACTGAAGATGTTGCATTTGAATGTGTACAGTATATGGAATGAGGTAGACAAACCTGTAGCAGATTGGCAGGTATGATGTTGCAGGCATCACAGAATCATGGCTGAAAGAAGATTACAGCTGTAAGCAGAATGTATAACAAGATGAAGGTAATTACTGTGGAGGGAGAATCTCCAGGGGATGTGGGAATGTGAGGCAGATAACCACATTCTCCACCGGCCAGGGTGAGTGTGCTGTGGACAGTAGCAGTCTGGTTCAGGACACAGTGATGCCCTGACATCAGTGTAAATGGCCGCTGACAGTTATACATTCAATAGAATTTCTGGATTTTGTTTGAGGGGAACTGCAGGCTGTAGACTGCAAGAACTTGCCTTGAGGAAGGAAGAGAGTGGTTGGTAAAAGTGTGCAGATATTGCACACTGGGGGAGGAGAAGGTATTTGGTGAGGCAGTGAAAGCAGAGATGTGGTCAAGCAACAGGAAAGCAAATGAGAAAATGGTGACTCCACATGTTGGATTTTTGTAAAATTGGGAAGTGGAAAGAAACACTACACAGCTTTGCAGATATACAGTAATGAACATACTGATGGCCTTCTGTGTGAGTCATGGACTCACAGTCAAGCTCAGTGTTACAGAACTGGCCATTCGGCCCATCCTGTCCATCCTGACCACGCTACCAATCTACACCAATCACATTTGCATGTGTTGAGTCCCTATCCCTCAGCACCTTTCCTACCCAAACACCTGTTCAAATGTCTTAAATGTTGTAATTGTACCCGACCCGACCACCTCCGGTAGTGGCTCATTCAAGTTCAGGTTTATTGTCATCTGACTGTACGTATATACAACCAAATAAAACAACGTGCCTCTGGACCACGGTGCACCCACAAGACATATATCACTGAGCACAAAAACCAAAATATTACCATCAATACATGAATAAAATATCATTCAGAATGCATGTAGAGCACAGCACAGGTAAACAATAAACAGTTCACTGTCCTGGTGACAAGACCTCAGTGATGACAGGGTATCCATTAGTCTCACAGCCTGAGGGAAGAAGCTGTTACCCAGTCTGACAGTCCCAGTCCTGATGGCCCTGAACCTCCTTCCTGACAGTAGAGAGTCAAAGAGATTGTGGGATGGGTGGTGGGGATCCTCAGCAATGCTTTGAGCCCTTCATCTGCAACACTCCTGGTAAATGTCACAAATGTGGGGGGAGAGGGATGGAAATCTGGATGGTCCTCATCACTGTGTGTGTGGAAACTCTCAGATTTTCTTCAAATCTCCCCACTCTGGGGCAAACTGTACATGTAGCAGACATTTAGGAAGGCAAATGACATGTTGGCCTTTGTTGCAAGCAATCTGAGATCGAGATACCTTCCCACGATACACAGCCGTGGTGTGATCAGACCTGTGGGGTCCTTACCTAACAAAGGAGATAGTTGCTATGGAAACGGTGCAGTGAAGTTTCACAGAACTGGTTCCCCGATGGTGGCTCTGTGAGGAGAGGAGGAGGTGAACATTCTGATTAAAATGATTCACTTTATTTGTCACATGTAAATTGAAACACACAGTGAAATTCACTGTTTGCATCAAACCAAATCAGCAAAGATCGTGTTGGGCAAGTGTTCCCATGTTTCCATCACCAACATATCACACCCACAGCTCACTAACCCTAACTGTACGTCTTCGGTATGTGGGAGGAAAGCCACGTGGTCATGGGGAGAACGTACAAACTCCTCACAGACAGTGGTGGGAACTGAACCCCAATCTTACAGCCGGCACTTTAAAGCGTTGAGCTGACTACTACTCGACCGTGCTGTCCTCTGGGCTTGTCATGAGGTGTCCGTTGGTTGGGGTCGACCATGGATGTTGCGTCCTAACTGTCTACATTGTTGCTGTTGTGCCAGGTCAGTACGATATGGAGAGTGAGCTGCTGCCCGTGCAGCTGTCTCCCCGTCTCCACACAGTATGTACACAGCGTATAGAGTGACTTGGGATTCTCTTTAATCCACCTTGTCAAAGACTTTTCATGGCCCTTCCTGGCTCTCCTAATCTCCTTCTTGAATTCTTCTCCAGATACCTTATAATTCTCAAGCTCTCTGATATTACTTCCTTACTCCATAGACCATAAGATATAGGAACAGAAGTAGGCCATCCAGCCCATGAAGTCTGTTGCACCATTTTATTATGGCTGATTCCAAATCCCATTCAATCCTATGCACTTGCCCTCTCACCATATCCCTTGATGACCTGACCAGTCAGAAATCTATCAACTTTTGCTTTGAATATACCCACCATAGACTGTGGCAGAGCATTCCACAGATTCAGCACTCTTCTGCTAGAAAATTCCTCCTTATTTTTCTTCTAAATTGCCGCCCCTCACTTTTGAGGCTACACCCTCTTGTTCTGGATATCCCCACCCCAGGAAACATCCTCTCCCTATCCACCTTATCTAGTCCTTTCAGCATGCGGTAGGTTTCAATGAGATCCCCCACACCATTCTTTAAATTCCAGTCAGTACAGGCCCAAAGCTGCCAAATACTCCTCCTATGGTAACCACTTCATTCCAGGAATCATCCTCGTGAGCCTCCTCTGGACTCTCTCCAATGACAACACATCCTTTCTGAGATTAGGGACCCAAAACTCATGACGTACTGGGGCCAAATCCACTGCGATTTTTAGAATTTTGATTTCAAAGGGATTGGTGTTTCTATACCAGCCTGTGATGTAGCTAGTCCATACACTCTCCACTACATACCTGTAGAATTTATCAAAGTTTTTGATGTCTTGCCGAATCTTCACAGATTCCTAAGGAGGTAGAGGTGCAGCCGTGCTCTCTTCGCAAATGCACCTATGTGCTGGGTCCGGGTCGGGTCATCTGAAATGATAACACTGAGGAATTGAAAGTTGCTGACCCTTTCCACCTCTGATCCTCCGATGAGGACTGGCTCATCGACCTCAAAGTTCGAAGTACATTTACTATCAAAGTATGTATCCATTATACAACCCTGAGATTCATTTACGAACAGGCTACCACAAAACAAAGATATATCAAATGAAGGTCATTGTCATTTAACTACATACTCTATATACTGTATATAATGGATATAGAAATGAGACAATGTTTCTCCGGAACAGGGTGTTAAATGCATAACACACATAACTTATGAAGGTAAGGATAAAATCTGCAGACGAATCACACCTGAAAAACAAACTGAAGTGCATTGACATTAAATATCGTGAGGTACAGACAGATTAACCAGTGACACATCAACTATGATGTGGCAGGGAGTTCAGAAGCTTGACAGAAGACACTGTTTCTCGTCCTGGCCATTCGTGTTTTATGCATCATCGTCTTCTACCTGATGGTAGAAAGTCAAAGAGGATGCTGGATGGACGGGTGGGATACTTAATAATACTAAGGGCCCTGCATATACAATGTTCCTGATAAGTGTCCTGGATGGATGGTGGAGGGACCCCTATGATCCTCTCAGCTGTTCTCACAGTTCTTTGTTGGGACTTCAGGTCCTGAAACTCAAAAACAAACCCCACATATGTTAAAGGAAACATTATGCGAAGAGTAGCCACAAGCAAATAGTGTTTCTGAACTGATGTTTGTAAAGAGAGTCCCATAGTTTAACACAGAGTGTTTTGGAGCAGCAATCCAAACCGGCTCATAGTTCACCTTGGGCCCCAGTACCCTGGCCTGCTCAATCTGGCCCGGCACTTCAATCTCCATCCGAACAAGATGGATACGTCTGACTTTGCTGCCTCGATTCAGCTTGTAAATCTCCGTCGTGTCGATACGCTCTGGGTGCTGAACCCCATGGCTTCGATTCAGCCCGTGTCCAACCATTCACACTCTTCCACAGTCTCGGTGGCAGGACTGCCACCCAGCCTCAACTCTGCCCCATCAAATTGCCTCCAAGTTCAAAGGGAAGTTACAGACTAATTCTTGCAATGATTGTTTGCAAAAAAGTGTGGTTGACAAAGTATTTAGTTGTTATCCTTGTTTCATTAGGCACCAGCCAGAAGTTGCTGAGGTTCACCGGTGCCATCTTAAACCAGAGATGGCACTGGTTTCCCTCTCCTGAAATGTACAATCAGCTCCTTGGTCTTACTAACACCGAGTGAGTGGTTGTTGTTATTATACTACTCAGCCAAGTTTTCAATCTTCCTCCTGTATGCTGATTCATCACCATCTTTGGTGCAAGCTTGTATATGGTGTTGGAGCTGTATTTAGCCACACAGTCACAGGTGTAAAGTGAGTAGCACAGGGGCCTAAGCACACAGCCCTGTGGTGCCCCTCTGCTGACGGAGATCGTGAAAGAGATGTGTTTACCGATCCAAATGCAGAAATCTAGGACCCAATTACAAAAGAAGGTAATGAGGCCAAGGTCTTGTCGGCTTTTGATTAGTTCTGTGGGGATGATGGGGTTAAATCCTGAGCTGTAATCGATAAAGAGTATGCATCTTTGCTGTCCAGATGTTCCAGGGTTGTGTGGCATGCCAACAAGATGCCATCTGCTGTGGACTTGCTGCTCCGGTCGGCAAATTGGAGCAGATCCAAGATGCTTCTCAGTCAGGAGCTGTTAGGTTTCATCACCGGCCTCTCAAAACAACTTATCACTGTGGATGTGAATGCAACTGGGTGACCGTCATTAAAGTATGTCACCACTCTCTTCTTGGGCAGCTGTGTGATTGATGCCTGTTTGAGCAGGTGGATTCCACGTGCAGCCAGAGTGAGAGGTTAATGATATTAGTAAATGCACCAGCCAGCTTGTGGCATGGTCCTTTAGTCCTTGGCCAGGTAACGCATTGGTCTGGATGTTTTTCTTGGAGTCATCTTCTGAAAGCAGCCTGCGCATTAGCTTCAGATACTGAGATCAAAGGACCATCAGGAGATGTCAGGGCATGTAATGGGTCCTCCATGCACTGACGGTCAAAGGGAGAATAGAAGACATTGAACTCTTCTGGAAGCGAAGCTCTGCTGTCCCCTGTGTCACTTGATTTAACTTTGTAGGAAGTTATAGCATTCAGACCCTGCCACAGCTGCTGAGCATCCTTTGCTGATTCCAGTTTGATCTGGAATCTCCACTTTGCCTATGAGATGGCTTACTGGAGATCATACCCACATCTCTCGTAGCATTCTTGGTCTCTAAGCTTAAATACCCCTGATCTGGCCCTCAGCAAATTTCGATCTCATGGTTCATTCAGGGCTTCTGATTGGGGAGAACTCTGACTGCTTAGTGGGGACACACTCATCGACAGCTGTTTTAATAAAGTCTGTAATAACCCTGGTGTATTCACTCTGATCCATAGATGAGTGTTTGAGCACAGGTAAAGTCCCTTTCCACCAATGAGCACATCTACTATATACGAAATGCTGTTGTAGGAAAGCAGCATACATCTTCAGAGATCCTCACCACCTATGCCACCCTCTCTTTCTTTTTGCTGCCATCAGGTAAAAGATCCCAGAGGGTCAGACCTTGGACCACCAGGTTCAAAAACAATTACTATCCCTCAACTATCAGGCTCTTGAACAAAGGGGGATAACTACACTCACTTTTCCATCCATTGGAATGTTACCACAACTAGTTTTCCCACTTTAAAGACTTTATCTTGTTATTTCATGTTCTTGTTATTTATTTCCATATATTTATATTTGCATTTGCAGTTTGTGTCTTCTGCATTCTACTTGATGTTTCATCAAATCTGTTATAGTTACTATTCTAAGTATGCTTGCAGTAAATGAATCAATATCCAAGGTTCTCTTACCTAGCTATCCTTGTGCTTCCTCCTTATGGAACGTCTCTGTCCTGTACGCTGTGCAATTGGCCATTAAACACCCTCTACATGTCAGATATGAACTTGTCTAAAAACAGCTGGTCCCAATTAAATCTCCCTAGTTACTAATTTAATGCTCTTGTAATTTGCCCTGCTCCAATTTAATACTCTCCCTCAAGGTCCAGACTTATTCTTATCTATAGCGATGTTAAACTTGTGTTGTGGTTACTGTTCCCCAACTGTTCACCGACTGAAAGGTCAGTCACCCAGCCAGACTCATGATCCAATATCAGGTCCAGTATAGCCCTTCCTCTTGTTGGAGATCTATCTACTATCTGAGAAAACCCTCCTGCAGACAGCAAAAGTATTCTACCCCATCTTACCCTCTTGCAGAAAGGAGCTCTCAGTCCACATTGGGTAACTTGAAGACCTCCACGACAAAAATCTTGTTATTTTTAAACCTTTGTCTAATCCATCTGTACACTTGTTCCTTAATATTCCAGTGACTATTGAAATTGGACCTTTCACATTTTTCAGTTCTACACAGTGGATGAGCTGTCCATTCCGTCCCCATGAGTGCAGCTGTGATATTGTCTTCGACGCATTGGGGAACTGCCAACCTCCTCCTCAATTACCTCCCTCCAGCAGCTATCTCCTGTCTTCACAAACCCCACCCCGCACCAGGCTCCCTCTTTGTCTGGGCTTCGAGACAGATACTTCAGATAAAAACAACGGCGCATGCGCACCAACTTTTATTGTCTGCTCACGTGTGCATGTACAAGTATATCGTAACATCCCCTTTTTATCAAAACAAAGAAAAGGAACAATTGTATTCACAATTAATTTCTCTGGAGTCTGCTTTCCAGTATATTTTCATGGAATTAACTTTCAAAGCATTCATTAATCATGTCTTATGTCCCTTACGCCTGTCACAAATACCACTCATTATTTCCGTTTGTATGAGCATATATACAAAATATAAAACATACTAAAATTTGACTTTAACTTCAAATTACAAACTACACAACCTCAAATAGGACAAGGTCCTTCTTTGAGTATAAACATGACATTAAAATCCCAAATAGTGTCAGACTTACTGTTCAATTGTTCATGCAATTATTCAATGTGAAACAAACTCTTCTAGATATTGTGGCCTTTTCACTGTGCGGCTAGAACGAGCTTTTACTGTTTTGTCCAAGTCCTGTTGTTTGTTATTTGCATGTTCCGATGTTTGTGTTGTGTCATTGGCCTCTGCTAGTGTTTGTGTGTGTGCATTTGATGTGGTTGTGTGTGTGCATTTGATGTGGTTGTGTGTGTGCATTTGATGTGGTAGACACACTGTGGTCATTGTCATTGGTCTCTGCTAGTGTTTGTGTGCATTTGATGCGGTAGACACACTGTGGTCATTGTCATTGGCATCTGCTAGTGTTTGTCTGTGTGCATTTGATGTGGTAGACACACTGTGGTCATTGTCATTGGCCTCTGCTACTGTTTGTATGCATTTGATGCGGTCGGCACACAGTGGTCATTGTCATTGGCCTCTGCTAGTGTTTGTGTGCATTTGATGCGGTAGACACACTGTGGTCATTGTCATTGGCCTCTGCTAGTGTTTGTCTGTGTGTATTTGATGTGGTTGTGTGTGTGCATTTGATGTGGTAGACACACTCTGGTCATTGTCGTTGGCATCTGCTAGTGTTTGTCTGTGTGCATTTGATGTGGTAGACACACTGTGGTCATTGTCATTGGCCTCTGCTAGTGTTTGTCTGTGTGTATTTGATGCGGTGGGCACACTGTGGTCATTGAACTCGGATGTGGACCTGATTTTGCCTGTTCATGTGTGATTAGCTTTTCAGGCGGTTCCTCAGCCGTCTTTCGTAGATGTGAGCGATTAAGTTGGTAGTTCCCTGAAGGGGTTTGAACTACATACAAACGCTCATTAAGGTGCCGACACACAATTGCTTTCTCCCAGTTATTTTTTACCTTGCACCAGGGGTTGCATGCGCACAGTATTCCCTTCAACGAGTGCAGCAAGATCTTTGGCCGATTTGTTGTAATTGTTGGCCTGCTGCTGGACGCGTTGTTTCATACACCCATGTTCGCGTACAAATCTGTGTTCCAGTAAACTCGCTGTTGCAGGCAAGAGTGTGTGTGTGTGGTGATTCATCAGACGCTGGGCGGGACTCGTGCTGTGCCCTTGCGAAGGTGTGTTGAGATGGTCTACAAGTGCGAGGTAGGGATCTGCTCGCGATTTGTTGCTCTTTGTGAGGATCCGCTTAGCTGTTTTAACTGCTGATTCAGCTTTTCCATTCGCTTTGCTGTTTCCGGGTCTGCTACACAAGTGCTCAAACTCCCATTCTTGTGCAAATCTGTGAAACACCACTGACGTGTATTGTGGCCAATTATCACTAACCACTTGTGTTGGGCTACCATATCCTGCAAAATAAGCCTTCAATTTGCGAATAATGGCTGCGCTGGTCGTATCGCAAAGAAGATCTACCTTGAAGAAATTGCTGTAGTAATCAACGATGATGAGGTACTCTTTTCCTTCAAAAGTAAATAGGTCGGTACCTATCTTTTCCCACGGCTGAGGAGGTACCTCATGACTCATAAGTGATTCTTTCTGCTGACTCATTTTGTATGTGCGACAAACATCACATGTAGCAATATATTGTTTGATGTCGCTGCTTGTGCCTGGCCAAAAATGACGTCTCAGAAGGACGTCTGAGACATCCTTCTACGTCCAAGTGTGACGAATGAATTCTTTCCTTCGTTTGCTTTCACTCACTCTGCGATATGATGACACACTTACCTTTGAAGATTAAGCCGTCTTGGACTGCGTGCTCATCCCTATAGCTATAGTAAGGTGTGAGTTGCTCTGGTAGCGCGTCACGTTCGCTCAACCATCCGCTGATGATTACACGTTTCAACATCTGTGGTGTGTCATCTTTCGCTGTTTCGATGCGAATCTGTTCTGGACGCTCATCGCGGATTGGCAGCTGCAATAGCATGTTGACTTCGTCGGAGCTGTTCTCCCGGCCTGGAGTACCGCTGACTGCTCGCGATAGAGTATCCGCGAGGTGCATGAGCTTTCCTTGACGGTAGGTGATGTCCAAATCATAGCTCTGCAGGCAAAGAAGCATTCCCTGTAGGCGCTTTGGTGCCTTCACCAACGGCTTCTTAACTGTCAGTTCCAGCGGCTTGTGATCGCAGAGTACTCTTGTAAAGCGGCCAAAAGTGTACTGATGAAAACGCTCAAGTGCGAAAACGATAGCGAGCATTTCCTTTTCGATCGCTGCGTAACGTGTTTCTGTGTCCGTTAGCACTCTGCTTGCATATGCGATCGGCCGCCCATTCTGGAGGAGTGCTGTCCCTAGGCCTTTGTTGCTGGCGTCGCATTGGATGGTCAGCTCCTCCTTAGAATTGTAGTATGCTAACATCGGTGCTTCGGATACCATCCGCTTGATCTTGGAGGGAGCGTTTTGCTGCTCAGCTGACCACTCCCATGCTACACCTGGCTTTGTCAGCTGTCTTACTGGCTCAAGGGTATCTGAGAGACTTGGTAGGAAATGGCTCAGGTAGTTGACAAATCCGATCAGTCGCTGCACTCCCTGCACATCTGTGGGTGCTGGCATGTTGAGAACGTCAGCAACCTTTTTAGGATCAGGCTGAAGTCCCTCACGTGATGAGATGCCCCAAAAAGAGTTTCTCTGTCGCTCTGAAGAGAGATTTGTTCTTGTTGAGCCTGATATGCTGTTCTGCACAGCGCTGTAATAGCTGCTCAAGTTTCACATCATGATCGGTGATTGCCCTTCCCTACGTTTCCCCTTTACCGTACACCAGAATGTCGTCTGCGACGCCAATCACTCCCGGTAGTCCTTCCAGCGCCAGATGCAGTCTGCGCTGGAAAATCTCTGACAACACGCTGATTTCAAATGGAAGTCTGAGCCATCTATACCGCCTGAAAGGTGTGTTGAAGGTGGTGAGCACGCTTGATTCACTGTCCAATTTCACTTGCCAGAATGCAGAACTCATATCAAGCTTGCTGAAAACCTTAGCCTGGTCAACATCTGGCAAAATGTCCTCTATCACCGGAAGGGGGTAGAGTTCTCTCCTCAGCGCGTTGTTCAAAGGTCGAGGGTCAATGCCCATACCAAGATTGCCGTTCTTCTCTGTGACCACAGGCTGGCTCATGGTCCAGAGCTATCACCTTGAGGTCTACCAGTTGATCAAGCTCAGCTTTCACCTTCCACTTCATAGCGTGAGGTCGACATCGTGGAGGTAACACCGTGGGTTGAACTTCCTCAACAGTCTGCAGGTGGGCTGCACCCGGAAGCTCCCCGAATGCATTGTCAAACGCCTCTGTATAACGTTCTTCTGGCGTGCATTGTTTTTCTTTAAGTGTAGTGTTACGTGGTGGACAACAATGAATATAGAAATCAGTCAGGTTTTATAAACAAACATAAACATTTATTAAACTCTGCTCAACAAAAATGAAAAGTAAACAAATGAATAACTTAACCGGAAGTTAACTGCTATACGGCACTTTAACAAACAGCCAAACTCTGGAATAGTTCTTAAAGTGGTAAATTCAAAAGTCCAAGTGATTTATACAGTCAGTAAGGAGAGATTTCCCTAAAAACTGATTTCTTTGAAGACATGATGTTACTGCTGATCCCAGCAGAGAGATGCCTTGTCCAAAGGAGTCACAACGAAGGAAATAAAACGGCTTAAAGGAACTGACCTTTTTGCTGGAGGGTGAACACTGTACAAACCTTCCTGATCTTGCAGGGGTTTTATCTCAGATGCAGACCACTATTCCTGAACGAAGATTCAATAAGGTTGAAACTTTATAAAACCATTGAAAGACAACAACTTTACTCAATCCTTTGGGTTCCTGTACTCCGGTAAGGTCTGCACTCTCCAACACTAGACTGTAGAGGTAAAACAAAGGTGCAACAACCAAAAACTGGCAGTGATCGACGAAACTGCCAGCACAATGGATTTGCACCTTACAATAGAAAGTAAAACTCCACTTTAAAACAAAAGTGCGTCATGAGATGAATATGCTGCAAAACTAACTAATGAACTAACCGCATGGCAACAGGGGTTTCCCCTTATATACCTGTTGGAACATGCCATCACGTGACCTCACACCAGCAGGAAAATTATATCATGTGACCTCACTGGCAGGAAAATTACATCACCCTGCCATCACAAGATAATTACATCATGCTCACAAGACAGTCACAAGATACCCATGGGGTATGTAACACCTCCCTCCAAAAAGGGAAAATTTTGGTCTGTTATGAGCAAAATTTTAACAAATATTTACAAAAAAAATACAAATGTATAGAATCTACAACATACACAATATACACAGTATTATCATACAGCACCTTACAAACTAATACAGTAGGAGTGTTACAAGTATTACAAATCACTCCAAAACAAAATTACATTGTACATTGAACATCTAGATAGACAGTCAGCAATCACATTATCTTTGCCTTTAATATGAATTAGTAAAATATTATACTCCTGTAACATCAAACTCCAATTCAGTAACCTTCTATTTTTGTCTTTCATCTTACTCTAAAACACTAACAGATTATGATCGCTGTAAACTACGAGTAGTTTCTGAGTTGTACCAACATAGACATCAAAATGTTGTAAAGCTAAAACAAGCGATAATAATTCCTTTTCGATAGTTGAATAATTTCTTTGATGCTCATTAAATTTCTGAGAAAAGTAAGCTACTGGGTGATTAACCTCGTCACCCTCATCTCTTTGAAGTAACACTGCTCCTGCAGCCTCATCACTAGCATCTACAGCTAATGAAAATGGTCTTTCAAAGTCAGGTGACCTGAGCACAGATTTATGATGTAGCATATTTTTAAATTTATCAAATGCCTCCTGACAAGGCACTGTCCAACAAACTTTTCACCTTTCTTCAAGAGGTAAGTTAATGGAAGGACAATGTCTGCAAAATTCTTACAAAATATTCGGTAACATCCTACCATTCCCAAGAATCTTCGGAGAGTCTTTTTTACCAGTTGGAGTGGGTACCTCCAAAATTGCCTGAATAGTAGCTAATTTACCTTGACCCACAACATACCCAAAGTAGGTCACAGTTGCATGACTAAATTCACTTTTAGCTAAGTTAATAGTCAACACGAGTGAATCTGCAGATGCTGGAAATAAATAAAAACACAAAATGCTGGCAGAACTCAGCAGGCCAGACAGCATCTATGGGAGGAGGTAGTGACGACACTTCAGGCCGAAACCCTTCATCAGGAGTGATGAATAGTCAAGTTAGCTTTTGAAAGCCTTTCAGGTAGTTCCTCCACTGCATTAATATGAGCTTCCCAAGTATCATTTCCTGTAACTAAATCATCAATATAGGCTTCGTATCTTTTAACCCATGAATCACAGAATTAATCATCTGCTGGAAAGTATCTGGTGCATTCTTCATCCCAAAAGGAAGAACATTATATTCATATAACCAGATGGGGTTACAAATGCAGAAATCTCTCTACCTCTATCCATCAAAGGAACACACCAATACACTTTTAACAAATCAATCTTTGTAAGAAACTTTGCTTTTCAGACTTTAGAACATAGAACATAGAACATAGAATAGTACAGCACATTACAGGCCCTTCAGTCCACATTGTTGTGCCGACCCTCAAACCCTGTCTCCCATATAACCCCCCCCCCACCTTAAATTCCTCCATATACCCGTCTAGTAGTCTCTTAAACTTCACTAGTGTATCTGCCTCCACCACTGACTCAGGCAGTGCATTCCACACACTAACCACTCTCTGTGAAAAAGCTTCTTCTAATATACCCTTGAACTCCCCTCCCCTTACCTTAAAGCCATGTCCTCTTGTACCTATCAGTGGTGCCCTGGGGAAGAGGTGCTGGCTGTCCACTCTGTCTATTCCTCTTAATATCTTGTACACCTCTATCATTTACCCTCTCATCCTCCTCTCCAAAGAGTAAAGCCCTAGCTCCCTTAATCTCTGATCATAATCCATACTCTCTAAACCAGGCAGCATCCTGGTAAATCTCCTCTGTACCCTTTCCAATGCTTCCACATCCTTCCTATAGTGAGGGAACCAGAAACGGACACAGTACTACAAATGTGGCCTAACCAGAGTTTTATAGAGCTGCATCATCACATCGCGTCTCTTAAACTCTGTCCTTTGACTTATGAAAGCTAACATCCCATAAGCATTCTTAACTACCCTATCTAACTGTGAGGCAAATTTCAGAGATCTGTGGAGATGTACCCCAAGATCCCTCTGCTCCTCCACATTACCAGGTATCCTGCCATTTACTTTGTACTCTGCCTTGGAGTTTGTCCTTCCAAAGTGTACCACCTCACACTTGTCCAGGTTGAACTCCATCTGCCACTTCTCAGCCCACTTCTGCATCCTATCAATGTCTCTCTGCAATCTTCGACAATCCTCTACACTATCTACAACACCACCAACCTTTGTGTCGCTGCAAACTTCCCAACCCACCCTTCTACCCCCATATCAAGGTTGTTAATAAAAATCACAAAAAATAGAGTGCCCAGAACAGATCCTTGTGGGACACCACTAGTCACAACCCTTCAATCTGAATGTACTCCCTCCACCACAACCCTCTGCCTTCTGCAGGCAAACCAATTCTGAATACACCTGGCCAATCTTCCCTGGATCCCATGCCTTCTGACTTTCTGAATAAGCCTACAGTGTGGAACCTTGTCAAATGCCTTACTAAAATCCATGTAGATCACATCCACTGCACTACCCTCATCTATATGCCTGGTCACCTCCTCAAAGAATGCTATCAGGCTTGTTAAGCATGATCTGCCCTTCACAAAGCCATGCTGACTGTCCCTGATCAGACCATGATTCTCTAAGTACCCACAGATGCTATCTCTAAGAATCTTTTCCAACAGCCTTCCCACCACAGAAGTAAGACTCACTGGTCTATAATTACCTGGACTATCTCTTCTACCTTCTTTGAACAAGTGGACAACATTCGCCTCCCTCCAATCCTCTGGTACCATTCCCATGGACAACGAGGACATAAAGATTCTAGCCAGAGGCACAGCAATCTCTTCTCTTGCCTCATGGAGCAGCCTGGGGAATATTCCGTCAGGCCCCGGGGACTTATCCGTCCTAATGTATTTTAACAACTCCAAAACCTCCTCTCCCTTAATATCAACATGCTCCAGAACATCAACCTCACTCATATTGTCCTCACCGTCATCAAGTTCCCTCTCATTGGTGAATACTGAAGAGAAGTATTCATTGAGGACCTCGCTCACTTCCACAGCCTCCAGGCACATCTTCCCACTTTTATCTCTAATTGGTCCTACCTTCACTCCTGTCATCCTTTTGTTCTTCACATAATTAAAGAATGCCTTGGGGTTTTCCTTTACCCTACTTGCCAAGGTCTTCTCATGCCCCCTCCTTGCTCTTCTCAGCTCCTTCTTAAGCTTCTTTCTTGCTACCCTATATTCCTCAATAAACCCATCTGATCCTTGCTTCCTAAACCTCATGTATGCTGCCTTCTTCCACCTGACTAGATTTTCCACTTCACTTGTCATCCATGAATCCTTCACCCTACCATTCTTTATCTTCCCCACCGGGACAAATTTATCCCTAACATCCTGCAAGAGATCCTTAAACATCAACCACATGTCCATAGTACATTCCCTGCAAAAACATCATCCCAATTCACACCCACAAGTTCTAGCCTTATAGCTTCATAATTTGCCCTTCCCCAATTAAAAATTTACTGTCCTCTCTGATTCTATCCTTTTCCATGATAATGCTAAAGGCCAGGGAGCAGTGATCACTGTCCCCCAGATGCTCACCCATTGAGAGATCTGTGACCTGACCTGGTTCATTACCTAATACTAGATCTAGTATGGCATTCCCCGTAGTCAGCCTGTCAACATGGTGTGACAGGAATCCATCCTGGACACACTTAACAAACTCTGCTCCATCTAAACCCTTGGAACTAATCAACTGCCAATCAATATTAGGGAAGTTAAAGTCACCCATGATAACAACCCTATTATTTTTGCACCTTTCCAAAATCTGCCTCCAAATCTGTTCCTCAGTATCTCTGCTGCTACCAGGGGGCCTATAGAATATCCCCAGTAGAGTATGTGCTCCTTCCTGTTCCTGATGTCCACCCATACTGACTCAAAAGGGGATCCTCCTACATTACCTACCCTTTCTGCAGCTGTAATAGTATCCCTGACCAGAAATGCCACCCCTCCTCCCCTTTTTCCCCGTTCTCTATCCCTTTTAAAGCACTGAAATCCAGGAATATTGAGAATCCATTCCTGCCCTGGTGCCAGTCAAGTCTCTGTAATGGCCACTACATCATAATTCCATGTATGTATCCAAGCTCTCAGTTCATCACCTTTGTTCCTGATGCTTCTTGCATTGAAGTACACACACTTTAGCCCTTCTACCTTTCTACCTTTTCACCCTTTATTCTGCTTCCCTTTCCTCAAAGCCTCTCTATGTGTTAGATCTGGCTTTACTCCATGCACTTCATTCACTTCTCTATCGCTCCGGGTCCCATCCCCCTTGCAAATTAGTTTAAACCCTCCCGAACCATGCTAGCAAACCTACCAGCAAGGATATTGCTCTCCATCGAGTTCAGGTGCAACCCATCTGATCTGTACAGGTCCCACCTTCCTCAGAAGAGATCCCAATGATCCAAAAATCTAAAACCCTGCCCCCTGCACCAACTCCTCAGCCACGCATTCAACTGCCACCTCCTCCAATTCTTACCGTCACGATCACATAGTACTGGCAGCAATCCCGAGAACACCACCCTTGAGGTCCTGTTCTTCAGCCTTCTGCCTAGTTCCCAAAAATCACACTTCAGGACCTCATCTCTCTTCCTGCCTATGTTGTTGGTACCAACATGTATCATGACTTCTGGTTGCTTTCCCTCTCATACCAGGATGTCATGCACCTGGTCAGAGACATCCCGGACCCTGGCACCCGGGAGGCAACAAACCATGCGGGTTTCCTTCTCATGTCCACAAAATCTCCTGTCTGCTCCCCTGACTATAGGGTCTCTAATGACGACAGCTCTCCTCTTCTCCGTCCCATCCTTCTGCACCACAGGGTCAGACTCAGTGCCAGAGGCCCTGCCACCATGGCTCACACCTGGTCGGTCATCCTCGCCAACAGTATCCAGGACGGTAAACTTATTATTCAGGGGAATTGCTACAGGGGTGCTCTGCACTACCTGTCTACTCTCCTTCTCTTTCCCCCTCGGACTGTCACCCAACGACCTGCTTCTGGCAGCCTAGGTGTCTACTTCCCTGTAGCTCTCATCTATGACTGCCATATTCTCCCTTATGAGAATTTTATCCACACAATCTTCCATTCTAGGGATTGGATATGCATATCTTTTTGTTACGGCATTCACCTTCCTGTAGTCAGTACAAAACAGAATACCACCATCTGACCATAATGCACGGTGAACTCCAATTCAAATTAGAAGGTCTAATAATATTATGCGCTAACATATATTTAATTTCTTGTTTAGCAAGTTCACATTTTTCCATGTTCATCCATTATGGATGTTGCTTTATGAGTTTGGCATCTCCAAAATCTACACCATGTGAATCTACCGTGGTTCTTTTAGGAATGTCCAGAAATAAATCCCTATATTTCAAAAGTAACAGCTTCATCTGCTGCCTCTGCTCTGGCTGTAAATGAGCTAATTTCTCATCAATATTTTCCAGAATTGTTGAGTTTGGTAATCTGGCAGAAATAATGTTGGGTTTAAAATGAGTTTCAGATGAATCATCCATTAAGTTCTCTGTGGGATCAGACTCATTAACCACAGCAGTCATAGTAGCAGACTGTTTCTCATAATATGGTTTTATTTTTTATGGTTTTTATTTTATAATATGGTTTTAACACAAAGCTGTGTTGATCTTCTTCGATCTGGTATTTTTATCACATAATCCACATCATTAACTTTAGATATAATCTCATAAGGACCGTGAAATTTAGCTTGTAAAGGGTTCATTTGCACCAGGAAAAGAACCAACACCTTAGCTCCAGGCTTCAATGACCTCATTCTAGCTTCCTTTTCATACCAAGTTTTCATTTTGCCCTGAGCCAATTTTAAATTTTCCCTGGCTAAGCTACATGCTTTATGCAATCTTTCCTTAAATTTCAAAACATAATCCAGCAAATTAGTATCAACCTTTTTATTAATCTACTGTTCTTTTAACAAAGCCAAAGGTTCTCTAACTCTATGCCCAAACACAAGTTCAAAAGGACTGAAACCTAAGGGTTCCTGCACTGACTTCCATATTGCAAATAAAAGTAAATATATGCCTTCATCCCAATCCTTTTCATTTCCCACATAATACATTCTAATCATGGTTTTGAGGGTAGAATGGAACCTCTCCGAGGCTCCTTGTGATTCTGGATGGTATGCAGATGAGGTAATCTGTTTGGCTCCCAGTTTATAAACTTTCTGCTGTAACAATCCACACATAAAACTACTACCTTGATCAGTTTGTATTTCCTTAGGCAACTCAAAATAAGTAAAGAATTTTATAAGAGCCTTTATTACAGTTATAGGTGTTATATTCCTGAGTGGTGTTCCCTCTGGAAGCCTAGATGCTGTGCACATGATGATCAGCGTATTGTTACATACCTTGTGGGTGTCCTCTGACTATCTTATGACCATGATGTAATTGAGTATCTGGTGAGCATGATGTAATGGTCTTGTGATGGTAGGGTGATGTAATTTCCCACCAGTGTAAGCTCATGTAATGACAGGTTTTAACAGGTATAAAATGGGAAAGCCTGCTGTCACGCAGGAGTTTTTGTGTTGAGTCGTCTTTTAATTTGTCAGTTACTCCGTTATGCTGCGTTTTTGTCTTATGATGCAGTTTCGTTTTAAAGTGGAGTTTTACTTCCTACTGTAAGGTACAAAATCATGGTGCCAGCATTTTTGCCAGTCGCTGCCAGTTTTGTTGATTTATCTTTGATTTAATTTTAAAGTCTAAGTATTGGAGAGTGAAGACTTTACAGAAGTATGGGAACCCGAAGGATCCAGTAAAGTTCGGCGGTTTAATACAGGATCAAACTTATTGAATCTTCGTTCAGGAAGTAGTGACCTGCATCTGAGATAACCCCTGCCTGTAAGAACAGAAATGGTTGTGCAGTGTTATTCACTAAGAAAAAGGTCAGTTCCTTTAAACCATTTTTATTTCCTTCGTCATGAACCCTTTGGACTAGGCATATTTCGGCTGGGATCAGCAGTAACATCACGTCGTTAAAGAATTTGTTACTTCACTAAAGTCTCACCTAGTTGACTGTATAAATCACTTGGACTTTTGTAATTACCACTTTAAGAATGTGTTCTCATTAACCACTTTAAGAACTGTTCCAGTGTTGTCGTATAGCAGTTAACTTTCAGTTAAGTTAGTTGTTTGTTTACTTTTCATTTTTATTGAGCAGAGTTTAAAAGTTGTTTATTTGTTTATAAAACTTGATTTAGTTCAATATTCATTGTTACTGGATGCATATCGTAACAAAATATTGATGGCCAGTTTTAGTTTTTGGCAATGGGCCTACACAATCTACAAAAATTTTGGAAAATGGTTCACCAAATGCAGGAATAGGTTGCAGTGGGGCCACTGGAGTAACTTGATTAGGTTTACCCACAATCTGACAAGTATGACAAGTTCAGCAAAATGTCACCACATCTTTTCTTAAACCAGGCCAGTAAAAATGTTTAAAAACTTTGTTCACAGTTTTCTTCACACCTTGATGTCCATCCAAGGGCATACTATGAGCCAAAGTTAAAATCTCATTCCGATAAACTTTAGGAACAACTACCTTGTGACCAATTGTAGATGATCTCCACTTCCTCATTATCACTCCACTCTTAAAATAATATCCTACTGGCACCTTCTCAATTTCACTATCTGTAAGAGCCTGTTCTTTTAATTTGATGATCTCAGGGTCTCTACTCTACTCTGCTACCATCTCCTTCTGAGATAGAGACAAATCTTCATGGTCAGACTTACTACAAGAGTTTTGATCAAACAATGAATGTAAGAAAGTCTCTGACACATCCTCAAAATTCGAATCCTGAGTTGAATAGTTATGGGTAGCAGCCTCATCCTGCACAGACCCATTCACCTCAGCAATCCTTTTGGCCATAGCCTGGGTTACAATGCAGGGGGAAATCCATGTTAGAACTTACCTTTGGTTCATCAGAGATGGACTTAATCGTCAAATGCACTTCAGGAAAAACTTGTCCATTTGCTAAGTCATTCCCTAACAATACAGAAACATTTCCCACGGGTAAACTGGGTTGTAGTCCGAATTTAACAGGTCCTATAACTAATCCTGACCTTAAGTTTACTCTATGCAAATGTACAGGCATAAGGGCACTCCCAACACCTCGTATATAGTTTACCTCACCAGTGTCAGACTCATCATTAAACATTAACACGCTGTCTAACATCAGTGATTGAGAAGCTCCAGTATCCCTAAGGATTTTTATTGGCACTGGTGTGGAACCCTCTTTCAAGGATACAAATCCTTCAGTTATAAAATGATCATATCCCCTCTTAACTTGGTCAGACTCTGACAAAGCTTCATTTGTATCTCTCGAACTCTGTGGATTTACAGGTTTTTCAATATGTTGCACACAAGCATCTGGGACTGCTTCCTTCTCCTTCTTCTTCAGTTGGAAACAGTTAGCTATTATGTGACCAGGTTTCTTACAATAATTACAAATAGGACCTAAATGTCTTTCCTTCACTTGTTTCCCTTCATCCTTACCTTTCTCAATAACTTCTGATTTAATTTCTGGTTTACCTTGACTCTCTGTGCTATTTTTCCTTTTAAAAGTTCTACCCAGAGGAAATTTACTCTTATGGATTAAAGCATACTCATCAGCTAATTTAGCAGACTCCTGCAATGTAGCAGTGTCCCTCTCATTTAAGTATGTCCTTACTTCAACAGGGATGCTCCTTTTAAATTCCTTCATTAAAATCAACTCTTTCAATTTATTACAGTCGCCATTTACATTTTTAGAGGAAACCCATCGGTCAAAATACAGATTTATCATAGGCAAATTCCACATAAGTTTTGTCCATGGATGATTTCAAATTTCTGAACCTTTCTCTATAAGCTTGCGGAAACAGTTCATACGCTTTCAGTATATGCTATTTCACAATATCATAATCAAGTGCTTGCTCAGCAGTTAAAGCTGTATAAACTCATTGTGCTTTACCTTTAATTACACATTGTAACAGCACTGGCCATTTATCTTTCAGCCACTCTGAAATCAGAGCAAAAGTTTCAAAATGCTGGAGACATTTATCTATTTCTGCCTCATTAAATGGAGGAACCAATCTAATTTTCTGACTAACAACAAACAGTTTCCTAGAATTAGACGCCCTATTCTCGGATTTAATTTTTCCACATCTAGCTCAAACTCCCTTTGTTTACCTGCTTCTCTTGCCACCACCTCCGCTTTAAATTGCTCTAACTTTATTTGTTCTATTTGTAACTGCATCTCCAGTTTACTTATTGGAAACATATCTCACACCTCTTCATCAAAATCACCCAACTCTATATAATGTGCCATGATTTTTCTTTGAATTACTGGCTTTGTTGTAACCTTCAAAATCCCTTTAAGGTCCAACATTCCAGCAATCTTGGATACATTACCCTTTCTCGCCTTCGCTAATACCTTCGGGTCTGGCAATGCCAGAAAGTCATCAATATTCATTGCTGCCGAATACCACCCACAGATCAATCATACAAAAGAATCGGGTATTTCCCTTTTCCAAATCAGATTGATAATTAAACAAGCACTTGAGCTCACAATTGGTACAAATCGCAGACGAGCCCACAATTTCTGTTCTATGGTGGGCAACAATGTATATAGAATTGAGTCAGGTTTTATAACAAACATGAACATTTATTAAACTCTGCTCAACAAAAGTGAAAAGTAAACTAACGACTAACTTAACCGGAAGTTAACTGCTATACAGCACTTTAACAAACAGCCAAACTCTGGAATATTTCATAAAGCGGTAAATTCGAGCACAGTCTTAAAGTGGTAAATTCGAAAGTCCAAGTGATTTATACAATCAGTAAGGAGAGACTTCCTTAAAAACTGATTTCTTTGAAGACGTGATGCTACTGCTGATCCCGGCCGAGAGATGCCTTGTCCAAAGGATTCATAACAAAGGAAATAAAACGGCTTAAAGGAACTGACCTTTTTGCTGGAGGGTGAACACTGTACAAACCTTCCTGATCTTGCAGGGATTTTATCTCAGATGCAGACCACTATTCCTGAACGAAGATTCAGTAAGGCCAATCCTTTAGAAAAACAACAAATGACACCAACTTTACTCCACCTTTCTGGTTCCCATACTTTCGTAAAGACTTCACTCTCCAATACTAGACTGTAGAGGTAAAACAAAGGTGCAACAAACAAAAACTGGCAGTGATTGGCAAAACTGCTGGCACAACGGATTTGCACCTTAAAATAGAAAGTAAAACTCCACTTTAAGACAAAACTGCATCATGAAATGAATATGCAGCAAAGTTAACTAACAAACTAACTAATGAACTAACCGCATGACAACAGGGTTTTCCCCTTATATACCTGTTGGAACATGCCATCACATGACCTCACACTGGCAGGAAAATTACATCACCCCACCATCACAAGACAATTACATCATGCTCACAAGATACTCAATTACAACATAGTCATAAGACAGTCACCAGATACCCATGGGGTATGTAACAGTAAGTGCATGCACACTGCGAAAGTTGTCATCGTTGACCATAATCAACTTCATTTGCTGGCTGGCCCTGCTTCCCAGCAATGGTGTAAGTTCATCAGTGACCACGACAAATTCGACAGAATACTTGTGGTTTGTCATGGGGTTATGCAATTTCTCTCTGCACAACCCTTCTGCATCCATGGTAGTCTTGTTCCACATCATCAGCTTTTTTGTCCATTGTCTTAGTGTATGATCCACTCCCTTCAAGTATTTGCAGGGTAAAATGTTAATGCTTGCCCCGCTGTCGACTTGGAAGTCTATTGGCATTCCATTGATGAACATCTGTGCAAATACATCATCCTTTGTCTTCAAACTGTTGACCACCATTATGACATTGTCAATAAACTCGGTGCTGCTGTCACTGTCGGTTTGGTCATCACTTTGTGCTTCCACCCTATGCACGGGCTTCCGCTTTGCAAAGTGATTTTGAACGCCACACACACCTTGCACATCTGTCCGTGTGCTTCTCTCTTGCATGTTCCATGCCACAGTACTTGCAAGGGTTCACTTTGCTTCTGTGGCTGTTCAAGGTGCCTTTTGCTCTGGCTCCACCACTAGCATGAACCTTCTGTCCAGGATGCTTTGAACCTTTCTTGTGCCAGGTTTAATCCCATGGACAGTAGCGGACCTGCTATCTGCAGCTGTGCTGAATGCTTGTAGGTGTGATTCAGCCATTTCTGTGCTTTTACAGATGTCAATGCAGTTATTGAGCATTAGCCTTCTCTCTTGTAACAGACGTTTTCTGGTTTGAGAGTCGTTAATGCCCAGTACGATCTTGTCTCTCAGCAGACTGTCTGACATACACGAGCAAAAATTACATGTCTTTGCAAGAGGTCTAAGGCTGGCAAGAAATGATTCAAAGGTCTCACCTTGTTCTTGTTGCCGCTTGTTGAACAAGTACCGTTCAGATGTTTCATTTTTCTCACCAATAGCGTATCTGTCAAATGCAGCTAAATTCTTTGTGAGGTCTTGGCTTTCAGCCTCATCTGCGAACACAAAACTGTTGTAGACCTCAAGTCCTGATGGTCCAATAGTATGCAAAAATAATAGCATCTGGTACGCTGGAACTTGTTTGTGCGGTTGTGCTACGATGCTGTAGTTAGTCCACATCTGCCGCCATGTCCTCCATGCGTCTATCAGTCCGCGGCTGACCGTCATGGCCAGTGGCGGGCGAATGCCGTTGACTGGGGGAGGACTTCTGCCTCAACCATGGTTCCCCAGCACCAGGTTGCCCGCGGGTGCTGGGTGCCACTGATATTCTGCTGTCTCACCTCCAGACATTGCTACTGCTCCCATCTCTATTTGTGGCTGGTTGTGCATCTCGGTTGATATTTTTCTATTCTGACACTCACCCTCCGATGTTTCAGAGTTGCGCTATTATTATGCTCCAACGGCAAGTTGAAAAAATTGGGCGCTGCGGTTGAAAACAGCAATTTTCCGAGCACCACCGCTACCACCATGTTTCAAGACAGACATTTCAGATAAAAATAACGGCGCATGCGCACGGACTTTAATCATCTGCTCACGAGTGCATGTACAAGTATATCATAACAGTCTGCCTTCATCTATCATTCACCTGGTAGTCTTCTCCAACTCCACATCCCTACCTGGCACTATCTCACATCCCGCCTCAGTCCATCTATCACATCAGTATTCTTTCTTGCTACTCCGTCTCGCCTTTATTCTGCCCTTCTCCCCTTAAGGATGTGGCTTCAGGATAGTTGGAGGCACTGGATTAAATAGGCCATTGTCAGCATGGTTTCCCTAAAGGAAGATCTTGCTTGACAAATCTGGCATTCTTTGAAGAAATAACAAGCAGGATAGACGAGGAAGAATTGGTTGATGTTGTTAACTTGGAGTTTCAGAAGGCCTTTGACAAGGTGCCACACATGAAGTTACAAGCAGGGATTAAGCAGTGGCTGATTGGCAGGAGGGAAAGTGTGGGAACATGAGAAAGTTTTTAGCAAGAACAAGCCATTCAGCCCAACAAAGGCTGCCAAGTTCCTATCACATAATTTATTGAAATAATTATCGAATTTAGATTTAAAAATCTCTAAGATAATACTCTGAACTACACAACTAGATAATTTGTTCCATGTGTCCACAACCACTGTGTAAAGAAATGCTTCCTGATGTTAGTCTGAAATCTTTTTCTAAGCAGCCTCTACCTATGACCCTGTGCCCTTGTTAATGGATTAATTTTGAGGTAGCAGCTGGCATCCACATTACTTATACCCTTCTATCCTGTCTCCTCTCATTCAATGTCTATTTAGGCTAAAAAGATTTAAGTCTTTCAATCTTTTTTCCTAGCTCATACCCTGCAGACCTAGAATGTGTCTTATCACCCTTCTCTGAACTCTCTCCAGTGCCTTCACATCCCTCACACAATATGGAGGCCAAAATTGTACACAATACTCAAGCTGTGGCCTCCCAAGTGCATTATGCAGCTTAAGGAGAATGTCTCTAGACTTGATTTCCACTGAGTGGATTATATAGCCCCATATTATGTTAGCCTTCCTAATCACTTCTGTGCATTGTCGAGACGTTGATAGTGATGTCTACCAGGACGTCCAAATCCTTCTCACACAGAGCACTTTCTAACTCAAGACACCCCACAGTATATTTATATTTAATATTTCTACCTCCAATATGTAAAAATTTACAAGGATAGGCAGCATCTGTTGAAAGAAGTAGTCTTTTTTTTTTACTGTACTTTTTTCCATAGTTACATACTGGCCTGCTGAGTTCCTCCAGCATTTTGAATGTATTGCTCAGATTTCCAGCATCTGCAGATTTTCTCATGTTTGTAATATTTTACATTTACTTAAATTAAATTTCATCTGTCATTTATCTGCTCACATCTGGATTTTGTTTAGATCTAACTGTACCAATTCTGCTGCCTGAATGTTATCAGCCTATCCCTCTAATTTTGTCATCTGCAAACTTTACTAGTTTATTTGTTATGTGCTTATACAAATAATTAATGTAAATTAAAAACAGCAGTGGTCCCAAAACTGATCCCTGCAAATCGCCACTTTTAACATCTAGGCCTGAAAATGATCCTCACCATAACACAATTTTTTCTGCTTTTGAGCCAATTCTACACTCATTTACACATCTTACCCTGAATCCCAACTTCCTGTAATTGGTACCTTGTGGGGTGCCTTGTCAAAAGCCTTCTGAAAGTCCAAGTAAATAATTTCCACCGCTCTATTGTTATCATAAATTTTAGTTCTCTCTTCACAGAAGTTCAACATATTATTAAAATCTGATTTCCACTTTCTGAACCCATGCTGGGTTTCTGCTAACATGCCTGTTCTTATCAGGTGCTTTTCAATCTAATTCTTTATTTATGTTTCCATTATCTTACCTATGATACATGCTAAGCTTACTGGTCTCTAGCTATCAGGGCCAGTTGTGGTCACCCTTCTTATATAACAGGACAGTGTTAGCTCATTTCCAGTCTTCATTTCACACACCTTCAATGGCTTTTCAAAAATACATGTTAAGAGTTTGTATATAGAATCACAGACCTCGTTAAGTACCCTTGGATTAATGTTGTCTGGCCCTGCAGATTTATTGACTTTCAGCCTTTTTAGCTGAAGCAGGAGCTCACTTTCTAAGACCTAAATCAGTCAAAACAACCTTGTTTTTGACTTGGCATATTGTTCAAGTTAAGTCAAGTCAAGTTGCATTTTATTGTCATTTTGACCATAAACTGCTGGTACAGTACACAGTAAAAATGAAACAACGTTCCTCCAGGACCCTGGTGCTACATGAAACAACACAAAACTACACTAGACTACAGACCTACATAGGACTACATAAAGTACACAAAACAGTGCAGGGCAGTACATTAATTAATTAATAGATAAATAATTAATAAACAAGCCAATAGGCACAGTAGAGGACAAATTTCAATATAATAATAAATGATGTAGATGTCAGTCTAGACTCTGAGTATTGAGGAGTCTGATGGCTTGGGGGAAGAAACTGTTGCACAGCCTGATCGTGACAGCCCGAATGCTTTGGTACCTTTTGCCAGATGGCTGGAGGTGGAAGAGTTTGTATAAAGGGTGCATTTTTGCAGGTGAATTCTTGAGCAAAATATAAGTTATGAGTACTGGCTATGCCCTTCTCTGCATAATTTAACACCCTACTATTATACCTAATACACTTAATTTCCTCCTTGACTGTATTTTTAGGAACAAAGTATTGAAAAAATCTCTTGGGGTCAATCTTAGCAATATCAGCAATATCCTTCTGAACCTGCCCTTTTGGCAATCCAAATTGCCCTCTTCACTATAGCTCTCATATTTTCATATGGCCTGTGGCTAACATCATTACCATTTTTTCTGTATTCCTCACATAGGTGTCTATTCTTCAATAATTTTTATGTATATCTTTATTCATTCGTGTAGTTGATCTTTTGTTTTTATTGCTTCTTCCAAACTTGGGTATGAACATTTCCTGCGCTGTGTGTAATACCTCTTTAAATTGACCCCAGTGATCCTCACCTAACTCAACATTCAGTGTTTCCTTCCAGTTTACCTTCTGAAGCTTTTGTTGCATTTGCACAAACTTTGTCTTTCTGAAATTCAATTTAATGGCTTTGGTTTTTACTCTCCCAAAACACTTTGAGACTAACAATGTTACGATCACTTTTTCCAAAAGGCTCAACAACTTCTGTATTCAAAATACTGTCCTGATTGTTACAGAATATCAGATTTCGATTGGCCTCCCCTCTTGTTGGTACATTAACATACTGGGTCAAAAAACAATTATTCAATAACTCCATTAATTAATATTCCTGTAATTCATTCTCCCAATCAACATTTGGGAAATTAAAGTCACCCATAACTATAACATTACCTTCAGAACTTGCTTTTTTAATATTCCGATAGAGTTGTTTATGAAAATCACTGTCAGCATTTGGGGGGTCTATAACATACACCCAATATTATTCCTTTATCCTTATAGCTTTAAATTCTCACCCAGATTTCTACATTAAGCCTCAATTCATCTCCTATCATAAGCATCTTCACATTTAAATTCACTCTATGTATACTTTGAGGTCAGCTAGGTTTCAGTTATTGTCATTATATCACACTTATAGGCACTTACATATAATCCCAGTTTATTTATTTTATTCTTAATACTTCCAGCATTTATGCAGGCCATTCTTAGTCTATTACTGACATTTTTTTATTTTTCAAACCTATAACCAGGTTATGTTGTTCTCCACCAAGTTGAGCCCGGCCTGCTCTCAGTTCCTTGCTCCCCATTCCCTAGTTTAAACAGTCCTCCACTAACTGAAGGAGAAAATAAAGGAAGGCTTTTCGGCTTAGCTGCAGGTGGCTAGTAGTATTCCACAGGGGTCTGTGTTGGGACTGATTCTTTTTATGTTATATGCCAATGATTTGGATGAAGGACTTGGTATCATTGTGGTCAAGATTGTGGAGGATGCAAAGATATATGGAGCAGCAGATAGTGTTGAGGAAGTGGAGAGGCTACAGAAGGACTGAGACAGATTAGGAGAATGGGCAAAGAAGTGGCTGATGGAATACAATGTCAGGAAATGTATGGTCATGCACTTTGATGGAAGAAATGACTACTATCAGTCTATTTTCTAAATGGAGAGAAAATTTTAAAAATCTGAAGTGCAAAGGGACTTGCAAGTCCTTGTGCAGGATTCTCTACAGGTTAATTTGCTGGTTGAGTCAGTGATGAGCAAGGCAAATGCGATGTTAGCATTCATTTCAAGAGGACTAGAACAGTGGTTCCCAACCTTTTCTATGCCCCACACCCCTAGGAAATGTTTGATTGATGTTCACACACCCTACAAAAGTAATATCACATTTGAAGATGAAGAAGTCTAATTTCTAATTTTTGAACCACATACAATACTACGGGTGAACAAATTGAACTTAAAAAAACAAGCTTTTAACTCAGTGCATAAAATGCAAATATAAATTGAGCAATTAGATTCTAATTTATTCAGAAAAAATTGTAAACAGTAAAATCAATCCCAATTGTGAACATAAAATTCAGTGACTTCTTTGCTCCTGCTTCTCATTCATGATTTTGTCAAAACGTGGAACTTTCTTGCTGACTGTGATCCACAGGTCTGCCTGTGGATTTAGGTGATTCCTGGATTTTGTCCTGATTGACAAATGAGAACTGAATCCAGATTCACACAAGTATGTTGTTGCAAATGGAGTGGGGACACGGAGTGTTTTTCCACCAAGTCTTGGGAACATATCCAGTGCTGCACACCAAAACTCCTCCAAAGTCCTGCTTTCAAATTGCATTTCAAGAGCTCGATTTGCCACAAATCAATAAGATCTTCCTTCAGCTCTTCATCATCTGACATTTTCTCCAAATTGTAGGAATATGGATTCATGATCCATTCTTCTGAAATCTTCAGGTCTCCAGCAGCAAAATATCCATCAAACAATTCTGACAGCATTTCCAAATGAGCCATGATTTCTTCACGCACAGTAGGAGTTATGGATCCAGCATTATCAACCATCTCTTCTAGTGAAGGAAAATTTGAGAGACTGCCCCTTTCCATCCTTCGATGCCAAAGACGTAACTTTTCTTTGAAAGCATTCAACTTTTCACAAGCCTTCAATATGTTTATCCCTTTTCCTTGAAGAGAAACACTCAGGTCATTCATACGAGTGAAAATGTCAGCTAAGTAAGCCAGCATTTGGGCGAATTCCTGTGTTTCCATTGCCCCAACCAAATCACATTCACGTTCCTCCAGAAAAACTTTGATTTCTTCCCGCAGTTCAAATAAGCAGGTTAAAGCTTGTCCTCGTGACAACCAACGGACTTCTGTGTGGAAAAGCAAAACTGAATGCTCACTTCCCAGATCCTCACAAAATGATTTGAAGATGCGATGGTTCAAAGCATGCCTCCTGATCCAGTTGATGATCTTCACACAAGTATCAAGGTGTTTATTCAAATTTGGACTGTTACAGATTCAGCAACAATAAATATATGAGTGAGGCAGGGGTTTTTATAACAAATAAAACATTTATTAAACACTGAAAAACAAACCCCCAAAAGTAAACAAACCACTAACGTAACTGGAAATCAGCTGCTGTGCGGCAGCTTAAACAGTTCTTAAAGCGATGTTGCAAAAACAGTTCTTCAAAGTAGTATTGCAAAAGTTCAAAATGCTTACAGTCCATTAAAGGAGAGACTTTTTAGGTGATTTAAATTCTCTTTCACGTTGTGTTAGTCGAACTATACTTTTCCCGGAGAATTTACGAAGATGAAAATGAAACGGCTTAAAGGCACTGACCTTTCCTTTACAAAACTGTACCCAATCCTTTCTGCTATATTTCACAGGGATTAACATGGGGACAGCCAACGAATTCCTTCCGAATGAGGATCAAACAAGGTCGAACCTGTTTCACTGTCAAAATCGACTTTCCTCGATCTTTTATCTCCCGAACTCCGATCTTCACTCTCCACTGATTTTTAACTGGCAGTATTATAAAGAAACTGCTGGCAATGACCTTTTCAACTTTAGGCATTAAATAAAACTCCACCTTTCAACCAAACTGTGTAATAATATTGGACCACACAGTGGCATGGAGTCAAAATGGCAAATCCAGCCACGAACTGCCGCTCCTCACAGGGAGGGGTCCTCCTTTTATACCCTGTAAAAAAAAACTGTCACATGACCTCTACTGGCGGGAAAATGACGTCACTCCACCATCACAAGACCACTACCTTAAGTCCAGTATAGCTTCAACACCACTGTCACGTGACAAGTACAAGATACCTACGGGTACGTAACAGGAGGCAATGTTTTTGATGCCAAAGCATGCCGATGAAGAAAACAATGGCTAACATGCAAGTCTGGACTCTCCTTTTTTATCAATGCAGAAAAGCCAGATTTATTTCTAAGCATTGCAGGTGCCCCATCAGTGCACACAGAACCAATGACTTTGATATCTAAATCATGTTTGGCAAAGAAGTCTTTCACCAGCTGCATCACATCCTTTGCAGTTGTGTTTGTTTTCAGATTTTTACAAAACAGGAAATCTTCCTTCACAGCACCATCATTGACATACCTCACTAATGTGATGAGTTGACTACAACTGGAGACATCAGTTGACTCATCCAACTGAATAGAGATTTTAAGAGGACTAGCTCTGACATCTGAGATGACTTGGTCCAAAAATCACTGATTCGGTTGTGAATGACATTATTTGATAGGGGCACCTGTTCAAATTTTTTTCTTGCTTCTTTGCCCAGGTTAATTGTTGCCATTTCCAGTGCACATGGCTTGATGAGATCTTCTGCAATTGTATGGGGCTTCTTGGAATTGGCCACTTTATATGCCACTTGGTATGAAGCAAGAAGTAGTGGTTTTTCAACAGAAATGAAACTTAATTTTGGAAGAGTTCCATGTGAATCAAAACGAGCTCTTTTGATTTTCAATGACCCAACATCATGTCCTTCAACATCAGCTCTGCCATGCTTGTTTTTGAAGTGCTCTTGAAGCTTGGATGGCTTCAGATTTGAGTTGGAAAATACAACGCTACAAAGAATGCACTGGGGTTTTTGCAAGCCATCATTTCCTGTTGTGCAAGTGAAACCAAAGTATACATAGTCATCATTCCATTTCCTTCTTTTTGACATGATGAAGGGTTAAGGGTAAATAGAAAAATATGAGCTAATATGAGAAAAACTATCTGACTAAGTCAGGGATGACTTTGAAATTCAAAAACTTCTTTAATGCATTGAGACAAATATAAATGAATGACTTCAGCTGCTTTTTATCAAAATGCGGCTTTTTAAAATTTTATAATTGAATAATTTTCCTACTGCGGGTTTGGTTTTAATGCGAAGTCATTACTCAATGGTTGATTCGGAACATATAAAGATTTTGGCATTATGAGATGATTCTTAACTCTGAGGTGTAACCTTCTAGCTAACATTGATGAGACTCCTCAACTCTGAGGTGTAACCTCCCAGGTAACACTGATGAGAATCCTCAACGCTGACTCGGGCAGTGGGAGACTGGAGTGAGTTTACGTCTCTCTCGACTCGGGCAGCGGGAGACTGGAGTGTGCTTGGGACAAACGTTACTACCACTTCTCAAGGCACACTGGCAGCTGGCTGAGTGATGACTCGTGACTCATCACTCAAGGACACAAGCCACTCTTTGTCGCACCCCTAAAATCCCATCTTGCACCCCAGGTTGGGAACCCCTGGACTAGAACATAATAGCAAGGATGTAATACTGAGGCTTCACAAGGAGCACTGTCAGTAGTTTTGGGCCCCTTATCAAAGATAGATAGATAGATAGATAGATAGATAGATACTTTATTCATCCCCATGGGGAAATTCAACTTTTTTCCAATGTCCCATACACTTGTTGTAGCAAAACTAATTACATACAATACTTAACTCAGTAAAAAATATGATATGCATCTAAATCACTATCTCAAAAAGCATTAATAATAGCTTTTAAAAAGTTCTTAAGTCCTGGCGGTAGAATTGTAAAGCCTAATGGCATTGGGGAGTATTGACCTCTTCATCCTGTCTGAGGAGCATTGCATCGATAGTAATCTGTCGCTGAAACTGCTTCTCTGTCTCTGGATGGTGCTATGTAGAGGATGTTCAGAGTTATCCATAATTGACCGTAGCCTACTCAGCGCCCTTCGCTCAGCTACCGATGTTAAACTCTCCAGTACTTTGCCCACGACAGAGCCCGCCTTCCTTACCAGCTTATTAAGACGTGAGGCGTCCCTCTTCTTAATGCTTCCTCCCCAACATGCCACCACAAAGAAAGGATGTGCTGACATTGGAGAGGGATCAAAGGAGATTCAAGAAAATGAATCCGGGATTGAAAGGCTTATCATATGAAGACCATTTTATTGCTCTGGACCTCTACTCACTGAAATTCAGAGGAATGAGGGGTGATCTCATAACCTCATTGAAACCTACTGAATGTTGAAACACCTTGATAGAATGGATGTGGAGAGGATGTTTCCTATGGTGGGGAAGTCTAGGACAGGAGTGCACAGCCTCAGAATAGAGTAGCAATCTTTTAGAATGGATACAAGGAGGAATTTCTTTAGCAAGAGAGTGGTGAATCTGTGGAATTTGTTGCCACAGATGACTGTGTAGGCCAAGACATTGGGTATATTTAAGGCAGAAGATGATAAATTCTTGAGTACTCAGTGCATGAAAGGATTGGAGGAGAAATCAGAAGATTGGGGCAAGGAGGAAAAATGGATCAGTGATGATGAAATGGCAGAGTAGACTCAATTGGCCAAATGGCCTGATTCTATTCCTGTATCTTAAGGTTATATGGTCTCATTCCCCTCCACTCTTAGTCCTGATGCAGGATTTCAACCTGAAATGCCAACAATTCCTTTCATAGAGTCACAGAAGTGTAGCAGAGGAACAGGCCCATCGGCCCATCTAGTCCATGCTGAAACCATTTAAACTGCCTACTCCCATTGACCTTCACTGAGACCATAGCCCTATATTCTGCTGCCATCTACGTACCTATACAAACTTTGCTTAAACGTTGATACTGAATTTGCATGAACACCTTTTATCGGCAGTTCATTTTACACTCTCACGACTCTCTGTGTGAAGAAGTTGCCCCTCATATTCCCTTTCAACTTTTCACCTTTCACACTTAATCTATAGCTTCTGTTTGTAGGCATACCCAATGTCATTTACTGTATCTATGCCCCTCATAATTTTGTATACCTCTACCAAATCTCCTCTCAATATTCTATGTTCTAAGGAATAAAGTCCTAATTTATTCAGTCTTCCCTTATAACTCAGATTTTCCAGATCCGGCAACATCCTTGTATATTTTCACCATAATCTTTCAACATTATTTACATCTTTCCTGTAGGTAGGTGACCAAAACTCCAAATTAGGCCTCATCAGCATCTTGTACAACTTTAACACAACATCTATCATAGTAACATAGAAACATAGAAAACCTACAGCACAATACAGGCCCATTGGCCCACAAAGCTGTGCTAAACATATGCTTACCTCATAAATTTCCTAGGGTTACCAATAGCACTCTGTTTTTTGAAGCTCCATGTACCTATCCTCGAGTCTCTTAAAAGACCCTATCGTAACCGTCTCCACCACCGTCACCAGCAGCCCATTCCAAGCTCTCACAAATCTCTGCGTAATAAACTTACCCCTGACATCTCCTCTCTACGTACTTCCAAGCAGCTTACAACTATGCCCCCTCATGCTAGCCATTCCAGCCCTGGGAGAAAGCCGCTGGCTATCCACACGATCAATGCCTCTGATCATCTTATACACCCCTATCAGGTCACCTCTCATCCTCCATCGCTCCAAGGAGAAAAGGCCAAGTTCACTCAACCTATTCTCATAAAGCATGCTCCCTAATCCAGGCAACAATCTTGTAAATCTCCTCAACACCCTTTCTATGTTTTCCACATCCATCCTATAGTGATGCAACCAGAACTGAGCACAATACTCCAAGTGAGGTCTGATCAGGGTTCTATACAGCTGCAACATTACCTCTCAGCTTTTAAACTTAATCCCATGATTGATGAAGGCCAATACACTGTATGCCTTCTTAAACATAGAGTCAACTTGTGCAGCAGCTTTAAGTGTCCTATGGACTCGGACCCCAAGATCCCTCTGATCCTCCACACTGCCAAGAGTTTCACCATTAATCCTAAATTCTGCCATCATATTTGACTTACCAAAATGAACCACCTCACATTTATCTGGGTTGAACTCCATCTGACACTTCTTAGCCCAGTTTTGCATCCTATCAATGTCCTGCTGTAACTTTTGACAGCCCTCCACACTATCCACAACATCTCCAACCTAGTTGTCATCAGCAAATTTACAAACCCATCCCTTCACTTCTTCATCCAGGTCATTTATAAAAATTACAAAGGGAGGGGGTCCCAGAACAGATCCCTGAGGCACACCACTGGTCACCGACCTCCATGCAGAATATGACCCTTCTACGACCACTCTTTGCCTTCTGTGGGAAAATCAGTTTTGGATCCACAAAGCAATGTCTCCTTGTATCCCATGTCTCCTTACTTTCTCAATAAACCCTGCATGGGGTACCTTATCAAATGCCTTGCTAAAATCCATATACACTACATCTACTGCTCTACCTTCATCAATGTGTTTAGTCACTTGCTCAAAAAAAATTCAGTCAGGCTCATAACGCATGACCTGCCACGACCTATTCCTAATCATATTATGCCTCTCCAAATATTCATAAATCCTGCTTCTCAGGACCTTTACCATCAACTTAGCAACCACTGAAGTAAGACTCTTTAATTTTCTGTGCTCTGTCTATGCCTTTTCTTGAATAAGGGAACAATATCCACAACCCTCCAATCCTCCAGAACCTCTCCCATCCCCACTGATGATGCAAAGATCATTGCCAGAGGCTCAGCAATCTCCTCCCTTGCCTCTCACAATAGCCTGGGGTACATCTCATCAGATCCCAGTGACTTATCCAACTCGAGGTTTTCCAAAAGCTCCAGCACATCCTCTTCCTTAACATCTGCATGCTCAAGCTTTTCAGACCACGGTAAATCATCCCTACAATCACCAAATACTTTTCCATAGTGAATGCTGAAGCAAAGTATTCATTAAGTACCTCTGCTCTCTCCTCCAGTTCCATACACACTTTTCCACTGTCACACTTGATTGGTCCTATTCTCTCACATCTTATCCTCTTGCTCTTCACATACTTGTAGGATGCGTTGGGGTTTTCCTAAAACCCTGTCCACCAAGGCCTTCTCATGGCCCCTTCTGGCTGTCCTAATTTCCTTCTTAAGCTCTTTCCTGCTAGCCTTATAATCTTCTAGATCTCTATCATTACCTAGTTTTTTGAACCTTTAATAAGCTCTTCTTCTCTTCTTGGCTAGATTTAACAACAAACTTTGTACACCATGGTTCCTGTACCCTACAATCCTTCCCCTGTCTCAATGGAACATACCTATGCAGAACCCCATGCAAATATCCCTGAACATTTGCAACCTTTCTTCCGTACATTTCCCTGAGAACATCTGTTTTCAATTTATGCTTCCAAGTTCCTGCCTGATAGCCTCATATTTCCCTGCACTCCAATTAAACATTTTCCTAACATGTTTCTTCCTATCACTCTCCAATGCTATGGTAAAGGAGATAGAATTGTGATCACTATCTCCACAATGCTCTCCCATTGAGAGACCTGATACCTGACGAGGTTCATTTCCCAAAACCAGATAAAGTACAGTCTCTCCTCTTGTAGGCTTATCTTCTGTACTTAATACTTTGATTTATGTGGCCAATGTTGCAAAAGCTTTCTTTATGATCCTATCTACCTGCGACACCAATTTCAATTAATTATGCACCTGTATTCACAGAACCCTTTGTTCTATCACATTCCTCAGTGCCCTACCATTCACTGTGTAACACTTACCATGGATGGTTCTACCACACTAGGTCTCTACTCTTGTGTACAGGTCCCACCTTTCCTGGAAGAGAGCCCAATGATCCAAAAGGCTTATGCGGTCTTTTCTATACCAAGCCATGTGTTAAACAGTATAATCTTCCTAGTTCTGACCTCACTAGTACATGAAATTGGCAGCAATCCTGAGATCATAACCCTGGAGACCCTGCCCTTGAACATATTACGTAACTCCTTCAATTGACTTTGCAGAATTTCGTCACTCTTTCTGCCTATGTAAATTGTACCTACATCGACCATGAATTGTGACTCTTCACCCTCACTTAACAATGCTGAGGACTTGACCCAAGATGTCCCAGACCCCAGCACTTGGGAGGCAATATCATCCAGGAATCTTGTTCTCATCCACTGAACCTCCTGTCTGTTCCCCTAACTAATGAATCACCTCTTCTCCCTTCCCTTCTGAATTGTAGAGTCAGATTCAGTACCAGAGAACTAATTGCTGTGACTTTCCTTTGCTAGGTCAGAGTGGTCAGGTCTCTGATACTTTCTCTCACAGCTACTGCTCGTTATACTGAGTTCTTTAGCCAATTGTTTATTGTCCTCAGCTTGACCTCAAATTTCACACTTCCTCTCAGATAAAACCACTCTCAAAATGGCCTCTCTGATGGAGACTGGCATCTTTTCTTCCCTGTAAAACAAGTTTTAAACTCTGCTTGGTTCTTCCCTCTGTGGCTGAGGCAGCTGGTTATTAAAACAATCTTTCCAGGAAGCAAGCCACTCAGTTTGCAAAGTCTTATACCACAGGAAAGGGGAGTCAGAGGCACTATGCTCTCTGCTTCTTGTTTTTTGTGTAGAAAATTACTGCTGCAAGAAAGACATCCAGAGAGTAGAGCACCTTGTCACAATAAGTTTTCTGCACATCCTGTAAACTGGGGATAACACGACCCTGCTGAGATGAGCAACAGAAGCCTTCCTGCAGTGACCCTTTTCCTGTGTGTTTCTGTGGGTAAGTTACAGTGTGTTTCTGTCCATGTGGATCTTTATGTTTCTGTGGGTAACATACCAAATCTTCTCAAACTCCTCAATGAAGGATTTTGCCCCAAAATGTTGACTGTTTACTCTTCTCCATAGATATTGCCTGACTGCTGAAGTCCTCCAGCATTTTGTGTGTGTTGCTTGGACATCCAGCATCTGCAGATTCTTTTGTCTGAATGAAATATAGCTGCTGTTTTGCCTTTTTTTGTAACTGTATTGATATATTGTGTCCAGCTTAGATCCTCAGAGATATTGACATCAAAGAACATAAAATTTTGCACACTTTTCACTTCTGATCCCTTATAAGGACTGGTGTGTGTTCCTTTATCTTACACTTTCTAGAGTCCACAACCAGGTCTTTGGTGGTACTCATGTTGAGTGCAAGGTTATTGCTTCAACACCACTCAACTAGCTGATGTATCTCACCCCTGCATGCCCTCTCATTGCTGTCTGAAATTCAGACAACAATAGTTGTATCATCAGCAAACAGAGGTGGCATCAGTGCCATTCATGGTGTTGCGTTTCGCTTTGATAAAGGTAATGATCTGTAAACACTGCCAGAGTTGACGTGCATTCAATTTTGCTTCGAGTCTCATTCAGAATTGTTCTTTAGCTCTAGAAATAGCCCTCCACAAGTCGTACCTGGCTTTGTTGTGCAGACGTGCATACCACCGATCTAGCCCTGAGCAAACTATGAACCTCCTGGTTCATCCACTCATCCAGATAGGTTTAAATGAGGTCAGTAGCTGCTGTAATGTACACATTCAGACTCAATGATGAATCCCAGAATACAATCCAGTCCACCAATCCAAAGCAGTTTGAATGCCCTCCTGTGCCTCCTTTATCCATACCTTCCTGGTCTTCACTACTGGTGCTGCAGTCTTCAGTCTCCGCTTATACTCAGGGAGTAGAAGTACAGTCAGGTGATCAGACTTTATGAAATCTGGGCATGGGATAGCAGTGTGCTGCTTCCTCCTGCACTGCAAATGATTTGTCAGTAACAATTAATTACAGACCAACTACTTCCCTCTAACTCTAATCAGAACAGTTTAGACAATCTTGTCACCCCACCCCAGAAAAGCTATTGATGATATAGAGAGAGTGCAGAGGAGATTTACAAGGATGTTGCCTGGATTGGAGAGCATGCCGTATGAGAATAGGTTGAGTGACCTTGGCCTTTTCTCCTTGGAGCGACGGAGATTGAGAAGTGATCTGATGGAGGTGCATAAGATGATGACAGGCATTGATCGTGTGGGTAACCAGAGGCTTTTCCCAAGCAGAAATGGTTAACACTAAGGGGCACAGTTTTAAGATGTTTGGAAGAAGGTACAGAGGGGATGCCAGAAATAAGTTTTCCATGCAGAGAGTGATAGGTGCATGGAATGCACTGCTGGTGATGGCGGTGTGGGCGGATACAATAGGTTTGTTTTAAGAGACTCTTAGCTAGGTACATGGAGCTTAAAAAATAGAGGGCAACATGGTAGGGAAATTCTAGGTGGTTTCTAGAGTAGGTAACATGGTTCACACAACATTGTGGGACGAAGGGCCTGTAATGTGCTGTAAATTTCTATGTTCTAATTCTGTGACTACTTTGTCCACCTCTCACTGAAATTGACTGGTTTAGTTATAATTGTGTTTTCTTGTAAAAACTGTGTATTTATGTTTGTGTTTCTTGTGAATGCTGTTTATCTGATGCTCTGTACCTGAGATGCTGCTACAAGTAATTTGTCATTGCCCCCGTGTACACATGGACTGTGTGTTTGATAAATTTGATGCTAACTTCATAATTTGGTGATTTTGTGCTGGGTATACCGAGCACAATTACAGAGTGTTAGGCAATGCCTTGGGTCACCAGGCTCAAGGGCTATTGTGGGTCGGTTGAATTCACTGCTTGTGTGGTGGGATGGACTGTTTTCCTCACCATGACCATGCACTTTGTTACCTGGCTGCACTGCCCGTTCTCTGTCACTCTGACTCTGTGTTCTCCATTCTGTCATTGCTTTTCCCTCACACTACCTCGAGGCTCTGATGTGGTGTGATGATCTGTACGGGTGGCATACACAACATGGGTTTTCACTCCACCTTGTCATGTGACAATAGGGAATTGTGAATGAGAAGTCTGGCAACTTTGGAAAGATGCTGTGTCCACAGTATCCTCCAAATTCATTCAAAGGAGAGGCAAGTTGCTCTTGTAGAGTAACAGCTACACTCCTGGACGATTGGAAAACCGATGTCGGGCTGCTGTTTATTTATTACAGCTCAGTGTTCAACACCATCAATTTCCAAAACCTGTGTCTCTGTTCCTTCGTCTGAAACTGAGTATTGGAAATCCTCACCAGGAGACCACAATCATGTGGATCAGAAATAACATTCTCGCTTCCCTGACAATCCACTGCTGGGATATGTGCTTAGCAAACTACTCTAACCTGTCTACGCACGTTACCAACAGCACATAGCACATTGCACATATAGGTATGATAACATAGAACATAGAAACACAGAAAACATACAGCACAATACAGGCCCTTTGGCCCACAAAGCTGTGCCAAACATGTCCTTACCTTAGAAATTACCTAGGGTTACTCATAGCCCTCTATTTTTCTGCGCTCCATGTACCTATCCAGGAGTCTCTTAAAAGACCCTATCGTATCCACCTCCAGCACAGTCACTGGCAGCCCATTCCATGCACTCACCACTCTCTGCATAAAAAACTTACCTCTGATATCTCCTCTTAATCTACTTCCAAGCACCTTAAGACTGTGCCCTCTTTGTGTGTGAGAGGTCATCACTGAAATAGACTATGTCACACTTATCTGGGTCGAACTCCATCTGCCACTTCTCAGCCCGTTTTGCATCCTATCAATGTCCCACTGTAACAGCTGACAGCCCTCCACACTATCCACAACACCTCCAATCTTTGTGTCATCAGCTAACTTACTAACCCATCCCTCCACTTCTTCATCCAGGTCACTTATAAGACTAGGGGTCCCAGAACAGATCCCTGAGGCACACCACTGGTCACCGACCTCCATGTAGAATACAACACATCTACAGCCACTCTTTGCCTTCTGTGGGCAAGCCAGTTCTGGATGCATAAAGCAATATCCCCTTGTATCCCATGCATCCTTACTTTCTCAATAAGCTTTGCATGGGGTACCTTATTAAATGGCTTGCTGAAATCCATATACACTACATCTACTGCTCTTTCTTCATCAATGTGTTTAGTCAAATCCTCATGTAAACATCTTTGTCAGCAGGGACATGTTGGGCAGAACAGCCCATTTCTGTGTTGTATAAGTCCATGACTCTGTCACCACCCCAGCTGATTTGTTCTTCAGGCCTGTCTCCAACCCATGGTTCAGCCCATGCCAATTGGTAACAACTGTGGCCAGTCCCCTTCTGTCCCGGACGAGATTGATACTGATGTGGTATCTCCTGGGTTCGGCTCCTTTCTGACCTTCAGTTGTTTGCTATCAACAGGTGTAAATGCAGGGACAGTCCTGATCCAATCACCAGGAGTTGTGAAGGTGCGTGAAGGTAGAACGGTGCAGATACAGTGTGACCTGGAGAGTGACAATGTGGATGACACGGTGGACAAATTCCATGTAAACTGGTACAATGAACTGACACATGATGCAATTGTACTTATTCTTTTCAATACTGGCAAAGTTCACAGGTCAGAGGGCTTCTCTGATCGATTTCAGCTTTCCAGGAATGTCACCACTAACAGCTACTCACTGACCATCAGCAACGTGAGGATCACCGACTCTAAACTTTACATCTGTGGCATTTGGGGCTCGGTCTTTGGAAATGGAACCCAGCTGAATGTGACCAGTGAGTACTTCATGTTGGTTCTGTTTTCCAGTCATGTCCCTGTATCAATGAGTAATGCTGATACTGTCTGTTCAGTTTCACAGAAACAGGCATAATTACAAGTTTATAAAGAGTGGAACAAACATAATGTGGATAAAGATTCACTGCCTGCCGAGCTGAGGGGTACGTAGGGATGGAGAATAAATATCAGCATGGACAGTGACATCAAAGTCCCGGGAATGAAGAAATGTAAAGAAATTACAAAATATTCAGGAACAGCCCAATAATCCACCATCTTCCCTTGGTTCTCCACTGGCTCACCAGGTGATATTTGTCACCTTCCCCGTCCACTCACCCAGATCTCTGGTTCCTGAACTCCCTTTCAGTTTCCCCCACACCGTGACAATCTGACCAGATTAATAACATTGAAACATTGTTTATGTTTACTTAAACACCTTTCTTTGAAATGTGATTCAAAAGCAAGTTTGAGCACGAAGAGAGTAAAATGAGAGAGGTATGGAGGGCAGGTAGATGGGACGAGGCAGAAAACCAGAGCTAGATGGACCGAAGGGCCTGTTCCTGTGCTGTAGTGGTTTGTGACTCTGGAAGATTGATTTCAACATTTCAGAGAAATTTAGATAGATATGTGGATGGGAGGGCTATGGTCTAGATGCAGGTTGATGGGACTAGGCAGATTAATAGTTGGACACAGACTAGATGAGCCAAATGGCCTGTTTTGTGCTGAAGTATTCCATGACTCTATAACTCAGCACCGTCTGTGTCATTTTTAAACTTTATCCCTCTCACTCTAAACCTATCCCCCCTAGTATTAGGCTCCCTCACCCTGGGGAAAGGCTTCTCAAAATTGTAAACACTTCTGCCAGGTCACCCTCTCTTTTCCAACATTTCCAAGCAATAAAGACCTAGTCTGCCACCCGCTCCCCATAAATGACTCTCAGCTTTGTATTTGGTGTCACATATATACTTAGATAATAAAACTACTTTGATAACTCAGACCCTTGAGTCCTGGCAACATCCTGGAAAATATGCTATGTGCTCTATCCGGTTTAACCCTATAACAGAGTGACCAGAATGACACTCTCCTCCACGTGCAGCCTCACCAACAACTTCTACAACTGCAACATAATGTCTCAACTTGTACTCTCAAATTTCAAAATAAATTTATTATCAAAGTATACATATGTCACCATATACAACTCTGAGATTCATTTTCGTGCAGACATTCACAGAACAAAGGAATACAATAGAATCAATGAAAAACTATACACAAACAGAAACAAAAAAACACATAATACTAAAGAAACAAATCCCTAATTCATAATAATAGAAAAATAAACCCCCTGAACCCCCTTAGAATTGTTGGGGGGGGGGGGTGGCAACCGAACTGAGGAGACTGAGGAAGAGGCGGTTGGCTCACAAACAAAGAAAGCTTGGAGACAGTGCGTGAGGGAGGATAGGCAGGTGATAGACAAAGGATGTGCTCAGACCGACGGTTTGAGAGGTGTCTATTTTAACGCAAGGAGTATTGTGAACAAAGCAGATCAGTACTTGTAGTTATGATCTGGTGGCCATTACAGAGAATTTGATGGCTCAGGGACAGGAATGATTACTTCAAGTGCCGGGTTTTAGATGTTTCAGAAAGGACAGAGAGGGAGGCAAAAGAGGTGAGGGTGTGGCACTGCTGATCAGAGATAGTGTCACGGTTGTGGAAAAGGTGGACATCATGGAGGGATTGTCTATAGTGTCTCTGTGGGTGGAGGTTAGGAACAGGAAGGGGTAATAACTTTACTGGGTGTTCTTTATAGGCCGCCCAATAGTAACAGGGATATCGAGGAGCAGGTAGGGAAACAGATCCTGGAAAGGTATAATCATAACAGAGTTGTCGTGGTGGGAGATTTTAATTTCCCAAATATCAATTGGCATCTCCCGAGAGCAAGGGGTTTATATGGGGTGGAGTTTGTTAGGTGTGTTCAGGAAGGTTCCTTGACACAGTATGTAGATAAGCCTACAAGAGGAGAAGCTGTACTTGATCTGGTATTGGGAAATGAAGCTGGTCAGGTGTCAGATCTCTCAGTCGGAGAGCATTTTGGAGAAAGTGATCATAATTCTATCTCCTTTACAATAGCAATGGAGAGAGATAGGAACAGACAAGTTAGAAAAGTGTTTGATTGGAGTAAGGGGAATTAAGAGGCTATCAGGCAAGAAATTGGAAGCTTAAATTGGAAACAGATGTTCTCAGGGAAAGTACGGAAGAAAGGTGGCAAATGTTCAGGGGATATTTGAGTGGAGTTCTGCATAGGTACATTCCAATGAGACAGGGAAGTTATGGTAGGGTACAGGAACCGTAGTGTACAAAGGCTGTAGTAAATCTAGTCAAGAAGAAAAGAAAAGCTTACGAAAGGTTCAGAGAGCTAGGTGATGTTAGAGATCTAGAGATTATAAGGCTAGCAGGAAGGAGCTTAAGAAGGAAATTAGGAGAGCCAGAAGGGGTCGTGAGAAGGCCTTGGTGGACAGGATTAAGGAAAACCCCGAGGCATTCTGCAAGTATATGAAGAGCAAGAAGATAAGATGTGAAAGAATAGGACCTATCAAGTGTGACAGTGGGAAAGTGTGTATGGAACCGGAGGAAATAGCAGAGGTACTTAATGAATACTTTACTTCAGTATTCACTATGGAAAAGGATCTTGGTGATTGTAGTGATGACTTGCAGCAGACTGAAAAGCTTGAGCATGTAAATATTAAGAAAGGGTATGTGCTGGAAAGCATCAAGTTGGATAAGTCATCGGGACCAGATAAGATGTACCCCAGGCTACTGTGGGAGGTGAAGGAGGTGAGGATTGCTGAGCCTCTGGCAATGATCTTTGCATCATCAATGGGGATGGGAGAGGTTCTGAAGGATTGGAAAATTGCTGATATTTTTCCCTTATTCAAGAAAGGGAGTAGAGATAGCCCAGGAAATTACAGACCAGCGAGTCTTACTTCAGTGGTTGGTAAGTTGATGGAGAAGATCCTGAGAGGCAGGATATATGAACATTTGGAGAACTATAATATGGTTAGCAATAGTCAGCATGGCTTTGTCAAGGGCAGCTCTTGCCTCACGAACCTGATTGAATTTTTTGAGGATGTGACTAAACACATTGATGAAGGAAGAACAGTAGATGTAGTGTATCTGGATTTCAGCAAGGCATTTGACAAGGTACTCCATGCAAGGATTATTGAGAAAGCAAGGAGGCATGGGATCCAAGGGGACATTACTTTGTGGATCCAGAACTGGCTTTCCCACAGAACACAAAGAGTGGTTGCAGATGGTTCATATTCTGCATGGAGGTTGGTGACTCAGGGATCTGCTCTGGGACCCTTACTCTTTGTGATTTAAATAAATTACCTGGATGAGGAAGTGGAGGGATGGTTTAGTAAGTTTGTTGATGACACAAAGGTTGGAGGTGTTGTGGATAGTGTGGAGGGCTGTCAGAGGTTACAACGGGACATTGATAAGATGCAAAACTGGGCTGAGAAGTGGCAGATGGAGTTCAACCCAGATAATTGTGAAGTGGTTCCTTTAGTTAGGTCAAATATGATGGCAGAATATGGTATTAATGGTAAAACTCTTGGCAGTGTGGAGGATCAGAGGGATCTTGGGGTCCGAGTCCATAGGACACCCAAAGCAGCTGTGCAGGTTGGCCCTGTGCAGAAGACGTACAGTGTATTGGCCTTCACAATCATGGAACTGATTTTAGGAGCCGAAAGGTAATGTTGGAGCTATATAGGACCTTGGTCAAACCCCACTTAGAGTATTGTGCTCAGGTCTGGTCGCCTCACTACAGGGAGGATGTGGAAGCCAGAGAAAATGTGCAGAAGAGATATACAGGGATGTTGCCTGGATTGGGGAGCATGCCTTATGAAAACAGGTTGAGTGAACTCGGCCTTTTCTCCTTGGAGCGACGGAGGATGAGAGGTGACCTGATAGAGGTGTACAAGATGATGAGAGGCATTGATTGTGTGGATATTCAGAGGCTTTTTCCCAGGGCTGAAATGGTTGCTACAAGAGGACACAGATTTATGGTGCTGGGGAGTAGGTACAGAGGAGATTCAGGAGTAAGTTTTTTACACAGAAGAGTGGTGAGTGCATGGAATGGGCTGTCGCAATGGTGGTGGAGGCAGATATGATAGGGTCTTTTAAGAGAGTTTTGGATAGTACATGGAGCTTAGAAAACTAGAGGGCTATGTGGAAGCCTAGTAATTTCTAAGGTAGAGACATGTTCAGCACAACTTTGTGGGCTGAAGGGCCTGTATTGCACTGTAGGTTTTCTATGTTTCTGTGTTTCTAAATGTAGTCGATTCCTGTTAATCAGACAATTGGAACAGCCACTTAACTGGGACACTTTTAATGAATAAAATCTAATCGACAAAATAACCTAGATTCTCTTCCTTTATTTGGGATAGTATGCCACTTACTTATGACTGTTGCTGAATGGTTTTTAACTGGCATCAGTGATTGTATAGCTGTTAGACAGCACATCATGTTTTGAAAGATTAATTTTTAAATAGCATCAGTAGTGCGTATGCTTTTGTCAAGCAGTTATTTTTATCACTGATATTTGGTGAGAACTAAACTGTAAGAAAAATCAATCGTTTTGCTCACAGCAGTTTCAAGCATTCAGGTTTAGAGGTTTCAGGAATGGCCAGGAGTGAAGATTAAACAATTTCACAACTTCAACAAGTTATGACCTATGAAAAATTTGAAGGTATCAACAATCATCTTGAATATTACAGTGAGTATTAAGATTTGGAGGATCATTGAAAGCATTGTGTGAAGGCAGTCCATTATCTACACTAGGTGTCTGTGCTGACTAAATTCATTTACAGTCAATCAAAAGAACAGCGTACACCAGATGAATTCCTACATCACTAACTGTTCGGAAATAATGCACAGGTTTATAATACTGTAATAGTATCGATGGTGTTATAACTCGTTCCGCATTTTGTTTAGATGCCTCATTTTTTACTTAGTTAAACAGTGGTTTGTCATCTTTGTACCTTTTTAACTATTTCCTTGAAACTTCAGCTAACTGGGGCAGCCAAAATATACTGATCCTGACGTGTCTCAATTAAGCAGAATTTACTGTAAATAAGAAATATTGTGAGTATGAGTTGTAGAGTCCTTGAAAGTGAGTTCATAGTTGTAGAATCAGTTCAGAGTTGAGGTGAGTGAAGTTATCTACACTAGTTCAGGGGTAATAACTAACCCTGAACCTGATGGTGTGTGTAGCAAGGCTCCTGTACTTCCTTCCCGATGCCAACAGTAAGCAGAGAGCATGGACTTGATAGTGGAGGTCCTTAATGACAATGCTGCTTTCTTGTGGCAGTGTTCCTTGTAGATGTGCTCAAAGTTGGGGAAGGTTTCCCCCATGATGGACTGGGCAATATCCACTACTTCTTGTGGGCTTTCCATTCTTGGATATTGTTCTTTCAATACCAGTTTATGACGCAACCAATCAGGATACTCGCTACTATCTATAGAAGTTTGTCAGGTCCAGATGACATGCTGAATCTGCACAAACTCCTGAGAAATAGATGTGCTGCTGTGCTTTCTATGCAAAATGCATGTACTTACATGCTGGACCGAGGACAGATCCCCTGAAATGTTAACGCCAAGGAATTTAACGTTTCTGACACTCTCCACCTCTGAGTCCCAAATGAGTATTGACTCATGGACCTCCAGTCTGGTCTCTCTGTTGTCAAGAATTAGCCAACAACAGTGATATCATCAGCAAACTTTATCAATGCATGGTGGAAAGTATATTATCCACCTTGACGTCTTAGTTACACCGTTTGAGATCAGGACCCCACACAGCAACTCCGTCCAGCAACCCCTCAAGCTGGGGTTGAACTGACGATATTCTCCCTTACAGGTGCAGACGTTCCTGTCCTTATCCAGTCCCCGAGCATACAGCGTGTCACTGAGGGTCACACGGTGTGGTTATGGTGTACCATGAGCAAAGCCAAGCTGGAAGACACCGATGTCCACTGGTATCGGAAACTACCTGGGCAGGACATGGAGTGGGTTTTAACACACAGGGCAGGAGGCAGCCCAGAGTGGGGACGGGGTTTCACTGAGAGGTTCCTGCCCTACAGAGACACGTCCAACAGCAGCTTCACCCTGACAGTCACAGACGTGGTGCACAGTGATTCTGCCGTCTATTACTGCAGAGTGTGGGGAGACATCGATGGGAACGGCACCCAGCTCATCGTAACCAGTGAGTACAAGTTCTATTTATTCAGCAGTGTGTCCCTGAATGTATTTATTAGATATAGTAAGCACAACATTGTGTGGGGAAAGTCACGTCTCATTAGCTTGATTGAGTTTTCTGAGGATGCATTGAAGATAATTGAAGATTGGGAATTGGATGTTGCTGCATTAAGAGAGACCAGAAGCTGTAAGGACAATGAATTTACTGAGAGAGAGCTGTGCAGGTAGACCAGAAGCTGTAAGAACCATGAAATTACTGAGAGAGAGCTGTGCAGGTAGACCGGAAGCTGTAACGACGACGATAAGGTAGACTGAGAGACCAAATGTTCACCTTCATTAAATAAGATGTATGTCCATTCCAGAAATTGGAAATGGGGCATAGAGCCTGCTGGGACATGGCCTTCTGTTTTTGTATCTTCTGACGAATGGGAGGAGGGGAGAAGATAGAGTGATTGGGGTGGGACATGGTCTAGATCAGGTCAGAGACTGAACAACACCAGCTGGCAAATTTACCAAGACAGTGTGGATGTATGAAAAGGAAATGTTGGTGACAATGCATTTGAGTTTTTTGGGGTTGCACATATCTGAAATGATGAGGGTCATTCAGTGAGTATCATACACTGGAGATTCAGAAATCCTTCCATAGCTTCAGAGTAGGTGGCATTTGGGAAATTACATTGATCAGATCTGTGATTGATCACTGGACAGAGACCAAGGAATGGGAAGAGTGGGTGATTGTCCAGCTGGAAGACTGTCAGTAGTGACTGGGATCAGGGCTGGGCCGCAGCTCTAACAATCTGTGTCAATGAGGGGACCAAGTGTATCCAAGCCTGTCGGGGATGCAGAGGTGGTGGCAATGTGATTGGTCAGGAGGGTGCAGAGACGTACGGGGATGTAGACACATGGAGTGAATGTGCAAGGTGAAGACAGTTGGAATATCATGTGGACAAATGTGAGATCATTCTCTTGGGATTAAAAATAGAAACAAAGAGTAATTTCTGAAAGGAGAGAGACTGAGGGACGTTCATGTCCTGTGGAATCTGGGTGGCCTTGTACACAAAGATCAAACCCAGCAGACAGGTACAACTGGTGATTCGGAAAGGAACCCTTGTCGATTATTGTGGATCAATTTGAGTACAAGAGTAAAGATGCCTTGCTGGATTCTGGTCTCCAGTGAGACGGCAACGAGGAACAGGATGACTCTGAGGGTCGTGCTCTATTCAGTCACCCACTGGGTCAGTTGGTGCAGCAGCTGGAACATCATTCCTTCAGGGATTGGGTAAATGCTTGTAAAGAACTTTTCACAGGACTCTGGGGAATGAGGGGACTGGGATCAGTAAGCACCTTTTTCAAAGAGCTGGCACAGGAGGATGGGCTGAATGGATTCTTTCTACACTGACAGTGAGCTTCCCAGATGTTTACCCACTGATGTGATTTCCTTTCTGTTCCTCAAACAGAGATGTCCCGAGCCCCATCGTACCTGGCCTGGCTCATTGTGGCTGTCTTGCTGGGAGTTCTCGCTGTCACTGGAGGCATTTTCCTCATCAGACGCAGAGCGTTTAGAAACCACCCGTCCGGTACATGTGACTAAATGGTTCATTCTGATCCTATTGTTGTGTGGAGTTATTAAAATGTAAAGGTCGGGGACTGATTGTGAAAGAGCCCATCGTTGTGTTGTGACACAATGTGGGACTCACAGCTCAGATACGGATGTTAATGATACTTTATACTCTATTTCACAGACCCACCCACAGCAACTGATCACTGGAGCCCAGAGGCAGTTTATGAAAATGTTTCTGTGGCCAGGGGTGTCCCGGTGAGTTCTGATGCTTTTCTCAGAGAAGTAGAATTGTGTGGGGATCTCTCTGGTATGTTCTTGGCTTCTTACATCAGGGATATTCCCCACTGTGGTTCAGTGAATATTTCTGCAATGTCTGAATGATTTGCAACTGTATGTGGTGTAATTGTTCCTGGATATTGACCACAGACCGTACAGCTCTACAGCACAGGGACAGGCCCTTCTGCCCATCATGACTGTGTCAACCAGAATGTTACATGAAACTAATATCAAGCAACACTAAGATTGGGGTTTCAGACCAAAAACCTTCATCAGGGCTTGAAAGGACAGACGCAGAAGCCAGAATGAGAAGATGGAGGAGGGGGAGGTGTTCAAAGTAGAAGGTAACAGGTGAAGCGAGGTGCATTTGGGAGGAGAATGACATATGAACCTGGGAAGTCATAGGTAGAAAAGGTAAAGGTATGATGAAGAAGTAACCTGACAAGAGTGGAGAGTAGACCATGGGATAAAGAATTTCCGTTCCAAGTTGTTACAAGTCAATTTACATATCTAGGTGTAACAATTACTAAAAACTTCAAGAACTTATTTAAAGAAAACTTAAACCCCTTATTAAATTATGCGAAAAATACGCTTTCTAAATGGTCTCCTCTTTCTTTATCCGTAATTGGCCAAATTAATTCAATTAAAATGAAGATTCTTCCTAAATTTTTTATCTTTTTCAGGCTTTACCTATTTTGATTCCTAAGACCTACTTTGATTCTCTAGATTCAATTTTAACATCTTATATTTGGAATAATAAACAAGCTCATTTAAGTAAAGTTTACCTACAAAGAAATAAAGAGATGGGTGGATTAGCCCTACCCAATTTTAGGTTTTACTATTGGGCTGCCAATATAAGGAATATTACTTTTTGGTCCTATTATATTTATCGTAAAGATTGCCCATCATGGGTATCCTTAGAAGTTAATTATGTAAAAAATTCTTCTATTGTCTCTCTTCTTGGATCACACTCTTCTTTTTCAGCAAATAAAACAACAGGTAACATAATTGTTAAGCAAACTTCAAGGACCTGGTCTCAATTTAGAAAATTTTTTGGTTTAGTGAATTTTTCATTATCATCTCCATATTCTCCTTAATTACTTGTTGTCCCTTCCATGACTGACAAAGTCTTTAAGGATTGGGATGAATTAGGTATTAAGTGTTTTTGGGACTTGTTTATCTCAGGATCTCTTGCTTCATTTGACCATTGTCAACTAAATTTGCACTGCCAAAAACACATTTTTACAGATACCTTCAAATTAGAGATTTCTTACGTTTCCAATTAACTACTTTTCCTACAGGTCCTGATAAAAATTTACTGGACGATCTTTTAAATTTAAAACCTTTTGTAAATGGTTCTATTACCGGTATCTATAACTTGATGATTGATTCTAGACAAGACATTTTAGATAAAATAAAAAAAGCTTGGGAGGATGACCTAAATTGTCAGATTTCTGATGAAAGACGGAATAAAATTCTTAAATAGGTTAATAAATCATCTTTCTGTGCTCGTCATTCTCTTCTACAATTTAAAGTGGTTCATAGAGCTTTTATTTCTAAACAGAAGCTGTCCAGTTTTTATCTGAATGTTTCTCCACTTTGTAATAAATGCAACTCTGCCGTTGCCTCTTTAATTCATATGTTTTGGTTTTGCCCTAAAATTGAAAATTTTTGGCGGGAAGTATTCCATACCTTCTCACAACTTTTTAGGGTCCAATTTGACCCAAATCCCCTTACTGCTTTGTTTGCTATTATTGCAAATGAAGATATAACTTTAAATACTCATAATGTACAGGTTTTAGTTTTTACCTCTCTTTTAGCAAGGAGAGCAATCTTGCTTAAATGGAAGGAGTCTACCCCTCCTACACATCTTCAATGGCTACGTGATATTATGTCTTATTTAAATTTAGAGAAGATCCGCTGCTCAGTCTTAAATTCAAAACAATATTTTTATGATATCTGGGGACCTTTCCTAAATTACTTTTCCAATTTATAAAGTTTAACAGTGCGCAGACTTCTATGTATATTTCTATCTTCTCTTCTTAAGCGAATATGTTTTTTTTCTAGTTATCCATTATCATCCATCAGCTTTTTTCTTTGGTAGTTGGTAGGGTGTTGACTTTTTTTTATATAAAGAATTTTTTTTTTATGATGTATGACCTGTCTTTAAAATTTTGATTACAGAGTGGTATACCTTTATGTGTTATGCTATAACATTTTGATCAATTTTATTACAATATATGAATGTACACAATTTATGTTGAGATTGTTACGTACCCCGTAACTGTGTGTCGGACCAGCAAAGATAGAAGTATCCGTTGGAGTCTGGTGGTACTATATTCAAAAGTGTTTATTAGTAAAGTAAGAAAAACAATACCAATAATGCAAATATACATATAACACAAGTTAGCAATAATAAACCTAAAAGTGTAGGAATAATAATAAGCAATAATAAACAAGCTCTATCGATGTCTAGGGGTAAATGAATTGACATAGAAAAGTATAAAGTTCAGTTCAGTTCATGCGTGCTGATGTAGTTATAGTTGTTGTGTGGTAATCATTGGAGAGAGAGAGAGCGAGCGAGATGTTACAGCTGCAGCAGGAAACCCTTCCCATGGCTTTTTGATTCCGTTGCACCATTGTGGTCATTCGGCTATGACCCCTCCGTCCTTCTGCTAGTCCATTCTTCTGTGGTGGACTCGTCACTCTGGCATGAGTGGATACACACACAAATCCCCACCGGCCCTGCTGTTACACTGAGAGCTTTACTGACCGATCTCCTGGTTTGGTCTCCGAAGCTCCCACCTTCCTTGTGGGTTCACAACACTCAGTCAGTGTCCACTGGTGTCTGAAGGGTGCCTCTCCAAACTTGTCTTTTATCCCTATTAACGGGGTCTCAGCTATCCATCAACTCTGAATGACTGTGTCCATCAAATCAGGCCACTCCTGCTGTCTCCTGAGGAATGTTAACGAGCAAAGTAAAGTCCTTGTAGTGAAAGTGAATAATTCCAGGAAGAGTCAAAATACAATAAATCAACAGTCTCTCTCTCTCTCTCCCATCTTATCTGTAGCAAATGTTCCTGCCTGTGTTTCATCTCTCTCTCTCATAAGCAGCATAGCAACAGCAATAGTTTGTGGTTATCAGGGAGGGGGGATGGGTAACTCTGCACCCCATTGTCCATCAGGTCTGTTCATCACTCATAACAAGATGTATCTATGTGTTGCACTCTGTAAATCTTGTTTAGAAAAAGAAAAAAGAAGAAAAGTGGACGGGCACTTGGGGGTGCTGATAAGCAGATGAGAACGTAAGAAGGGAACCGCTGTGGGGAATGGAAGAAGAGGGGAGGGTAAGGGGAAATTACTGGAATTTAGAGAAATCAATGTTCATGCCATCAGGTTGGGGCCACACAAATGGAATATGAGGTCCCCAATGTGAGAGTGGCCTCATTGTTGTAGAAGAGGGGGCTATAGATCGACATGCCAAAGTGAGAATTGGATTGGAATTTAAAACTTTGCCATCAGCAGATCTTCCTTGTTGCAGACACAATGAGGATGCGTGATTAAGTGGTTCCCCAGTCTACCTGGGCCTCTCCATTGCAAAAGAGGCCTCATCAGGAGCACTGGACACATTGGAGAGTCCCAACTAGATTGGGAGATCCAGTAGTTGACCACAACATAATTGCAGGTAAAGTGTTGCCTCACCTGGAAGGATTACTGGGGCTCTGAACAGAGGTGAGGCAGGAAGTTACCTGGCAGGTGGCACCTTTTTCCTTTCCATGGAAACTGGTGAGGTCATCCAGCATTTTGTGTGTGTTACTCTGAATTCCAGCATCTGCAGAATTTTCTGTTTATAGAACTAATCACATCTCCCTGAGTATGATCCATATTCATCCATGTTCATCCATCTGCCTAAATGCCTCTTAAATGCTACAGTCATGCTTGTTTTCAGCACCACCCCTGGCAGTGTGTTCTCTATGTGAAGGTACACCTCTGTGAAAAGATTACTTGCCCCATACATCTCCCTTAAACTGTCCCACTGTCACTCTAAAGCCAGTGTTGACAATGTTTAGACCAATGTAATGGTTCAATTGTGTTCTGTTGTAGGGTTCAGGAGGTCACCAGGTCAAATCAAACAACACCTACATGGTAAGGAAGGTCACCTCTGGAACATTGAAACTTTTCCCACAGCATGGGCTGTCAAGCTGCTGTTCACACCATTTCTGTGTTCTCTACTAGGCTCTGCAACGTCCCACTCAGCCCATCTATGGTAATCTCCAAGGTACGTAACAACATCTTTGGACAAGGATCGGCTAAACCATATCAACTGCTGTGGAAGAGTTGGGAATGTGGAGAAGTCTTTAGACAGGAACACCCAGTGAGCAATGACCCCAGTGTGGTAATGGGTCAGTGGGAGCTCAGTCTGATGATCAATTGGATCAGGGTGTGAATTAACACCTTTTACTGAATCAGGTCACTCAGCCATGTACACACATCCTCACAGTCCTGGCAAAGCTGAGAATCTAAAAGACCCAGTGTTGTTCATCACCTCCATTGGTTTCAAGGCTGAACAAGTATTGTCCCTGATATTTCCAACAGGATCTGTTACAAGAGTTGTTGGAATTTGGAAGGTGATGATCGAGGCAAACCTCCCACTCACACTCCCCGTCCTCATCTGGACACATCAGTAATCCCTCATGAAGAATTCAGGGAAGGGACATTAATCCCTGAGCAAGCTCACAGTGTCATCTGAACCAGATCTACTGGAGAGATAGGGTAGGGTTCAACGTTCTCAGCCATTTTCACAATTGGATCGCAGTGCTCTCAGTTTAGACAGTGGAGGAGTTCAGATTCATGTTCAAGTTTCTTGTCACAGATGAACACACCCAGGGTGTAATCACCATGAAGGTCAGCTCACAGCACCAGCACAGTCCATTAAAAACATAATAAATCTGCATTAATGTGAAACTAAATTAACATAAATTATACATCAGCAACAAAATAAACATAATAACATGAGCACACGTTGAAAGAATGGGAAGAAAAGCAGGACAAGTCGTGTTAGAGTTGTTCAAGTGGGTCCAGGATCCTGATGGCAGTGGGGAAGAAGATGTTGTTGAATGTCCATTTGAGGGTCCTGTACCTCTTGTGTGAAGGCAGCATTGAGCAGAGGACACAGCCCAGAAGGTGGATGTTGCCTTCCTGAGGCATCGCTTCGTTTAGTTGCTCTTGATGATAGGGGGAGTTGTAGTTGTGATGAAACTGGCTGAATCTTTCATTCTCTGTAACTTCAAGTCCCTGCACACTGGAGATCCCACACCAGAATGTGGTACAACGAGGTGTGATCACACTATCCCCGCGTGTTCTTGGACAAAGGAGATCCCACACCAGAATGTGGTACAACTAGGTGTGATCACACTATCCCCGTGTGTTTCTGTACACAAGAGATCCCACACCAGAACGTGGTACAACTAGGTGTGATCACACTATCCCCGTGTGTTTCTGTACACAAGAGATCCCACACCAGAACGTGGTACAACTAGGTGTGATCACACTATCCCCGTGTGTTTCTGTACACAAGAGATCCCACACCAGAACGTGGTACAACTAGGTGTGACCACACTATCCCCATGTGTTTCTGTACACAAGAGATCCCACACCAGAACGTGGTACAACTAGGTGTGATCACACTATCCCCGTGTGTTTCTGTACACAAGAGATCACACACCAGAACATGGTACAACTAGGTGTGATCACACTATCCCCGTGTGTTTCTGTACACAAGAGATCCCACACCAGAACGTGGTACAACTAGGTGTGATCACACTATCCCCGTGTGTTTCTGTACACAAGAGATCACACACCAGAACGTGGTACAACTAGGTGTGATCACACTATCCCCGTGTGTTTCTGTACACAAGAGATCCCACACCAGAACGTGGTACTACTGAGTGTGAATTTACTGAAGGGCTGTCTATGTTAATGGAATTTGTTCTGGTGGATGTAGAGAAACTACTTGTTCTGGTGGGGAATTTCAGAAAGTGGGGTTACAACATCACTGGAGGCCAGAAACACTAGTTACTGTGGAGATGTGCAATCCTCTCACAAAACAGGTGGGAAGTCCCAGTCGGAGCCGAGTAGAATTTGCTGGTTATGGAAAGTGAGGGTTGACTGGAGCTGAGACACATCAGCCACCATCTGATCAAGTGACAGAATGGAATGGAGGGGCCGAGTGGTCTGTCTCCCCTTTGTGCAGACCGTTCATGACCCCAGGAATGGGTCCAGCATCAGGACATTAGTGTTGTGATACTGATAGAGACTCCCACCCATGGGTGCTTCATCCCTCAGCACACTGCACCCAGCAGGAGCCCGACATGGTGGTCAGTTCATTATCTCTGGCCACAGGTCTGTGCTCAGGCTCAGCAGAGGCGACTCGGCCCTGTGACCCAGATCTCTATGAGTCAGACCAGCAGAGTTCAACTAACCCTGAGACACGAGCCCTCCATGGGTCAGATACTCGGGGAAACTACTCAGGCAGTATCTGCCACTGAGTTTAATTCTCCTGTTCTTCACCGGCTCACCTCACACAACTTGTTTTTGTTACAGCTGACATTAAACCACCATCTACCAGCTGAACCACAGTGGGAATCATCTGTGTGGCCTCGCCTGGAGGGGAGGAACCCCGGATGGATTTCTGCACAGACACACTCATCAGACGTGAAAAAGTTTAAGGCCCAGACATTCTACTCATTCGATGTGTGAGACAAGAATTTTACCAGAGACAACATTTGGGATGTTTCTATCAGGGGAAACCAACCCTGGTTGGATGTCAGGAAGGAGGTAGTGAAATGTGATTGGAGCACGTTTGTTAGAACATAGAACAGTACATCACCGGTCTGGCCATTTGGCCCACAATGTTGTGCTGTTCTTGGTGACAATTTGTACTAAATATCCTCCTCCTGGGCATCATCCATATCCCTCCGTTCCCTTAAATGTCATTTCGAACATCGGACACAGAACAATACTGCACTGAAGCAGACAGTTTGGACTTGATGTGTCGAAAAATTAAAATTCACAATCAAATGCCCAATGAAACTAATCATTTCTGCCCACACAATGTCCATATCCCTCCATTCCCTTCAATGCCATTTAGGATAGGACTAAGAACAAGACAGCGCTGGGTGGGGGGTATTAAACAGGTGACCTGCAGAAGAGCAAATGCACCTTACACCTCCTTTGGTAGAGTTGAATGTCCACGCTGCCACCCACAACTCTATTTCAGCCTCTCAATATTTGATAGATTTCAATGAGAATCCCCTTATTCTTCTGAACTCCAGTGAACACTGGCCCAGAGCCAGTAAAACGCTCCTCATTCCTTAACCTTTTCATCACCAGGATCATTTTTTGGAAACTCTGTTGGAGCCTCTGAAATGCTAGCACGTCCTTTCTGAAATGAGACTCTGAAACTGGTCACCACATTCCAAGTGCAGTCTAACTTATGCTTCAAAGCCTCAGCATTACATCATCGCTTTTATATTTTAGTCTTCTTGAAATGAATGCTAACATTGCTTTTTCATCCCTTTTTACAAAATGTTGTGACTCCCCTGTTGACGTCAGCTTCTAATAAAGAGGAAGTTTGTTCTGAAGGGAACTGCAGACTCAGTGTGATTTCTTTCCACGTACACCACACCCCTCACCTCCCCTGATGTATACAACATGATTTTACACACCTCCTCAGACTCCTTTATCACCATCTTCTCCTTCCCGTAACCAGCATAACCCCATTTTGCATGCCTCCTTGGTCCACCGATTACTTCAGACTCCTTTTCACACCACCTCCTCCCCTCCCGTAACCAGCATAACTTCATTTTGCAAGCACTCCCTCCCCATTCTTCAATTACCTCAGACTCCTTTCTCACCACTTCACTTCCTCTCTTTGGTTGGCTCACTTCTCCATTTTCAGACCTCGTGCAGGGATTTGATCTGCACTGCCTTTCCTCCCACGGGTGCTGCTCGACCTGATGAGTTCCTCCAGCAGGTTGCTGTTGCTGTGGGTTCCAGCATCGGCCGTCTATTGTGTTCCTACAGAGAGGGATTGAATTGAATTAAATTGACGTTATTATTTACATCCTTCACATACATAAGGAGTAAAAATCTTTATGTTACGTCTCCATCTAAATATGCAATTTATAATAATTTGCTTGCTTTGGTTAATATGGTTCCTCAAATCCATTTAGGGTTACATTTCAACTCTGTAAATGAGTGACACTGAAGCTGCAGTATCTCTCTTTCTCTTACACTAAAAGCCTCTGCTTTACATTTGCCCTATTGGTTATCGCTGAGTTTCAAGGCAGTACAGACAGGAATCTCAGCAGTTTGGAGGAACAGAGAGACCATTAGGTTTTCAAATAATTTTATAGGGTTGCAAGGAAAGCATTTGGTGTGTTGGCCTTCACAGGTTGGGTGATTGAATTAAAAATCTGTCAGGTAATGTTGCACCTCTGTAAAGCACTAGATAGACCGCATTTGGATTATTGTGTTTAATTGTGTGCCTCATTTTAGGAAGGATGTTGAAGCCTTAGAGAGGGTGTAGAGGAGACTTACCATAGAAACATAAAAAACCTACAGCACAATTGATGCACCATCAATTACTCTAGGAGACTGGAAGTGAACGATAGGCTATTATTAACAGCGAAAAGGGAGCACGACATCTCGAAGACTGAGGGAGGAGCAGTGCCCCAATCGCCTTTATCCAGGGGTCTGTGGGAGGAGCCGCAGGAGCAGTCAGCAGAGGGGCGTGTCCATACAGGTATACATAGTTTACCACAACAATACAGGCCCTTCGGCCCACAATGCTGTGCCGAACATGTTCTTACTTTAGAAATTACTTAGGGTTACCCATAGCCTTCTATTTTTCGAAGCTCCATGTTCCTATCCAGGAGTCTCATAAAATACCCTATCGTATCCACCTCCACCGTCATGGGCAGCCCATTCTACGCAGTCACCACTCTCTGCGTAAACAAACTTACCCCTGACATCTCCTCTGTACATACTTCCAAGCACATTAAAACTGTGCCCTCTCATGTTAGCCATTTCAGCCCTGGAAAAAAGCCTCTGACTATCCACATGATCAATGCCCCTCATTATCTTATATGCCTCTATCAGGTCACCTCTCAACCTCTGTCATTCCAAGAAGAAAAGACCAAGTTAACTCAAACTATTCTCATAAGGTATGCTGCATTTAGTTAGGCCACATAACTCTAGTTAGGCCACACTTGGAGTACAGTGTCCAGTTCTGGTCGCCTCAGTTTAGGAAGGATGTGGAAGCATTGAAAAGGGTACAGAGGAGATTTACCAAGATACTGCCTGGTTTAGAGAGTATGGATTATGATCAGAGATTAAGGGAGCTAGGGCTTTAGTCTTTGGAGAGAAGGAGGATGAGAGGAGACATGATAGAGGTGTACAAGATATTAAGAGGAATAGATAGAGTGGACAGCCAGCACCTCTTCCCCAGGGCACCACTGCTCAGTACAAGAGGACATGGCTTTAAGGTAAGGGGAGGGAAGTTCAAGGGGGATATTAGAGGAAGGTTTTTCTCTCAGAGAGTGGTTGGTGTGTGGAATGCACTGCCTGAGTCAGTGGTGGAGGCAGATACACTAGTGAAGTTTAAGAGACTACTAAACAGGTATATGAAGGAATATAAGGTGGGGGGTTATGTAAGAGGCAGGGTTTGAAGGTTGGCACAATATTGTAGGTCAAGGGCTGAAGGGTCTGTAATGTGCTGTACTATTCTATGTTCTATGTTCTAGTTCTATGCTCTCCAATCCAGGCAACATCCTTGTAAATCTCCTCTGCACCCTTCCTGTAGTGAGGTGACCAGAACTGAGCACAGTATTCTAAGTGAGGTCTTACCAGGGTCCTATTTAGCTGTAACAGTACCTCTTGGCTCTTAAACTTAATCCCACTTGGTTGATGAAGCCCAATGCACTGTATACCTTCTTAACCACAGAGTCAACCTGCACAGTAGCTTTGAGTGACTCTGACCTGAAGATCCCTCTGATCCTCCACACTGCCAAGAGTCTTCCATTAATACGATACTCTGCCATCATATTTGACCTACCAAAATGAACCACCTCACACTTATGTGGGTTGAACATCATCTGCCTCTTGTCAACCTAGTTTTTATCCCATCAATGTCCCACTTTAGTCCTGACAGCCCTCCACACTATTCACAACAACCCCAAACTTTTTTGTTATCAGATAATTTACTAACTCATCCCTCCACTTCTTCCTCCAGGTCATTTATAAAGATGATGAAGAGAAGGTGTTCCCAGAACATATCCCTGAGGCACACCACTGGTCATCGACCTCCATGCAGAATATAACCCGTCTATAACCAATTTTTGCCTTCTGTGTTCAAGCCAGTTCTGGATCCACAAAGAAATGTCCCCTTAGATTCCATAAAGGAACAACAGCTGAAACCCTCCTGTCCTCTTCTTTAATGTCTATATGCTCAAGCTTTTCAATCCACTGTAAGTCATCTCAACAATCGCCAAGCAACACACACAAAATGCTGGTGGAACACAGCAGGCCAGGCAGCATTTTGTGTGTGTTGCTTGAATTTCCAGCATCTGCAGATTTCCCCGTGTTTGCTAAAAATCACCAAGATCTTTTTCTGTCATGAATACTGAAGCAAAGTATTCATTAATTACCTCAGTTATCTCCTCCAGTTCCATACACACTTTTCCACTGTCACATTTGATTCATCCTATTCTCTCACATCTTGCTCTTAACATACTTGTAGAATGCCTTGGTGTTTTCTTTAATCCTGCTTGCCAAGGCCTTCTCATGGTCCTTTCTGGCTCTCCTAATTTAATTCTTAAGATCCTTCCTGCTAACCTTATAACCTTCTAGATCTCTATCATTACCTAGTTTTTTGAACTTCCATAAGCTTTTTTTTTCTTGACTCGATTTACAACAGCCTTTGCACACCATGGTTCCTGTACCCTACCATCCTTTCCATGTCTCATTGGAACGTACCTATGCAGAACGTCATGCCATCCCTTGAACATTTGCCCCATTTCTTCCGTACGTTCCCCTGAAAACATCTGTTCCCAATTTATGTTTCCAATTTCCTTCCAGATAGCCTCATATTTCCCCTTACTCTGATTAAACCCTTTTCTAACTTGTCTGTTTCTATCCCTCTCCAATGCTATGGTAAAGGAGATAGAACTGTAATCACTACCTCCAAAATGCTCTCCCACTGAGAGATCTGACACCTGATCAGGTTCATTTCCCAATACCAGATCAAGTACAGCCTCTCCTCTTGAAGGCTTATCTACATATTGTGTCAAGAAACCTTCCTTAACACACCTAACAAACTGTACCCCATCTAAACCCCTCGCTCTCGGAAGATGCCAAACAATATTTGGGAAAGTAAGATCTCCCTCCACAACAACCTAGTGATTATTACACCTTTCCATAATCTTTCTCTCTATCTGCTCTTCAATGTCCCTGTTACTATTGGGTAGTCTATAAAAAACACCCAGTAGAGTTATTGACCCTTTCTTTTTTCTAACTTCCACCCACAAAGCCTCCGTAGACAACCCCTCCATGACTTCCTCCTTTTCTGCAGCCATGACACTATCTCCGATCAACAGTGTCACACCTCACGTCTTTTGCCCCCCTCCCTGTCCTTCCTGAGACTTCTAGAGCTTGGCAGTTGAAGTAACCATTCCTGTCCCTGTGATTCAGATCTCTGGATCACTGGGACCTCTGTTGGGGCAGGCGTGACCTGTGCGATAAAACAGGTTGCACTTGAATCTGAGAGGGACCAATATCCTGGCAGGGAGGTTTACTAAGGCTACTGGTGAGAATTTAAACTAGATTTGCTGGGGCAATGGACTAATTTTCTCGAAGCTCCATTACAAGGATGCTACCTCAATTAAAGAGCATGTCTTATGTTGAGTGAGCTACGGTATTTTCTTTGGAGTGAAGGAGGATGAGAGATGGCTTAATAGAGGTGTTCAAGATGGCAAGTGTTGTAGATCGAGTGGAGAGCCAGAGACTTCCCCGGGGTGGAAATGGCGGCTATAAACAAGCTGAATCTTAAGGCGGTCAGTGAAAGTATAGGTCAGTTATTTTACATGGAGTGGTGGCATGTGGAATGCTCTGCCAGGGGGGTGGCAGAGGCAGATACATTAGGTACATTTAAGAAGCTTTTAAATAGGACCATGAATGATCAGAAAAGGAGAACTATGTAGAAGAGAAGGGTTGGATGAATCTTAGAGTCGGTTAAAAGTCTGGCACAACATCAAGGACACATTGTGTTTGTTCTATAAATGCATTTCTATGCTCTGCCACAGTGTCTATGATTGTGCAGTCATGATCGTTCTCAGGAAGTAATGACAATTCCACTCAGTGTGAGAAACCACTTGTAGCAGCCGTTAACCTCACTCCTGTAACTGCAGAGCCGCAGCTGTGGAATGTCTGAGTCAGTTAGAAACCAGTCGTGCTTACTGTCATGTGGACAAACACACTGAGATACACGGCCAATGAAAAACTTGCTTGCTGTGGTATTACAGGGACATTAGGACACAAAATGCACAATTATAGAATTGCAGAACAAACCGCAAACGAGGCAGGAGTGCAAAAGGAAAGACACATTCAGGGGCAAACGTGGAAGAGTTGGTCCGTAGTGGTGGGTTGCTGAGGGAGGGTGATGGTTGTACAGAACCTGTTCGTGACTCATCCTGATTTCAGGGTTAGGTTACCTCCCTTTGTTGGTAGCTGTGAGACGAGGACATGTTCTGGATCGGGTAGATGCCGTCCTCCTCAGGCAACATTTGCTGTAGCTGCTGTCAGTGGTGGGGAGAGCTGCGTCCATGATGGGCCTGACCTGGTCCACCATCAGTTGCTCATCTGGCAGTGTTGTCAAAAGACCAGAAGACAGAGGAGCAGAATTAGTCCATTCAGCCCATCAAATATCTCCACTATTCCATCCTGGCTGAACCTGGATCCCACTCAACCCAATACACCTGCCTTCTCGCCATATCCTTTGATGCCCTGACCAATCAGGAAATGATCAACTCTCACCTTAAACATACACATGAACTGGGCAGAGTACTTCACAGATTCACTACTATCTGGCTAAAAAAATCCTCCTTAACTCTGTTCAGAAAGATCACTCCTCACTTTTGAAGCTGTGCCCTCCAGTTCTGGATACCCCACAGCATAGGAAACATCTTCTCCATGTCCACCCTATCTAGTCCTTTCAACATCCGGTAGGTTTCAATGAGATGTCCATGCATTCTTCTAAATTCCAGTGAGTACAGGCCCAAAGCTGACAAACACTTCTCATGTGTTAACTTCTTCATTCCCAGCATCATCCTCATGAACCTCCTCTGGATTCTCTCCAATGACAACACATCCCTTCTGAGATATAGGACCCAAAACTGTTGACAATACTCCAAGTGTGGCCTGACTAGTATCTTATAAAGGCTCATCATTATCTTCTTGCATTTATATTCCATTTGCCTTGAACCAAAAGGCATTTGCCTTTTTTTCCACTGACTCAACCTGTAAATTAACCTTCTGGGAGTTTTGCACGAGGACTCCCAATTCCCTCTTCACCTCTGATGCTTGAAACTTCTCCCCATTTAGATAATAGTCTGTCCTATTGTTTCTTTTACCAAAATGCATTATCATACATTTCTGTGATGGTTCAGTCTGAAGTCCGTGGTCCGGTCCGTGGGCACTCGACTCCGGGTTTTCCGGCGGTCCCTTGCTGCGTTTGGTCTTAAACAGAAACACCTGAGGCTCATATTGGAACTGGGAATATAATTGGCCCTCGCATTGAGTGTGGTTGGGGATTGTTTTCTCAAGAGATTCATGGCTGGTGGAAGGCTAGAATAGACTTTTGCCATCCTTGGGGGCTGTGTGGGAGAACCATGGCTTCTGGGAGCCTTGCTGGTAGTAGTCGGAGTGGTCATTGTGGTATGGATTCAGCTGTTTCCCAGGCCAGCTGGGTGGCTGTCAGCCACTCTGAGCCAGGTAGGGATCTGGTTGCTTCTGTAGTCAGCCAAGCTGCTGGCTGTAATGGCTACTTGGAGCTACCCTGATGCAGAGATGGAACTATCTGTTATTCTTTGGTGTTTGTCTCTTCCTGCCCTTCCCTCTGTGGGGTAAGTCAGGCCATTCTGCTGTTGCCCTGTGGGGGGATCTGTCTTGTCTTTGCCTCTGTTGGGTAGGTCAGGCTGTTCTGCCATTACCTGATGGATGGTCCTGCCCCACCTTGGTGTGGAATTATAGATGACTCCTGGCTTGTCGGTGGATAAGTTTGTGTACTGTCCTGTTTCATGTCAGTGTCCTGGTAAAGATGAGTCCTGGCTTGTTGGAGGATAAGTCCTGGCTCCATGTTGATGTACAGTTCCTAGTCTGCCCCTAGCTCCAACCTCGGGGTATCCAAACTCCAAGAGCCCAGCCTCAACCCAAGCCTCGTCACATCCTCGCCTGGGTTTGGGGGTCTGAGCCTGAGGCAAGACCCAGGGTCTGGGTCCTTGTCCAGTCTCAGGCTTGGAGTCCACCCCAGGCTCCTTGTTCCCAGTCCCTCGTCCTGGTCCTGCTTCCACTGCCTAGGCTGCATCCCATCCCGTCCTTGGGTTCTGTCTCGTCCTGTTTCTGGGACTCCAGTGTCTGTGTCCTGCAGTTGGGTCCTGATTCAACACCTGACTTATGACAATTTCCCAACATCCTTTCTCCTTTAAATGAGCACTGGGACTGTGGGGATCGGGAACCACAATGTCTCCTGAGCTGCAGATCGGCCAGCCGGGGTGCAGAACTGTCGGAGGAGCCAGGCAGGTTGTCCTGTCAGCTTTCTGCAGTCACATTATTTCTGTGCTCTCAGTGCACTGTCACCTGTGGGATCTTGTTATGCAGCACCTTATCAAGGGCAAACCACTGAGATGCAGTGACTGTGCTGGTGCTCCCAGCCCCACCTGAGCTTGGAGCTCCAGGAGTAGAGCAGCTCAGACCAGGGCAACAACTCCCCTCCACTGCCTCTCCTAATATCCTTCCTCTTCCCCCTCAAGCCCATTCCAATGTCCAGAAGACACAGGAGCAGAATTCGGTCACTTGGCCCATCGATTCTTCCATTTCATCGTGGCTGATTTTTTTTTTTTACCATTCCCAACTCCATTCTCCTTTTTTCCCCATGACCTTTCACACCCTAACTAATCAAGAAGCTATCAACCTCTGCTTTACTGGGTCTCCACAGCAGCCTGTGGCAATGAATTACACAGATTCACCAGCCTGAGACTAAAGGAATTCCTCCTCATCTGTTCTAAATGGTTGTCCCTCTATTCTGAGGCTGTGCCCTCTGGTTCTAGAGTGTCCCATCAAAGGAAACATCTTCTTTACATCCACTCTATCGAGGCCTTTCAACATCCACAAGGATCTCCCCTCATTCTTCCAAATTCCAGCGAGTACCAGGCCAGAGCCATCAAGTGCTCATCATACGATAACCTTTTTAATCCTAGAATAATTCACGTGAACCTCCCCTGTAAGCTTTCCAATGTCAGCAAACTTTTTTTCGACAAGGGGAGCAAAACTGCTCACAATACAACAAGTGAGACCTCAACAGTGCCTTAGAAAGCCTGAATATTAATCCTTGCTTTTATATTCTAGCTGTCTGGAAATGAATGCTGACATTGCATTTGCCTTTTTCATCACTGACTCAACCTGCAAGAAAACCTTCAGGGAATCATGCATAAGCACTCAGAAGTCTCCTTGCACCTTGGATTTTTAAATTTTCTCCCTATTCAGAAAATGGCCTATGCTTTTATTCCTTCTACCAAAGTGCACCACTATACAATAACAGTCTTCCATCTGCCACTTCTCTGCCCATTTCTCTAATTTGTCTAAGTTCCCTGCTTCCTCAATTATGCCTGCCCTCCACCTATCTTCCTATCATTTGAAAATTTGGCCACAAAACCATTAATTTCATCAGCCAAATTACTGACATATAATGTAAAGTGATCTCAAAACCATCCCCTCTTGAACTCAAATGATCATCGGCATCTAACCAGAAAAAGCTCCTCTTATTCCCACTTTTTCCTTCCTGCCAATCCGCCAATACTCTAACCATGCTAGTATCAAAGATGCTTTAATGTCAGGGAAACGTACACAATATACATACTGAAATGTTTTTTCGTTGCAGCCATCCACGAAAAACAGAGGAGTGCCCCCAAAGAATGAATAACAGTTGGATGTTCGAACCCTAAAGACCCCCACCCAGCTCCCCACCCTCCTGCACGTAAGTTGCAGCAAGCAATGATCCTCCTTCCCCCACCGGCAAAAAATAACATCGGTACCCACCACCAAGCACTCAAGTGTGAGCAAAGCAACAGCAAAGACACAGACTTGCAGTTACCCCAAAGACTACTCGTTCAACTCCCTAATAAGGGAGAAAGAGGCTGTAGCGGAGGGGCTGATCGGAGGCTCGAAGTTTTCGAATGGACTCGGAGTCTGCTGTTGTCGGGTACCTTCAAGGCATCAGTTGTCGGTGCCTGGAAGTTTATGGCAGGGAGAGTTTCTCCCTCTTGCTGCCTGATATCGGGACTATTGGAGTCGATCGGGACTTGAGACTTTTTTTTAACCATGCCCGTGATCTGCTTTTATCAAATTACGGTATTGCTTTGCACTGCCGTAACTATATGCTATAATTATGTGGTTTTGTCAGTGTGAGTCTTTGGTTTGTCCTTTTTTTATTTTGTGATATTACTGTGGAGGAACATTGTGTTATTTCTTAAGGCATGCATTTCTAAATGACAATAAATGAGGACTGAGTGTCCTCATAATCTAATCTAATCTAAGAGGTGTCCCAGTTTCAGAGCGAGGGGGTAGACATAAACAACTTGCTGGCTTACGATGTTAAAAATCCATGGCATTGCTTTTTCTGAGCTCTGTGCCCAAAGATCTCGGGTCTCTGGACACACAGCCTTAGATCTTCCATCTCCCATAACACACCGCTCTCCTGCCCGGACACCCACCTTCTACAGGCCCGTCTCCAGAGCCACGAGATCTTGGCCTCAGAAAGCGAGCAGAGCTCTTAGGCTGAGCCTTTGGTGTGCCGAATAACGGCCAGTCATGAAACCCCGAGAGCGGGTCCCATTCCCTCAAAGAACCGAAGTCAGCGTGTAACTCCAGGTCAGGGTCTTCAAAAGAACCCTGAAAGGGAAAAATAAAGGTGGAAATGGAGTTGTTTCCAAAGATGCAAGCAAAGGAGTTGCTGTTAGGTGCCATTAATTCTCCTAAGCTTTCCTGGAATACCATGGGTTCTTATCTTGTTAATCAGCCTCGTCTGCAGCACCTTGCCAAATACTTTTTTAGATCCAAGTACATAACATCCACTGATTTTCCTTTGTCTATCCTGCTTGTTATTTCCTCAAAGAATTCCAACAGATTTGTCAGGCAAGGTTTTCCCTTAAGGAAATCATGTAGATTTCAGCCTATTTCATCATGTGCCACCAAGTAACCTGGGATCTTACGAGATCTTACGCTTAACAATCAATTCCAAGATTTTTGCAACGACTGAGCACCACTCCTCTCTGCTCCCCCATCTTTCCTTGACTCTTCTGACCAAGACTGAATATTTGGCTTTTAAGTTTCCATGATCAAGGCTCGCTGGGGCATCGACTGCAGACCAGTTTTATCGATGGGCATATTTCTGGTGATCAGTTTCCATGGCGGTAGGTGAGTGACCCATGTCTTTGTTGTGACAGGAGCGAGAGGGGGAAAGGAAAGGGTTAAGCTGACGAGCGGGATGGAGAGTGGAGGGGAGTTGAGGAGAGGAAAGTTAAATATGTGAGACGAGAAGTCTGGGGAGGCTTTTCCAGGGTGGACCCTTCTCCTTCCCCCACCACAGCTTCACCCTTCTGCTGCTGAGGTAGCTCATGGGTGATGCTTCTCTGCTGGAATGTCAGATCATGGCAATCCCCACCTTGTCCCAAGCACTGTAGCAGAAATTTTCACTTCCTTTAACCTTTTAAGGTACACTGTCCTGTTGTCTAGTCACGACAGTGGGAGTTCATGCCGGTTGTTCATCCTGTGGGTGGGGCTGGGTCTTCGTACAGTCCTGGGGTTGTACCAATTCCTGCAATGCTGAGTGGGAGACCTGGTGCTCGGGATGTCTTTGATCAGTAACTGGGTATGGTATCCTCTGCCTGCACTGTCAGGCCCTCTTCCTGTTGGTGGAAAGACTCGGCGCACAGGAATCTGACCCACTGGAGCAAAGTTGAGTTGATTGTCTTGTGCTCATGTCGATGTATGCACAGGTGGAATAGAAAACCTACCAGCAGCAGTGTCACAGGCACAGGGTTGGTGGAGAGGGATGGACCAGTGTCCATCTTGCTGCTCCTTGGGTTTCCTCCTCTCTGAGCTGAACTGAGGGTGTGGTTGCAACTAACGGGTTCCTGGATCGGCTGCAGCGGTGACCAGCTTCATGCCTGTGGATTCACTTTCGTGAACTTCAGTTCTGAATGTTATTTGCTTACTTTCATTTTTGCACAATTTGTTTGGTTTCTCTGCACACCGGTTCTTGTTTGTAACGGGTTCTATCGGGTTTCTCTGTTTTGTGGCTGCGATTCTCACTCTTGAATACAGTGTACGTTGAACTTCTTGAGCCCATGGACATACCAGTCAGGTTACAGACTGTTCCAAACCCGGTGGAGTTTGCTTGGTACAAGGGCAGGGGAATCTGATTCACAGACCCTCACACAAAAATGATGCCCGGATTGGAGGACTTTAGTTATAGGGACAGACTGGTTAGACCGGGTTATGCGCTGCCCAGTGTGGTGATAGAAGCAGTTGCGTTAGGGACATTTAAGAGAGTCTAAGATAGGTACATTTTTTATCAATAAAATTGAAAGTGTGCAGACAACATTCACAAGAATATTCCGGGATGTGAGGATCTGAGTGCAGGGAAAGGTTGAATAAGCTTGAATATTATTCGTCGGAGCATAGGAGAATGAGGTGAGATTTGATAGAGGTATACAAAACTATGAGGGGGGTAAATACAAGCTGGCTTTTTCCACTGAGGTTGGATGAGACTAGAACTAGAGGTTTAGAGGGAACATGAGGGGGAATTGTTTACTTAGAGTGTGGAATGAGCTGATAGTGGGTGTGAGTTTGAATTCAATCGTTAAGAGAAGTTTGGATGGGTACACGGATAGGAATGGTATGGAGGGCTATGGAGGGATGAAGCAGTATAATAGTTTGACACAGACTAGATGGGCCAAAGGGGCTGTTTTTTGAACTGCAGTGCTCGATGACTCTATGGGGACAGAGGGATACATGAAAGAGTAAAACATAGAGGGCTGCAGGCAATGTGACTGATGAAGAGTCTGACTGCAGAGAGCCAGTATGGGCTTGAAGGGACAAAAATATCCCTGTTCCTTGCTGCAGCAATTGCTTTTCTTTCAAATTTATTTCTCCACAGGATACAATTGTCACTGGAAAGTGAGTATTTTTGGAACAAGGAGACATTTAGTGTTCTGGAGTCATACAGGGCATGGAAGGCATGTATCTTCCTTGGAGGACATTAGTCAACCAGGCTGCCATTATCGAAAAGTCGGTAACCTCCTGGTTTCTCTCATCGAGACAGGATTTCTCCCGTTTGCTGATTTGCTTAATTACCTGAATTTAAATTTACTGCCGCCATGCTAGGATTTGAACCACTATCTCTAGACAGTTGCCTGGAACTCTGGCTGCCTGTCAGGTGTCTCAGCGACAATACAACAGTTCTTTCCTCCTTCCATTACCTGAACAGCAGACCAGTTACTTGGATGTGTGAGTAGCTCACACAAAACTGGAGAAACTCAGCAGGCCAGGCAGAACCTATGTCCCTGCATCTAGAACCGGTTAAAGTGGGCAGTACGGTAGTGCAACGCCGTACATGATGGCGATCACCAATCCTGCCTCAATTCCCACCTCTGCCTGGAAAGAGCTTGTACGTTCTGCCCGTGGCCGTGTGGGTGTTCCGGTTTCCTCCCACGTTCCAAAAATGCACGGATTAGGGTTAATTTGTTGTGGGCATGCTATGGTGGTGCCAGAAACCTAGAAAGGCCTAGACAGAGTGGACATGAAGAGGATGTTTCTTATAATGGGGCATTCTAGGACTGAAGGGCACAGCCTCAGAATCAAAGGATGTCCCTTTAGAACAGAGATGAGGAGGAATTTCTTTAGACAGAGGGTTGTGAATTCATTGCCACAGATGGGCTCATTGAGATTGGACTCAGTACCCTATCTGTAACTGGATCTGGGACTCCATTCAGTTTGAGTTGGCAGCAACATCTCAAGCTCCATCACGCTGAGCACTGGTGACCCCCTCCCCACCCCCCCCCCCCCGCCCCACTACATGCACTCAGCCCTCCGCTGTTCACACTCATGACTGCACTGCCAGATCCAGTTCAATCCACACATCGAGTTTACTGATGGGACAACAGTCTCATCAGCAACAGTGATGAGTCAGCATAGAGACAGAAGGTAGAAAGGTTTGTCAAATGGTGAGAGAACCACAGCCCAAGTCTCAGTGTGGACAAGGCAAAAGAGATCATTGTGGACTTCAGAAATATGCAGGTAAACCACACTCCATTGCATATCAATAGCTCTGCCGTAGAGAGAGTGAAGAGCACGAAGTTCCTTGGTGTGCACATAATGGACAATCTAACCTGGATTCACAACACCCCATTAGTTATGAAGACACAGCAACATCTACACTTACTGAGGAGACTGAAGTGTGCAACACCCACACCCCCATTCTACAAACCTTCTAGAGGAACAACATTGAGAGTGCCCTGGCTGTCCGCATAATTGTGTGGTACAGAGCTGCAAGGCATTACAACACGGGACCCTACAGAAGATAGTGAAAACAGCCGAGAGGATCACCGGGGTCTCCCTCCCTCCTATTTGTGACATTTCAAGATTCAAGGTTAATATATTATGAAAGTATGAAACTCTGAGATTTGTCTTCTCCAGATAGCTACAAAACAAAGAACACCACAAAGGTGTTAAAAGAAGAACATTAACCATACCCTCAACGCGCAAAAAAACAAATTGTGCAAACGGGAGTGAGAACTTCAAACTTCCCCCCCCACTGGCAAAACAGGGACGTTTTGGACAAAGGGCCTGAACCATTGTTGAGGATCCCTACCACTTAAAACTCACAATCTCTTTGACCCACTACCATCAGAAAGGAGGCACAGAAGCATTAGGACCGGGATGGCCAGACTAGGTAACAGCTTCTTCCTTAGGCTGAGTCTAATGGATACCTTAACAACATCGCAATCTCATCACTAGGACACTGAGCTGTTAACTGTTTGTGTGTTTTCACAAGCATTTTGAATTATATTTTGTTAACTTCTTTGTTGAAATACTTTGTTAGTGTGTGTGATAGATGTATTGATGGTGTACGGTGTTCCAGAGGAACGGTGTTTCATTTGGTCGTATGTATGTGCAGGCAGGTGGGAATGAACTTGAACTTGAGAAATGTGGTCATGGAGTCAGAGAGACTTTTATTGGGAGGCATTGTGTCATTGCAGTTAGTGTAACACTTAACAGCACCTGACATTCTTCAGCCCATTTTTCCAGTTGATGCATATCCATCTGCAAGCTATGATAGCCTTCCTCACTGTCCACTACACACCAATCTTGGTGCCAGTTAACCACATTATCATCCAGATAATTCATATAGATGACAAACAGCAAAGGACCCAGCACCAATCCTTGCAGCAGTCCATTTGTCAGAGCTCCTGTCAGAGAGGCAACCCTCTTCTACCACCCTTTGGCTTTCCAACAGAGCCAATGACTAATTCAATTTACTACCTCACCTTGAATGCTAAGCGACTGAACCTTCTTTATCAACCTCCCATGTGGGACATTGTCAAATGCCTTGCTAAAGTCCAAGTAGACAACATCCTCAGCCTTGCCTTAACTTTCCTGCTAAATTCCTCGAAAAACTCTAAGATTAGTTAGACATGACCTGCCATGCACAAAGCCATGCTGACTATCCGTAATCAGTCCATGTCTATTCAAATACTGATATATCCAGTGTTTAGAATATCTTCCAAGACTTTCCCATAACTGATGTCAGACTCACTGGCTTATAATTCCCTGGTTTATATTTGGAGCCTTTTTTAAACAACGGAACAACATTGGCTATCCTCCAATTCTCTGGTACCTCCCATCCCTAAGAATGTTTTAAATATCTCTGTCAGGGCACTGGCAATTTCTGTACTTGTGTCTCATAGGGTCTAAGAGAACACCTTCTCAGGCCCTGGAGATTTTTCCACCCTGATTTGCCTCAGGGTAGCAAACTCCTTCTCCTCTGTAATTTGTACAGGGCCTATGAAGTTGATGCCCCTTTGCCTTACTTCTATGGACTTGCGATCTATCTCCTGAGTAAATACAGATGTAAATAATTTAAGATCTCCCCCATCTGTTTTGGCTCCACCCATGGATTACCATTCTGGTCTTCCAGAGGACAATTTTGTCCCTTGCAATCCTTTTGCTCTTAACATACCTGTAGATTCCCTTAGGATTCTCCTTTTCCTTGTCTGCCAGAACAACTCAAACCCTTCTTTTAGTCCTCCTGATTTCTTTCTTGTTTACCCTTGCATTTCTTGTCCTCCATAAGCACCTCATTGTCTCTAGTTGCCTATATCTGCTACCTCCTTTTTTCTCTTAACCAGGACTTCAATATCTCTTGAAAACCAAGGCTCCCTACACTTGTTATCTTTACCTTTTATTATGACAGATGTAACAAAACATTTTACTCTCTAAATTTCATCCTTGAAGGTCAACCCCCCCCCCCCCCTTTATTTTACAAGTATATCTTTGCTTATCTTCTGTAAGCGAGGCCTTGGGCCTACTCTGGGGTTCAGATCTGAGGACTCAATTTGGTTCGGAAAGTTGTGTTTCACTTCAATTGTTTGCATCATTTGTGCTTTTTCCTCTTGTGCATCAGGTGTTCATCTTGTATTTGTCTTTCTTTAATTGGGTTCTTTCAAGTTTCCTGCTTTGTGGCTACATTTAAGCAGACAAATCTCAAGGCTGCATAATTTACAGTCTTTAATGATAGATGTCCTTTGAACTTTTGAACTTTGCAGAAGACAGCCTGTTCCAATCCACACTTCAAAATGCACCTTTCTCCGATTTAGAATCTCAACCTGTCGGCCAAACCTATACTTTTGCATATTTACTTTGAAACTAATGGCATTGTGGTCACTGGATGCAAAGAGTTCCCCTACACAAATTTGTCACATGCCCTGTCTTATTCTCTAATACCGGATCCAGATTTGTCCCACTGCAGTTTTGGTGCAAACCATTCCTTCTGTACAGATCCCTGGAGGAGAGCCCAATGATCCAAAAATCTTATTCCCTCCCAAGCTACACTAACTCCTCAGCCACGTATTAACTTGTACAATCTTCCGTGCTCTGGCCTCACCAGCATGTGACTTGGGTAACAATCCTTGGGTGTAACTACCTCTCTGTATGTCCTATCTCTCACCCTGCCTCAGCCTCCCGATTGATCCCGAGTTTATCGAGTTCCAGCTCCAGTTCCTAAACACGGATTGTAAGAAGCTGCAGTTGAATGAAATTCTCGCAGTTGAAGTCATCAGGGGCAAGGGTGGTCTCCCTGTCTTCCCACTTCCTGCACGAGGAACAGTCAACAATCCTGCCTGGCATCTCAAATTTCCTAACTGAGCAGATACAAAAAAGGAAAGGGAAAAAAAAAACTTTACCTCGAGCTTTAAGTTGTAAGATTTCTCTGACTGAAGCCTGAAAGAGCTAAAGCCTTAAGATCACCACTCTAACTCCGTCTTCTCAGACGATGGCTGCTGTGCTTGCCCCTGCCTTCCTTTAATGAGCTCTTGCTAAACTCTAGTTTAAATCCCACCATGCAGCAACAACAAATCATCCCACTAGGATATTTGTCCCCCTCCAGTTTTGGTGCAAACCTTCTTTCTGTACAGATCCCACCTTCCCTAGAAGAGAGCCCAGTGATCCAAACATCTTACACCCTCCCTCCTACACTAACTCCTTATCCATGTATTAAACTGTATAATCTTCCTAGTTCTGGCCTCACTAGCACGTGTCATGGGTAGCGTTTCTGAGATCAACCCTGGAGGTCCCTTTAACTTAGCACCTAGCTCCATGAATTGCCTGTGCAGAACCTCATCACTTGTCTGACCCATATCACTGGTACCTATATGAACCTTGACTTCTGGCCTGTCACCTTTCCACTTAAGAATGCTAAGGACTCGATTGGAGATATTCCAGACCCTGGCACCCAGGAGGTAACATACCATCCAGGAATCTTCCACAGAATGTCCTGTCTGTTCCCCTTACTAATGAATCCCCTATCACCACAGCGTGCCTCTTCTTCCCTTTCCCTTCTGAGTCAATGCTGATCACTGTGACTTTGTTCTGATCGGTCATTCCCCCTGACAGTATCCAAAGTGATACAAGACCATAAGAACATACAATATTGGAGAAGAATTCAGCCTTTTGGCCTATCCAGTCTGCTCTGCCATTTCATCATGGCTGACCTAACTTTCCTCTCAGGCTCAATCCCTGTATCCCTTCACGCCCTGACCAATCAAGAATCTATCACCCTCTGCCTTAAATATACATAAAGATGGCCAGCGCTGCTGCCTGTGGCAAAGATTCCACAAATTCACAACCCTCTGGCTAAAGAAATTCCTCCTCATCTCCATTCTAAAAGGACAGTCCTCTATTCTGAGGCTGTGTCCTCTGGTCTTAGACTCTCCCACTATAGGAATCATCCACTCGATTAAGACCTGCAACACACACAAAATGCTGGTTGAATGCAGCAGGCCAGGCAGCATCTATAGGGAGAAGCGCTGTCGACGTTTCGGGCCGAGACCCTACGTCGTCTCCCTATAGATGCTGCCTGGCCTGCTGTGTTCCACCAGCATTTTGTGTGTGTTGTTTGAATTTCCAGCATCTGCAGATTTCCTCGTGTTTGCTATTAAGACCTGTCACCATTTGATAGGTTTTAGTTAGGTTACCCCATATTTTTCAGATTTTTTATGAATACAGGTCAAGCGACATCTAACGTTCTTCATATGACAAGCTTTTCAATCCTGGAATAATTTCCGTGAGCCTCCTTTGAACACTCTCCAGTTTCAGCACACCCTTTATAAGATAAGTGGCCTAAAACTGCTCACAATCATCCAAATGAGGCCTCACTCAGTACTTTATAAAGTCTCATCATTACATCCTTGTTTTTATATTCTAGTCATCTAGAAATGAATGCTAACATCCCATTTGCCTTCCTCACCACAGACTCAGTCTGCATATTAATCTTTAGGGAATCCTGCACAAGGACTCCCAAGTCCCTTTGCATCTCAGTTTTTTGTATTTTCTGTCCATTCTTCCACCAAAGTGCATGACCATACAGTTCCCGACACTATATTTCAGCTGCCACATCCTTGCCCATTCTCCTAACTGTGCAAATCCTCCTGTGGCTTCTGTACTTGCTGAAGTCTATGTGCCCCTCCATGTATCTTCATATCATCTGCAAACTTTGCAACAAACCATCAATTCCATCATCCAACTCATTGACATATAATGTAAAAAGAATTGGACCCAAAACAAACCCCTATGGAGCACCACTAGTCACAGGCAGCCAACCAGTAAAGCTGAGGCAGAGTGAGACTTTATAGAGAGTTTATTCCCACTCTTTGCCTCCTGCCAATAACCCACTGCTTTATCCATTCTAGAATCTTTCCTATAATATCATGGGCTCATAGATTGTTAAGCAGTCTCATGTGTGGCACCTTGTCAAAGGCCTTCTGAAAATCCATGTACACAACATCAACCAATTCTCCTTCGTCTATCCTGCTTGTCATTTTTCTTCACGTATCTGTTGTTCAGAGGGATGGCCACAGGACTGTTAACCCCTTTCCCCTCCCTGACTCTCATCCATTCTCCTGTGTCCTGGACCTTGGGTGTCACTACCTCTCTCTATGTCCTATCTCTCACCCTGCCTCAGCCTCACAAATGATCCTGAGATCATCCAGTTCCAGCTCCAGCAACTTAACATGGATTGCTAGAAGCTGGATGCAATTCTCACAGCTGTAGCCTTCAGGGACTCGGGTGGTCTCTCTGTCTTCCCACACCTCTCAAGAGAAACATTCAACTATTCTGCCTGGCATCTCAACTGTCCTAACTGAGCAGATACAAAAATGGAAGACAAAAAAAACTTCACCTCGAGTTTTTCTTTTCTTGCTTTCTCTGACTGAATCTCGAAGATCTAAAACCTCAAGATCACCTCTCTAACTGTCTTCTCAGATGATGGCTGATGTGCTTGCCCCTGCCTTCCCTTAATTTGCTCTTGCTAATCAATCCCAAAGTGGATAGGTTGCAGGTCAGAGCTCAATTATACCTCCACGATCTGACGCTAACTTTTCCTATTCGTCCATTTTATAAAGCAGTATGTTTCGGTGTTTTGATGTACATGTGACAAATAAAGCCAATCTTTGGTGAGCACAACAGCACAGAAACAGGTTGATCTTCTGCCTAGACCCATCTACCTGCACTTGAACCTTAACCCTCCACACCCCTCTCATCCACATACTTGTCCAAACTTCTACAAATCTACCCCTGGCAGCTCATTCCCCACTTAAAATTGTCCTGAAATTTATGGCCAATCCCTGGTAGGAAGAGGACACTCAGCCCCTGAATGTCAAAGTTGAGTTTATTGTCATTTGTACAAGTATGCTCATGAAAGAACACAATTCAAACAAGAAAGTTCCATTACGGTGCAAAGAGATCAATGTTACCATTGGAATCATCTCAGTTAAAAGCCCTGAAACTTTGAAATGTTGCGGGCAGCAAGTCTCACTGTGTTAGTAACTTCAAGCCCCATGTCCTGCATCGAGAGGAGGCGGAAACTGCAGATATCAGCTTCAGGAGGAGACCGGAGGTCCATGAGCCAGTCCTCACCGGGAGATCAGAGGTGGAAAGGGTCAGCAACTTGAAATTCCTCAGTGTTAGCATTTCAGAGGATCTGCCCTGGACCAGGCACACAAGGGCAATTATGATGAAAGCACGCAGTATCTCTGCTTCCTTAGAACTTTGGGAGCATTCCATATTAGATCTAAAACTTTGACAGACTTCTGTAGGTGTGTGGTGGAGAATATATCAATTGGTGTCGTTACAGGCTGGTATGAAAACACCAATGCCCTCGAATAAAGAAATCCTAAAAAAGGTACTGGATACGGCCCAGTCCATCACAGGTAAAGCCTTCTCACCATTGAACACATCTACATGAAATGCTGTTGTGGGAAAGCAGCATCCACCATCAGGGATCCCCACCACTGAGGACATCCGCTCTTCTCTCTGATGACATCAAGAAAAAGGACAGGAGCCTCAGCACCCATGCCACCAGGTTCAAGGTTCAGGAACAGTTATTATCCCACAGCCAGCAGACTTCTGAGCCAGAGGGGATAACTTTACTCAACTTCACCTGTCCAAACACAGACCTGGTCCCAAAACTCGCCGACTCACTTTCAAGGACTCTTAATCTTATTGCTCATTTATTAATGATTATCATTTCTTTTTTTCAAGAAAACAAATCTCAGAGTAGTATATGTTGACATACATGTACTTTGATAATAAGTTTACTTCCAATGCTGCATCTAAAATTCCTCAATGCTTGCCCAGTATGGAGTGAGGCAAAATCTGTCATCAAAGATCCCCACCATCCAGGCCATAACCTCGTTCACTGAGCAGGAGGTACAGACGCCTGAAGTACCACAACACTAGTTTCAAGATCAGCCACTTCACTTCAAATGTATGGTTCTTGAACCAGCCAGTGTAATTATCCCAGTATAGCAACACTATGACCATGTTACACTACTTTTTGATTTAATTGTCAAGATCTGATAAAGGGCCTTGGCCCGAAAAGTCAACTGTTTATTCCTCTCCACACATGCTACCTGACACAATGAGAACGCCCCCACACAAGCATTTTTATTTTATTTTACATATTTAGTGATTCTGTATGTAGAAGGCCCTTCCAGCCCTTTGAGCTGCCCCAGCAAACCCTGACAAATGATATTAACTCTAACCTAATCATGGGACAATTTACAAAAACCAGTGAACCTAGCCATCTAATCTTTGGATTGTGGGAGGAAACAGCAACACCTGTGGAAAACCCACACATTCCATGGGTGCTAGAATTGAACTCCAAGATTAGGGATACCCCAAACTATAATAATGTTGTGATAACCGCTACACAACTGTGGCACCTTTTTTTTTTACTATTCTTGGGTTAATTAAAAAAGCAAGCAACAGACATCATTTAGTGAGTGTTTCCAGCATCTTGTGTTTATAATGTCTTCTGACTACTGTTTCTTGTAATACTGTGTACAATTTATGTTCATGTTTTATGTGAATATTGTGTCTCTTGTCTTTTCAATCTTGCCCAGTGCTTAAATCGGCCGAATCTCAACCATTCCTTACCCTGCACCTTTTATTCGCTCTGCATCCCAGGCCCTAATGCCTCGATTCAGCCCCTACCCATCCTCTCCAATGGGCCCACTGTCCTGATTCAGTCCCTACCCAACCTCCCCAATAAGACCCACTGCCTCAATTCGGTCCTTACCCGACTTCTCCAATGAGACCTACTGTCTCGATTCAGCCCCTACCCGACCTCTTCAATGGGCCCACTGCCTTGATTCAGCCCCTACCCGACCTCTCCAATGGGCCCACTGTCCCGATTCAGCCCCCACCCGACCTCTCCAATGGGCCCACTGTCCCGATTCAGCCCCTACCCAATCTTTACAATGGGATCCACTGTCCCGATTCAGCCCCTACCCGACCTCTCCAATGGGCCCACTGTCCCGATTCAGCCCCCACCCGACCTCTCCAATGGGCCCACTGTCCCGATTCAGCCCCTACCCAATCTTTACAATGGGATCCACTGTCCCGATTCAGCCCCTACCCGACCTCTCCAATGGACCCACTGCCTTGATTCAGCCCCTACCCGACCTCTCCAATGGGCCCACTGCCTTGATTCAGCCCCTACCCGACCTCTCCAATGGGCCCACTGTCCTGATTCAGTCCCTACCCAACCTCCCCAATAAGACCCACTGCCTCAATTCGGTCCTTACCCGACTTCTCCAATGAGACCAACTGTCTCGATTCAGCCCCTACCCGACCTCTCCAATGGGCCCACTGCATCAATTCAGCCCCTACCCGACCTCTCCAATGGGCCCACTGCCTCAATTCAGCCCCTACCCGACCTCTCCAATGGGCCCACTGTCCTGATTCAGCCCCTACCCGACCTCTCCAATGGGCCCACTGTCCCGATTCAGACCCTACCCGACCTCTCCAATGGGCCCACTGCCTCGATTCAGCCCCTACTCGACCTCTCCAATGGACCCACTGTCCCGATTCAGACCCTACCCGACCTCTCCAATGGGGCCACAGTCTCGATTCTGCCCCTACCCGACCTCTCCAATGGGCCCACTGCATCAATTCACTCCCTACCTGACCTCTCCAATGGGCCCACTGCCTCGATTCAGCCCCTACCCGACCTCTCCAATGGGGCCACAGTCTCGATTCAGCCCCTACCCGACCTCTCCAATGGGCCCACTGCCTCGATTCAGCCCCTACCCGACCTCTCCAATGGGGCCACAGTCTCGATTCAGCCCCTACCCGACCTCCCCAATGGGCCCACTGTCCCGATTCAGCCCCTACCCAATCTTTACAATGGGATCCACTGCCTTGATTCAACCCCTACCAAATCCAATTGAAACATTTCAGATCTGGCCCCACAGCCTTGATTCAGGAGAAAAAGCATTTCACTGTGTATATTGCATACATTTCTCTGATGTTAAATGTACTTATAAAACCTTTGATTCAGCCCATACCCAACTTTTCCAATGGGCTCCACTGCTTTGATTGAGCCCCTACCTGATCTTTCCAGTGGGCCCCACTGTTTCAATTCAGCCCATACTTGACCTTTCCAATGAGCCCACTGCCTCAACCCTTATTACTGCAATAGTTATGTCTCCATCGTGTCGAACACCGATTGTCGTTCACAGGCTGTCCATCAGAGGACTCTGGACAACGGCTTCATCATTGTGATGCACAAATACTTAAAATGGAGTCAGGAAGAGTCCTGAAGGTTTTATGCAGAACATTCAGGTATGGTGTGAACAAAACAGCCTGTAACTTTATAGAATCATAGAGCAGTAGAGCAGAGAAATAGATCCGTCAGCCCTTTTAGCCCATGCCTAACTATTATTCTCCCTTGTCCCATCAAGCTGATGAGGGTAATTGATTTAATATTGCAACATGTATGCAGATAATTTTGCATTCCATCCTGACAGATTGTTCCATACACAAGGTAGTACGAAGATAAACAGAATGCCAAATATAATGTTACAGAGAAAGTGGAGATAGATAATAAAGTGCAAGATCATAACCAGGCAGATTGTGAACTCAACAGTCCATCTTCATGTAGAAGGAGACTGTTCAATAGTCATATAACTGGGACAGAAGTCAGTGGTACATACCTCCAGACCTTTTTATCCTTTGCATTTTTCTCCAATGGGAAAGGGGAGTTAAGGGAATCAACAGAGTGGTTGGGGTCTTTGATTGTGCTGGCTGCTTTACAGAGGCAGATAAGGAATGATGGCATGACTAATAGACTCAGAGATCAGGAATTTATGGAGTGAGAGGCCTGTTAAAAATCTTGATAGCAGCAGATGTACCGTGGAGAGCATTCTAATTGTTTGCTTCGCTGTCTGGTATGAAGAGGCAACCACAGAGGATCAGAAAACACTGCAGAAAGTTGTAAACTCAGTCAGCTCCATCATTGGCACTAACCTCACCACCATCAAAGACACCTTCAAAAGGTGATGCCTCAAAAATGCGGCATCCATCATTAAGGACACCATCTCCCAGGACATATCCTCTTTTAATTTTTCCATCAAGGAGAAGGTACAGGAGCTTGTAGCCACACATATAACATTTCAGAAACCTCTTCTTCTTGTCCACCTCATTATTTTTCTTTCTCTTTTTGCACTACTTATTTCAATTGCTTATTATAATTTGTAGTTTTAAAAATAATATATTGCAATGTACTGCTGCAGCAAAATAACAAATTTCATGATATATACCATGGTGTTAAAGCTGATTCTGATTCTAAATTTACAAACTGTTAAAGAATAATTGCACTAACTGCAATACATATTTCAAAAGAGAGGGGGCAGCAAAGTTAATGATTGCAATGACTCAATGAGTGTCAGGTTTATTATTGTCACTGACTTGTATGATGCTAAATTCAGTGGTTAGGAGTGTTATTCTACAGAAGGACCTGCAGCTTCGGGAGGTTAGTACTGAGTGCATGATGATGTGTGTGACTGCCGGTGCTGGCACACTCAACGATTCAGAAACAGCTTCTTCCCCTCTGCCATCCAATTTCTGAATGGACATTGAACCACTGAACACTAACTCATTACTTTTTTGTTTCTATTTTTTCACTATTTATTTCATTTAACTATTATACCTAACAAATTTCATGACATATGCCAGTGATATTAAACCTGATTCTGATTTGTCAGACTGCCGACTTTGTTCCACGCTGGTCTATCTGACCTGACCAGCAGAGCCAGGTCAGGGCTGTGCCATCACGAGTGGTGTAGGCAAAACCCTGTGAGAGTCCTGCACTCCCAGTGACACAGTACCAAGGACACCCCGAGGCTGTTCTCCAAAACTAGTCCTCTCACATCTATTTTTGGACTGTTATGTCACTATTTAAATATAATTTATCCTGGAGCCGGAAGCCTGAAGTTGAATGTGTTCTTGACTCTCAGCAGACCGAGGAAGATTAATGACTAATGTCTCAGGTTGGTTGTTTCTCTCTTTGTAGGTACGGCTTATCTTGCTGAATATATCCTGCAATTATTTCACATTTCCAGTATTTGCTGATTTTGGAGATTCTCTCAAATCTTGGCCAATTGTTTCTCCCTTACTTAAGTAAAGCAGAGCTTGTTCTGTAAATTGGGTGAATATTCCCACATGTACTGAGGTACAGTGCAAAACTTCGCTTTAGAGTCATAGGTCATAGGGTCAAGAACAGAATGAGAACAGGCTCTTTGGTCTATCTAGTCTGTGCAGAACAATTTAAACTGCCTTGTCTCATCAACATGCTCCCGTACCATAGCCCTCCGTACCATAGCCTTCCGTACCATAACCCTCCGTACCATAGCCCTCCGTACCATAACCCTCCGTACCATAACCCTCCGTACCATAACCCTCCGTACCATAGCCCTCCGTACCATAACCCTCCGTACCATAGCCCTCCATACCATAGCCTTCCGTACCATAGCCCTCCGTACCATAACCCTCCGTACCATAGCCCTCCGTACCATAACCCTCCATACCATAGCCTTCCGTACCATAACCCTCCGTACCATAGCCCTCCATACCATAGCCTTCCGTACCATAGCCCTCCGTACCATAACCCTCCGTACCATAGCCCTCCGTACCATAACCCTCCGTACCAAAGCCCTCCGTACCAAAGCCCTCCGTACCATAGCCCTCCGTACCATAGCCCTCCGTACCATAACCCTCCGTACCATAACCCTCCCTACCTCTGCCCTCCGTTCCATAGCCCTCCATTCCATAGCCCTCCGTACCATAGCCCTCCGTACCATAACCCTCCGTACCTCTGCCATCCATGCACCTTCCCAAACTTGCATTCACCATTTGCATTGGCAGCTCAAGAGTGAAGACGTCAGCCTCTGTGAAGAAGTTCCCCTTCATGTTCCTCCTAAATGTGAGCATTCATTTCAAGAGGTCTAGAACAAAAGAGCAAGGATGAGATGCTGAGGCTTTATAAGGCACTGTGATGTCTCGCCTTGAGTATTGTGTACAGTTTTGAGCAGCTCATCTAGGAAAAGGTGTGCTGGCATTAGAGAGAGGAGGTTCACAGGAATGATTCCGGGAAGGAAAGGGTTATCATATGAGGAACTTTTGATAGCTCTGCATCTGTGCTTGCTGGAATTCAGAACGATGAGGGGGGATCTCATTGATACCTTTCGAATGTTGAAAGGCCTGTACAGATTAGATGTGGAAAGGATGTTTCCCATGGAGAGCACACCCTCAGGATAGAGCGTCATCCATTTAAATCAGAGATGGAAAGAGATTTCTTTAGCCAGAGGGTGGTGAATTTGTGGAATTTGTTACTGCAGGCAGCAGAGCAGGCCAGGACATTGAGTGCATTTAAGGCAGAGCTTGATAGGTTCTTGATTGGACACAGCATCAAAGGTTAAGGGGAGAAGGCCAGAGAGTGAGGCTCAGGGAAAGAAAAAGAAATCAGCCATGATTGAATGGGCAGAGCAGACTCGATGGGCCAAACTCCAAATCTGCTCCTATTTCTTATGGTCTCAAACATTTCACCTTTCACCCTTAACCCATGACCTGTAGTTGGAGTTCCATCTAAAAACCTGCTTGCATTTTTCCTATCTCAACTCCTGATAATTTTGTTTACCTCTATTGAATCTCCCCTCAACCTTCTGTGTTCTGGGGGAATAAAGTCCTAACCTAGTCAATCATTCCTTATAAGTCAGGTCCTCCAGTCCCGGCATCATTCTTGTAAATTGCATTCAGATGCAGTCGGCCGAGTGGCCTGATTCTGTTACTATTTCTTATGATCTTACTTGGACTTGGTCCCTGATCACTGATGTAAGAATGTTTTTATGGTTTGTTGTTTTCAGACAGATTCTTCTATCAGTGAGTGGTGGAATTCATGGCCAGGTGGGTTTATTTTTATTCCAGGTGAGACACCCCTCCTTTCCCCAGGCATGGACAGAAGTTGCCGTTAACCCCGCTCTCTCACCTCTGTTCTGCTTGGCAGTGGACCCATGCGAGCGTACATCCTGGCCCAGCATGACGCAGTGACCCGCTGGCGGCAGCTGATGGGGCCCACCCGGGTGTTCCGAGCCCGCTTCTCTGCACCATACTCCATCCGTGGCCACTTGGGGCTGACGGACACCAGAAACACCACACACGGCTCAGGTGAGGTACCCCGTCGTGGGATTCCTTTGAACACAGCCTTGCTGGGTGTAACAGAGAACCATTGACAGAGGACTGAGCCACTGAGCCACTCTCAAATTCATTCAAATTTAAATTCATTGACAAACCAGGTAGGACTTGCACGGTGAGCGGTAGCGTACTGACGAGTGTGGTAGAACAGGGCGATCTGGGAATGCAGATACATCTATAATTCCTTGAAAGTGGTATTATAGGTAGGTAGGATAGTAAAGCTGTAAATTTTACTAGCGCCGTTGGGAATGGTTTAATATCTTCTTCGGTTGTCCATCGATTTAGATGTTGACTAAGGCCTGGGCAAGGTTGTATGGAAGACCAGCAGTTGCCCATACTGCAAGTCTCCCCTCTCCACGCCAACGATGTTGTCCAAGGGAAGGGCAAGGGCTGATACAGCTTGGCACTGGTGTCGTTGCAGAGCAATGTGTGGTTCAGTGCCTTGATCAAGGACACAACACGTTGCCTCAGCTGAGGCTCGAACTAGCGACCTTCAGATCACTAGACCAATGGTTTAACCACTTGGCCACGCACCAGCACGTTAATAAAATATGGTTTAATATAATATGACAGGGGGATGGGAACCCGGATGATAGAGCTGAGGATGAGCCAGCAGGTTTACAAGGAGTTGATGGGTGTAACATGAACGTAAGGAAGGACAAGCCAATGATTGGGTACAAATGCAGATGGTTGCCTCTCTGAATGGAGGACAGTGGCTCGTGGTGTGCCGCAGGGATTGGTGCTGGGTCAAATGTTGTCTGTCATCTATATTGATGATCTGGATGATAATGTGGTCAACTGGATCAGCACGTTTATGGATGAAGTAAAGATTGGGGTGCAGTGGACAGTGAGTTAAGTCTATCAACGCTTGCAGAGGGATCTGGATCAGCTGGAAAAATGGGCTGAAAATGTCAGGTGGAATTTAATGCAAACAAGTGCAAGGTGTTGCAGTTCAGTAGGACCAACCAGGGAAGGTCTTATACAGAGAAGAGAAGCGTACTGTGGAGTGTGGTAGAAGTGGGAATAGAGGTACATATTTCATTGAAAATAGTGTCAGAGGTAGATAGGGTCGGAAAGAAAGCTTTTGGCACATTGGCCTTCATAACTCAATGTACCGAGTACAGGAAATGGAATGTTATGTTCAACTCGTATAATCTTGTATAATGAACTCCTAATCTGGAGCATTGTAAGCAATTTTGGTTACCTACGTGCCTACAGGAAAGATGTAAGCAAGGTTGAAAGAGTACAGAGTAAATTTACAAGGATGTTGTCGTGCCTGGTGGACCTGAGATATAAGGAAAGATTAAATGGGTTAGGACAGCATTCTTCAGGATGTAGAAGATTGAAAGGAGATTTGATAGGAGTTTGCTACACTATGAGTGTTATAGATTGTGTATATACAAGTAGGCTTTTTGTACTGAGGTTGGGTGGTGCTTCAACCAGAGGTCATGGGTTAAGCTTGAAAAGGTGAGACATTTAAGAAGCATATGAGGTGAAATTTCTTTGCTCAGAGGGTTGTAAGAGTGTGGAAAGAAGCTACCAGCACAAGTGATGCATGCAAGCTCAATGTCAACCATTTGCAAAGTTTGGTTAGGTACATGGATGGAAGGGGTATGGAGGGCTATGGTCCCAGTGCAAGTAGGCAAATGGTTTTGGAATGGACTAGATGGGCTGAATGGTCTGTTTCCGTGCCGTAGTGTTCTTTAGCTCTCTGCTTATCACCTTTTTGGGGCTGTACTGCAAGCCCCAATGACCAACAGAAATTAGAGCAGGGAGATTGCAAGAAGTATTGGCTTGTGATGGTGGAGCTTTTAACTTTCCTAACCGAGTCTGGGATTGCCATAGTGCTCAAGACTTAGTTTGGGTAGACTTTGTTCAACAATGTTTCCTCGGCCAATATATCGTGGCCTTTTACTGGACAGAAGGTAAGTTTGACCTTCTCCTCGGAAATAGGTCAGGACAAGTGGGTGAGGATCAGGCCGATGATCACTGACATTTGTTGATTTGCTGCAACCATACCATGCAATACACATAAAAATAGACTAAGTTACAATAATAGATACAAAATAAATCAATAATGTCAAGAAGAGCCATTTAGTGAGGTAGTGTTCACGGGATCTTGGACCATTCAGAAATCTGATGGTGGAGATGAAGAAGCTGTTCCTAAACTGTTGAGAGTGTGTTTTTTTATTTATTTAGAGAAACAACACAGAATGGTCCTTCTGGCCATTTGACCACACCACCCAGAAACCGCAACAATCCCAATTTAACCCTATCCTACTGACGGTACAACTATTACACTGACCAACTAACCTACCACTACGTCTTTGGACTGTGGGAGGAAATAAGAGGACCTTGAGAGAACCCAGCATTTCAGGGGGAAGATGTACAGAGACTCGGCTCCCTGCATTCCTACTTCCTCTCATAGGCCCTTTCAGCTCATGAAACACAGCAATCCGTTTCCCATCTATTTAACCCTAGCTGAATAATAGTACAATTTATAATAATCAACTAACATTCTAACCAGTACATCTTTGGAATGTGTGACGAAACCAGAGCACCTGGAGGAAATCATAACTGTCATTGGAAGAACCTACAAACTCCTTATGGAATGGTACAGTAATTGAACTCCGAGCTCCAGAACACCCCAAAATGAAATAACGTCATGCTAACGACTATGCTACTATTGTGCCTTGAATTGGGATGATGCTCTTGGGCTTTGCAGAAAAAGAGGTAACCTTAACAAATGTAATCCTTGCAAGGTTCACTGCGTGGACTCTTTTTTTCTTTTACATAGCAGTCTTCTCCCCAATAAACTTTCACACCCTGACTAATGAAGAACTTATCAACTTCCACCTCAAATACATACAACAACTTTGCTTCCTCAGCTGCCCGTGACAATGAATTCCACAGATTCACCACTCTCTGGCAAAACAAGTTCCTTCTAATCTTGTAATATTGTATGGAACTGTTCCTGTCCGTGTACCTGTCCAAATGTCCTTGTGTTTGATGTAATATCTCACTAAAACCATTCCTGTCCATGTGCCTGTCCAAATGTCCTTGTGTTTGACCTAATATCTCACTAAACTAATGTTGAAATACAATGTTGGAAAGCATATAGTCATGCACTTTGGTGGAAGAAATATACAGGCAGACTATTATATAGATGGGTGGAGCATTCAAAATGCAGAGATGTAAAGGGACTTGGGAGTCCTTGTGTAAAATACCTGAAATGTTAACCTCCAGGTTGAGTCAGTTGTGAAGAAGGCAAATGCAATATTGACATTCATTTCTAGAGGTATAGAACATAAGAGCACGGACGTGATGTTGAGGCTCTATAAGGCACTTGTGAGACCACACTTGGAGTATTGTGTGCAGTTTTGGGCTCCTTATTTTAGAAAGCATATAATGACATTGGAGAGGGTTCAGAGAAGATTCACGGGAATGATTCTAGTAATGAAAGGGTTCCCGTATGAGGAACATCTGGCAGCTTTTGAGCTGTATTTCCTGGAGTTCAGGAGAATGAGGGGGGATCTAATGGAAAATTCTGAACATTCAAAGGCCTGAACAGATTAGATAAAGCAGTTATTTCACATGGTAGGTGACTCCAGGACAAGAGAGCATGACCTCAAGATTGAAAGACGTCCTTTTAGAACTGAGATGCGGAGAAGTTACTTCATTCAGAAGGTGGTAAATCTGTAGAATTTGTTGCCACGAGCGGCTGTGGAGGCCAGGTCATTGGATATATTTAAGGCAGAGATAGAGAGGTTCTTGATTAGCCAGGGCATCAAAAGGTATGGGGTGTGGGGAGTGGGGATGACTGGAAGAATTAGATCAGCCCGATTGAATGGCAGAGAGGCCTCAATGGGCAGAATGGCCAGCTTCTGCTCCTATATCTCATGGTCTTATGGTGTAAACAGTTCCCATCCGTGTAGCTGTCCAAATGTCCTTCTGTTTGACCTAATACCTCGCTAAATGGTTCCCATCAAATGTCAGAGTGTTGGAACTAGTATCAATATTCTTACACATAAAGTGTGAAAGAGAGATGAGAGTGGATATTGGACCACTGGAAAACAGAGAACCATTGACAGAGGACTGAGCCACTGAGCCACTCTCAAATTCATTCAAATTTAAATTCATTGACAAACCAGGTAGGACTTGCACGGTGAGCGGTAGCGTACTGACGAGTGTGGTAGAACAGGGTGATCTGGGAATGCAGATACATCTATAATTCCTTGAAAGTGGTATTATAGGTAGGTAGGATAGTAAAGCTGTAAATTTTACTAGCGCCGTTGGGAATGGTTTAATATCTTCTTCGGCTGTCCATCGATTTAGATGTTGACTAAGGCCTGGGCAAGGTTGTATGGAAGACCAGCAGTTGCCCATACTGCAAGTCTCCCCTCTCCACGCCAACGATGTTGTCCAAGGGAAGGGCAAGGGCTGATATAGCCTGGCACTGGTGTCGTCGCAGAGCAATGTGTGGTTCAGTGCCTTGATCAAGGACACAACACGCTGCCTCAGCTGAGGCTCAAACTAGCGACCTTCAGATCACTAGACCAATGGTTTAACCACTTGGCCACGCACCAGCACGTTAATAAAATATGGTTTAATATAATATGACAGGGGGATGGGAACCAGGATGATGGAACTGAGGATGAGCCAGCAGGTCTACAAGTAGATGATGGGTGTAACATGAATGTAAGGAAGGACAATCCAATGATTGGGTACAAATGCAGACAGAGCAAAGAGTTAAATTGTACCAAAGAGGCAAAATTCAAAAGGGCAAAGAATGCAGGACTGAAGGTGCTGTATTTAAATATGCATAGTATTCGAAATAAGGTGGACAAACTCGTGGTGTAATTAGGGATTGGTCAGTATGACACTATGGGTATCACTGAGTCATGGCTGAAAGAAGACCATAGTTGGGAGCTTAGCATCAAAGGATATACTTTGTATCAAAAGGACAGGCAGGAACACGCATGCCGTAGTGTGGCTCTGTTGGCAAGAGACAAAATTACATCTTTAAAAAGAGGTGACATACAGTCAGAGAATGTTGAATCTTTGTGGGCAGAGTTAAGAAATTGCAATGGTAAAAAAAATTATGGAGATCATATACAGGCCTCCCAATAGTAACCAAAATGTGGGGTTGAGCTTGCAAAGGGAGCTGGAAAAGGCATGTAATAAGGGTAACAACATAATTGTAATGGGGGGATTCAATATGCAAGGGGATTGGGAAAATCAGGTTGGTGTCAAATCGCAAGAGGGAGAATATGTTGAGTGCCTATGAGATGGCTTTTTAAAGCAGCTTGTTCATGAGTCTACTCAGAGAAAGGGTATCTTCGTTATGGTGTTGTGTAATAACCCAGATCTTATTGGGGAGTTTAACATAAAAGAACCCTTATGAGGCAGTGATCATAATACAATTGAATTCATCCTGCAGTTTGAGAGGGAGAAGCATAAGTCACATGTATCAGTATCACAATGGAACAAAGGGAATTACAGAGGCATGAGAGAGAGAGGAGCTTGCCCAGGTGCATTGGAGGAGGATACTGATGTGTACGATGGCAAAGCAATGATGGCTGAAAATTTTGGGAATTGTCCACGAGGCACAGGATAGATAAGTCCCACAGAGGAAAAAATTCTCAAATGGCCAAGGTAGTCAACCATGGCTGATGAAGTTAAGTGAGTGGGAAGTTAAATCCATCAAAAGGCAACTAAAAAGCTGTAAGATGGGAAAAGATGAAATGTAAGGGCCTACTAGCCAATAATATAAAGAAGGATACCAAAAGATTTTTTTTTCAGTTATATAAAGAGTAAAAGGAAGGTGAGAGTTGATATTGAACCACAGGAAAATGATGCTGGTGAGGTAGTAATCAGAAACATAGAAGAGGCAGATGAACTTAATGAGTACTTTTTACTTTACTTCACTGTGGAAGACACTAGCAGTGTGCTGGAGGTCTGTGAGTGTCAGGAAGCAGGAGTGAATGCCATTGCTATTGCGAAGGAAAAAGTGCGAGGCAAACTCAAAAGTCTTAAGGTGGACAAGTTACCTGGGCTAGATGGACGACATCCCAGAGTCCTGAGAGAGGTTGCTGAAGAGATAACAGATACATTGGTCATGATCCTTCAAGAATCACTTGATTCTGGCATGGTCCCAGAGGACTGGAAGATAGCAAACGTCACTCCATTCTTTAAGAAGGGAGGAAAGCAAAAAAAAAAAATCTGGAACAGTTGGGTTGAAGGGCCATTTCTGTCTGTATGACTATGGATTGAAGTGTGAGGTGTGGCACTTCTTGAGACAAAATGTAAAAGGGAGAGTGAACAGTTACTGCCAGAACCATTAACAGTGTTGCCATACAGAGGGATCTGACAGTTCAAATCCATCGCTCCTTACACAGGTTGCTAGGGTGGCTAGGAAGGGTAAAGCATGCTTGTATTTATTAGAAACATAGAAAACCTACAGCACAATACAGGCCCTTTTGCCCACAAAGTTGTGCAGAACATGTCCCTACTTTAGAAATTACAGGGCTTACCAATAGCCCTCTATTTTTCTGAGCTCCATATACCTATCCAAAAGTCTCTTAAAAGACCTTATCGTATCCGCCTCCACCACCATTGCTGGCAGCCCATTCCACGCACTCACCACTCTCTGAGTGGAAAACTTACCCCTGACAACTCCTCTGTACCTACTCCCCAGCACCTTAAACCTGTGTCCTCTTGTGGCAACCATTTCAGCCCTGGGAAAAAGCCTCTGACTATCCACATGTTCAATGCCCCTTATCATCTTAGTCAGGGCACTGAGTTCATAGGTCAGTGAGTTATGCAGAGACTGACAAGGTTCTGCAGAACTTTCAAGCCACACACATGATGCTGGAGGAACTCAGCAGGGAAGCAGCATCTAGGGATGGAAGTGAACGGTCGGTGTTTCAAACTGAGACTCTTCATCAGGACTGGAAAAGAAGAGGACAGACGCCGGAACAAAAGGGTATGGGAAGAGGGGAGAAAAGGAGCTGGCTGGTGGGGGTAGGGGAGAAAGGGAATGATGTGAAAATCTGGGAGGTGATAGGTGGAAGAGGCAAAGAGCTGAACGAGATGAAATGTGATAGGAGATATTAAATGGAGGGAGGTGGGAAATAAGAGAGAGACTTGCCCATTAACAATAGTGGTGTTTAACAGAATCTTAGAGAAGTCATACAGGTGTGCAGAGATTGGGGGGGGGGGAGAGGGCTATTGTGCAGCCAGAAGGGATTTGATTAGTGAGGTGTCTGGTTTAAATCAGCACGTCATGGGTCGACCCTGTTCTATGGATCGGTGACTACACTGGATACAGATCGGTGAGCATATTTCACAATGGGAAAAGATAGGAGATACCCTGAAAGTAATCATTCTCGCTGAGTACCAGCTGTGGGTTGGGCGATAGGTTGTTCAGTGATTGAATTTTGCAGGAGAGGAAAATGGCCACTGGCGCAGAAGGGGAATTGAGACCTGGCTGAGGGGACGTAAGGAAATTCTTGCACCAGAGGGTGGTGAATCTGTGGAATTCATTGCCACAGACAGCTGCGGAGGTCAAGTTACTGGGGTGGGTACATTTAAAGCTTATGGTACAGATCATTCATGGGCCTGGTGAATGGGGGTAGGATTGGAGGGGCCAAGTGGTCTGCACTACTTGTGCTGTCATGTTTCACACCAAGGTCATGAACTAACAGAGGTAAGCAGACACTGCTAAGACTGTGATCTTTTGCAAAGAAAAACTTTATTTTTCAGTTTACCAATTGCTCAATTAATACATTGATGGCAGGTCCTATCTTTTACACCCAGCTAGCTTTTTCACTCAGCTCCATCACTGGTGCTAAGGGTTGACTTCCTGGCTATCTCTTGATGATTAAGTTCCGATCAAGGAGGTTGGTCTCTATGCTTTCAAAGAGCTTGGTCCCCTTGTCAAGGTTATATCCCTGCCCAATGCTTGGTCCATTTGAAAATCTTGCCGAAAATTGTTTTCATATTAATCGTCATAGTCAATTATTTCGTTCTCAGTTCCTCTCTTCCCTTTTTTTTCTTCTTTTTTTTCTTCTCTTCTTCTAGTGGTCTTCCTCAGCGGAAATATTCCATCTCATATTGCCTTTACTAACTGGGGAAGGCTGCTCTGCAGCCAGCAACACATGCCTGCGGACAAATGAAAACAAAGATCACTTTCAACACTGTATGGCATTCCCAGCAAACTTTTAGGAATAAAACTTGATAATGGACAAGGGAGACATCTAGAGAGCAATCCCAGCAGAAAGTAGGGAGTGGGGTGGAGGGAGGAACTAAAAGTGTGCTTGTGATGATGGTGGAAATGACAAAGAATGAAGTTCTGGATATGGTTGTATGGGGTGTTTGGTATGGACAAGAGGAACCTGTTATGATGCAGTGAGGGCACAGTTTAAGTGAGAGGTGTAGTGGAATTGGTTGACACATATACGTAGATACAGTGAAAAGCTTCTCTTGCAAACTGTTCATCTAGATCAGATCATTACGCAGTGTGATGAGGCACTGGGTGTTGACTGCATCCACTTCAGCAAGACATTTGCGAAGGTCCCGGATATGAGTTTGGTCAAAAAGCTTCAGTGACTCGGCATTCAGCATGAGGTAGTAAATTGGATTAGATATTGGTTTTGTGGGAGAAGCCAGAGACTGGTAGCAGATGGTTGCCTCTCTGAATGGAGGACAGTGGCTCGAGGTGTGCCGCAGGGATTGGTGCTGGGTCAAATGTTGTCTGTCATCTATATTGATGATCTGGATGATAATGTGGTCAACTGGATCAGCACGTTTATGGATGAAGTAAAGATTGGGGTGCAGTGGACAGTGAGTTAAGTCTATCAATGCTTGCAGAGGGATCTGGATCAGCTGGAAAAATGGGCTGAAAATGTCAGGTTGATTTTAATGCAAACAAGTGCAAGGTGTTGCAGTTCAGTAGGACCAACCAGGGAAGGTCTTATACAGAGAAGAGAAGCGTACTGTGGAGTGTGGTAGAAGTGGGAATAGAGGTACATATTTCATTGAAAATAGTGTCAGAGGTAGATAGGGTCGGAAAGAAAGCTTTTGGCACACTGGCCTTCATAACTCAATGTACCGAGTACAGGAAATGGAATGTTATGTTCAACTTGTATAATCTTGTATAATGAACTCCTAATCTGGAGCATTGTAAGCAATTTTGGTTACCTATGTGCCTACAGGAAAGATGTAAGCAAGGTTGAAAGAGTACAGAGTAAATTTACAAGGATGTTGTCGTGCCTGGTGGACCTGAGATATAAGGAAAGATTAAATGGGTTAGGACAGCATTCTTCAGGATGTAGAAGATTGAAAGGAGATTTGATAGGAGTTTGCTACACTATGAGTGTTATAGATTGTGTATATACAAGTAGGCTTTTTGTACTGAGGTTGGGTGGTGCTTCAACCAGAGGTCATGGGTTAAGTTTGAAAAGGTGAGACATTTAAGAAGCATATGAGGTGAAATTTCTTTGCTCAGAGGGTTGTAAGAGTGTGGAAAGAAGCTACCAGCACAAGTGATGCATGCAAGCTCAATGTCAACCATTTGCAAAGTTTGGTTAGGTACATGGATGGAAGGGGTATGGAGGGCTATGGTCCCAGTGCAAATAGGCAAATCATTTTGGAATGGACTAGATGGGCCAAATGGTCTGGTTCTGTGCTGTAGTGTTCTTTAGCTCTCTGCTTATCACCTTTTTGGGGCTGTACTGCAAGCCCCCAATTACCAACAGAAATTAGAGCAGGGAGATTGCAAGAAGTATTGGCTTGTGATGGTGGAGCTTTTAACTTTCCTAACCGAGTCTGGGATTGCCATAGTGCTCAAGACTTAGTTTGGGTAGACTTTGTTCAACAATGTTTCCTCGGCCAATATATCGTGGCCTTTTACTGGACAGAAGGTAAGTTTGACCTTCTCCTCGGAAATAGGTCAGGACAAGTGGGTGAGGATCAGGCTGATGATCACTGACATTTGTTGTTTTGCTGCAACCATACCATGCAATACACATAAAAATAGACTAAGTTACAATAATAGATACAAAATAAATCAATAATGTCAAGAAGAGCCATTTAGTGAGGTAGTGTTCACGGGATCTTGGACCATTCAGAAATCTGATGGCGGAGATGAAGAAGCTGTTCCTAAACTGTTGAGAGTGTGTGTTTTTTATTTATTTAGAGAAACAACACAGAATGGTCCTTCTGGCCATTTGACCACACCACCCAGAAACCGCAACAATCCCAATTTAACCCTATCCTACTGACGGTACAACTATTACACTGACCAACTAACCTACCACTACGTCTTTGGACTGTGGGAGGAAATAAGAGGACCTTGAGAGAACCCAGCATTTCAGGGGGAAGATGTACAGAGACTCGGCTCCCTGCATTCCTACTTCCTCTCATAGGCCCTTTCAGCTCATGAAACACAGCAATCCGTTTCCCATCTATTTAACCCTAGCTGAATAATAGTACAATTTATAATAATCAGCTAACATTCTAACCAGTACATCTTTGGAATGTGTGACGAAACCAGAGCACCTGGAGGAAATCATAACTGTCATTGGAAGAACCTACAAACTCCTTATGGAATGGTACAGTAATTGAACTCCGAGCTCCAGAACACCCCAAAATGAAATAACGTCATGCTAACGACTATGCTACTATTGTGCCTTGAATTGGGATGATGTTCTTGGGCTTTGCGGAAAAAGAGGTAACCTTAACAAATGGAATCCTTGCAAGGTTCACTGCGTGGACTCTTTTTTTCTTTTACATAGCAGTCTTCTCCCCAATAAACTTTCACACCCTGACTAATGAAGAACTTATCAACTTTCACCTCAAATACATACAACAACTTTGCTTCCTCAGCTGCCCGTGACAATGAATTCCACAGATTCACCACTCTCTGGCAAAACAAGTTCCTTCTAATCTTGTAATATTGTATGGAACTGTTCCTGTCCGTGTACCTGTCCAAATGTCCTTGTATTTGAACTAATATCTCATTAAACCCTTCCTGTCCAAATGTCCTTGTGTTTGATGTAATATCTCACTAAAACCATTCCTGTCCATGTGCCTGTCCAAATGTCCTTGTGTTTGACCTAATATCTCACTAAACTAATGTTGAAATACAATGTTGGAAAGCATATAGTCATGCACTTTGGTGGAAGAAATATACAGGCAGACTATTATATAGATGGGTGGAGCATTCAAAATGCAGAGATGTAAAGGGACTTGGGAGTCCTTGTGTAAAATACCTGAAATGTTAACCTCCAGGTTGAGTCAGTTGTGAAGAAGGCAAATGCAATATTGACATTCATCTCTAGAGGTATAGAACATAAGAGCACGGACGTGATGTTGAGGCTCTATAAGGCACTTGTGAGACCACACTTGGGGTATTGTGTGCAGTTTTGGGCTCCTTATTTTAGAAAGCATATAATGACATTGGAGAGGGTTCAGAGAAGATTCACGGGAATGATTCTAGTAATGAAAGGGTTCCCGTATGAGGAACATCTGGCAGCTTTTGAGCTGTATTTCCTGGAGTTCAGGAGAATGAGGGGGGATCTAATGGAAAATTCTGAACATTCAAAGGCCTGAACAGATTAGATAAAGCAGTTATTTCACATGGTAGGTGACTCCAGGACAAGAGAGCATGACCTCAAGATTGAAAGACGTCCTTTTAGAACTGAGATGCGGAGAAGTTACTTCATTCAGAAGGTGGTAAATCTGTAGAATTTGTTGCCACGAGCGGCTGTGGAGGCCAGGTCATTGGATATATTTAAGGCAGAGATAGAGAGGTTCTTGATTAGCCAGGGCATCAAAAGGTATGGGGTGTGGGGAGTGGGGATGACTGGAAGAATTAGATCAGCCCGATTGAATGGCAGAGAGGCCTCAATGGGCAGAATGGCCAGCTTCTGCTCCTATATCTCATGGTCTTATGGTGTAAACAGTTCCCATCCGTGTAGCTGTCCAAATGTCCTTCTGTTTGACCTAATACCTCGCTAAATGGTTCCCATCAAATGTCAGAGTGTTGGAACTAGTATCAACATTCTTACACATAAAGTGTGAAAGAGAGATGAGAGTGGATATTGGACCACTGGAAAACAATGCTGGAGAGGTATTAACGGGGAACAATGTAATAGAGGACGAACTGAATAAATATTTTGCATCAGTCTTCACGGTGTAAGACACTAACAGTATGGTAGAAATTCCAGATATTGGGGGCATGGAATGTGTGAAGTTACTATAACTATAACTATAGAGAAGGTTCTTGGGAAACTGAAAGGAACTGATAGATGGATAGTATAGAAAGTAGTCACACCAAGGCTTCGGGAGACAGATAAGTGGGTAACAGTCAGGAGAGGGAAGGGCAAGACTCAGCTACTTGAGAGTAACCCTGTGGCTGTCCAGCCTGAACAATAATTAATTCTGTTTGAGTACTGTTGGTGGGGTGGGGGGTGGGGATGGCCTACCTGGGGGAAGCAACATTGGCCACGCGTCTGGCACAGAGTTTGGCCCTGTGACTCAGACGGGTAGGGAAAGGAAGAGGATGGCAGCAGTGATAGGGGTCTCTATAGTTAGGGAGTCAGACAGAAGATTCTGTGGAAACAAGAAAGAAACTAGGATGGTAGTTTGCCTCCCAGGTGGCAGGAACCGGTATATTTCAGATTGCGTCTACGATATCCTGCAGTGGGAAGGAGAACAGACAGTGGTTGTGGTATATATTGGTACCAATGACATAGGTAGGAAAAGGGAGGAGATCCTGAAAACAGACCACAGGGAGTTAGGAATAAAGTTGAGAAGCAGGACCACAAAGGTAGTAATCTCAGGATTACTGCCTGTGCCACGTGACAGTGAGTATAGGAGTAGAATAAGGTGGAGGATAAATGCGTGGCTGAGGGATTGGAGCAGGGGGCAGGGATTGAGATTTCTGAATCATTGGGAACTCTTTTGGGGCCGACGTGACCTGTACAAAAAGGACGGGTTGTACTTGAATCCCGGGGGACCAATATTGTGATGGAGAAGTTTGCAAAGGCTGTTGGGGAGGGTTTAAACTGGAATTGCTGGGGGGTGGGAACCGAATAGAAGAAATGCAGGAAGAGGCGGTTGGCTCACAAATAGAGAAAACTTGCAGAAAGTGCAAGAGGGAAGATAGGCAGGTGATGGAGAAGGGACGTATTTAGTCCGATGGTTTGAGATGTGTCTACTTCACTGCAAGGAGTATTATGAACAAAGCGGATGAGCTTAGAGCATGGATTAGTAACTGGAGCTATGATGTTGTGGCCATTACAGAGACTTGGATGGTGCAGGGGCAGGAATGGCTACTTCAAGTGCTAGGCTTTATATGTTTCAGAAAGGATAGGGAGGGAGGCAAAAGAGGTGGGGGCATGGCACTGTTGATCCGAGATAGTGTCATGGCTACACAAAAGATATGTCATTGAGGGGTTGTCTACTGAGTCTCTGTGGGTGGAGATTGGGAACAGGAAGAGTCAATAACTCTACTGAGTGTTTTTCATAGACCACCCAATAGTAACAGGGACATCGAGGAGCAGATAGGGAGACAGATTCTGGAAAGGTGTAATAACAGGGTTGGTATGATGGGAGATTTTAATTTCCCAGATATTGATTGGCATCTCCCCAGAGCAAGGTGCTTAGATGGCGTGGAGTTTGGTAGGTATGTTCAGGAAGGTTTCTTGACACAATATGTAGATAAGCCTACAAGAGGAGAGGCTGTACTTGATTTGGTATTGGGAAATGAATCTGGTCAGGTGTCAGATCTCTCAGTGGGAGAACATTTTAGAGATAGTGATCACATTCTATCTCCTTTACTATAGCATTGGAGAGGGGTAGGACCAGACAAGTTAGGAGAGAGTTTAAGTGGAGTAAGGGGAAATATGAGGCTACCAGGCAGGAACGTGGAACATAAATTGGAAACAGATGTTGTCAGGGAAATATACGGCAGAATTGTTGCAAACGTTCAGGGGACATTTGCATGGAGTTCTACATAGCTACATTCCAAAGAGACAGGATGGTATGGAACCGTGGTGTACAAGGGCTATTGTAAATCTAGTCAATAAGAAAAGAAAAGCTTATGAAAGGTACAAAAACTAGGTTATGATAGAGATTTTGAAGATTATAAGGCTAGCAAGAAGGAGATTAAGAATGAAATTAGGAGATCCAGAAGCAGTCATGAGAAGGCCTTGGCGGACAGGATTAAGGAAAACTTCAAAGCATTCTACAAGTATGTGAATAGCAAGAGGAAAAGACATGAGAGAATAGGACCAATCAAGTGTGACAGTGGAAAAGTGTGTATGGAACCAGAGGAGACAGCAGAGGTACTTAATGAATACTTCGCTTCAGTATTCACTACGGAAAAGGAACTTGGTGATTGTAGGGATGATTTACAGTGGACTGAAAAGCTTGAGATTATAGATATTAAGAAAAAGGATGTGCTGGAGGTTTTGGAAAGCATCAAGTTGGACAAGTCACTGGGACAGGATGAGATGTACCCCAGGCTACTGTGGGAGATGAGGGAGAAGATTGCTGAACCTCTGTTGATGATCTTTGCATCATCAATGGGAATGGGAGAATTTCCAGAGGATTGGAGGGTTGCAGATGTTGTTCCCTTATTTAAGAAATAGAGTAGGGAGAGCCCTGGAAATTATAGATCAGTGAGTCTTACTTCAGTGATTGGTAAGTTGATGGAGAAGATCCTGAGAGGCAGGATTTATGAAAATTTGGAGAGGCATAATATGATTAGGAATTGTCAGCGTGGCTTTTTCAAAAGCAAGTTGTGCCTTATGAACCTCACTGAAATTTTTGAGGTTGTGACTAAACACATTGATGAGGGTAGAGCAGTAAAGGTAGTGTATAGAGATTTCAGCAAGGCATTTGATAAGGTACCCCATGCAAGGCTTATTGAGAAAGTAAGGAGGCATGGGATCCAAGAGGACATTGCTTTGTGGATGCAGAACTGGCTTGCCCACAGCAGCCGAAGATTGGATGCAGACAGGTCATATTCTGCATGGAGGTCTGTGACCAGTGGTGTGCCTCAGAGATCTGTTCTGGGACCCCTACTCTTTGTGATTTTAACAAATGACCAGGATGAGGAAGTGGAGGGATGGGTTAGAAAGTTTGCTGATGACACAAAGGTTGGGGGTCTCATCGATTGTGCGGAGGGCTGTCAGAGGTTACAGCGAGACATTGATATGATGCAAAACTGGGCTGAGAAGTGGCAGATGGAGTTCAACCCAGATGTGTGAGGTGGTTCATTTTGGTAGGTCAAAGATGATGGCAGAATATAGCGTTAATGGTAAGACACTTGGCAGTGTGGAGGATCAGAGGGATCTTGTGGTCTGAGTCCATAGGACACTCAAAACTGCTATGGAGTTTTGTGGTTAAGAAGGCATACAGTGCATTGGCCTTCATCAAACATGCGATTGAGTTTAAGAGCCGAGAGGTAATGTCATAGCTATATAGGACCGTGGTCAGTCTCCACTTGGAGTACTGTGCTCAATTCTGGTTGCCTCACTACAGGAAGGATGTGGAGACCATAGAAAGGGTGCTGAGGAGATTTACAAGTATGTTGCCTGGATTGGGAAGCATGCTTTATGAGAATAGGTTGAGTGAACTCGGCCTTTTTTCCTTGTGCGGCGGAGGATGAGAGGTGACCTGACAGTGGTGATGACGAGAGGCATTGATCATGTGGAAAGTCAGAGTCTTTCTCAACGGGCTGAAATGGCTAGAATGAGAGGGAACAGCTTTAAGGTGCTTGTAGGTAGGTACAGAGGAGATGTCAGGGGTAAGTTTTTTTATGCAGAGGGTGGTGTGTGCATTGAATAGGCTGTCAGCAAGAGACTCCTGGATTGGTACATGGAGCTTAGAAAAATAGAGGGCTCTGGGTAACCGTAGATAATTTCTATAGTAAAAAGACGTTTGGCATGCCTTTGTGGGTTGTAGGCTTTCTATGTTTCTATGTCTGAAGATGGATAAGTCACCTGGACGAGAAGGTGTACAACCTAAGGTTCTGAAAGAGTTGGTGGAAGAGATCATGGAGGCATGTGTAATGATCTTTCAACAATCGCTAGTTTCTGGGATGGTTCTGGAAGATTGGAAAATTCCAAATTGTTACACCATTCTTCAAAATGGTAGAGGCAGAAGAAAGATAACTATAGGCCAGTTAGTCTGATCTCAGTGGTTGCGAAGATGATGGAGTCAATTATTAAGGATGCGTTCTCAGCATACTTGGAGGCACATGATAAATTAGGCCATTGTCGACATGGTTTCCTCTAGGGAAAAACATTGCCTGACAAATTTGGTGGAATTCTTTGAAGAACAAACAAGACAAAGGAGAACTGGTTGATGATGTGTCCTCGGATTTTCAGAAGGCATTTGACCAGGTGACAAATATGAGGCTGATTTTCAAGTTACGATCCTATTATATTACAGGGAAGATTCTTGCATGGATATAGCAGTGGCTGATTGGCAGCAGGCAAAGAGTGGGACTAAAGGGAGCAAACATGAGGAAATCTGCAGATGCTGGAAATTCAAGCAACACACACAAAATGCTGGTGGAACGCAGCAGGCCAGGCAGCATCTATAGGAAGAAGTACAGTCGACGTTTCGGGCTGAGACCAGTTGCTTGGATGTGTCAGTAGCACAAAAAAATCTGTGGAGAAACTCAGCAGGCCAGGCAGAATCTATGTCCCTGCATCTGAAACCGGTTAAAGTGGGCAGTACAGTAGTACAGCGCTTTACATGATGGCGATCACCAATTACGCTTCAATTCCCAACTCCGCCAGGAAGGAGCTTCAACATTCTGCCCGTGGCCGTGTGGGTGTTCCGGTTTCCTCCCACATTCCGAAAATGCACGGATTAGGGTTAATTTGTTGTGGGCATGCTATGGTGCTAGACGGGCTTAGACAGAGTGGACTTGGAGAGGATGTCTCTTAGAACAGAGATGAGGAGGAATTTCTTTAGACAGAAGGTGGTGAATTCATTGCCATAGTAGCTATGGAGTCCAGGTCATTGGGTATATGTAAAGTGGAACTTGAAAGCTTCTGGATTAGTCAGGGTTATGTAGAGCAGGCAGAAGAATGGGGCTGGTGGGGCTAATAAAAGGCCGCACTGGGAGCACCGGACGCAGTATATCACACCAGCTGACTCACAGGTGAAGTGTCACCTCCAGGTGAGGTGACCCGACGCAGACTGGGAGACCGTTATGCTGAATGTCTACACTCTGTCCGCCAGAGAAAGTAGGATCTCCCAGTGGCCACACACTTTAATTCCATGACCCATTCCCATTCTGATATGTCTGTCCAGGGCCTCCTGTACTGTCAAGATGAAGCCACACTCGGGCTGGAGGAACAACACCTTATATTCTGTCTAGGTAGCCTCCAAGCTGATGGCAAGAACATTGATTTTTCTAACTTCCGTTAATCCCCCCTCCCCTTCATACCGCATCCCTTATTTATCTATCTATCTATCTATCTATCTATCTATCTATCTATCTGTTTATTTATTTATTTATTTCCCATCCCTCCCCCTTTTTTCATTTTCTCTCTCTGTCCCTCTCACAATCACACCTTGCCTGCTCTCCATCTCCCTTTGGTGCTCTACTCCCCTTTCTTTCTCCCTACACCTCCCATCCCATAATCCTATCCCTTCGCCAGCTGTGTATCCCTTTTGTCAATCAACTTTCCAGTTCTTAGCTTCACCCCTCCCCCTCTGGTCTTCTATCATTTCAGATCTTCCCCTTCCCATCCCACTTTCAAATCTCTTACTATCTTTTCTTTCAGTTAGTCCTGACGAAGGGTTTTGGCCCTAAACGTCGACTGTACTTCTTCCTATAGATGCTGCCTGGCCTGCTGCATTCCACAAGCATTTTGGGAATAAGGGGACTGCAACAGATTTGGAGAATGGGCAGAGAAATGGCAGATGGAATACAATGTCGGGAAGTGTTCGGGCTTGCACTTTGGTCGAAGTAATGGAAGGGTTCTGACCGAGGGTGTCGGCCCGAAACTTCAACAGTGCTTCTCTCTATAGATGCTGCCTGGCCTGCTGTGTTCCACCAGCATTTTGTGTGTGTTGCTTGAATTTCCAGCATCTGCAGATTTCCTCGTGTTTGCTAATAAAAGGGCTGACTTTTTTCTAAATGGAGAGGAAATGAAAAAACGGAGGTGCAAGGGGACTTGAAAATCAATGTGCAGGGATCCCCCAAAGGTCAATTTGCAGGTTGAGTTTGTGGTGAGGAAGGAAAATGCAATGTTAGCATTCATTTCAAGAGCACTAGAATATAAAAGCAAGGATGTAATGTTGAGATTTTAGAAAGCCTCACTTGGAGTATTGTGGGCAGTTTTGCACCCCTTATCTCAGAAAGAATATGCTGAGACTGGCGAGGGTTCAGAGGAAGTTTGTGAAAGTGATTCCAGGTTTGAATGGCTTGTCATATGAAGAGGTCTGATGGCTTTGGGCATGTATTCACTACAATTCAGAAGAATGAGCGGTGATCTCATTGAAATCTATTGAATGATGAATGGCCTTGATATTGTGGCTGTAGAGAGGATGCTTCCTTTGGCGGGAGAGCCTAAGACCAGAGTACACAGCCTCAGATTAGAGAGGCATGGTTCTGGAGCAAAATTGAGGAAGAACCTCTTTAGCCAGAGAGTGGTTAATATGTGGAATTCTTTGCCATAGGCAGCTGTGGAGACCAAGTCTTTATATATATTTAAAGCAGAGGTTGATAGATTCTTGACTGGACAGGGCATGAATGGATACGGAGAGAAGGCTGGAGATGGGGCTTTGAGGAAAATTGGTTCAGCCATGATGAAATTGGTGGAGCAGACTCAATGAGCCAAATGGCCTATTTCTGCTCCTTTATTTGTGGTCATGAGGTCTAAACTGTTCCTGTTTCAACTATCCTTCTGTTTGATCTAATATTGTACTCAATGATTCCTGCCAATATATTTGTCCAAATGTCTTTGTGTTTGACCAAATATCCCAATAATTCATTCCTAATAAAGTTTCTAATATTGGCAGAGTCCAGGTCCAGAGGGCACAGTCTCAGAATACAAGGACATCTTTTCAGAACAGAGATCAGTGAGAATCTCTTTCGCTGGAGGGTACTGAATCTGTGGAAATTGTTCCATCAGGCAGCTATGGAGGCAAAGTCATGGTATTGGAAGTGGAGGCTGATAGTTTCTTGATTAGTCAGGACACCAAAGGGAGAAGGAGGGAAAATGAAGTTGAGAACAACAATAAATCAGACATGATGGAATGGCAGAGCAGGCTTGATGGGCTGAATGGCCTAATCCTGCTCCTCTATCTTATGGACTTCCTATGCCTTTGGTAACATTATAAACCTCTGTAAGGTTATCCCTCAGACACTTTTGCTCAAGGCAACATGGTTTCTTCTGCACACACCCTAGCTAAATCCCAAGCTTCCAACACACAGGTCTGGTCTTACCAATGTCCTTTACATCTGTAAAATTATGTCCCAACCTTTGTATTGAGTGTCCAGTTCAATGAGGGTAATCCTGAGAGTAAATACCAACAACACAAGAGATTCTGAGATGCTGGGATCGCGAGCAAAACTCACAAAATGATGGAGCATCACAGCAGCTAGGCAGCATCTATGGGAATGAATAATCAGTCGATGTTTCAGGCTGTGACACTTCATGGGGACGTGAAAGGAACAGGGAAGAAATCAAACTAAGTAGGAGAATAAGCCAGAGGCTGATGGGGTGATGGGGAGGGTGGGTGAAGTGGGAAGCTGGGAGGTGATAAGTGGGAAAGGTGAAGGCTGAAGAAGACATCTGATATGAGAGGAGAGTGGACCATGGAGGAAAGTGAAGAAAGGGGGAAGATCCACAGGTGAGGGGTGCACTAAAATGAAGACAATTGGAAATGTAAAGTTCAGGAGAGGAGAAAAGACCTGGGGGAGTTGAGGGTCTGCAGGAACTCAGTCAGTCAGGCAACATCTATGGGAGGGAATAAAGAGTCAATGTCTGGGACCAGGGGCACACCGTGTTCTTTGTCTGCAATTGTGGCCAACAGAGGCTTTGGCTTCACTGCAACTTACCTTCATCTCCTCAAGTACGGACAGATCGGTGCATTCTTTTTCCATTAGGCAATTCAGCAAATCACCAGACATAGACCACCGAGTAATCAGAAAAAGCAAGAGACCTCTCCATATTGACAGCCACATCATAAGCAGAAGACAGGATTAGCAGTGTCTACGAGGTTAAAAAAGAAAGCATTCGTCATTAACCCCTCCGTTCCAGTGCCCTGTGACACAGACTGTATTCCCACTGACATTAAACCAGCACCCTTACACCATCCTTCAGTGACCCCTCTCTTCCAGCACTCTGTGTCTCTGATGGTATTCCGATTGATGATAATCCAGCACCCTCACAACGTCCATCAGTAACTTCTCTGCCCCAGTGTACTGTGTCACTGATTGACATTAACTGAGCTCCCTCACACTATCTGTCAGTGACTCCTGCTAACTAGCACCCTGTGTCACTTACTGTATCCCCACTGATGTTAATCCAGCTCCCTCAGTGAACCCCACTTCCAGTGCCATATCACAATGAATGTTAATCCAGCTCCCTCAGAGACCCCTCTCACTGACAGAGAGTGAGTAACAGAGAATATTACAGCCCACCTGTGGTAACAACATTTTAACCTACTCCAAGATCAATCTAACCCTGCCCTCCTACATCACCCGGTAATTTTCTATCATCCTGCTGCCCATCGCAGGGTCTCTTAGATCACCCGATTGTAACTGCCCCTACTACCACCCTTGGTGACACATTCCACACACCCACCACTCTTTGTGTAAAAAAAACCTCCGATACCCCTCCCCTATGCTTTCTGTGAATCACATTAAAATCATGCCTTCTTGGTTAAGTGATTTCTGCCCTGGAAAAATGGCTCTGGTTCTTCACCCCATCTATACTGTTTATCATCTTGTACACTCCTCTCAAGTCACCTCTCACCCTCCTTCACTCCAGAGAGAAAACTCTCAACTTGATTAGCCTATCCTCATAAGACATGCTCTGTAATCCAGGCAGCCCCTTGTAAATCTCCTCTGCACACCCTCTAAAGCTTCCAAATCCTTCCTACAATGAGACGACTAAAGCTGAACACAATACCCCAAGTGTGACCTCACCAGGGTTTTATAGAGCTGCAACACCACCTTGAGTTTCTTGAACTCAAGCTACTGGCCAACACACCATATGCTTCCTTAACAACTCTTTTGATTCAGGCAGCAAATTTATAGACGTGGACAACAAGATCCCTCTGTTCATCCAACCTCCCAAAAATCCGGCCGTTAACCCTCCACCATCCAAAGTCAAACACTTCCTATTTTTCTGGGTTGAACTCCATCTGCCACTGTTCAGCCCAGCTCTGCAACCTATCAAAGTCCTGTTGTAACTTATGCCAAACATCTACTCTATCCACAACACACCAATATTCATGTCATCTGTAAATGTTTTAACACAGTTTGCCACTTCTTCAGCCCCATCATTTATAAATATCAGAAAGAGCAGGAATCTCAGAACAGATCCCTGTGGAACACGACCGGTCACCGACCTCCAGGCGAACACCACAAAAATATATGCAAGTTGGCGTTGCGATTCATATCGCCAATGTATGGCAGCTCAGAAAAGTGCTCACAATTCACAGTGAGAACATGAACTGATGGGACCTCGAAAGCAAGTCCACAGGCTGTGAAGTCAGTCCAGTACTGTGTGGTGGTGTATAGCACCAAACTGCGGCAGCTCACAATACTATCAGATATTCTACTAGATAATCTCCTTGTGAACTACCATCACTACAAATCACAGCCTGTACTTTCCCTTTGAGAAACATACTTTTGAACGGTCTAAACAAACTAGCAATTCAGCAACCTTCGCTCTCAGGAATACAGATACCGCACCTTGGAGTAGACGACAGGAGACAGGTGAGAGAACGCACTGGGTCCGGCTTTAAACCATCGGGATCCTGGACTGGCTTTAAAGTCCAAAGTTCGAAGTACAATTTATTAACAAAGTAAGTAAATCATACACAACCTTGATAATCATTTTCTTGTAGGCCCCCATAGGAAAACAAATACAGTGGCAAGCATTTGGTCCATATCGACAGACAAGGAAACTCATCAAACTCAACAACAGTTTTATTGTGATAAACATTAAAACAGACCGGGCACCATGACCCAGAGATAGAGCAGCTCCATCTCATAGACCAGGGAGGGAACCATCACACACCCTGGTCACATGTCATTTCCTTGCATTTTCAGAAGGTATCTGATAAGGTGCCACACGAGGCTGCATAACAAGATAAAATCCCGTGGCACCACAGGACAGATACTGCGGGGATAGAGGAAATGCTGACAGGCAGGAGGCAGTGCATGGGAATAAAAGGGGGCCTTATTCAGTAACTAGTGGTGCAGCTGGACATTGACAATTCAAAAAAATGAGCAAAAAAGTGGCAGATGGAATACGATATTGGGAAATGTATGGTAATACATTTTGGTAAAAGGAACAGTAGTGTGGACTATTATCTAAATGGGGAGAAAATTCAAACATCAGATGTGCAAAGGGACTTAGGAGTCCTCATTCAAGATGACCAGAAGGTTAATTTAAAGGTTGTGCTGTGGTAAAGAAGGCAAATGCAATGTTGGCATTTATTTCGAGGGGAATAGAATATAAAAGCAAGGAGATAGTGCTGAGACTTTATAAGACACTAGTCAGGCTGCACTTGGAATATTGTCAACTGTTTTGGGGCTCATATCTCAGAACAGATGTGTTGTCATTGGAGAGAATCCAGTGGAGGTGCACAAGGATGATTCTGGGAATGAAGGGGTTAACATAGGAGGAGCAGTTGGCAGCTTTGGGCCTGTACTCACTGGAATTTAGAAGAAATGCGGGGTTATCAGATTGAAACCTGCTGAATCTTGAAAAGAACTAGATAAAGTTAATGTGGAGAGGATGTTTCCTAGGTGGGGGTGTCCAGAAGTAGACGGCACAGTCTCAAAATTGAGAGGCAACTGTTCAGAACAGAAGCAAGGAGGATTTATTTTTTTTGCCAGAGAGTAGTGAATCTGTGGAATGTTCTGCCACAGGCTGCAGTGGAGGCTAAGGCCAGTGGTACATTTAAAGTGAAAATTGATTATTTTCTAATTGGTCAGGGCATCAAATGTTATGGCGAGAAGGAAGATTTATGGGGTTGAGTGGCACTCAGGATCAACCATGATGGAATGGCAGAGTAGACTCGATGGATTGAATGGCCTAATTCAGCTCCGACGTCTTATGGTCTTACAATTACAGTTAGGGTGACCCACAAATACACAAGCCAATAACTGTTTAATTGAACTTAAAATGTTACAAATGAATGAACTTCCCACTGTAATCCCTCGACCACATTTTAACACAAAACAATAAACAATGCTGGTCATTAGAAATACAGGGCGGGCTGTTGACCACGCTCCCTCCCCCAGAGCATCACAATGCATAGAATTCATGAAAGTCCAGTGTGTAAAAGCAGACAGATCATGTCAATAATAAAATAATGAACAAATAATACATAGAACATGAACTGCAGGGACCCCGAAAGTGAGACCGCAGTCTAGCACTGAGGCGAGTGAAGGTGGTTACGGTGCCGTTTTGCACACTGGACGTCAGTCAGTCTTTGTTCTGTTCTTTGTGGATATTATTGTATTTCTTTGTTTTCCTGTGGACCTGCAAAAATGAAAATGAATCTTATGGTTGTATATGGTATAGAAACTTGGACAATGGATGCACTTTGTACTTTTGAACCCTCCGCCTTCTTTTCATCTGCGTTGCCAAGATCCCGTAGAACTCGTGCCTCCCAGCTTTCTTATTGACCCTACTAAGGGAACCTTATCAAACGCTGTACTAAAAGCCTTATACAGTCCACCACAGCCACAGCTCTACCTTCATCAATGTGCTTTGTCACATCCTCAGAGAATTCATTCAGGCTCATGAGACATGAGCTGCCCCTCACAAAGCCATGCTGACTATCCCAAAGTCAGACTATGTTTTTCCAAGTGCTCATAAACCTTCTCATCACCTCGTTGTGCTCTATGTTCTAAAAGCTCAAGGGTGAACTGGCGGAGCATGAAGCTGTTCGAGATCTGGATGGACTAATTAACTTAGCTATCCGACTTGATAATTGGATGTCAGAACACCAGCGAGACTGTTGCGGTAAATTCCCCAGATATGACCACTTCTAACTCTGATCTTCACCCACATTTTCTACTCATCCAAGTACCTCATTGCAAATGTCCATTGCAAACAAGTGACCCCTGGAGAGAGGTGAGAGAGAGAGGGTATGTGAGTGAGGGACGGAGAGAGAGAGGGAGGGGGAGTGCAGGAGGGAGACGGGGAAGGACTGGGACTTTATGGCAGAGACGCTGGACACTTTTGACTTTTTTGTAGAAGTCAGGAAAATCCAAGGGCCATCTGCTAGAGGGCAAACTTTGTCTGTTCAAAAGTTACCTCTTAGTCCTTTGTAGCTGTCTCTGGTGAGAGACAGCTACAAAGTTACCTCCTAGTTCTATGACATCTGGGGTATATTTGCTCTCTTTATTGGCCAGGACCACAAGGAACCGGCTCTTCAGGTATTTTTTAGACTGCAGTTCCACCGGTAATTTTTTAGATCTGGGTGTGGTCTGACAAAGGTGAGTCTCAATTTCCAAGTTAGATCATCCTTTGCCAGTCACCACTCTTGAGGGTAGACCATTTGAGCCAGAAAATGTGTATCATGCTCGTGCTCCCCTTGTCTATTTTTGTCATGCTCCGGAACACCGTAATGGGAAAAAATTACAAAAGAGAAAACTAAAATTATTCCTACAGTTAATCCTATAACTCAAAACTAACCCCAATCCTCCCACCACCCAGAAAAGCCCAAAATTCGGCAAAAAAAGCCAAAATGTGTCCCCATAGAGTAAAAAAGAGAGAGAATTTACAAGCTGCCCATTTTAAAATAGTGATTTTAAAAGCTTTCCTTAATTCCTGCCCCCAGTTACAAAAAAAATCCATACGGCCTTAAAATAGAAAAAATGTTTTGCTAAATATAAAAAGCCAGACACTACAAAACAACACACCACCCTATCAAGTCATGTTAACTGGTTCTTCTGCCAACTTAGATGCCTTGCTTCTAACTAATATATATGCAATTTAAATATCAATTTACTTTGATGTCTTCCATTGCTTTACAGAGTATTATTGTTCTGGAACAATGGACACTGGTGAGGCTGAGTAATCATTAAAACATGGAATGGATTTGCAGCAGAAATGGCTAATACGAGGGGGCACAATATTATGGTGCTTAGAGGAAAGTATAGGGATCTCAGAGATGTTATTTTTTAGTCATAGACCAGTGGGTGCATGGAAAGATCTGCCATGGGTAGCCATAGAGGCAGACACAGTAAGGACATTTGAGAGACTCCTAGATAGGCTCATAATGAAAGATGAATGGAATTCTCTGCAGGACGGAAGCATTAGATTGATCATGGAGCAGATTGAGAGGAGAGCAGAACATCATGGGCCAAAGGGCCTATACTGTGCAGTATTTCTCTACAACATCCGCTTCCCCATATCCGGCATAAAAGTTCAGAGAAAATAAGTGTTTATACTTAATCCTTAAAAACCAGCTGGAGAATGCAGAAACAATCTCCAAAAATGCCAAAACAATAAAATTACACAAAGAGAAAAATGCCTATGTAATCTCTAATGAAGAAAAATCAGCACCATTTTCCATTTAATTTACACGCCTGTTTTTAGAAAAAAAGCTATCTACTAAGCACTCCCGACTATATATATATATATATATATAAGAAAAAGTCGTTATGAACTATGAAAACTCTCACTCTATTAATGAAAAAAGGAGAATAAAAACAAATAATCGAACAACCTGTCTGATGTGTTAATTCACTCAGTAGACCAAACAGATTTCGGAAAAGCCATTCATCATTCACATCAAAAAGTTTACATCTTCTTTGAATGGTCGATTGATCAAAGGATATCTTAAGCAAATCAGAAATCTTCAAAGCTTACCTTCTTTCCGAAATAACAATTATTCTGCAGACCTTCAACAATTCAAACCTCGGCTACAACCAAAATAGAGTTAACATAGTCCAGTGCCTCTTTGAGTCCAGAAAAACACGTGGAGTCAAATCATTGGGAAATAATTTTAATCGGGCTAGATATTGAAGTGATGGGAATAATCCCTTTTCATATGCTATCTTCATGGTTGGAACAAATTTAGACCGCAGATCCATAACTTCCTGTGAATAACCTTCATATAAACGAATGACATCTTTGGCTGGAGGCTCCACCAAGGAAGAACATGATGCACAACTGAGACAGGTGCTACATGTGACATGGAATGGGGTATGTTGAATAGCGGGTGAACAAGTAGTCTTTGGAGTACTGCAAGTCTGTGCCTTTGCTGTTGTTTTGCTCATGCTTGAGTGATCGGTGCTGGGTGCTGATGCTTTTTTTGTCTGTGGGGGAGGGGGGATCGTTGCTTGCTCCAATTACGTACAGGAGGGAGGGGAGCTGTGGGGACTTTGGGGTTCTAACATTTAACTGTCATCCATGCTTTGTGGGCACTCCTCTGCTTTCATGGTTGCAAGGAAACAGTACTTCATGATGTATATTGTATACATTTCTCTGATATTAAATATACCTTTGAAACCTTTGAAGCAGTCGTAAGGATATGGGCTACAGATTACAATGGGCAAGTCATCATAATTAGATCAAATTCACATTGAAATTTGAGAAGAGAAACTAAAGTCCCATGTATCAGTAGTACAGTGGAGCTAGGGAATTACAGAATTGATTGGAAAAGAACACTGTCTGGGATAACGGCAGAGCAGCAATGGCTGCAATTTCTCTTTGGAATGGAAGCAATTTGTAAGGCACAGGATATACACATACATCCTATAGAGGAAGAAGTATTTTAAAGGGAAAATGAAATAACAGGGGCTCACAAAAGAAGTCAAAGCCAAAGAGAGTGCATATAATAGAGCAAAAGTTAGTGGGAAGTTAGAGGATTAGGAAGTTTCCACTGTGCCTCCCATCTGACTGATATAGGCTACACCACATTCAAAGGGAATCCAAAAACTTCATTAAGAAGGTAAACATGTAATACAAAAGTAAGCTAGTCAATAATGTTAAAGAGGATTCCAAAGGTTGCTTCAGATACAAAGTGTGAAAAAGCAGTGAGAGAAGATATTGGACTGCTAGAAAATAATGCTGGAGATGTAGTAATGGGGAGCAATGAAATTAACAAGAATTTTGTATCAAATGATAAAATATTCTCGGGCTACAAAACAGTAGCATGTTCATCAGGGATTATGCCTGCTCATGTCTAGTCTGGTGTTATTTAGACTATAAGACCATCAGACATAGGAGGAGAATTAGGCCTTCTGGCCCATTGAGTCTGCTCTGCCATTTAATCATGGCTAATTTTTTTTTCTATCTCTTCCTCAACCCTATTGCTAAAGAAATTTCTCGGCATCTCTGTTTAGAAAGAGCGTCCCTCTGTCCTGAGGCTATGCCCTCTTATCCTAGACTCTACCCACCATGGGAAACATCCTTTCCACATCTACTCTGTCTTTCAACTCTTTCAGATGTTGAAAGGTTTCAACAAGACCCTGCCTTCATCCTTCTGAATTCCAGCGAGTGCAGACACAGAGTTATCAAACATTCCTGGTATGATAACCCTTTCATTCCTGGAATCATCCTTGTAACTCTCCTCTGGACCCTCTCCAATGCCAGCACATCTTTCCTAAGATGAGGGGCCCAAAACTGTTCACAATACTCAAAGTGAGGCCTCACCAATGCCTTATAAATCTCAGCATCACTCCCTTGCTCTTGTATTCTAGAGTGCTTGAAATGAATGCTAACATGGCATTTGCCTTCCTTACCTCCAACTCAATCTGCAAGTTAAACTTCAGGGTGTTCAGAACAAGGGCTTCCTGCAGCTCAGATTCCTGGATATTCTCCCCTTTTAGAAAATAGTCTGCACATTTATTTCTACTATCAAAATGTATGACCATGCATTTTCCAACATTGTATTTCCATTGCTACTTTCTTGACCATTCTCCTAATCTGGCTAAGTCCTTCTGCATTCCACCTGTTTCCCCAACACTACCTGCTCCTCCACCATATCTATTAGTAGAGATAGACCAGGAAATTATAGACCAGCGAGTCTTACCTCAGTGGTTGGTAAGTTGATGGAGAAGATCCTGAGAGGCAGGATTTATGAACATTTGGAGAGATATAATATGATTAGGAAGAGGCAGCATGGCTTTGCCAAGGGCAGGTTGTGCCCTATGAGCCTGATTGAATTTTTTGAGGATGTAACTAAACATACTAATGAAGGAGGAGCAGTAGATGTAGTGTATATGGATTTCAGCAAGACATTAGTTAAGGTACTCCATGCAAGGCTTATTGAGAAAGTAAGTAGGCTTGGGATCCAAGGGGACATTGCTCTGTGGATGGAGAACTGGCTTGCCCACAGAAGGCAAAGAGTGGTTGTAGACTGGTCATATTCTACATGAAAGTCAGTCACCACGGGAGTGCCTCAGGGATCTGTACTGGGACCATTACTCTTTGTGATTTCTATAAATTACCTGGATGATGAGGTGGAGGGGTCGGTTAGTAAACTTGTTGATGACACAAAGGTTGGAGGTGTTGTGGATGGTGTGGAGGGCTATCAGAGGTTACCGCGGGACATTGATAGAATGCAAAACTGGGCTGAGAAGTGGCAGATGGAGTTCAACCCAGATAACTGTGAAGTGCTTCATTTTGGTAGGTCAAATATGATGGCAGAATATAGTAATAATGGTAAGACTCTTGGCAGTGTGGAGGATCAGAGGGATCTTGGTGTCTGAGTCCATAGGCTGCTCAAAGCAGCTGCGCAGGTTGTCTCAGTGGTTAAGAAGGCGTATGGTGCATTGGCCTTCATCAATCGTGGGTATGAATTTAGGAACTGAGAGGTAATGTTGCAGATATATAGGACCCTGGTCAGACCCCACTTGGAGTACTGTATTGTTTTGGTCGTCACACTACAGGAAGGATGTGGAAGCCATAGAAAGGGTGCCGATGAGATTTACAAGGATGTTGCCTGGATTGGGGAGTATGCCTTATAAGAATATGTTGTGTGAACTCGGCATTTTCTCCTTGGAGTGGAGGATGAAGGTGACCTGATAGAGGTGTATAAGGTGTTGAGTGGCACTGATCATGTGGATATTCAAAGGCTTTTCCCAGGGCTGAAATGGAATCAAGTGGACACAGGTTTAAGGTGCTGGGGAGTAGGTACATAGGAGATTTCAGTGGTAAGTTTTTTACTCAGAGAGTTGTGAGTGCATAGAATGGGCTGCTGGCAAAGGTGGTGGAGGCAGATATGATAGGATCTTTTAAGAGGCTCTTGAATAGGTACATGGAGATTAGAAAAACTAGACGGCTATAGGTAAGCCTGGTAATTTCTAGGGTAGGGACATGTGGGCTGAAGGGCCTGTATTGTGCTCTAGGTTTTCTATATTAATTTCCCATTTGCTCCTAATTCTCTTTGATGACAGCACACCTGGTTTCCATCAGGACTGGCAGCATAAGAACTCTGGCATTACAACCACTAGTTGCCAGATCGTTGGTTTTGCCTGTGTGGTAATTAATGTTTCCCGACTGCTTAGGACTGTGTGTTCTAAGTTTTGCTCCGGTAGCAAGAATTACCTGTGAAACTCAGTCTTTTCGTGTCAAGATCAGTTCTCCAAGTTTTACTCCAGTTCCAAGGTTTATCTGTCAAACCCAGCCTCACCGCATCAAGATATGTTTTCTAAAGTTTTACTTCAGCACCGAGGGTTGCCTAAGTAACTCCGTCTCTCCGTGCTGAGAAGAGTTTTGTCTGCTGTTTCCCTTTCTACACACGTGTCAAGATAAATTCTGCCTGTCTCCTGCCTTCCTGCTCTCCTGCCTGTTTACCGTTCACGTCTGCATCCTAACTATATCTCCGTGCCTGTGTCCTGCACTTGGGCTCGCCTCGTTCAGTGCAACAGAACAATCTGGCCAACATGGACACAGCAAAAACGAATATGCTGCAACAAGCCATTGCCAGCCAGGGTTCCCTACTGGGTCTGCACGACCACCTCCTCCGGGTGTCCATGGAGACCTTTGTTCCCTGTCTGCTGACGTAACAAAGATCGGTAACCAGGTGGACTGTGTATCCATTCACTTTATTCCATCCACTCCTGGAGCCCTGTCTAACCAGCCCAAACAGCCTGTACTGGCAACCCCCCTGCCCATAAAACCTCACGTACCTGAACCAGAACACTACGCTGGGGATTTGGGGAAGTGCCGGGCCTTCCTTCAGGGCTCCTTGGTGTTTCAAACAGCAGTCGTCCACATACTCCACGGATAAGTCAAAGATTGCTTACATCATGCAGTTGTTGCGAGGAAGAGCCTTAGCGTTTGCCACAGCTGTTTGGGATAATCAACCGGATACTGGCTCTTCTTTTGCCCCATTTATCACGGAAATGAGGCAGATCTTTAACCACCCTGTCCATGGTAAAGACGCTGCCAAGTATCTACTCATTCTCCACCAGGGCTCCCACAGTGTTCTAGAATATTCCATGGAGTTCCGGACGTTAATGGTCAACACGGGGTGGGACGATGAGTCACTCCAGGTGGTTTTTTGGAATGGTCTCAGCAACATGGCGAAAGATGAGTTGGCGGCCAGAGATGACACCGATAGCCTGGATTCCTTTATCTCCCTTGTCACCACGTTGGACAATCATCTCCGAGAACGCCATAGAGAAAGAATGGGTCATCCGCCACCTGTGGCCACCCCACGGCACACATTACTGCTTCCCACCAGAACAAAGCTCTCTCCTCCTCCTGCCCCTAGAGTAGCTCCCAGCTCGGCCGTTTCCACCGCTCCGGGAGAGGAACCCAAGCAGCTGGGATGGAACCTGGAACCGCCTTTCCCCCACAGAACGACTCCGGAGATTGAGAGCGGGTGAGTGTCTATACTACAGCCGGGCTGGCCGCTTCCGTGCTACCTGTCCCCTTCGGCCAAAAAGGGAAAGCTCACCAGTAGAGAGGGGGACCCAGGTGAGTCAGACAACATACCCTTCCCTTCCCCGAACCCGGATGTAGCTGCAAACTACTTTACATTACAATCAACAGTCCCTGCCTCTGTCGGCACACGTCGACTCCAGCGCTGGGAGAAACGTTTGGATGAAAACATAGCTTCTCTGGCTGGAATTCCTTGTGAACCAGTGAGTACCCCTCTGGAAGCCTGGGCACTGTATGGTAGACTACTGGCCCAAGTCACACACTGCACACCACCCAGTCTCTCTTTCTTTCCAGGAATCATCGGGAACAGGTATGATTCAATTTAATTTCCTCTCAAGCTCCTATTGGTCTTGGTTAACCCTGGTTAAACCGCCATAACCCCCACATTGACTGGTCCACCGGGAAGATGGTCAGCTGGAGTTCGTTCTGTCACTCCACCTGTCTACAATCGGCCCTTTCCCCAGTAGAATTCCCCACGACCTTGTCCGCTGCTTAAACCCCGACTTATCCAAGGTTTCAGCAGAATATCACAATCTGGGTGAAGTGTTTAGCAAACAACGGGCTCTTTCTCTGCCTCCACACCGCCCTTGCGATTGCGCAATTGACCTTCTCCCTGGAGCCCCTCTACCCACCAGTCAGCTGTATACCCTGTCCCGGCCAGAAAGGGACGCAGTGGAGGCTTACCTAAATGACTCTCTGGCGGCTGGCATTATCCGACCCTCATCTTCCCCTGTAGGCGCAGGTTTCTTCTTTGTGGGGAAGAAAGATGGCTCACTGAGCCCCTGCATTGACTACCGTGGCCTGAATGGCATCACCATAAAGAATAAGAATCCACTGCCCCTTATCAACTCTGCTTTCCAGCCCCTTCACGGAGCCACCATTTCCTCTCAGTTGGACCTATGAAGTGCCTACCACCTGGTCAGGATAAGGGAGGGAGACGAGTGGGAAACAGCTTTCAACACCCCTCTTGGTCCCTTTGGTCTCACCAATGCCCCTGCCATCTTCCAAGCCTTGGTAAACGATGTCCTTAGGGACATTAGTAATTGTTTTGCTTTTGTTTATTTGGATGACATCTTAATCTTCTCCCGCAGTCTTCAGGAACACACCCACCATGTCCATCAGGTGCTGCAGAGGCTTTGGGAGAACAAACTATTCGTGAAGGCTGAGAAGTGTGAGTTTCATGTCCCTTCCGTCAGTTTCTTGGGGCACATCGTCGAGATCGGGCAAGTGAGGGCGGATCCCGAAAAGATCCAGGCCGTGTTGGAGTGGCCAAAACCCACAACACTCAAGCAGCTCCAGCAATTTCTGGTGTTCGCAGACTTCTATCATCACTTCATGGGGGATTACAGCTGGGAGACAACGCCCCTTACTCGACTCACCTCTCCTTTTCACTGGACCCCCGAAGTGTACTCAGCCTTCTCGGAGCTGAAGAGGTGTTTCACCTCTGCTCCCATCCTGGTCCAACCTGACCCCTCCCGCCAATTCATTGTGAAAGTCAACGCTTCCAACTCTGGGGTGGGATTGGTCCTCTCCCAACACTCTGGCCCAGACCAAAAGCTCCATCCCTGCGCTTTCTTTTCTTGCCATCTATCCCCTGCCGAATGGAACTACGTACGACCTAGGGAACCAGGAGTTACTAGCCCTCAAACTCGCTTTGGAGGAGTGGAGGCACTGTCTGGAGGGAGCTGAACATCCATTCGTTGTCTGGACAGACCACAAGAACCTCGCATACAATCCAAACCGCCAAACATCTGAATTCCTGCCAAGCCCATTGGGCATTATTTTTTGGCCATTTCAGATTCACAGCCACCTATCGTCCGGGGTCCAAGAACAGGAAGCCCGATGCTCTCTCTCGTCAATATGTCTCCTTCCCAACCTCAAGAACATCCTTCCACCATCCTGTGTGGTGGCTTCCCTCACCTGGGAGATCGAGTCCATAGTCAAAGAAGCCCAACAGACTCAACCTGACTCAGGCAATGTATAGCCCCCCCCCCCCCCCCCAGTCGCCTCTTCGTGCCTGACTCTGTTCAGTCTCAGGTTCTCCAGTGGGGGCATAATTCTCGTTTCGCCTGCCATCACGGAATCGATCGAACTCTGTCCCTTCTAGAAGAGACATTTCTGGTTGCACTCCATGGACACTGACACCTGTTCCTTCATCTCTGCCTGTTCTGTATGTGCCCTCAGAAAAGTTTCTGATCAACCACCTGCTGGGTTGCTTCGTCCCCTACCTGTCCCTAGTTGCCCTTGGTCTCACATTGCGCTGGATTTCATTACTGGACTATCCCCTTCACATGGAAACACTGCCGTACTCAGTGTGGTGGACCGCTTCTCCAAAGCCGTGCAGTTTGTAGCCCTTCCTAAACTCCCTGCGGCCCATGAGACAGCTGACCTCTTTGTTCATCAAGTCTTCTGCATCCATGGAATTCCCTCTGACATTTTTTCCGACCAGGGCCCTCCAGTTCATCTCTCAGGTCTGGAGGTCTTTTTGTCAGCCCCTTGCAGCCTCAGTAAACCTGTCTTCTGGCTTCCATCTGCACACTAACGGTCAAAGGGAATGAACAAACCAGGATTTGGAAGCAGCACTGCACTGCATAACTGCCAACAATCCGTCATCCTGGAGCAGCCATCTTGTTTGGGTCGAGTATGCCCACAACACCCTGGTCAGCACAGCCACCAGAATATCTCCCTCAGAATGCTCCCTCAGTTACCAATCCCCTCTCTTTCCTGCACATGAAGATGACGTTGCTGTGCCTTCAGTTCTGGCCCATCTCCGCCAGTGTCGCAAAACCTGGAAGGATGCATGCGCAGCCCTGCTCCGCTCAGCTGACTGCAACCGGAGGATTGCCAATCGCCATCAAACATCTGTACCCAATTATCAGCCAGGGCAGAAGGTTTGGCTCTTGTCAAAAGACATCCCCCTTAAGAATGAACCCAAGAAACTCACCCCTCGCTACGTGGGACCATTTGAGATTGAGAGTATCATCAACCCCTTGGTGGTCAGACTCAAACTGACCGGATCCATGCACATTTGTCCCACGTTCCACGTCTCCCAATTGAAACCAGTGTCTGTCAGCCCTTTGTGCCCTCCCGCTGAACTCCCTCCACCCGCCCGGATCATTGACAACTACCCAGAGTACACCATCTGGTGAATACTGGATGTGCACCGCCGAGGCAGAGGCCTCCAGTACCTGGTCGAGTGGGAGGGATACGGCCTGGAGGAATGCTCCTGGATTCCCACTCTTTCATCCTGGACCCTTCCCTCATCCATAATTTCCATCAAGAAATCTGGACAAGCCTGGTGGTTCACCTGGAGGCTCCTGTTGGGGGGGGGGGGAGGGTTCAGTCATGGTCCCGATCGTTAATTCCCTATTTTCTCCTAATTTCCTTTGATTGTGCCATGGTTCCGATGATTAATTTCCCATTTGCTCCTAATTCTATTTGATGACGACACACCTGGTTTCCAGCAAGACCTGCAGCATACGAACCCCGGCATTACAACCACTAGTTGCCAGTTCGTCAGTTTTGCCTGTGTGGTAATTACCGATTCCCGGCCGCTTAGGAGTGTGTGTTCTAAGTTTTGATCTAGTATCGAGAATTACCTGTGAAACTCAGTCTTTTCGTGTCAAGATGAGTTTTCTAAGTTTTACTCCAGTTCTGAGGTTTACCTGTGAAACCCAGCTTCTCTGCATAAGATAAGTCTTCTAAAGTTTTATTTCAGCTCCGAGGGTTGCCTGAAAAACTCCATCTCTCCATGCTGAGAAGAGTTTTGTCTGCCGTTTCACTTCCTACGCTCCGTGTCAAGATAAATTCTGCCTGTCTCCTACCTTCCTGCTCTCCCGCCTGTTTGCTGTTCACACCTGCATCCTAACTATATCTGCGTGCCTGTGTCCTGCAAATGGGTTTGTCTCGTTCAGTGCAACAGCCAGTTGTCGTACATTCGACAACGCCTCCAACCTCATTTGAAGTTGTCTCTTTGCCCTTGAAATAGCTCTCTGCAAATCATACCTGGTTTTCTGGTACAGGCCAGGGTCACCAGACTTAAATGCAACAGATCTAGCCTTCAGCAGATGATGTTCCTCCTGGTTCATCCATAGCTTTTGGTTTGGGAATGTACAGTAACACATTCTGCCGGGCACACACTCATCCACACCAGTTTTAATGAAATCGCTAACAACTGCAGCATACTCAAAATGCTGGTGGACGCAGCAGGCCAGGCAGCATCTATAGGAAGAAGTTCAGTCAACATTTCCGGCCGACACCCCACGTCAGGACTAAATGAAAGAGATTTGAAAGTGGGGGTGGTGGGGAAGGAGAGATCCAAAATGATAGAAGACAGGAGGGGGAGTGATGAAGCTAAGAGCTGGAAAGTTGATTGGAAAAGGGATACAGAGCTGGAGAAGAGCTGGGTGATGACACAGTCATGGATATACAGAAAGTAAAGGAGGGGGCTTAGAACACAGTCCTGACGGGCACCTGAAGACTAGAATATAAAAGCAAGGATGTAATGTTGAGACTTTATAAAGCACTCTCTTGGAGTATGCGAGTGGTTTTGTGACACTTATCTGAGTAAATATGTGCTGAAACTGGAGGGGGTTCAAGGGAGTTTCATGAAAAAGATTACAGAATTGAACTGCTTCTTATATGAAGACTGATGGCTCTGGGTCAGTATTCACTGGAATTCAGAAGAATGAGATGTGACTGTTGAATGGCGAAAGGTCTTGCTGGAGTAGATGGGGAGACAAAGTTTCCTCTAATGTGAGACTCTAAGACCAGAGGACACAGCATCAGAACAGAAGGGCATCCTTTTAGAACGGAGATGGAGAGGAATTTCTTCAGCCAGAGAGTGTTGAATCGGTAGAATTTGTTGCCACAAGCAGCTGTGCAGGCCAAGTTTGGATGTATATTTAAGGCAGAGATTAATGGATTCTTGATTGGACAGGGCACTAAGTGATAAGGGGATGAGGGAAGTGGGGAGGAAGGCAGGAGTTCGGGGCTGAGAGGAAAAATAGATCAGACGTGATGAAATGGCAGGGCAGACTCGATGGGCCAAATGCTATATATATCAGATATCTGCCCCTATATCTGATGGTTTTATGGAAAAAAGGGGTAGTTGAAACAAACAACCCTTGAAGGACAGAGAAACTAAAGATGACACCAAGCATAAAACAGCTTCATTTATAGCCAGAGATAAGAAAAAAAATCCATTTAAATCTATTGATAATAATAATCTAATCTGAAAATACTTATTCCATAGTACAGTAAAAATTAATCACTGAGAAAACTGTTCTTCACTTCAAGCAGAGCAAATCTTTCACAATCATACTTTGAATAGCCTCCAGAAGCATATTAAACTGTTATGCATATAAAGGCTACTCTAAAGTGCAAGCAGTTAACTAATTGTTAAACTGTAAAGAACTGGACAATTAAACAGCCAGATCCAATATATATTTTCAGTCAGTGTCGTGGGGTTTTGGAAATCTACCTGAAATGATCCCAGAATCTGAAACCGTCTCAGTGAATCTGTAACTCAATAAGTACATGATGTCCTGTAACTCAGGGCTACAGACCAAAGTGGGATTTGTGTAAAGCCTCCTTCTGTATCACAATAGACAGAACGGCGTCAATCTGTGCTGTAAATGTCAATGATGGTGTCGATTTACTCTGCTCACATGGCCCATTTGTAAAACAGAATTCAGTATCGACAAAAATGTCAAAAGCAGCAAACTTCATTTATATAGCATCTTGAACACATCCTAACGTACTTGACAAGTGACATCAGCTCAGCTCATGTCAGGTCAGATTAGTTTATTGTCATTCACACCAGGGTGCAATGAAATTCCTTGTATCCATGAAGATAACAGAATGAACCAGAATCAGTATCAGGTTTAAAATCACTAGCGTATAGCATGAAACTTTTTGTTTTGCAGCAGAAGGTCTTTGCACTCTATTGGTCTATAAATCTATAAAATTATAACTAAAATCTATTATTATCCAAAGAATGTTATAAAAATATAAAAAATGAAATTAAATAAGTAGTGCAAAACAAGGAAAAATCAGTAAGGTAGTCTTCATGGTTTCATTGTCTGTTCATAAATCTGAAGGTGAAGAAGCTGTTCCTGAAGCATTGAGAGTACAATTTTTGGCTCCTATACTTTCTTAATGGCAGCAATGAGAAATGGGCATGTTGATTACAGTAATAGGCAGATGCACCAGGAGCATTCCCATGCAGGTCTGACAGAAAGAGCTTGATAAAGCAACAAGCTTTTCGATGGAAGTCTTTGATTAGTGTACTGCACAGATGCAACAGGAGTGTTGCAACAGAATGCAACAATCGGTGAGGTTTGAACGGGGCACAACTGCGCAAGCGCGTGAGGCAGCGGGAGAATTTAAATAGCGAGCAGAGGCTGAGTACGAGCTTCACTCCAGGTGAGGTAAGGCCTGGTAAGCTCCTTTAATTAATCTAATTAGCTTAGGAGTAGGTAATGAAGGCAGCAGTTAGGGCAGTTGAGTGCTCCATTTGCAGTATGTGGGAAGTCAGGGTGAGCACAGTTGTCCCTGATGACTACACCTGCAAAAGGTGCTTCCAGCTGCAGCTCCTGACAAACTGAGTTAGGGAACTGGAGTTGGACCTGGATGAACTTCGGATCATTCGGGATGCAGAGGCAGAAATAAACAGGAGTTTCAGGGAGATAGTCACCCCTAGGAGTCAGGAGACAGGTAGTTGGGTGACTGTCAGGAGAGGGAAGGGGAATAGACAGGAAGAGCAGAGCACCCCTGTGGTCGTTCCCATCAACAATCAGTATACCGTTTTGGATACTGTTGATGGGGATGGCCTACCAGGGACAAGCTACAGTGGTTGCATCTCTGGCACCAAGACTGGACCCTCAGCTCAGAAGGGAAGGGGGAAAAGAGGAGAGCAGTAGTGATAGGGGATTTAATAGTTAGGGGGACAGATAGGATGTTCTGTGGAAGAGATCGAGAATCCCGGATGGTATGTTGCCTCCCTGGTGCCAGGGTCCGCGATATCTCAAATCGAGTTCTCAGTATTCTCAAGAGGGAGGGTGAGCAGCCAGATGTCGTGGTCCATGTAGGGACAAATGACGTGGGTAGGAAGAGTCAGAAGGTCCTGAAAGGTGAGTTTAAGGAGCTAGGTGTCAAGTTAAAGGACAGCACCTCCAGGATAGCAACCTCAGGATTGCTTCCAGTGCCACGTGCAGGCGGGTTTAGAAATATTAAGATAGTGCAGATCAACACGTGGTTGAAGACATGATGCAGGAGGGAGGGCTTCAGATTTATAGATAATTCGGCAGTTTTCCAGGGAAGATGTGACCTATTCCAGCGGGACGGTTTACATCTGAACTGGAGAGGGACAAATATTCTTGCAGGTAGGTTTGCTGGAGAGGCTCCAGTGGATTTAAACTACTTTTGTAGATATGAGTGGGGAGGGAAACCAGAATGTAGAAACAGATGTATGGGAGAAGGAAGAAAAAGAAGACAGTAAAGTTCTTTGTACTGTTAGAGATAAACAGAGAGGAAGAGGTGGAGAATTTCTTAAATGCATTTATTTTAATGCTAGGAGCATTGTAAGAAAGGTGGATGAGCTTAGAGCATGGATTGATACATGGAAATATTATCTTGTAGCTATTAGTGAAACATGGTTGCAGGAGGGGTGTGATTGGCATCTAAATATTCCTGGATTTTGTTGCTTCAGGTTTGATAGAATCGGAGGGACAAGAGGAGGAGGTGTTGCATTGCATGTCAGAGAAAATATTACAGCGGTGCGCTGGCAGGATAGATTAGAGGGCTCATCTAGGGAGCCTATTTGGGTGGAATTGAGGAATGGGAAAGGTGTAGTAATACCTATAGGGGTGTACTATAGACCACCTAATGGGGAGAGAGAATTGGAGGAGCAAATTTGCAAAGAGATAGCAGATATTTGTAGTAAGCACAGGGTTGTGATTGTGGGTGATTTTAATTTTCCACACATAGACTGGGAAGCCCATACTGTAAAATGGATGGATGGTTTGGAGTTTGTAAAACATGTGCAGGATAGTTTTTTGCAGAAATACATAGAGGAACCAACTAGAGAAGGGGCAGTGTTGGATCTTCTGCTAGGAAATGAAATAGGTCAGGTGATGGAGGTATGTGTTGGGGAGCACTTCGGGTCCAGTGATCACAATGCCATTAGTTTCAATATAATTATGGAGAAGGATAGGACTGGACCCAGGGTTGAGATTTTTGATTGGAGAAAGGCTAACTTTGATGAGATGCAAAAGGATTTAGAAGAGTGGATTGGGACAATTGGCTTTATGGGAAGGATGTAATAGAGAAGTGGAGGTCATTTAAAGATGAAATTTTGAGGGTGTGGAATCCTTATCTTCCTGTTAGGTTGGAAGGAAAGGTTAAAAGTTTGAGCGAGCCATGGTTTTCAAGGGATATTGGAAACTTGGTTAGGAAAAAGAGAGATATCTACAATAAATATAGGCAGCATGGAGTAAATGAGGTGCTCAAGGAATATAAAGAATGTAAGAAGAATATTAAGAAAGAAATTAGAAAAGCTAAAAGAAGATACAAGATTGCATTGTCAAGTAAGGTGAAAATAAATCCAAAGGGTTTCTACAGTTATATTAATAGCAAAAGGATAGTGAGGAATAAAATTGGTCCCTTAGAGAATCAGAGTGGACAGCTATGAGTGGAGCCGAAAGAGATGGGGGAGATTTTGAACAATTTCTTTTCTTCAGTATTCACTAAGGAGAAGGATATTGAATTGAGTAAGGTAAGGGAAACAAGTAGGGAAGTTATGGAAACTATGATGATTAAAGAGGAGGCAGTACTGGCGCTTTTAAGGAATATAAGAGTGGATAAATCTCCGGAACCTGAAAGGATATTCCCTAGGACCTTGAGGGATGTAAGTGTAGAAATAGCAGGGGCTCTGACAGAAATATTTCAAATGTCATTAGAAACGGGGATGGTGCTGGAGGATTGGTGTACTGCTCATTCTCACTAAATTGGATTAGTAAGTATGCAGATGATACTAAGTTAGGTGGCTTTGTGGATAATGAAGTAGGTTTTCAAAATTTGCAGAGAGATTTAGACCAGTTAGAAGAGTGGGCTGAGCAATGGCAGAAGGAGTTTAATGCTGATAAGTGTGAGGTGCTAAATTTTGGTAGGAATAATCCAAATAGGACATACATGGTAAATGGTAGGGCATTAAGGAATGCAGTAGAGCAGAGTGATCTACGAATAATGGTGTATAGTTCCCTGAAGGTGGAATCTCATGTGGATAGGGTGGTGAAGGAAGCTTTTGGTATGTTGGCCTTTATAAATCAGAGCATTGAGTATAGGAGTTGGGATGTAATGTTAAAATTGTACAAGGCATTGGTAAGGCTGACTTTGGAGTATTGTGTACAGTTCTGGTCACCAAATTATAGGAAAGATATCAACAAAATAGAGAGAGTACAGAGAAGATTTACTAGAATGTCACCTGAGTTTCAGCACCTAAGTTACAGGGAAAGATTGAACAAGTTAGGTCCTTATTCTTTGGTGCATAGAAGGTTGAGGGGGGGACTTGATAGAGGTATTTAAAATTATGAGGGGGTAGACAGAGTTGACGTGGATAGGCTTTTTCCATTGAGAGTAGGGGAGATTCAAACAAGAGGACGAGTTGAGACTTAGGGGGCAAAAGCTTAAGGGTAACATGAGGGGGAATTTCTTTACTCAGAGAGTGGTAGCTATGTGGAATGAGCTTCCAGTAGAAGTGGTAGAGGCAGGTTTGGTATTGTCATTTAAAGCAAAATTGGATAGGTATATGGATAGGAAAGGAATGGAGGGTTATGGGCTGAGTGCAGGTCAGTGGGATTAGGTGAGAGTAAGCATTCGGCACAGACTAGAAGGGCCAAGATGGCCTGTTTCCGTGCTGTAATTGTTATATTGTTATATAGGAGTGGTAAAGATGTTATATAGGAGTGGTAAACTCCCACTGAATATTCCTCTGCAGATGAGATAAGATGTCCCAAACCCAGGCACCAGGCAAGCAACACAACTTTTGGGATGCTCTATCCACATGAAAGAGAGCTTTATCTATTCCCCTGACTATACTACCCCTAATTATCAGTACATTTATCTTCTCTCCCCTGCTTGAATGTCTCCCTGAAATACGGTGCTACAGTTAGGTGCTCATCCTTCCTACAGCCCCCATTCTCATCCATACTGGGAGCAAAAATCTTGGACATTGGCTCTGCCTGTTCTCACAGAACCCTTGTTGAGCCAAAGCCTTACTACTCTGCCTCAAGCCACTCTGACGATGACTGCTTGTCTAGTTTGTACCACTTTTTTACAGAGACCGGGTTTCTCATCGAAAATCTTTACCACTCCTGTTACATCTGTGCAGTACACTAACAAAGACTCCTATCAAAAAGCTTGTTGCTTTTTCAGGCTCTTTGTCAGACCTGCATGGGAACGCTTCTGTTGCATCTGCCTATTACTGTAATCAACATGCCCATTTCTCATTGCTGCCATTCAGAAAGTATAGGAGCCAAAAATTGCACACTCACTGCTTCAGGAACAGCTTCTTCACCTCCACCAGCTGAGCTGATGTCTCTTGTGAAATACATTAGGATGTGTTCAAGATGCTACATAAATGAAGTTTGCAGCTTTTGACATTTTTGTCGATCCTGAATTCTGTTATACAGATGGACCATGTGAGCAGAGTAAATCGACACCATCATTGACAGTTGCAGCACAGATTGACGCCATTCTGTCTAGAAGGAGGCTTTACACTAATCCCACTTTGGTCTGTAGCCCTGAGTTACAGGACATCATGTACTCATTGAGTTACAGATTCACTGAGATGTTTTCAGATTTGGTGATCATTTCAGTTAGATTTCTAAAACCCCACGACACTGACTGAAAATATATGTTCGATCTGGCTGTTTAACTGTCCAGTTCATTACAGTTTAACAATTAATTATCTGCTTGCACTTTAGAGTAGCCTTTATATGCATAACCGTTTAATATGCCTCTGGAGGCTATTCACAGTATGATTCTACTGTGCCTATTGTCTTGTTTATTATTTATTGCAATGCCCGCACTGCTTTGTGCACTTTCTGCAGTGCTGGGTAAGTCTGTAGTCTAGTTTAGTTTTATTTCTGTGTTGTTTTTCCGTAGTTCAGTGTAGTTTTTGTACTGTTTCATGTAGCACCATGGTCCTGAAAAACACTGTCTCGTTTTTACTGTGTACTGTACCAGTAGTTATGGTCGAAATGACAATAAAAGTGACTTGACTTGAGACTTGTTCTGCTTGAAGAACAGTTTTCTGAGTGATTAATTTTTACTGTAGTATTGAATAAGTATTTTCTGGTGGGAACCAGAGTGAAGGGACTCAGGATTGGACAGATGGTAAAAAAAGCAAAAATTGCATGCGGTCAGACTGTCAGTACGGGCAGCTGGATGTTAAGAAAAATTTGCAGACAGCAGACTACCAGTGCATTAGGGATGCAGAATCAAAAAGGATGGCAAATTCTGTACTCAAAGTCTTATATCTCAATGCACGGGGTATAAGGAAATAAGGTGGATGATCTTGTTGCACTGTTACAAAGGGTCAGGGTTGATGTTGTTGCCATCACAGAATCATGGCTGAAGGGTGATTGTAGTTGGACCTGAAAGTTCAAGGTTACATGTTATATCAGAGGGATAGGAAGGTAGGCAGAGCGGATGGCGTGGCTCCACTGGTAAGGAATGGCATCAAATCATTAGAAAGATGTGACATAGAATTGAAAGATGTTGAAATCTTGAGAGTTGAGAAAAGAAACCGCAAGGTTAAAATGCACCTAATGGCAGTTATATACTGTCCTCCTAACAGTAGCTGGGACGTGAATCACAATGGAAAATAGAAAAGGCACCTCAAAAGGGCAATGATATGATAGTCATGGGAGAGTTCATCATGAAGGTCGACTGGGAAAATCAGGTTGGTAATGGATCTCAAGAGAGTGAGTTTGTTAAGTGCCTACGAGATGGCTTTTAAGAGCAGTTTGTCATTATGCCTTCTGGAGGATCATATCCCTGCTCTTGTATTCTAGAATATCAGAGACGGAGGAACTGGCCATTTTCTGAAACGATGCTCATCATTCAGCCAGCACCATCATGGGTATAAGCCACCACCCCCATCTACATCCAGGACCCCTTCAAATAGAAATGTCTCAAATAAGCAGCATCGTTCATGAAATTAGGATCATGCCCTCTTCTCACTGCTCCCAACAAGGAGGGGGTACAGGAGGCATTTATGGTAATGTGGTTCTCTGAGGAACGATTTGCCTGGCCTGATGAACGCATACATTAAAACAGGCTTAACCATATAACCATATAACAATCACAGCACGGAAACAGGCCATTCCAGCCTTCCTAGTCCGTGCCGAACTCTTAATCT